>NC_080112.1:124629799-125346858 GCF_950005125.1 Chionomys nivalis | reverse complement strand
CCTGCTACGCAAGCATAAGGGCCTGAATTATGATCCCAAGTATCCACGTAGAAGCCAGGTATTAGTTGCACATGCCTGTAACTCTAGTTTGGAGGTGGGGGAACACAGACAGGAGGATTCCCCAGAGCTGACTGGCTAAACAGCTTAACCAAATTAGTTAGGTCTGGATTTAATGAGAGAAGCAATAGAAGACAACACCCAGTATTAAACTCTGGCCTTGCATGTGTATGCATGGGCATGGGAACACATACGGGGAGAGAGAGAGAGAGAGAGAGAGAGAGAGAGAGAGAGAGAGAGAGAGAGAGGTGTTGTGGGGAGCTGCGGGCTGTGTTCCTGCCGCCCCAGCTCCTGGTCGCCTGGCTAGCTTATGCCCCAAAATAACAACACACAAACTGTATTCTTTTAAACGCTGCCTGGCCCATTTCTATTCATGTGTGTAGCACCCCAAGGTGCGCTTACCGGGAAGATTCTAGCCTACTTCCATCCTGGGTCGGAGCTTCATCGCATCTGCCCCAAAGAGGAGAGCTATCGAGTCTGAGCTCACTTCCTCTTCCTCCCAGCATTCTGTTCTGTTTACTCCACCCACCTATGTTCTAACCTATGAGGGCCAAGCAGTTTCTTTATTTTTTAACCAATGACCTTCCTCCAGAGAGGGAGGGAGGGAGGGAGGGAGGGAGGGAGGGAGGGAGGGAGGGAGAGAGAGAGAAAGGAGGTGAATATTCCAAAAATGTATTGGTTTGCTCTTAGCAAATAAACAGAAGTCAGTCAAGGATCTACAAAGATAAATGGGGGTGGGAAACTTATGCCTGACTCCAGTGCATGAAGTCACAAGGACCTGGTGTCCTCTGCTAAAGCAGGTGCATCCTGAAATCTTCTAAAGCTTCATCACACCTCATACCTGCTGCCTACCATTGGGAAACAGTGTCCCTGATCCTCTTCCAACTTCAGGATCCTGTGCAAGGATATTGCAATTGCATAATCTGATCCAGACTTACACAAAAATGGGCCTTCTGAGTAGCCCAACCCAGAACTGTCTGTGCACAGAGATTGACAGGAGGGACACGAAGTTGCTGTGTTGATTACAGCAGGGCTGGCTCACTCATTTAATGGATTGCCAATATATCTTCTTGAGTTGTAGCATGTTTTCAAACACACCTCTCTTAAATCTATTGTATTTAAGATCTAACATCTGATTTTTCTTTTTTAAAATGTTGTTTTAAACAAAGACCCGCGAAGTTTTTCTTTCTGCTCACAGTCAGGTATTAGATGTCAATATCCAATTACCCTTGTTTCTGCTCTAACATATCAAAACTTGAACTCAGGGTTTTTCACTCTTGATTAATAGTGATGTGTTTGGCTTATGATAATAGCTGTGAAATGTTTTAAGTATTAAAGGGCATGTCTCAGTTACTTAAAAAGAGAATAAGAAGCTTTGAATATTATAGGAAAATTCTTTAGAATTTTTTTTGAGTAATAAGAAAGGATATTTAGAGTAATGGAATAACTATCTGCTCAGTAGAATTTAAAATACTTTTTAAATTCCTTTAGAATTTCATACAATGTATTTTTCATACAATATATTTCCTCAACCCCTTCCCTTACAACCTTATAAACCCTCCTATTCCTTCCCACACAGTTTTAACATTACTTCTCTCTTTTTTTTTTCCTTTTTGCCACATTGAATCCATAAGATTTATGTTTAGGTGTGTGTGTGTGTGTGTGTGTGTGTGTGTGTGTGTCAGAAGAAGGTGTTAGATCCCTTAGAGCTAGAGTTGCAGGTAGTTGTAGTTGTGAGCCAGACTCAAATCCTCTGGAAGATTAGCTTGTATTCTTCTCTTTTTTACATACTAATCTCAGTTTACCCTCCCTCCCTTCCCACTCCTCCCACCTTCCCATTTCCTTTCCCCCCATCTGCTCCTCAGAGAGGGTAAAGCTTTTCACTGGGAGTCAACAAATTCTGTCACATCACCATCTTGAGGCAGGGCTAAGGACCTCCCTTTTGTGTCTAGACTGAGCAAGATTTTTCCTTATAGGAAATGGCCTCCAAAAAGTCAGTTCATTAGGGATTGATCCTGGTCCCACTGCCAGTGTTCCCACAAACTGCCCAAGCTGCCCACTGTTATCTGCTTTCAGGGGGGCTAGATGGGGCTTATGCAGGTTTCCTGGTTGTCTGTCTGGAGTGAGCTCCCACTAGTTCAGGTCAGCTTTTTCTGTGGGTTTCCCCATCCTGTTCTTGACCCCTTCTCTCATGTTATCACTCCTCCCTCTCTTCAACAGAAATCTGGAAGCTCTGTCGGGTTGCTAGCTTCACCACTAACCACTCTGCATCTGCATCTCTGCATCTGCTTTCATCTGTTATTGGATGAAGGTTTTAGGAGCTCCTGTCTATTTCCCCTTCCTAGGCAGATCCTTGTATGTCTCTCTCTTTGTTACCTTGCATAAAACAAAGGATGATCAGCATGTACTCTTTATAATCCATTTCTACAACCCTCTCAGAGATATTTTTAAAATTTTAACATGTAGTAGGAATCAGAAAGGCAGTGCTGTATTGCACAATTTCTGATGAGAGGAAGATGGCATGAAATGTCAACTGAAGTTGTGGCCTTTTGATTCATACTAGGTTTAAATTCTGATTCCTGTACATACTGTTAGTGTGTCATTAGGTAGTATGATAAAATAATAGTTGTAGAATATCACATGCCAGCCATTGTGATTAGGATTTAAAAATACATTTTTCTTTTACTCTTTTACTTGGGGATATGGAGACTATACTTGTTCCTGTATTATAGATGAGACATTGAGATTGGATAAAGACAATGGACTTAACCTTATAGCTGGAAATCATTTTTCCTGTTTGCTTTTGCCAAAGTTCATTCAAAGTCATGGACAAACAGAAGATATGATAACAATCATAAAGTTTAAAGTCTGTTGAAAGAGTAAGCTTGTATAGAATCATGCTTTCCAGTATGGCAGCCTTGCTCCACATGTGTAGTTGTTATAATACACATAATGAAAATAAAAATCCATTACAAGCAGGGCTAATACCTCAAGTCCTATCACTCAGAAGGCTGAAAGCAGAAGGTTGTGAGAGTTTAAGGCCAGTGTGGGCCACAGTGTGAAACTATTTTTCAAACTAAATAGACAGACAGACAGATGATAGATAGATGGATAGATGGATAGATAGATAGATAGATAGATAGATAGATAGATAGATAGATAGATAGATAGAAAGAAACAGGCTCTTCCATACAAATGCTGAGGTTATATGCTGATAATCCCATGGGGGGGGGGAATGAACACTAAATGTATTTCTGACACTCACCTTCCTGAACATCATAGCTCAACCTGGCCTACCTTGAATGTTCTCTGACTACTTACATGAGTCTACAGTCAGACTAATTTCTTTAACACAAAGCCCTACTTGTAATAACATCTTGATTATCTCACATCCTTTATTGTCTTCGGTACAGTGTAGTGTATAGTATCAGTTTCCCCTCATGATGCCCAATGTCTTACAAAAGGATGACATTGTATATCACAAAATCAGAGGATAATTTTGCCACTCTACATTGCTTTTAATAAGGTAAAAAAAAAACCCAAAACTTAAATCCAGGCACCCCAAATCATAGATTGTCTGTAAATTTAAGGTTGATTTCATAGGCTCACAGCCACAGTTCAAATGCCCAGTAGCTATATGGGGTTTACGATGATTGTAGTGAACAGAGCAGAACATTTCAATTACAGAAAGGTCTGAGTTGATCAGCCACTGGTCCAGAGAATTTAATGTACAGGCATGCACAAAAAAGAAACAAAGCAGTATAGAGGAAAGTCAGGATTCTCTTGCAACACTTAAGCTGAAAAAAGGATTGTAGGCCAACATAGTGGCTGCCTTCCACTTCTTTGTGTTTGGTAAGGACAGTGAAAAGTATTTAGATTTAAATACTCTTCCAGGGAGAGATCAGGAACAACAAATAATCACACTTTAATAACCCTATGGTACACAAAACAAATTTTACTCTCATGCTATGTGATTTATTTTTTTATCACTGCTGTTTTGTCTCTGCAGGTATGCCATTGGCCTTGCATACAAATCGGCCCCCAAACATGAATGGATTGGGAAGAACTCTGCTTCCTGGGCTCTCTGCCGCTGCAACAATAATTGGGTGGTTAGGCATAACAGCAAGGAAATCCCCATTGAGCCAGCCCCCCACCTCCGGCGCGTAGGCATCCTGCTGGACTATGATAATGGTTCCATCGCTTTTTATGATGCTTTGAACTCCATCCACCTCTATACCTTTGATGTGGCGCTTTCACAGCCGGTGTGCCCCACTTTTACTGTGTGGAACAAGTGTTTGACGATTATAACGGGTCTTCCCATCCCAGACCATTTGGACTGTACAGAACAGCTACCTTGAGCATCCAATCCCAGAGCTGCTCTGAGGAATAACAAAGGTTGAGGCTATTCAGAGGATTGAGAAACTAAGGCTTCGAGAGTGTGATTAAATCTCCCCAGTTTGTCCAGAAACCAGTTCAGATAGGGCTCAAAATGAGAGATTTCACTTCTTTTATTGTGTTTTGTATTAAGTGCAGGCTTTAATGATTTCTTTGATTTTTTTTTTGTATTTAGAGGAAAATCTATAGATTATTTATAAAAGGAACATAATCTGGATTGCAGCTCGTAGAAATCACTTGGTTTTGCGCATTAAGAGGCCCATAAGTTTACCAGCCCTTTACCAGTTTCATTTCATCAGTGTATGGGCTTGCAAAAACCTTTCTGTAGACTTGTGTGTTTATTCACTTTCTCACATTCTATTTCGTACTGAGACCGTGTTAGGTCCTGTCACTTAGAATAACAGAGTATGCAGCTATTTAAAAAGCAAAAGTCATTTAGAATCTAGTAAGGAAGTAAACAGGCTTCCTTTCTCTGGCTGAACTTGAGATATCTTAACTGTGATGTCAGAAATTTGTATTGGATCAAATAGTAGGGGGAATAAGGGAGAAGGAGGGAATTAACTTTGGACCTCAAGTTTAGTTGTGACTGCTGGGATGATCTGGAGAAGAAAAAGTTATCTTAACCCTTTAGTCATGTTTTCACCAATTTCTCCAGGGCTGACGCTTTTGGGCTAACTTCATGAATGAGATTACAATTGAACCTTGTCGTTTTGAATCTTACAGGTGATTCAAGAATTCACGCTGATTTGGATTTTATCAAAAGAGGAATTCTGTTCCATGTTATAAAACTGTTTTTCCTTTCCTCTTATTAGTTATTTTAGGCCTGTGAAATTCTTTCGCTACATTTAATAGGTGCCCTATTTTGCCCTGCCACAAAATCAAGCATTCTTTTTCTTTCTGGGTCTATGGAAATTAACATGTTCCATTACAAATTCCAATCCCGTTTTCAATTGAGTTTGTTCTCTAGGACATCAGCATATGGCCTTGAACACTACCACGTCTAAATGTAAGTCACCAAAAACAGTATATATGAAATACGATATGACACACTTCAGAAAACACTCGCCACCAGCATACATGCCTCTAAAGCAACACTCTTTAGGAAGCACACTTTGAAAGATGTAGACATCCCCTTATATCCTAGTATAGTTTATCATAGAGTTGGAAGACAAAATTTCAAATTTACTGTTCCAGCAGGGGAATCGGTTAATAGGACCTGCTAATAAAATTTCCGATAAAATTCTTTTCATGCTGATCAGATACAGTGCAATGATCCCTGGATTAAGACTTCCTCAGGTGGTCTTTGGCACAAGACATTGACATGGGTTCACTTGCTAAATGGTTTAATTGCTAAAATATTTATCTGGGCTACCACGTCAGCCAGCCATTGACTGAAAGACTGGTAGATTGAAGAATTGGGTTTGTTTTTTAATCAAATCAACCATTTCCCGAAATCACTCACTACACTCTCCATTTAAGCATCATGTGGTCACAATTGATGTACTTGCCAATCTGGGCTTCATGGAAGACAAAGCTTCTGTGTCTTTTTGTCTCTTCCCTGGCAGATGCTGTCCTTTTTCTTAATGGATATATTTTATATATTTACTACATTATTTATACCCAGATGAATATTTTGATAGCAGCTTAAGACAATTTCACATCTTAAAAATAGACATCTCAGTGGAAAAATCTTCATTTTTCTCTAGGAACTTTTTAGGACTTGTGGCAGTACAAAAATATGTCTTTGCCTTCCCTGAATCAACTGAAAATTTGTCTCCGTCATTTTTATGTACATTTTGGGTAACTGGATAAAGATATTTTAATGCACTTTGTACACTTGCAGGTTCTAAACAAAAGGGTCTAAAACTCAATTTCTGAGTTTTTAAAAACTCATGGTCTCCAGGTCACAATCAATGCTACAGTTTGCCTTATGATGTTAAATAAAGCATTTCCTAGAAGGACACTATTTCCATGAATATGTTTTTCAGTATAAAGGTGTTACTACTCAGATTTTCACCGCAAGCTGTTTAGGGTGTGTTTTGACTATTTTTGTAAGGACAAGACAAATTCTGTTATAATTTTGTTGTGGAAGTCTTACTCTTGGCTAACTTAAAAACACAGTTACTATTTCCAGGTTGTCATATTTACAGGAAAATATGTATATGGTGAAAGGCCACAGTGTTTAATTGCTGTAATGATGTAGAAAAGATTTTGTGTGGAATTTTTTTAAGTCTACAAATACATGATGTAAACATTTGCTGCAGTATAACTCTGCATTTCCTTTAAACAGACTGGCGCCACTCACAGGAAGCATTTCCATAGAGGGGCAAAAGAGATGGCAGCGCTAATTAAATTAGTACAATGAAACTGATGAGATGCCAACAAAGGCTGTAAAGGCTTGGCACCATGTGTATGTGAATGACTCAGTTGCCATGTGCCCTGAGTGCAGAAGGGCTTAAGCTTAGTATCATGTTCTCTCTTCACTGTGATGAAACTCTTAGTGCTTTTTGAACACAAGACCAGCATTGTCACCTTTCACTTGACCCTCCGTGTTATGTAGCCCATCCTTGGAATAGGACTCCAAAATATGGTACTGCTTTTCCTTGGATAAAGAGAGCATGGATCCAACGTTGGAAACTGCTTGTTGAAACTTGCCTTCGATTCGGATTATTGAAGTCTGAATCTAAATAGTAGATTAGATGAGGGTAGGTGCAGGGTGAAGATTTTCTCTCCACCTTTAAAAGAAAGTGACTTCAGAAAGTGACTGTAGAGATAATGGTTTCTGTGGGGGGAAAAAGCAACCTGAACACAGACGGATTTTTTATTATGGTACTGATAAATGGACTTTGAACTTCCTGAGGAATGAGCCAGTGCCCTCCGACTCAAGATGGATTTCTATCTCAGCTCCAGAAGCACATACAAATGGCTGCAGAGACATTTGCCTACCTGTTCAGTGCATCTGGTGTTGGAAAGCTGACATCTGCTCTCTCTTGGTAAAACATCAATGGCATGCAGAGACAATGACACTAGCAAGTACTTCTCATCCAGGTCTTGATTTTGCTACCCGAGAAGACATTTGGCCATATCAGGAGTCAATTTTGATAGTTACAAGCTGGAGATCTGTTGCTCCTGGCATCTGGTGGGTAGAAGTCAGGGATGGCATTAAACATCCTACAGTGCACAGTGAAACTCCTCACCAGAAAAATGACTCAGGATGTCAGCTGTGTCCTAGTTTAGCTACTCCTGAAGGGTTTGCCTTTCTTCCAGGGACAAACAAACAAAAAGGCACAGCAGTCAATACTGTCACAGGAGTGGCACCTTCATCATCAAAATTATTTACAAAATACTTACAGAAAATCTGAATTCTAAAGCAATCCCAGACTGTGTGAGTGCGAATTATGGAAATAAAGTGCTGTGATCCGGTGAGCTTTGTGTAGAAATGAGAAGGTTTTCTCTATGTCTCCTTGTACCAGCACAAATTCAATTCTGGTATTTGAGTCAACTGCCAAGCCCCTCAATCCTGAATCTCTTCTTGTTTTCTGTTGCTTCCTGGTTCAAAATAAAATCCTTTTTGTGGCACCAGAACAGGTCTTTGCCTGGCTTTGTTGCTTTTTGCTGCTTTACATTTTCACATTCATGACCTGCACAAACACTTCCTTGACTTCTGCTTTTTTCTTCAAATATTTTATACTATGCAATTCATTTTGTTTTGATGCCTAAAATCGTCATATCCACTATCTACCTTTCCCCCCATTCGAAATATAGATATTTTACAACTGACAATCCCCTACAGGGAATTTTAAAACACAATGAAAGCAAGCTTCTTAAGAAGCGGAAACCCAGAGTAATGATTGCTTGATGTCAGGCATCACGGGGGTGAGAGAGAAGAGGGGAACAGTGACTGTCAGCAGAGAAACAGTGGTCTTCAGGCATCCTTCCAGGTGGTTTATTAGTATATACCCATGCCGGGGGCCCAGAAGCTGGCTTTTCCATCTTAGACATGGAAGTCATTTTAGTCTAGGTCAGTGTTAAGTAGAATGAGTTGCACAGAGCTACAGTATCAGGACCACCAGACATTTGTTGAAAAGGCCCTCTCTGTTTCTCTTCAGACCTGCTAGTCAGAACCTCCGAAGAAGTTATCTAGCAATTTGAATTCCAACAAGCCCCACAGTAAATTCTGGTACTGATGAGAGTTTAGAAGACACTTCTCTACAGAAACCCCCAACTTCATAACCCATATAAAAAGGTTTTTACAAACCAAAATGTGTTTCTAAGGCTAAGTAATATCAAAGCAAAATGTTCTTCAGGGATAACTCATCTGACTTATGAAAATATTGCACACACGCTGATCTCGGGATCCTACTCTAAAAGGTGGTGTGACAACAAGGATGGGGAAACCACCCAGCAGCACGGACTTTTCAAGAACACCATTTTAAAGCTCATCCAAGATTTGCAGTCAGTGCTAGGCCCCGAGTTGGTCACTTTAAGGTTCAGGTGGTGAACGCTAAGGTTTGCTGGCACATGGTCTCTGCCATGACTCTTGCAGTCTGTGTGGTCATAGAAAATATGTCAATGAATGGATGTGACTAGGAGCCAATCAAGCTTTGCCTGCAAGCCATTAGTTGCTGTCCTCTGCTGTAGTGGATGATGGACTACCCAAAGCCCTTGGGCATTCTGTACCTCTCACTCACTCAAGACTGGGCCATGTCCCTTTCATGTATCAATGAGCTCTGAAAGTTCTCTCCAGCACTAAATTCCACCACATCTCTGAAACCCATGGAGAACTGGCTATGGGCTACTTAAGATAGAGCTATTCAATGGATATTGGAAAATTCCTCGTTTGACAGACTAGAGTGGGGCATGACAAAGTTCTAATGATTAGCTTTACAGCCTTCATAATCTCAACTCAAATCAGACTTCTCGCAAGTGATAGGTGTGTCAAAGATATTCCCTTTGACAAGTGTTTTAAGTCCATTTCTCATGAACCTTTAAAGCATTACAGACAACACCATAATTAATTTTCTTCAAATGTTAATGTGAAGAGCATGCCAAGCAATTACCAAGGCAGCCCACATCCCATCCTTTCCTTTTAGTTTTAATAAGAGTAATATATTTATGTAGGTAGTTGCTTGTAAAAATAAAAGTAGCACAAAAGGAAAGACATTCGGGACTTGTAAATTCCCTTTCTCTTACATACCAGCCTTCTCACGGAATACACATTTAGATAAAAATGGGGTCTAGGACTTAAAGCAAATCCTTTCCTTAAGTTGCCCTAACTTAGTATGGGCAGTCCATGGAAATAAATGCAGTTCTTTCTTTGGATCTTTTTCAGTAATGTCCTCCTAAGAGAATTATTAAATTATGATTAGATAGGAAGCATAGCTATTAGCGAGCAAATATGTCATGGCCTAAAACCAATTACCAATTAAGAAATAGCAAGAAAAATGATTTAATGAACATTGGTTCTTTTGCACAGTCTATTTATTCTCAAAGCTCAATTTTGATGATGGTCATTAAAAGCTGTTCAAATTCACGAATGCATCTCAAGTACTAATAATGATTTCCCCCTAAACTAATGGTGTTTCCCCTCCAACTACTGACCTCCTTCACCTCCTCTTCTTGCTCAAGCTTCCCAGAGGACTGTTCATACCTGCCATTGCTCATTTCTTACCCAGAACTGCACCTTCCAAAGTGCCATCAGAAGTTCAGGGACTTTCATTACACCAGAAAGTGCTCACTGATATGAGAAGTGACATCTATACTTAGGAAAACAAAATGTCCTCAGGTATTCTCCTGTCATCTTGACATACAACAGCTTTTTGAGATATGCTTAGCTAACTCCTTTTTAATCTCCCTATACCATTGCTAATCATCGCTGTGTGCTAAAACTGCTTATTCACACAAGTTCAAATCTCTAGGTCTAATTTTTCCTCTATCTCTGCCATATACATAGGCTTGTTTTGGAGTAATCATTTTTAGAAACCTAAAGGGCAGCTCAAGTTCATTATGTCCAGAATTGCATTCATGATCTCTGCTTGAAAACTCCTTCTACCCCAAATCCATATGTCAATATTTGATGTCATTCTTCTCTGCTGCAGAAACTCCTTCAGCCAGGAGCCTTTAAGATACCAGCCCACTAGGTGTGGCCTCTTATACTATAAATGCCTATGTAAAGTTCTCTCTCTCTCTCTCTCTCTCTCTCTCTCTCTCTCTCTCTCTCTGTCTGTCTGTCTGTCTCTCTCTCTCGGCTGCTGGATTCGGTTCCTGTTCCCCGTTCATGCAGAAGATTTTGATCTCTGAGTCTACCCCTAAATAAATAGCCCTTTATTGTACTCAATTCTAAGCTAGTGTGGGGTTTCTTTTTATCATCCATCTTCAGTCCTCTGTGTTCAACCATGTCTTTTGGACTTTATCTTTTAAGTATGTCTTTTACTTAGCCTCTACCTCTGCACACAACCTCTATCTCTTTCATATCTCTCACTTCCACCACTGAAGAGACCTTTTCTAAATGTATTCTACTGTATTGACTAAAACCTTTCTGAGTTTTGCACCTACTTCCTATCAAACTGTTCAATTCTTGGAGGAACCTTTTTCTGATATCCAAGCTTGAACCATATCCCCCTAACATCCACTCACAGAGACATCTGTACCCATCTTCTTGATGTTTTCCATGGTTGTGGTTTTTTTTATTAGGGAAAATTTTATTTACTATTTCTGCTCACATGCCCTCCACAGAGTGTAATATCTCTGAAATCTGTGACCAAGCTCTGCTTAGCCAAATATTTGCCATACGGTAGTTAACTGATAAATATTTAGAGCAGAATTCCAATTTCCCATGGTTGCATCTTACAATTTTCTCTTAAATTCACATTTTTAAAAATCTTTTCTTCGATAAACATTTTATACAATGGATTTTTATCTTATTTCCCTTCCCTCAATTTCTCTCAGAAAATCCCCACCTGCTTAACCACCTAACTTTGTGTTCCTTTTATTTCTCTTTTTACTTTTAATGCTATTTTTCACTTTTGAGGTTATAATATAATGTGTGAACTTCCGACTTCCAGGTAGCAGGAGTACATTCAGTACCCATGTTGCTTGCTTGCTAAGTATCTCAAGTCACTAATTCTATGTTCCTGCCCTGTTAATTTGCATTGGCTGATTTATCTCTTTCCACTATCATTCCAGAACCTGTTCTTGTATTTACATATCTAAATATCCTTCTGCCCCTCTCAACAAATTAGTACACCCACATGTCCCCACAAATACAGGCTATCAGAGCCTGTGAATGACATGGGAGAGGAGCTGGACAGAGCATGTTTAGCAGGTATGATAAAAATTTCTCACACAGAAGATTAATAAATATGTGAGGTTATAAATGTGCTGATTACCTGACCTGGTCATTACATATAACTTTTTTGAAATGTTATAGTGTATCCCATAAGTATGTACAATTACTATATATCAATTAAAATATTTGTATGAGGGTAGGTAGCTGAATTCAATTTCTATAACTAGAAAAGTTAATTTTTGATCATCTTCAAAATTACAGAATAAATAAAAATAATTTAAAAAAAACAGGTTGAATTTTGTAGTTACTTTGAAACAAAAATATCACTCTACAGCCTAAGCTGTCTTGGAACTCATTATTGAATACATGCTGACCTCAATTACAGGGCAATCCTCCTGTCTCAGTCTCCCTTCCAATTGCTTAGATTGTAGATGAGAGCCACCATACCTAGCTGTAGTTTCTAACTCCCATGAGCATTTTTCAATGTAGAAAATAAATGTATTTAAATGAGACAATAACAATTTGTTATCTTTTTGCTTTCACTTTATTGCCCTGCTACTTATATAATAATTAACTATTGCTAGGAGTTCCTGAATCAATCATAATTCCTTCTTCTTCCCATGTTTCTCATACTGCCTCCCCAAGATGAAGCAGATCGTAGGGACTGTGTCAGGTGAGACAAACGAGATGAAGCGAGTCATTTGTGAAGTTGTTCAGGGTGCCAGCTGCTTCTGGATTCTACACTCAGCACCCAATAAATAAGCAGATGTGGATGATGACATAGATGGATTGCTTGACTTTAAGTCACCATGTCAGGTCCTGGGGTGAGACCGTTTTGGAGGGGCCATGTTGAGAAGCAGCGAAAGGCTCAAATGCATTAATGGGTAGCTGTCATCCTGGAACAATGAGCCCAGTCAAAGTTCCTCACCACAGCCACCCCCTCCCACAGGAAATTGGTGCAGGCAGGGGGAGGACGCCTGGTCACGTATCTGCATCTGTTATCAGTTGCTCTTGTCTCTTTTTCTGCATTCCAGACCTGGCTGGCGCACAAGACTTTGTGAAATGGAGACATGCTGCTGAGCTTGTGTTGGAAACCTTCAAATGACTGACTGGAAGCAGCAGTGCCAGGGCATGACCCCTCGACCCCAAAGTTCACAGGGTCAACTGGCCTACAGAGACTGAGGCCTTGATCACATCAGGAAGACACACCTTCCTCATCAAGCAGTGCCAGTGAATTCCGGGGCCAACACCCCTCTGCACACCTCCACCCCCGCCCCAGACTTCTTCTAGACCCTGAAATACATATAGTCCTCAAATTTCCAACTCAGTCACAATTTTGATGGGCTTGTTTGAGCAAGGGTGACATTCGATGGCAGAGGGATGGGAATACTAATGTACCAGCAAGCAATAGCTTGGAAAATACCCCCGGTATGGAGCACAACACAGAGAACAGTGCCACAGGCTGCTTGCCTGCGACCCACTGGGAAGCAAGCTATAGAGGCCACCAGGGGTGTCAGCTCCCTCTGAAAGACTTCAGAGAGCTATCTGGTCGCAGGCTTTCAAAGACAGCTTTTCTTCCTGAGGGTTATGCCCTCAAACCCAGGAAGTCCTCAGGGGTAGTTCTGATTGCCTCAAAATCAGCACAGCTCATGACAGCCTCTGGACACAAATGTAACCAATTTGCCCTAATGGTGTTGGACACAGCCATTCAAACCATCCCCACAATGGAAAGGCCAGGCTCAGTGTTTGGAGAAAAAGTCCATCCTGGGGAGACAGATCCCCATGGAATCTTTACTGCTCTTAGAGGAAATGACACGACTGGGTGTTAAAATGCTCTGATAATTTTTTTTTTTTTTTTTTTTTTTTTTGGTTTTTCGAGACAGGGTTTCTCTGTAGCTTTGGTGCCTGTCCCAGAACTAGCTCTTGTAGACCAGGCTGGCCTCGAACTCCCAGAGATCCGCCTGCCTCTGCCTCCCGAGTGCTGGGATTAAAGGCGTGTGCCACCACCGCCCAGCATGCTCTGGTGAATTTTAAGAGAACCAGGAAGGTGTTCGCTCTTGCTAATTACAGTCGGAACGTCCAATTTTTATTTCTCATTTTGGAAAGATATTAAGGTCTCTGCTTCTGTGTGTTGATTCTAATGATGCTGCCAATTATACTCATACCTTCAGGGCTGTACAGTAGGACAGGAAAGCAAGGATCTGCTGTGCATACTCAGTATAAATACCTTTTCTTTCTTGCATCATTGCTTGTGGGAACAAATTGCTGCAGTTGTCTTTCTATCCAGGCTGTCTCTTGCCTAGAAAGGGTTTCTTCCTGGTCACATGTGGAGCAGGGTGATTCTGGCTGGCTGGGATGGCCTAGGGCATTGTAGAATGTTCAGCAGTACCTCTGGACTCCTTTCAGTCCTCGCCAGGAAGATGTGGAATGAAGGAGACTAGGCTCTAGGAACACTAAATACTATCAAGGTGACACTGAAAACAGCTGTATCCCATCTGTGTAATTTGATGGAGGGATCTTTGCCTTGTGATATTCTTTAAATGATTACTAATGTAAAGAAGGGGATAGAATATATATATTAAACTTAAATGGGCTGTAAGTTATCAAAATATTTCTTTGCACTCAAAAACAATGAATTATTTTTGTTCTTTCCTGTAGAACAGTTCCTTTTAATGTGTCTAACTTTCAAATTAGACCTTGAGGTAAAACAGTCTGAAGAATCAGGACACAGTCATCTGTGTCTTGATGTTGCTGTGCCACTAAGAGCAATGCTGTTGTACTTGATAGGAAGCTCTAGATTAAGTTCAGTTAGTCTCACTGTGTAGCCTTGGCAGGCCTTGAACTCATGATCTTCCAGTATTTGTCTCTAAAAGGCTGAGATTACAGATGTATCTGCCCTTAGTAGACTATTGGGGGGAAGGCTTATTTGAAAGAATATAGTAGCTCCAAATACTATTCTCGTGTCATCTCTATATGGCTTCCCTCTTGCACAGTTCAGAAGAGTCTGTAAATGGTTGTCTTCCTCTGAGGTTTTTTTTTTTTTTTGCTGTTGGTATAGAAACTCCCCAGGGATCGAAATTATCAACAATTATCACTTTTTTTTTCTTTTCTTTCATTTTTTATTTCTATTTAAGTCAGGCACAGTTAATTAGCATTTCTTTTTTACTATTTATTAAAGATTTCTGCCTCATCCCCGCCACCGCCTCCCATTTCCCTCCCCCTCCCCCAATCAAGTCCCCCTCCCCCAATCAAGTCCCCCTCCCTCATCAGCCCGAAGAGCAGTCAGGGTTGTTGACATTCAAAGTCCTTTGCTGTATGCCTGTAATGAATGTTTCATTAAATAGAAATGAAGAAGAAAACGGGGAAGGTTGTAGAGACACAGAAATAAATTGCGGGGAAGATTGTAAGAGGCAAAAAAAAGAATCAAAAAGACATAGAAGAAGAAAGACATCAATGACACATTTATATTTTTCACTATGCAAATTTGTTCCAAATTCCATAGAATTTAAGCAGTTGAATGCTAGCCTAACCCACTCTCATTTGTCCCCATATAGCCTGGGGATTAGCCGCCCTTCTGACATCCATCATTTTATGCAGAGCATAACGGTATGGGTGTGCTGGTCGAGATGACCTGAGAGAAACCCGGCATGGAGTAAAAAGGATCAGCAATAACATGTCAGCAGATGCTCAGCTTTTCAAGCTCTACACATTTCCATTCAGTTAGCATTAGAAAAGATAACAAGGCTTCCAGCATGGCATCCTAAAAGATGAGCAATTAGGCTAAAAGGACAGACTTAATGGTCTTCTAATCTATTCTACCACCTTTAAGTCCTGATTTTATTTTTCCCTCATCTACACACTTGAAGGCAACTCTCAACTTCTAGATGTGTGTGTGTGTGTGTGTGTGTTGTGTTGCTGGGATTTGAACCTGCAGCCCCATGCATGATCAGCAAGCACTGTACTACTTAGCTTTCTCTCCAGCTCCTAGAAATGTCCTTCTTATATCTAGTCAGTTTTTCGGTTCTTAAACGCAGTCCATTCTCTTTAGTCAAGGAGTATATTTTATTAAAGAAAAGTCTGAAAAAATAGAGATAAGAATGAAGAAAAAGCAAAGCAAAATAAATGTCTACATTGTTCCAGGAATCATTTAATCAACAAAAAATTTCTTTTCTGAAAAAGATCATTTCTGCTGCATATTGCTTTATGAATCACTCACCTTAACATCCTGCTTCAAGACCCAACTCTTTATTTGCCATTAATGAGAAGTGCTATATATTTTTGAAGTGTGTTTAAAAGCCTTATTTTAGGACATGGGCCAAAAGGCAAGGCTCTCCAACTCATTAACCTGCGCCATAAACTTTAAAGCACTGTTTCCTATGGGAGAAAACCATACCTGGGAACGGAGTTACTATTTTAATTCCTTCCTTCTAACTATTTCAAGACTAGTTTATCCCCATTTCTTCTGAAAGAAAATTACTGGAGAATGCTTCCTCCTTTGTGCAAAGAGGAACTTACTAACTTAATTCTGGTTAAGGAATCTGGTTGTTTCAAACAGTCAGAAAACCAGAAGCTAATCAAAACTTTAGAGTCAAATAGAATTTGTCACAATGGCACAAGGCACTCCACTAAAGTGTTGCCTATCCGAGCGACTAATGCTTCCAACCCTCTAATCCTATTACCTCAGGTAAATTTTTCCCTGGCTTATGCTACAAAGACAAAGCAGTTGTGGCTCTGTGTAGTGCTCTAAACTGCTATAAAATCATCCTTTCTGACCTCCCAAAAAATTGTTGAATTCACTTTGCACATACATATATCAGTACATCATTGATTTTTCTGCTTCATAACTATCTTTTTTGGCTGGAAATTTGGGGATTTTGTTCCACAAGGCTTCAGCAAGAAAGCTCTTTCTCTCTTTACATGCAGGAGAACATTGGAGCTACTCAGGATGTGACATTCTCAGTTCTCAGGGGACCCATGGCCAGAGCTTGCTTCTCCTGGCAGTAGGCCTGGGTCAATGCCCACAATTTAATGACAAGCCAGAGCCAAGTACCGTGTGTTGACTGAGAAAGTTGTATTCTTGCTCGGGGCTTTTTAGTCATAAAAGTCCTTCCCAGGCATTGTTCCCAGGCTGTTTCCACCTTGGCCTGGGGATTGTGAGTTAAATTTTCTGCAAGCTGTTATCAGTGGTCAAAATGTTCTGCCAAAGCAACTAGAACTCACTAGTGTGCTTTTATGCATACTCTTATGCAGAATCAATAAAAGACCTGACTCTTATGTCCAGGGCTTTGGTCATTCCTTCAACTTGGGAAGCATATATACATGAGGACAGAGACAGCCAATAACTAACAAACATGGACAGCATAAAAACCTTGTTGGTTCACTATTGCTGATCCCAAAGACTCATATAATTAAAAGTAATTGTTGCTTCTGTCCCCTGTAGTTCTTTAATGCAAGGTGTTAAATACCACAAACTAGGAATGAGACTTTTTTTCCAGGTCCCTGGTATTTTCATTTTCAGGATGTTATTATAATTCTATTTCTTCTTAAGCATTTTTTAAAACTTACTGAGCAAATTCTCCATAAAAATTTTATCATTGGAGCTACAATTGCATGCAGGTTCTGATCAGGAAGTTGACTCTTACATTGACCACAGAAATTATTCCCATCAGCTAGAATTTGTGACTGTTTAAAAAATATTCTATCTGATTAAAAGGATATATGTTTGTTTCATAAAGTTTTCAAAATAGAGCATCGAAAAAGGAAAGCAAACAACATGCCTATTGTCACAAATGCAGAGAGAGCACCAGTTTCTTTGAAGACACCAATCTACCAAAGGTGAGGAGAGGAAGAGACACAGGGAAGAAACAGGGAAGGAGAGAGAAAGAGAAAGAGAGGGAAAGGGAGAGAATCTGCTCTTTGTATTTCTGAAAAAGAAGTGGATGTCTCTTTTGTGTTGTTTTAGACCCAGAGTATCCAGTCACTGTTGCCAACATCATAATGAACTCGATTTTCTTTGAAACAGAATTAATAAGTCAGATGTTGATCAGTTCAATTCCTAGAGAAAGTCATTATAAGACAATGTCACTTAGGAAGTGAAAATAATAGCTGAGCACTAAGGACAAATCTATATGTGGAAATACTTCCCTAGGAGGATTGACTCAAGCTAGTAATTCTCAACTTGAGGTGATTGTGTTCCCTAGGAAACTTTGGCAATATCTCAAGACACTTGTGGTTATCACAATTAATTAGGAAGGGGTTATAGGTAGTAACCTGGGCAGCCCCACAACAAAAAATTATTTGAGTCAAATGCTTAGTGCTGTGGTTTAGGACTAGAGAAGCACACTGTAAGAGGTCACTGGGATGCAAGGACAAAAGAGCACAATCCCTCTTCTCTGTGGGTCATTGACTGGGTAAGTGCGTGGATATTCTGACTGACATAACAACAAAATGGCGGTTAAGAAGTTTATAACCTGGTGTATTGTAAGGGTTATAGAAAATAGTCACTGCTACCATCACTCCCTAAAGCCAGGAAGTTCTGATTTCCAAACTGTGCGAAACAGTTGAGATTTCTGCTAGCTTTGGAGGAACCAGTAAAAGACTCTGAGGGAAGAAAAATGGACTTGTTTCTTCAGAGTTCACTGGAGTTCCAAATAAGAGCAATGCATCATGTGAACAGAGCTCTTTTTTGGTGACTAGAATTCTGTAATCACCATATAATCAAATGATCTAAAAATATCCTTTAAGTTATAGGTTTGTTTTGCAGATGTTAAGCACCTTCTGGTGACAAATGCTAAATGAATTTGTGGTCAATTTTGGAATAGTATTTTATAGCAGTTTTTAAGCCAAGTAAATCTTTGCTTTTAAAATTCTAGACAGCTATCATCTGGTTGTCCTTTCCAGCATTAACTAATCACCAGTGAAAAATACAAATGTCATTCACAAATCATATCAAAGACGGGAACAGCTGGAATCAAATTCAAGAGACTGCATCATTTTATCATCTTGACATTCCTCATTCTACATGGATACCACAGGCAATCTGAAGCAAAAAATAATTTATGTTGCAATAGAAACGTTAACCATTTAGGGCTGGGATACTCTCTTCCCACTGCCTCCCTCTAACTCAGAACACCCCTAGAGACTCAAGCCCAAGGATTATCTGAAAATATTTTATGAAACATCCATAAATTGTCCATGAAAGCAGGAAATAATCCCAGTAAATACAGAGCTAAGTTGTCTAACAGTCTAAGTTAGGAATCAGAAAACCATAGCCCACAAATGCAATCTAGCCAACTGTCTGATTTTTCTATGGTCTGTAATCTCAGAATGATTTTTATACATTTTAATGACTGGGGAGAAATCTATCAAAGGAATGGTATTTTAAAACATGTGACAGTTACTTGACACTGAAATTTCAGTTTCCACAAATGAAATTTTACTGTCATGCAGCCACACCTGTTTGCTTACACATTTGGAGGGATGCTTTCTTACTGCAAGGGTGCAGGGGCTGCAACAGAAACCACATGGCCCACAAGACCTAACACATGAGCTATCTGGCTTTTTGTGGAAAAAAAAAAAAAGAGTCCATCGTGATCTGGAAACTAAGAGCTGCAATAATACATGTATTTTCTACAATTTGAAACATTGCTGAATATTTATTGGCTTTACTTGCTCCATCAGCTGTGCTCTACTCACAGGGCATTCCAGCAACTGCTGACTGATTATTGTTCCCTTGAAATTATCGCTTTTACTGGGAAAGAAATCCCAACATATCTAGTCAGTACCTGCTATTTCCACATTAACATCTTTTGACCTGTACTTAAGACTTGAAGGGGAGTTTTCTAAGATGACTTCTTCTTCAGGTATTCACTGAACAAAAATTTCTAGGACATATTCTCTCATGTAGGCTTTATTCTAGGCTCTTTATAAGCTAGACAAATTCTTGGTCCTTGCATAGTATAAATATTTAATATAGAAGGCAACTAATGAAATAAAAAGCAATTATCAGATCATAACACAAATTACAAACAAAATAAAAACGGATATTCAAAAGAGGCTGCCCATTAACATAGACCCAAACATGTCTTGTGAACAGCTTTTCGCTCAAAAGAGACACAGAGACTAAAAATAGATAATTGTGAATCAGAGCTATTTGAGGTGATTCACGCCTAATAATCTCGACACTCAGGAAGATGAAGCAGAAGATTCTCTAGTTCAAAGACATCCTAGGGTTATGTAGTGAGATACTGCCTCAAAGAACTGAAAATCATGGATTTGTTTGGAGAAATTTGTCTCTACTTTATAAAGGGAGAGAATCATAGAAAACATGATAACCAAACAAACCAAGGGAGTCCGAAGTGGTTGTAACAATGAGGAGGGTACAAGTAATAATCTGTTGTAACACGTTCAGGGGCACAATCACGAGGCGTACATTTGCACTTGCTTAATACAAATAGATCTGAGGATCTCAATAGCAAGCAATTCTGAGGAGTGGTGAAGAATAGTTATGCCTCAGTGTACAGTCAAACAGAATATCCTGTTCCTCCTTCCTCTGGGAAGACAGAGGTTTGGAATAGGTTTCCACACACATTCATTACTGAGAACTAAAATGTGTTTGGTCGCTGCTTGGTGGAAGAAATCAGAATGAAGGAACTTGAATAATGATGAGTAGCAAGAGACCCTACAGCATTCAACTTCTCACGTGAAATTTGAACACATCTGACTACTACTCCAAAATGTCCAATTTCCCAGAAGCAATGTAGTGAAAAGTGTAGCAGTCCACCAGAATGTCTTATGTATAGAAAGTGGTAAGTCAGCCAAAACTTATATTTCAAGATTTCTGCTTAAGATGCTGGAGTCACTGAACGACAATATATTAGGGAGGATGGGTAACCTTTTAACTCCCCGGTTCTGATTTATGACAAAGAAATTAACTCCCATTGGGTTTTGTGTGTGTGTGTGTGTGTGTGTGTAATTGTCTTTTGTGTGTGTCCCTTCCAGATCAAAATAACTTTGTTCTGCCTAGTCACCTTGTCAGGCTAGTGTTTGCTAAGCCAAGTGTTTGTCAGAAGCTCCATTGTCAAAATGTGTCCTGGAAGAACTTAGATGTTGTAGAGCTAAGTTTTGGGCTCCAATACCCACAAAAATAGTAAGATCAAGAATTATTCGTCTATTCTCTAACATCTAACGAAACTGAGCAGAAAGGATGGAGTGTAGATAGAAGAGCTTCAGGGAATACTGTGGAAGATGCTGTTCACTCATTCCTGATGCTGCCTGAAAAACACATGTTCTCTTTCTCCCCTGCACTTGATCTTCTCTCCAGCATCTAACTGTATAGGCCAAGCTGGCCTCAAGTTTGTGGCTCTCTTACCATGATCTCCCAAGGGATTATAGGCATGTACCACCAAACCTACTTTGTATCTATTTTAAGAGAGACCCCTTTGGAACCTAAAAGAACAAGTAGCATCAAAAATTTTAAGAGACCATGGGAAAGTACAGTGTTTGGATTTTTGCCATGGTATATGGGAATAGCCTCTGTTAATTCAGATTGTTCTACTCTTGAAACTCATTTTGTTACTTTCAAAACATTTCTGAACTTTACATATTATCCTTATAATTTGTATATATGCTCACAGCTTAAATTAAATTATCCAGACAACAAATTCACAGGACTTTTGCTTCTGACCTTTCCTTATTTGTCAGTGATTTTCTCTGTATTCTGTATTCATAATGATGAGTATATTTCTTGATAATGTCCATTTCAGTTCACGTACTTTCTCAAGAATTGTTCCAAGCTAAGTTTGACTCAAGCATTCATCTGCTTTTTTTTTGGCTAATGATATTGACATTTTTACTATATTAGTTCATTAGAGCATGAAACTTTCTGTCTTGTTTTTGAAAAGCTATTTTAGTACTTCATATAAAAGTAACTCTATACCACAGGGACATAGCAAATGTAATGAAAGAATCAACCACTTAGTGGAAATGAAACCATTACAAGCCCTTAATCATTACTTAAAGTGGCACACATTTAGACTTCTTGCCTCATAGAATCCGTACCTTTTACTACAGAATCTCTAAAGATCAGGGTAGTTTTTCCATATTTATATTTAATTGCGAAAAGCTTGCTCTTCCTTTCAATAGGCCTAGTGGGAAAATGTTAAGTTTTCTGAAAGAATATGTACCTAAATGACACTTTCTGTTTTTCTCAATGGGACCATGACAGTTTCTTGTTCCATATTTTCTTCCTTAAATGTGTCTCAGGATCATTTCTTGTCAAGAATAGGCCTCTATGTTCCTGCATCTTGGCCCTTGTTGGACTGAGACTAGAATGATTTTCAAGCCCGCTTACCTGAGGATGAATATTCTGTAAGGAAGCTTAAGCACCCACAGTGGGAGGTCAGGGCTATTATTTTGATCCCCAAAAGGGCAATGCCAGGTATGTGAATCAAGCAACCTTTCAGATGATTTTAGCCCCAGCTATTGAATCACCCGTTGTTCTGAGGCCTCTAGGTATCAAAGAGCAGAAACAAGGCAACCTTATATGGTCCACTGAGCAAGCGGTGAACACAATGAAATGGGTTTACAGCAAGAAGTTGGAGGCACTTGCTAGGTAGAAACAGAAACAACCTTCCTGTTGCATTGTCAATTGAGTGTATACAATTGTATTCTCTCTCAGACTCTATATCTGCAGGACACTTAAAGTGTCCCATCCACAACAGGATGAGTTTACAGGATACAGGTAAGATATTCATCAGAAGCCTGTCTAGGACAAATCCCTTTCTCTTTCTGTCATCAGACCTACCATAAATCACAAGACACCTCAGGCATATGAGGATGGACATTGCAGTTGGTGCATCCAGATATCTCTCAGGCCTGGAAGTGTACCTACAAGCATAGTTCATCCTACTTTTGGATATACAAGGGGGCGCTAGGAAGAATCCATATAGGTTCAGAAGCAAGCTGGGCACAGCTGGGTCAGAATTCACAGTTCTCTAATATAATAGACTGTAGCATGACCTAGAAGTAGGTTCCATTTCCACTTAGCCTTTAGAGCGGTACCAGTAGAGCAGGAGGTTTACAGTGATGGCTGATCTCTGTATCCAGTAGAGTTCCACACAAGGCAAAGAGTAGAAGTAGCATTGGCACCTAGAACCTGGTGTACATAGTGAGTTCCAGAACAGTCAGAGCTATGTAGAGAAACTCTGTTGTAGAAAAAGAAGGAGGAGAATAAAGAGCAGGGGGAAAAAGCACACCATAAACTAGATGATAACTGCTTAGCATCTTTTTTTTTACTAAAAAAATTTACACATGTATGCAATGTTTCTTGGTCATGTCCATCCCTTTGCCCCTCCCTCCAGCAATTCTTCCACCACCACTGCGTGTCTCTAATGCATCTCCCATCTCCTTGTCAAGTTCATGTCTCTTTTTTATATAACCCACTAAATTCTATTAATGCTTACTAGACTTACCCAATGTTGGATCCTGCTAGTTTCCTGACCTGCCAGGCAAGATTTATTCCACAAAGCGGCAAGACTGCTTATGAGAGTAATCAACAACTTATTTGGTTGGATATGAGGCCTAATGTATTGGAGAGAATTGCTATCTAATACTATAAATATCATTAAAACCAATGATTATGGAAGATATAGCCCCTAGAAAGGAGCTTACTAATGTTATTTGGCTAAATGGTCAATCGTCACAAGGGGCCTATTGCTGGGGTTTTGATTCTGGGGTCTCCTCTGGGTTTCCACTCCTCCTTGTAGCTTCAGCTTTATGAAGTATCTCCCTGGCTGTAAAGGAACAGCTACTTAGCCTTGTACTATTTGTACAAATCTTTAAGCAAAGAGATTTAAATTTATTTCGAAGTAGTTTTAAGAAATCAGACTAAAAAGTTGAAAACTTTTTTCAAAAGTTGACACAAATGTGAGGTCTATAAACTAAAATCAAATGTCAGGTGTCTGAGAAAAGGATAGAAGAGAGGACAATTAGAAGGCATTATATACTTATGGGCCATGGCCAAAGACAATCTTAGTTAATTTTTTGTATGGGTTGAAAAGATGTATTTCCCAGGAAAAGAAGAGGACAGGAGTTTGCAAGTCTAAATAATGCCAGGTGGGCATTGTAGCCTACTTAGGAGGAGAGACCAGGGGTGCCCGGTGTAAGATGACTGGTGAGAGTAGCTATGCTGGTGCATACTGGGGTTAATTAAGAGACCCCGCTTCAAGAAGAACCAAGGTTTAAAGTAATCAAGGGAGATTCCTAGTATCAACATCAGGCCTACACACACACATACACACACCTGCATATACATGTACACGCACACACACATGAACTCACGCTACATATTCTTGAGAAGTAAAATAATATGTACAATATACATAAGGTCACGAACCTCAAGAAGTTCAGAATCTAATAGATGGACTAAGATACGAATAAAAGCTATTGTCATAAGAGAGAGTAAGAGAAGTAAACGTGAAGCTGCATTTTCTCATGATGCAAAGAGCTCCTCCAGTCCATCCAAGCCCCACCCTAGGCTTGGACTGCTTTATTATTGCACTGCCTGTATAGGAAGAACTCTTAAGTCTTTTCCAATTCACTAACTTCCAGGGATCCTGCTTGTACAGGGAAAGAAAATTCTTGGCTGCTGGTGCTAATGTTGCAAGAGAAGAGAGACCAGAATGACTGAGATGGAGGATATTATATTGTATTAATGACCTCTGCCTGGCATGCAGAACCTGAGTCAAAGAAAGTAAGATATGATCCAAATGCCATCACAGATGAGCGAAGACTACTGACAGAGACTCTAGCCTTCTTGGTGCTGGTCCAGAAACATTTTAGGAAAAATATATAATGGTATCGCAATGGGCAGGCTAGGAAAGGACGGTAGGGCTGATTACTAATAACAATGACTTGTTCCTTCCTCCTGTTTGGGGCCAGTACTAGCTCTTGAATCCAATTAGATAGCTGTGCTGGGAAAGATAAGCAATCTACCTAGAAAAAGTTTCCTATTTAGTATTGCTCACAGATTCCTTAAAATAGCAAATGAATACCAAGTTAAAATTAAGCTGCATTAATTAACTTGCACTTCACTGTGACCAAAATACATGCAGAAACAACATAAAAGGGAGAAAAAGTTTATTTGGGCTCATTCTTTCAAAGAGATGCAGTCCATTACAGGGAGAAGAGCGCAGTAGAGTAGCCTCTCAAGGTATCACCTAATCAGATTACCACCTTCTGAAGGTCTTGTGATTGATGATTAGCTCCAGACTGGCATAGAACCAATCCAGCAGATAAGATGTGAAGTGGTACCTGTAAGTCTTCCCTCTGGGCTTGAATCAAAGAGAGAACAAATTCTGGACCTGTTGCCACAATCTTAAAATCCCACAAAGTTTGAGATGGGACCAACTGAAGATAGATGAAGCCTAAAGTTCATAGACGAGATAAAGGGAAAGCAAAAGTATTGCTGGAGAGCCATGTAGTTCAACATTCAGCTCCTGCTGATGGAGTCAGACAGTTTATTTACAAATGTTCGCCTTTCCATTCCAGTCCTTTTGAAAAGCCGAGTTGAGCATGAGGCCCCTTAATTTGAATGGAAAAGACACAGTAAATCTGCTGTTTGCCCAATAAAAAAGCAAGGCACAATACTTAGTCCAAGTAGACACAGCCTAAGATGTCCTGGTTTCTAAAAATAAAGTTACATACAATCCTCTGAGGTGTTTGCTGGTTGGTATTTAGAACTGAGGATTTAAACATAATCAGCATCCATGAAATGCAATCTCCCCCTCTTTTCTCTTAATGCTTTTTTGGACCAAAAGTGTTTCATTGCCTGAACTCTCTAATGAGGGAATATTTATATGACATACCAAAGCAGATGTGAGCCTCGTTTTATGAAATCCAAACCCAGATGGTCTTTTCTTTCCATTGTCTTATGTAATTTATATGAAAGTAAAACATGAAAAAAATTCAAATGTAATTTCTTTTCCACCATTTATGCTTAATGACCCTGTAATCACTTTCATAGCCTCAGTTTCTCTGCTCAGTCTCCAGAGGGTCTGTGGATTAGTTCATGTCATAGAGGTGCTTTACAGCACTTGGAAGTGCCCAGCAAGAGTGGAAATGTCGGTTATCATGAAACATGCATTTCCAATTTAGGATATTCCACCATGTGTCCTCTGTTGAGTCCAAAATACTCCTCTAATTTGAATCAGCCCAGAGCATATAAATTAAAAGAAAGATTTGTAGATGAAAAAGAGAGGTGGGGAGTTAAAAACCAAACCAAAACAAAAACCAAAAACACTGACCCCGAGCTCAACTTCTCTAAATGAGGGAGTTTTATTTATTTATTCATTTATTTTAAAGAACATTCTGCTTTGTTTGGTCATCTATAAGGCAATGGGAAAGAGAATTGATACCGAATGAGAAGCATACAAAAGGACTCTGAGAGGTGTCTAATTTTTTTTTCTGGAGAATTTCTGGAATATGATGGCGAGGTTTAATTTTTTTCACTTGGCTTAGTGACAGTTTCTGCCACCTTCCCAGACATTACCTTGACAACCAATTCATGCTACATTCTTGAGAATTCGTTAGCATACTCAGAACAGAATAATAACACCTATTTAGTTCTTCTCAATTTAAAATTGTATTTGTAAATGTTAGCTTCAAACACTCCAACAGGCATGTAAAACTTCATGATTGCATTAACTTGTACTGTGTAATGTAGTATTTTTCTCAGAACTTCATAAATCCTACAATATTCATATATTTACAATGTAGATATACCAAGAATTCTCTTTGAAATTAAAATTTATTTTCTACTTGGTTCTCCTTAAATACAGCCCTTTATAATCCCAAGCATGGCTGAGGCACTGAGTGAGCAAAAGGGTACTGAATTCAGGGTTGACTAAACACTGACCATATAGATATCAGAAAAGCTTGAAGGATGAACAAGTTAATAATTCTGGGTCTTACATGACTCCAGATAGATGCTGGTAAGGGATGTCTAGGAAGCCAAAAGAAAATTAATATTAGAGTCCTGGGTACCCGGGGTCTGGGTATTTCTATAAGTCAAGCAGCACTGACATTTGGATGGTTTGCTGACCACATGATTTCCAGTATATTTAAATTAAGACATTTGGTACTTTGTAATTTCTTCTTTGTGCTACTAAATCAAAATGCAAAATAAATGACAACAACAACAAAAAAAAATGCTTCTCCTTATTTGCAGATGCCAGCCAAGAGGCAAAAAGAGAGTTAAGGGAAAAAAAATCACACATTATTAAACTTTGAGTCCCTTACGGTACTGTGAATTTTATGGCAGGTGTTGAAACTATGTGCAGTCCAAACTGTGCTGGAAGATTGGGTCAAGTCTACTTTCACTTCCCTCTATTGGGAGCTTTAATTTTTTTCATTTCAGGAGATGGACCTTAAAATGCCTTGTATTTCCCATTCACCAGTCCTTGCTGCAACACCTTGATTCTCTTGACAACATTCTGTCAGCAAATATAAGTCACTAAAAGTCAGTTATCCTCAACAGGTTCTAATGACTCCATCCAGAACCAAACACCACAGCAGGGTTGCCTCCACTTTCCTATACTTAAAGGTATTCCCATTGGCCTTGACTGTGAATTTGGAGTTTTATGGAAAATTTATGTGGATCAAGGATGGCAAAATCAGAATTAAGCATGGCCAGTGTGTGATTTCCTGCTGCTTCATAGTGGGATGGACCTACTCACAGTTCTCAGGGTAACTGTGAAAGGAAATGAAAAGCACATGACTTGTGTCAGGGGTCACTGGGTAGATCCTTGTGTTCTGTGAATCTTCATACCCTCAGTAAACTGTCTAGATAATCAATAATTCTGAAATCCCTGCTTAAATGAGAATGGTCTCTGTACCAGTACTATGCCATTTCTTATTTTTTATCCATTTATTTATTTAATTTTTCATATGTGTGTGATATACATATACATGTACATATACATGGTATGTATGGTGCATTTATGTGAGTTTGTTCATACCCATTGGTATACATGTGGAGGCCAAAACAGGACATTAAGTATTTTCTTAGTCACTTTTTATATCACTGTGAAGTATTGTTGGAGACTGCTCTTTTGTTTTCTGGCTGCCCAGACCTGAAAAATCACACAGAAACTGTAATAATTACAACACTATTTGGCCAGTAACTTAGGCATATTTTTAGTTAGCTCTTGTATCTTAAATTAAACCATTTCTACTATTCTGTGTATCACCACGAAGCTGTGGCTTACTGGGTAAGGTTTTGGCATCTGTCTGACTCCTCGTACTCTCTAAATCTCTGTTCAGATTTCCGTCTGGCTTTACTCTGCTAAACCAAAGGCCGAAACAACATTATTCATTATTCAATAAAAGAACACATACACAAAAGACAATCCCACATCATTGAAGAGACACTATGACTAAGGCAACTCTTCTAAAAGAAAGCATTTAACTGGGGGCTTGCTTACTGTTTTGGAGGTAGTTTATTATTATCACGGCAGGGAGCATGGTGGCATAGCAGGAAGGCACAGTGTTGGAGAAGTGCCCGAGAGCTACATTCTAATCTTTGGACAACAGGCAGAGAGGTGGGGCGGGGGATAGGGAGGGGTGGCAAGCCTGGGGCATAGGCTTTTGAAACATAAAGTCTACACAGAGTGACACACTTCCTGCAACAAGGTCACACCTACTCCAACAAGCCCACACCTTTTCATCCTCTCCAAACAGTTCATTAACTAGGGATTAAGCATTCCATCCTATGAGCCTATGGGAGGCCATTTTCGTTCAAACAAAAGAGGTGTCTTCCTCTGCCTCTTTCCTCTTACTACCTTGCTGCAGATTCTTTCACAGAAATAGAAGCTCACTTTTGGCCAACAAGCTCTCTAGATCCACATGTCCCTGTCCCCCATTATAGGCATGCTCAGCTTTTTATGTAGGTGCCAGGGATTCAGAATCATGCCCCCATGCTTGCAAAGTAAATACTCTTAGCCATTGAGCTGGCTCCTTGGCCTTATTACCACGTTCCAGTATGTGGCTAGATGTTGCCTCATGGTGCAGTATCCGCATGGATGTCCCAAAGTAGCTGCAGTGACTCTTGTGCCCACATGCTCACCATCAGAAAGAATATTGCCTCTCCTCCCATTGAAGAAAGAATGAGGACATTTGACAGTTGGATGATTTGTATCTCATAGGCAGCTTCACATATTTTTAGAGTTATATCAGTGACTAAAACCACACAGTAAATACCTCCAGATTCAGAGTACTATTCACTTTTTAAGAACACAAACCCTCAAATCTAAGAAATGTTTTCATGATTTCCCTAAAACGTGATTGATTCTAATACCTAAATTACCCCAAAGAGAGCCTTAATGAGTACCACAGCCCCTCAATGCAAAGAGTATCATTCTGAATTTTTAAGATCCTGCGAATATAAAGGTATACTATTTAATCTTTTTTCATGTTAATCATTTTCCTTGTGTGTTTTACTAGCTTGTTATTTCCGTAACAAATGCATTTTGGTAATGAAACCATATTTTCCCCGTTAGAAATTTTGCTTTAAACAAAGCCTTGCCCATGAGAGAGGAGATAAGCATCTAATTGGCGAACCCTGGGAGTTTCAAGTTCGAATTTTTATCGTGCAGCTTACTGCCTTCTTTGGCTGCAAATGTCTGATGTCTGCACACAAAAGCAGACTGCTTTCTGCTTGTCATGTTTTTAACTTTAATCTCTGCTGTAAAAAAAAATGCAATGTTAGCTGTTGAAAAGCGACTATTGTCAAAAAGGAACCTAATAACCTTTCCTACTTCTAGGCCAGGTGTCCCACAGTAACAAGCCGTGAAAATAGACGGGGTGTGTTGTCTCTGCAGCTATGCTGTGGTAAGATGGCTGGGCTGCAGTCAAGATGTTAACAACTTCTGGTTAGAGACTGGCAGGGACAACCACACCATCTCACACAATGGAGCTAGACTGGGAGTGATGGCTGTGAGACTGGAGAAATACAATAAGCTTGATCTCTCATGTGGGAAAATCCATGGTGTTTAATAGCTTCATAAAGTGGCATGCTTTTGTCTCTCTGTATAAAAGTCCCCAGTAAATTCTTACATTACCACCATTATAAAATGCAGCAACAGAAACGTTGAGCTGTGCTATTTGATCCCCAGTGGCAAAGGTTAGGAGGAACCAAAAATCATGACTTCCAAGAAAATACTATTGGAGTGTAATTTAAGAAGGCTTTGAGGCCATAATTTTCAATGTGATGCCGAACGTGCTTTCGTGACATACACACCCCCACCAAAAGAGTAATGCTTCACAAGGATAATTGACAACAACAGAAAAGATGAAAGGTCAGTAGAGAAATGAAGAATATAATAATCATTTGTGCCAATTGACTCCACCGCCTGAGTTCAGGAAAGGAGACCACATGTTGTTAGATAGGATTTTCTGATAATGCAGAAAGGAACTTTCTACCCAGACAGGCACAGTTTTCTGCAGGAACGGTGGCTTCCAAGTGTAACTTGCAAACCACGGGTTGAGGCTGAGATAGACATTTCTGATGAACAAATCTGACCATGGCTCACTCATAATAGGCACTTATGTTGATACATGGACATGGTAGGTGTAATATTGAATTGTAAGTCTCACTCCAGCCTGCCAAGCGCTTGGCCCCCAACTCCCAGCCTGCCAAGCACTGACCCCTCCCTGGGGAAGGTCAGGACCACTGCCACAGGGTATTTAGGGTAGCACTGGAACAAGTAAGACATGGTTTGTGTTTGCGTGCGTGCGTGAGTGTGTGTGTGTGTGTGTGTGTGTGTGTGTGTGTGTATGTGTATTTGTCTTTTCCATGTTATGTTCTCCCGGGCACCCAAGTGTGCCCTCTATTAAACTCGGGCATTTGATGCGTTTTAATCTGGTCTGATTGGTTTTCTTTGTGCCGGTGGAGAGATTTTTTTTTCCTAACAGTAGGAATATGCATGAAAGTGCTGATACGATTTATCCTTCTCCATGTGTCATGTCATTGGATGGTCAATGCAGAAGTCAGTACCCACTTGTGAGGATGTGACACAATTAATAGAGAAATTCCGTAAGCCTCACTGGGGAAGTTTAATATAAGAATAACCTAAATAGGTACATCTACTGCTAAATATACACTGTTAGGCATATTTCATAAAAACAACCAATGGATTTAAGAAATTGAAAGCACAAATTTTGGTAGTCTAGAATAAAGGTTCATAAACCTTACCTCTAAAGCACCAGAGAGTGAAGTTTGGCAGTGGTGACACACACCTTTGATCTCAGCACTCCGGAGTCAGAAGCAGGTGAATCTCTGAGTTCAAGACCAGTCTTGTCTATGGTGTAAGTTCCAGAATGGCCAGAGCTACACAGAGAAATTCTGTCTTGAAAAGACAAAAAAAAAAAAAAAAAAAACAAACAGGGCGGGGGGCACACTGACAGTGAATACTTGGGACTTCACAGGCCATGCAATTTCTGTGTCAACTACTTAATTCAGTCATTATTGAAAGGTCAGTAGGAAAGAAAATAAAGTTTTCCTAAACACCATGGAAATCAAAACCAAAAAATACCACAAACAATGTATATTCACATGGTGTGGCTATGTTTCAATAAAACTTTATTTACATAAATATCCTACAAGTTGAATAGGCCTTAGTAGACTCTTGCTTGAAAAAAGCACTGTCAAAGAGATATAATATGTGAGCTGCATATCTAATATTATACTTCTTGTAGCTACTTCAAACTACATTTTAAAAAATAGATAAGGCAGGCAAATTGCCTGCAATCCCAGGATATATATGGAAACTATGCTGCATGTTTTCACTCATAGGAAGAGGGGAAGTATTTGGAAACAGGAAGAAGACTAGCCACAAGGAGGGAAGACAGAAAAAGTGTAATGGGCATTGAATGTGTTCAAAGTATACAACACTGAACAAACTCTTTTATAATGAAGCCCATCAATTTGCTCAATAAATATACAGTTCTAGAGAAAAAGAAGTGAGCATGAATAATTTCAACAGTCATCAACATTAAACAAGACTATGACATATGACTATGTTAGAAAATGGTAAGATCAAGATTCTTCCATAGTCATATTTGAACACAGACAAGCACACAGACATCATCCAAGGCATAAAACACAAAGAGAAGTCCTCCTCCCCTGACATATATAACTGATGGTTATTTCCTTAAAGGTTACAGCTTTAGCTTTTTTCTTGTCCACCCAATTCTACATAACATTTATTAAGATAGCCAACTGTGCTATATCCTCTACTTCTTGAGGTTATATGACTCAAAACAAAGTTATCTTCACGTCCATTTCCTTACCTATACATTGCATCCACTTTATCATGGCTAAGTAGGTGTCCAGAAGATGATTTGCTTGTCCAAGGTCACATAGTGCGTGGCAGAGATGGAATGTGGTTCCAGAGTTGACTAACAATAAATCCCATGTTTGGGCAAATTTTTATGTGCTTTTATGTTACATGACTCCTATTGTGTTATATCAGAAAGGAAGCTAGTGATGGGAAGAGGAGTATGAAGTTATTGGTAGAGGAATGTCTCAGGCAATGTGCTTTGTTTCAAGCAAATGAAACACAACTTTGGGGAGTGGAATATGAATGGAATTCATTTGGAAATTGAAAGCATGACTGAAAACCAGTGTGGGAAAGATGTTGGAATAGTTCTAAGGATGGTGGAAGACAAGGACAGTCAGGTCACTGAGACAGATCAGGTATTGTCACCCTACTTGGCAGATTTCTGACAATAAGGAAGTGAGGACTTTAAGGGTCACAGGGCAATGGGGACACAGCCACTGATCTCGAGGGCATTTTAAACTAACAGAGGCCCAGTAATCCTCTATGAACAACAATAAAATCAGTTCTCATGTAACACTGCTCATAAAGCGTCATTGGAAGTAACAAGAAAGAAGCAATTAGTCCCACAAGAAGGCAACAAGAGAGCTTTATGGAAGTGTCTATATAGCGTAAGAAACATTCTTTTTTTCCCCACTTTTTTTTGTGCCTCAGTGCCCAAAATCAGATCAGAAACTACTCAAACATATATCCTCTAGTGTGGGGTGGAAAAACACGCATTGGCTTTTCCGAGTCACGTTTAATGAAAGCCTTCTTTCGTTGGCTGAGGGAGTATGTCAGCACCCAACTCTAACAGCTGTGGAAATCAACTATATTTGACATAAGATATAAAGCATGTAAGAAAAAGTAAGAGGTTGCTATTTTGAGACATTCTTATTTCATACATTTTACTTATGACAGTATTCAGCTTAGTAAAACGTGAAATGTCTCCCCTCAAGAGAAATGTCAATATTTTTCCTGACACCAGTAATTTTTTTTCAGTAGATTCACCGAATTTGGATGGATTGTTTTATCTACATTGAAAAATAATTGCCTGATAGGTGGAGATCACAGATTTCTGGACCACCAAAATGGTTAGCTCTAGGTTTAGGAGAGAAACCCTTCCTATATTGACAATGGAGAGAATGCTGGTTTAATTGCTTCAGGAAGATGTGTAAATGTGTTGACAATCATGAAATGCATATTAAAACTTTTGAAAATTTATTACAGAATATCAGGGTATATTTATTAGTACTTTTATTTAAAAGATGGTTTGGAACATAAACTAATATAAATTTGGAAATTAATTATACTTGTTAAAGAATTTTACAGACATCATATTTTTATAACAACAAACTGTTATTTCTATTTTATAAATGATGAAATTTAGGCCTAGAGATCTTACGTATGTTTAATGAGTTTTTAAAATCATTGGTACTGAAACCTTTTCTTTAATCCTTATCTTTCTGGTACAAATGCTCTTACCACTTTTGTGACATTAAAGAAGTAAGAGAGATAATAAGAAGTTATTGCATGAAAAGACTCTGAGTGAATAAAAATGTGTAATTCTTTGAAAAAAAAAAGATTGTAAACCCCATTGATGTATTGGATATTGAAGTTGCTAGTAAAGAATCATCATAAAAACAAAAACAAAAACAAAAAAAGAAAAATAAGACAATATAGTTAATTCACGTTGATCATTTTAATCATAACGTTTCCGTTTATTTTAGCTTTGATTTCTATGAAGAGTATACTTTGCTAAGCAACTTTGAGCTGTTTCATGTAGTTATCATTTCTGCTTTTGTAAATATTAAAGCCCTTTCTATTAAGTAGGATAGGAGTGTGATTAGAGGGGAAGTTTATTCATGCTAAGTAGACAGGGTGACAGAATCTCTTGGGGGGGGGGCTTTGATAATCTACATGTCCCTGGGAAATTCTGATTACTGCAATTTCAATAGAATCATTTACTCTAGCAAACCCCAGCTTCTTTGGAAAGGAGGGAAGTTTGGATATTCTCCCAAGGAAGGTGAGAATCTCTGGCTAAGGTCAATTAAGGTTCCATGACACCCATTGCTAGGATTCTTTTCTAGGATTGTTCTCATAGATTCCACGGAGTTTCCACTGCATTAGGGGAAACCCTAACTATTACATACATACACACACGATTACACACACACACGATTAGCACTAATAAACTTAGCAAGGTTTCCCAATAACCATCACACAAAAATCAGTTGTGTTCCTATAAACTCACAACTAATAATATAAAACAGAAATTAAGAAAAATTTATTTACAAAATATCAAGATAAAGAAAATACTTAATACACTTACCTAAGGAGATGAAAGATACCTGCCACAAAATTTGTAAGGTCATTGTTGAAATTAATCAAAGAAGTCACAAATACATGAAAAGTTACCCCATGCTCTTGTACTAGAAGACTTAGTATTATTAAAGCATCTTCATAATTAATAAGTGATCAATATAGTCAGTAAAAATACTAACAGAATTTCAACAGCAATTGTGGCAGTAACAGAAAACTTCGTCTTAATATTAATATAAAAACTCATAGGACATGAATAATCAATCTTTAAAAAGAACAAAGTTGAAAGTCTCACACTCCTGACTTCAAAACTTATTTCAAAGTATCAATAATAAATAAAGTGTGGTACTAGTATACATACCAACATTGATTTAAATAAAATATGTATCCTATGAAACAAGCATATGTATTTTATTCAATATGCATGTAAATGTTTGGTAATGTATGGTAAATGTTTTAACAGAGGTGTCAGATTACTCGATGGGGGAAGGCTCTTTTCTACAAATGGTGTTTAAAAACTGGAATATCCACATGGGAAAGAATTATTAGATGTATATGTGATAGACTTATGCCATATTAAAATATTAACTGAAAATAGGTCAAAATCTATAAACATAAGTGCTAAAACATATGGACAACACTGTGGAAAAACTTTATGTCAACAAATTTGGTGGTGATGTTTTGAGTGTGATATGGAAAACACAAGCAAAATAAAAAATAATTTAGATTACATTAAAGTTTTGCAAGCTTTTAGTGTATCAAAGGACACTATTGACAAACTAAAAAAGCAACTACAGAATGGGATAAAATTTGATATACATATATATGTTTTTTATTATATATAATATATATATTAAGGGGTTAATATCAAGAATGTATAAAGAACAGCTGGGTAGTTGGAGAGATGATTCAGATTCAGTAGTTAAGAATGTTAGTTGTTCTTCCAGAGGATATGAGCTTGAATTCCAACACCCGTATCAGGCTGATCATAATTACCTGTAACTCCAGCTCTAGAGAAACCAACACCCTTTTCCGACCTCCGAGGACACCCACACCACGCATGTGCAGTTTCACACATAGACACATCCAGCAGCAGCAGCAGTAGAGGTGGAGGAAGAAAATGAACAGGAGAAGGAGAAAAGAAGTTTGACAACTGAATGATAAAGTCTCAAGACTAATTTAAAAAATAAGCCAAGGATGTGAGCAAACATCATTCTAATAAGATAAACAAATGATTAATAAGCACACAGAAAAGAGACCATAAATTTGAAGGCGAGCATGGAGTAGTACATTGGAAGGTTTGGAGGAAGGAAAGGGCAGGGAGAAATGTTTTAATTAAAATACAATCTCAAGCTGGGCAGTGATGGAGCATGCCTTTAATATCCAGTACTTGGGAGGCAGAGGCAGGTGGATCTCTGTGTGAGGCGAGCCTGGTCTACGGAGTCAGTTTCAGGACAGACTACAAAGCTACACACACACCAAAAAAAAAACCGTCTCAAAAAACAACAACAAAAAAGACCTTAAGCACACTAATAGAGATCAATACTATTAATTAATAACTCAGGAAATGCAAATAAAAATCAAAATAATATACTCCTTCATGACCAGTAGAGATGGATGTTATTTCGAAAAGAAAAAAGGAAACCGGAAAATAAATGTTAGTAATGATGGGGAGAAATTGCAACCTTTATGCACTGCTAGTAAAATTGTTGAGTAGCACAGCTGTTATGGAAAGTTTTTTTTTTTTAAGTTAAAGATAGAATTGCTGTATGCCCTAGAAAATCCACATCTAGTTGCACTGTGCACAAAGCAACTGAAAGAATGAAGTCAAACAGATACTTGTATACATGCTCCTATCAACATTATTCACTATAGTTAAAATGTGAAAGCCTCACAGTAATCCACTGAAACATAAATAGATAAAACATGGCATATATACTCGATACTATTCAAACTTCAAAAGGTGGAAATTCTGATCCATGATACAACAAAGGTTAACCTTGAGAAAAGTAAGTAAAATAAATTGATTGTAAACAGAAAAATGCTGTATGCTTAGTCTACCTACACCATGTACCTTCAATCACCAAATTCCTAGTAAGAGAAAGAATTGTAGTTTTCAAGGTCCTTGTGGGAAGAGAATGTAGAGAGTTAGTGTTTAGTAGGCACAAAGTTTCACTTTAAGAAGTTGAAAATGCAGCCTTGTCTACAGAATAAGTTCTAGGACAGGCTCCAAAGCCACACAAAGAAATCCAGTCTTGAAAAAAAAAAAGAAAGAAAACCAAACAAAATATATATAAAAATCCAGACTGAAAAAAAAGGAAGTTAAAAAAGTTCCTGAGTTATATATAGATGATGATTAGCAAAACAGGTAAATACACTCAATATTGGTGAACTTCACACTTAAAATATTTAAAATGTATGTTTTATATTATGTGACTTTTACTACAATAAGTTAAAATTAAAGAATTTTGCATCTTGAAGTACTTCTTAAATACTAATCAAGATGTGGACCACATGTGATAATATATATCTCTAATTCCAGTACTCAGAAGATAGAGGCAGGAGGATCAGAAATCCACAGTCATCCTCAGCTAGTACTGAGTCAAAGCCAGCTCAACTATATTAAACTATCTCAAAGATGTGAGTGATGAGGGTAGGTTGTAGCTCAATGATAGAGTGCCTGCCTAGTTTGTGTGAGGCCCTGATTTCAATTGCTAGGACCAGTGAATAAATACATAAATAAGTAACTAATAAGACAGCTCCATTAAGCATTAGGTTTTTAGCTGTCAACAGATGCCAGATTATGCTTCAATAACAGTTCTGAAGCCTAAATCCTTAATCAAACAAAAATTTAAATCTTACTCATATTATATATTCAAAATAAGTTAGCAGTATTCTCATCGAAGTCACAAAGGTAATCAAGCTGATAGGAAATCTACTCGGAATGTGTAGGTGAGCACAAATGTTAAGATGCATTTGGTTGAACTGACTTAGTTATTTGTCTACATCCACCACTGGGCAGTCAGCCATGAGATTCTATGGCATGTCGGGAAACAGACTTAAAATAGTTTGTGATGACATCCATAACTTCTGTAATGTTTGTAACACTTGAGCTATAAACATGTTAGAAATGCTGTGTAAAAAAAGCTTAAAAGGAGGACACTTAAAGTTCATGAAGGAAGTTTCCTACAAAACAGGATTTTGGTGTTCAACCCTCCCTCTCTCCCCTTCTCTCCATCTCTCCAATCTTCCTTTTTCCCCCTCTCTCTTCCTCTCCCATTTCCTTCCCTCTTCTCCCTCCCTCTCTCTTTTGAAAGACAAGGTTTAAGAAGTAAAATCAATCACGTTTATGAGTCAGGGAATGACTACATCTTCGCATAAAGTGAAAATTTGGCAGGTTATCCCTTTGTATTTGTCATTATAACCTAGTCATTAAACTATCTTGTTATCTTTCCCTAGGTTGGTTAAAGACTTGTGCCACGGTAAATAGGCTTACCTTTCCACCTTTCCTCTGACTGATCTGATAGGAATATAAACTTATGAAAGAACAGAACCAGGAATTATTAAAGGGGCAAGACAGTAAGAGCTATCCACCTTCATAGTAGACAGGAAGGGAGGTGGCGCATAAAAAGTAGCAACAGTCTGAAGCCATGATCACTGGAATTGATAGATTACATGGACCACCACATTTGGACCACACTCAGATGCTTCCCTGAGACTCAGTTCTCCTTTGCTTTTCTCTTACAGGAAAGATTTAGACCAACTAAATAGCTCACTCCTGGAACATGAGATGGGGATTAGTGCCTTGCTGGTGTAAGTCACATCATGGAGAACACAGAAACTCCTCTACTAAAAATCTTAGACAGGACAAAAGCGAATGCTAAAGAATAGACTTGTTTGACTGCTTCTACTCCTCCCTAACAACTTAATTTGACAGGAATATGATGTGTTGGATGGTCTTAGGAGACCTTAAATCCACTGGATTGAAATCATTCGATCAAGTCCAAAACTATTATACAAAGTAGGCAATATTAATTCATTCAGCAGATATCCAATAAGAAGGCACCAAATCTTGAACATGGTTGATGCCATATATGCATTCCTCTTGGTTCCTTGCAGTCCTTCTATGTTGAAGCTATCATTCTCTGTCTATTCTGTCCTCAAAAATTATGCTACATAACAGACAGCATTTCTACAACTTGAACATAATGGACACAGATTTTCATTAAGAACAGTGGGCAAGAATATATATGTGTACTCTCCCCTTCCCTAAACTCCTTATTTAACTCTGATGACTGTAAAGACATTTGCTAAAGGAAGGCAGAAACACAGAACAACAAAGAAAAAGGAGATAATAGGAACAGAATTTCAGCAGCTGGTGAACAGATGGATATACTAATTGATTTAGCAGGCTCAGGAAAGTGGGAACCTAAATCAGCAATGGAAAAAGCTAAGGGAAAACCGGTATTATGGAAATCTCAGAGGCACAGGAATTGATTGGCTCAGGTACAGCGGCAAAAACGTGCAAATGTGAGGCTAATGACAAAAGGGTTAGTGGAATGTTTATTTAAGAAACAGTTAAAACCCCAGATACTCTGAGAAAGTACCGATCTAATGTTCATTCACTAAAGCCAGAATAAAAATGGATGCATATTCTTAAGAAAGAGGCAGAGTGCCTCCAATCTGGTCGATACAGAACAGTGCTTCTCAACACAGAGCAACTTTTCTTACAGAAGATAGTTAGATATTTAGTATGGAGACAGTTTTGCTTGTTAGAACAGGAGTAATGTATGCTACATGTATCTACTGAGTAAAAGTCAAAGATGCTGCTAACCATGGTGCAATACTATGCAAAGCAAAGGGTCATTCTTCCAAAACTCTAATCAGTGCCCAACTGGGAAACTTCAGGTGAGGAAAAGGAGCCTACATTAAAATAAATTAAATTGATAAACATGTCTCTTATAAATACTGAGACACCAACATGGCAACTTGGGCTAGCTTCATATACACAGCTTTGAGTGCTGAATCTCATAGTGCTGATAAGAGACAGGAATGTAAATGTCTTCTCGGAGAAATCTTGCTGGCTTGAGAGAAGGATACCTAAAAGCTCGGCTCCAGAAGTTTCCCAATAATATACATGTCTCTTGAAAGAAACCCAGAACAAACAACTTCACCACGAGCTCAGAACTTTCTGTCAGTGGCAGGCCCCCATTCTTATGCAGCAGCTAAAAGATTCCAAACCTGTGAGGAAGGTGGCATGTAATATCAAAGATGATATAAAGGAAAAATAACTGGTGCAAAACAAGACTGCTTAAGAAGAAGAAAGTTCACATGTTAATACATTTGGAGAAGTAACAACAAGAATAGGTGCTATTAAAAAGGAAGACTTTCAGAATTTAAAAATGAAAAAAGTAATAGAAATGAAAGTCTTCAATCGTTAGATGGAAATATGAGAAAAATCTGATGTGAATAGCTTTAGAAAAGAAAAGGAAAGTGGGAAGAAAGTTAAAGAAGCACAAAATTTAAATGGAGGAAGCCAAGAAGAGAAGTATGAAAAAAGAGAGAGAAATTGGAAAATGTTAAATAATCCAACAGAATTCCAAGAAACAAAAGATGTGATTTCTCCAGTAAGAACCACTTACTCACTTTGCATTAGATTCAAAGTTTAACTACAGCTACAAACTATTAGAAGGAGTGGGCTGCTTGTTTGTCCCAGCCAGCAGGCTAGCTTTGTCCCGAAATAACAACACAGAGAAACTGTATTAATTAAATCACTGCTTGGCCCATTAACTCTAGTTTTTTATTGGCTAATTCTAACATCTTAATTTAACCCATTTCTATTAATCTGTGTATCACCATGTGACAGTGGCTTACTGGGTAAATTTCCCAGCATTTGTCTCCTGCAGATTCATGGCATCTCTCTACTCTGCTTTCTTCCTCCCAGAATTCAGTTCTGTCTTCTCTGCCTACCTAAGTTGTGCCCTATCAGGCCAAGGCAGTTTCTTTATTCATTAACCAAAACAAGTAACACACAAAGGGGACTCCCACATCACTCCCCTTTTCTGTTTAAATAAAAAGGAAGGTTTTAACTTTAACATAGTAAAATTACATATGACAGGTATTAAGCAAGAATTACAGTTACAATATTTGTTTACTTTATCTTTTAACATAACTAAGGAAAACTATAACTCTATCTATTCTTCAACTCCATCAAAGACTCCAGAAGGATATAATATTACCTAAGTAAACAGGAAGTACATTGTAAGCAACTTCCAAAACTCTAGAATTGACAGAGACAGCTCACTGCCTAGACAGTCACCCAAAGTTCTTCTGTACCATTGGAGCATCTATCTTCAGCCTACAGGCCCACTATAGTACCCAGCAGACTTTTCCATGAAGCAGGAAATTTCAAATACAGTTCAGTCACTTTCTTCTGTGTCCTGACGAATGTCTCACAGACTCTTTCACGAAGCAGGAACTCCAAAGGGCCATCTCACCTTTAGGCAAGTTCACCAGTCATCTCTCTGTGGGTACTGCATATCCAGTAAAGCAGTCCAGGTAAGAGCAGTTTCTTGCACAAATGGCTAAGGAGCCTCTTTGATGTCCTTCTTTCATTTGAAGTAATTGGTGCTGCCAGGGGTAGACGTGTCCCACCATCATGAAAAGTCCTAAGTTATAAAACATTTTAAATGCCATATTTCAAAGGTCTCTGAAAGATTTGAAGAATACCTATCTAACTGAAATATATCTCTATACATCTAGAAAATCTAACTAACATGATTACAAGTTTGACAATTATAGACGATTATCTATTAACCTATATTTCTTAACTATACATTACATTTTTAAATGAGCTTCACAACACAATACCTTAATCAAGATCAGAAATACATATAACAAATTGACCGTAAATTTGTATCAATAAACTGAGATCCATACCAATGTAAATTATTCATATCCATATCATACCCCCTTTAAATATAAAAGAACATTTATAAACAATATTTGGGAATATGGGCATAGTTTTGTCCATACTGCTTCCTGCTGTTTAGGGGCACTGTTAATTACATTGGGTGCCAATTGTTGAAAGGAGTGGGCCACTTGTTCATCCAGGCCGCCTGGATAGCTTAGCCCCAAAATAACCACACAGAAAGTGTATTAATTAAATCACTGCTTGGCCCATTAGCTCTAGTTTCTTATTGGCTAATCTTAATTTAACCCATTTCTATTAAACTGTGTATTGCAACATGGCAGTAGCTTACCAGGTAAAATTTCCAGTGTTTGTCTCCTGTGGATTCATCGCATCTCTCTACTCTGCTTTCTTCCTCGCAGAATTCAGTTCTGTCTTCTCCACCTACCTAAGTTGTGCCCTATCAGGCTAAGGCAGTTTCTTTATTCATTAACCAATACAAGTAACAAAAAAAGGGGACTCCCACATAAACAAACTCATTATGAAGCTCAACAAAGTATTCAGTAAGGGGAGGGAGTGGAACAATGTCATTCAAAGAACAAACAGCAAAAATTCTATTAGATTTATGAATAACAACACCAGATCAGAAACAAACAGAAGCTATCTCTTCACCTTTAGGAGGGAAATGACCTCCAGCATAGGATTCCATAGTACAACAAAGCTATCAAATGAGGATCATGTGATGTCTTAAAATATCCACATCTAGTGCACTAATTCTCAGGAATGCCTTAAGCCTAAGCAATGTACTCCTCTAAGCAAGGAGTAAAGAAGAAACAATGAGACAACTCAGAAAACAGGAGACCTGGAGTGAGGTATAGAAGAAATCTCAACCACACTGAGGAAAGGAGACGTTAGGTTGGAGGAAAGACAAAGCAGGCAGAATCTCTAAAAATGTTTCCAGAAGAATGAAATGGATAGAATTGCTGTTGTGTTAGAACACAACAAGAAGAGAGATATACAACAAAGAGTATTGGAGAAGACACCAAAAGCATGCATTGAATACTAAACTTACCAGATAACTAAAAGGGCTATTTGATTTCCAGAGAGAACAAGCTATCAGTGAACTCAGCTGTCTATAGTTTTACCTTCTCTGTGGCATGAAAACATACATGATCTGAGCAGTCACAGAATAAAACACTGCCTAGAGGAAGGCTAGTTTCTAAACTTAAGAAGTGTTCATTGGTGGAAGGTAGACATAGAAATAAATAACCATATACACAAAGAATACTAAAGAGGGAGAGATGCTTTCTTCTTATCAAAGAGGCTGAATCAGCTGGAAGGGTGAGTTGGATGTTCTCAAGTTGGGATGAAGATTAAGGGAAGTGTGTATTGATGGGAACAAATATACCTAAGCACAAGAGCACTCAGAGTTCAACAGGAAGTAGATGTCATTTCCCCTCAATATTGTGAACACTCGATCTTCTCAAGATTATAATCAATAACTTGAATGATCACCTAAAAACACATATTAAGGCAATTCAGATGGAATTTGTGGGCCTGGGGTTTGGGTTTGGTTGCTGGTTTTCCTTTCCTTTCTTTTTCTTTCCTCTCCTTTCCTCTCTTCTCCTTCCCTTCACTCCTCTTCCCTTTCTCTGGTAGGAGGCTGCTTGTTGTTCCCGGCTTCCCAGACCCAAAATAACCACACAGAAACTGTATTAATTAAATCACTGTTTGGCTTATTAGCTCTAGCTTCTTACATCTTAATTTAATTCATTTCTATTAATCTGTGTTTCACCACAAGGCTTTGGCTTACTTGGTAAAGTTCCAGTGTCTCTCTCCGGCGGGGCTACATGGCTTCTAACTCTGCCTCTCATCTTCCAGCATTCAGATTAGTTTTCTCCACCTACCTAAGTTCTGCCTTGTGCAGGCCTAAGACACTTTCTTTATTTACCAATGGTATTCAAATCATACAGAGGGCAATCCCACATTACCTTTCCTTTTTCCTCTCCTCTACTCCCCTCATCCCTTTCTTTTTTTGAAACAGGGTCTTACTATGCAGACCTGGCATCCTGTATCTTACTATATAGATGTTGAACTCACAGAGATTGACCTGCTTCTGCTTCCTGAGTGTTGAAATTAAAGCTGTGTGCCACCATACCAGGCAAGTTGCTGATTTTTTAAACCTTAAAATAAGTGGCTGCACCAAGTGATGGTGTTGCATGCCATCACCCAGCAATTTAATTTAATCCTAGCAATTGGGAGGTAGAGGCAGGTAGATCTCTGAGTTTGAGGCCAGCCTGGTCTACAGAATGAGTTCCAGGACAGCCAGAGAAATCCTATGCAGAGAAATTCTATGTAGAGAAATCCTGTCTCAAAAAAACCAAAACCAAACAAACAAACAAATAAACTAAATGCCTGGGCATGTGGTTCAGTAGTCAAATATGTACAAAATTCTGGACTCAGTCTCTACACTCCCACTGCTTCTCCTCAAGATATAAAAGAAAAAGATATTGCATATGGCTTTAACCCTAGAGTAAGAACTATAGGCTACTGGAGAGTGCTGAGAGCAGGAAAGACAGTCTTTTCTGGGAAAGAGTTTCCCATTTGGTTATACAATACCAAGTGATAGGCCCTTAGATCATATACACACAAGTAACATTATAAGACTGAGTAGGTTGTATTTAGGAGTGAGTGAGCAAGTGATGTGTGGTGAATGAAGGGTATTAGATGAAAGAAAGTAAGGGAGGGTGATGTAAAAGAATCTAACATCTTTCCTGCCTCTATCTTGACCTCTGTACATCAATGAAATGAATAAAGGCAGGTCACACTTTTGCCTAGGTCATTTTACACATAGAAGAGTGTATACTAAAGTGAGTACTCAAGCACTAAACTCATGTCACTCATTTCAGTGATTCTTTTTGGTATGTTATATTTCTTGAAGTCCTATTTCATCAGAAATATAGAATTACAGAAGTTTTCATATGATAAAATTCCACATAAGAACATTTGCCAAAATGTTAAAGCTTTTTGCAAGTTTCCTCTTATGGGTTGTCATTAAAATGACAGCAAAAATAGATAATAACAAAAGCTAAAAAGTCTCCTGTCTGTATTGTGTCAAAATGGGCATGTATTTGACTTTGTATTCTAAAAGCAACACAGACATTGGAATTAACCTCTAACACTACAGAAAAACATGAAATAAGTAAAAAGAGAAATATATAGGAACCCATACCAACTAGAAACACATGGCATTGCATCCTGGGTACTCCTTTTTGAAAACAAAGCTAGACTCATCTAATAAATTCTGCATAGAGATCTTTTTTTCTTTTCACAGAGTGAAAATCCTTCTCCCTCATCAATTCTGGGATTTTTTGACTCAAAAATATGCAAAAGGCAGAATTGTCTTAAGTGAATGAAGTTTTGGAAATTTGTCTTAATCTGACTGTTAACATCATTGTTGGGTCCAGTATACTACAAAAGATGGCAAGAGGTTTGGATGAAAATTTCCTTTGTCAGAAATCAAGCAACCTCAGCTTTATGAAAGTGGAAGGATTACAAGAAATTGTTGAAAACGTAAGTATTGAGAAGGCAGAAGCCTAGATTTGTAGTAAAGGGCTTAAGACTTTGGTTTTTCCCATCACAGGTCCAGTTATTTAACTACCTACTAGTGTTCTCCTGTGCATACAGGGGCTAGAATTGATGAATTCAAAGGACTGCTCTATGGAAACCTTCTTACTTAAAACTATGTCTTTCCTAGGCCTAAAAATGAAAATTAAAGATGCTGGAAGACTCTGAAGAATTTGAGTAGCTTGAAAGTGTTCCTGTGTTTCTTAGACATGGCATATTATGTGTCCATACTTGAGGGGAGCAAAGTAGGATATTTTTCTTGTGAAACTGTCGACTGGGTTTCTGTCCTGCCTGGTTTCTGTCCTCCAACTAGGTCCCATAGCCATTTAGCCCCAAAGAAATCACACAGAGATCTGTATTAATGATAAACTGATTGGCCCATTAGCTTAGGTTTCTTATTAACTCTTATAACTTATATTAAACCATTATTCTTATCTGTGTTAGCTACATGGCTCGATAGCTTTCTGAGCAGGGCAATCACATCTTCATTCTTCTGTGATTGAGACAGGACTAGGGAGGAGTGGGCTTCATCCTTCTAAGAATTCTGCTGTTCTCCTTGCCCCACCTCTACTTCCTATCTGGTTGTGCTGCCTGTACTTCCTGCCTGGCTACTGGCCAATCAGCATTTATTTAAAACATAACTGACAGAAAACAGAATTGTCCCACACCATGAAACGTTAAGCCATTCAGTTCACACTCTGGTTTATCCACACATCAGGTGCCCTCTTACTATAATACAGATTCAGGCTCAGGAAGTCTACATCTGTATAAGCAATTAATTGGTGTTTGGCTCAATGAGTCCATGAGGAGCATGAAAGATAGACTGAAACCCACAGAAATAAAAACGTTTGGTAAGAGGCTCATTACATAAAATTTTGGCTAACACAGACATAGAACCTTGAGAACTTAGCTATACAATCATATAAATCTGTTAAGCATCTAATACCTTTGGGATTCCAAATATCTTCCCTACAAAACATTTAAATGGATATAAGTTCCATATATTCCAAGTCTACCTATAACTTTCAGTGACTATGTGTGACAAAATTTTAGAAGATTCTGAAGCATGTATCCAACTTGGAAGAAAGTATCATGCTAACAAGAGTTATTTAGATCAAAAATCAAGATTGAGGAACCAGTAACAAAATGTGATGGCTCATGCCCTTAATCCCATTGTTTGAGAGGCTGAAGAAGGAGGATTTCTGCAAGTTTGAGGCCAGCCTGAGTATCATAGTAAGCTCCAGATTATCCTTGGCTACAGGGCATGGCTTGGGGAGCTAGGAACCCAAATAAGAATAGAGAGGAAAGTCAAATATTTATCAACAATTGTTTTAGAATGGTAAAGTAGAAGTGAGCCTCTCCAGTGGAATATGATGAGTAGTCTCTGAACTCAACACCCTCTCACTATTATGTACAGTAGACATAATTTTCCCAGTCACTGGAACATTCTCCATTGGCTTAACCTTTTATAAGGACAGTTTCAGAAGCCAACACAAAGTATCAAACACAGGCTCCATTGACCATAGAGGTTTATATTTGATCAAAGTTAGATGAATATGACTTCCATTTGTTGTTTTTGTTGTTATTTTGCTTTATTTTGTTTTGTTTTAATGATAAACCCGTGTGCATGTACCTGTATCTTAATCATATGGCATATAGCACATAATTTTACAGAAAAAAAGGTGATCCTTTCTAGTCTCTAAACATTGTGGTGTCAATAAGTCAATACTGGGAAGGTGTCCACATCTACAGGTTAAATACCATCATGATCCTTCCAAATATGTGTTCCTGCTGAAAACCAAAGGGACTCTGGACAGCATTACCATGCAAACCTTCTGGCCATTCTCTTTTATGAATCCATATTTTTAGATGCTCTACCATCCCCCTTTATTTTTTAGTGTCTGAAAGTGCTACAAATGTGCTTGTAATCCTGTTTTATAGTAGATGGAAATAAGAGACAGAACTCCAGTGACTTGCCCTAAGTCAGACATCAAAGCACATACTCAATTAAAACGTAGGTCTCCAGGGTGTTTTGTTAAGCTCTTCCCTTTATTAAATGTTACACATAATAAATTTCCAAGGCAGCACCATTCCTGGAATGTACACTATACATTACCCAGCACCCAGTGGACTTAACTTTGCCACAGATGCATTAAGACTCGTTTTTGTATTTGCTTTTCTGTTGGTTGGTTTTTAGGAGAAATATTAAGCTTTTCACTCATGTAAGACAGACCATCTCATTCCTCTGACCAGTCTTTCAGTGTGTCTGCTTCTTTCTCACTTACCTCATAGAGATTCTTCTTTTTCATGGAGTCTGTCAACCCACTGGAATCAGCAAGATAAATTGTCCAAATATGGAAACCACGGATCTATATATGCAAACAAGTTATTTTCCTCTTAGCGATTTTGCATTTATGTGGAATAGTTCAGTTAATAATGAAAACACATTAAGCTAATTTAATTTTTTATGATTTTAGAAGCAGTATGCTAGCCACTTGATGTGAATTTATTTGCACCCTAAAATCACAAATCCAAAGATGAGTATTATTACCATACACATTTTATAAACAAACCACTAATGTTTGGAAAGAATATGTAAACACGCAGCATGGGTCAAACCCAGGCAGCCTCATAGCCGAGCTGTGAGTCTGAGCTACATCTATATCATCTTTATCTGATCACTACCAAGCATATGTGTTGAAGTTACTTTCAAGAACTGTCCCAATAAACCAGTGCTGTACAGTAAACTGCCCTGATGGGAACTATAGCTTTAAATCATGTGTTTCTACCTTGATGACTCTGTGGATAAAATAGGCTCTTCTGTGGGGTCTTACTTAGGGTTTGAGGCAATCCTCGTCAGGTGATGTGCAATGAAGTCACCTAAAACCTTTGCACTTGTATGGATGTGGTGCCTAGCATGCTAGGCATTATTGAAGTTGGCTAGATATTCTTTTCCAGGTTTCTAGCTTATGCTTATTTATACCAAGGTGAGTGTTCTTCTTTAAAGTTCTTCCCCTAAGTATACGCAGGTCATATATGCTCTAAGATATCTATGAACATGGTTCAACGTGGAATTGTAAACTTAAATATTATGAGATATTTTGGGCTTTTTTTGAACATGCAATGGTCAACTTTATTCAGAGCATCAGCAATTTATACTCTGAGTATACATGAGTAACGTGGATCATCACAAGGACAAGCCACACCTGGCAAAAAACATGTTTTTCCCATATGGGCATATAAAAATTATCAATGGCCAGTAATGAATAATCAGAAGTAACTCATTCCTATCTGTTACACCTGAGAAGAGCACAAAGGCATAATGCAAGAAAAAAAATCCTTGTTCTTGAGGAAACTATGGTCACAAGAATCTTCTAAGTTTTTTTTTTTTTTTGGAGTTGATGATTTCTGATTTTTTAAAAATTTTTCTTTTAAAAATATTTTAAATTCATTTTACATGCCAACCACAGTTTCCCCTCTCTCTCCTCTTCTCCCCTCCCCTTGCCTCCCATTAAGTCTTCAGAGAGGGTAAGGCTTCCCATGGGGAGTCAACAAAGCCTGGCATATCAAGTGGAGGCAGGACCAAGGCCCTCCTCTTGTATCAAGGCTGAACATGGCATCCCACCATAGAGAATGGGCTCAAAAAAATCAGTTCATCTACCAGTAATAAAACCTGGTCCCATTACGAGGGACCACACAAAAAGACTAAGACACAAAACTGTCACTCACATTCAGGGGGCCTAGCTCTTTTCTATCTCTGTTCTCTAGTGTGAACTTTGCAAATAACAAAGATAATGTCAAATAACTGAACAAACCTGACTGAGAAAAAAATTTCAAAACAAACTAGCAAGATTTCACCCATCCTGGCCTCAGAAATTCTACATTCCCCCACATTAAGTAGAAATTTCCTCTTTAGACTATGGTCTACCTCTCTTGGAGAGAAAAGAAATATGTTTCCCAAAAAACTTGTCTGTTTGTGGTTTTTTTAGTGGAAAAATACAATCCAACTACGAAAATAGAAATGAGTTGAGTTTTAAAATATAGGGATAGAATAAAAGCCAATGTCTTACTATTACAAATAATGCTGCTATGAACATAGTTGAACAAATTCTTTTGTAGTATGATAGGGCATCTCTTGGGTATATTCCCAAGAGTGGTATTGCTGGATCCTGGGGTAGGTTGATCCCGAATTTCCTGAAAAACGCCACACTGATTTCCAAAGTGGCTGCACAAGTTTGCATTCCCACCAGCAATGGATGAGTGTTCCCCTTACTCCACATCCTCTCCAGCAAAGGCTATTATTGGTGTTTTTGATTTTAGCCATTCTGACAGGTGTAAGATGGTATCTCAAAGTTGTTTTGATTTGCATATCCCTGATTGCTAAGGAGGTTGAGCATGACCTTAAGTGTCTTTTGGCCATTTGAACTTCTTTTTTTTTTAATTATCTATTTACTTATTTATTTAAGATTTCTGCCTCCTCCCGCCACTGCTTCCCATTTCCCTCCCCCTCCCCCGATCAAGCCCCCCTCCCTCGTCAGCCCTAAGTGCAATCAGGGTTCCCTGCCCTATGGGAAGTCCAAGGACCACCCACCTCCATCCAGGTCTAGTAAGGTGAGCATCCAAACTGCCTAGGCTCCCACAAAGCCAGTACGTGCAGTAGGATCAAAAACCCATTGCCATTGTTCTTGAGTTCTCAGTAGTCCTCATTGTCCGCTATGTTCAGCGAGTCCGGTTTTATCCCATGCTTTTTCAGACCCAGGCCAGCTGGCCTTGGTGAGTTCCTGATAGAACATCCCCATTGTCTCAGTGTGTGGGTGCACCCCTCGTAGTCCTGAGTTCCTTGCTCATGCTCTCTCTCCTTCTGCTCCTGATTTGGACCTTGAGATTTCAGTCCAGTGCTCCAATGTGGGTCTCTGTTTCTGTCTCCTTTCATCGCCTGATGAAGGTTAATATTCAGGAGGATGCCTATATGTTTTTCTTTGGGTTCACTTTCTTATTTAGCTTCTCTAGGATCACGAATTATAGGCTCAATGACCTTTATTTATGGCTAGAAACCAATTATGAGTGAGTACATCCCCTGTTCCTCTTTTTGGGTCTGGCTCACCTCACTCAGGATAGTGTTTTCTATTTCCGTCCATTTGCATGCAAAATTCAGGAAGTCATTGTTTTTTACTGCTGAGTAGTACTCTAATATGTATATATTCCATACTTTCTTCATCCATTCTTCCATTGAAGGGCATCTAGGTTGTTTCCAGGTTCTGGCTATTACAAACAACGCTGCTATGAACATAGTTGAGCATATACTTTTGTTGTATGATAGGGCATTTCTTGGGTATATTCCCAAGAGTGGTATTGCTGGGTCCAGGGGTAGGTTGATCCCGAAATTCTTTTGTTGAGAATTCTCTGTTCAGTTCAGTGCCCCATTTTTTAATTGAGTTAATTAGCATTTTAAAGTCTAGTTTCTTGAGTTCTTTATATATTTTGGAGATCAGACCTTTGCCGTTGCAGGGTTGGTGAAGATCTTCTCCCAGTCAGTAGGTTGCCTTTTTGTCTTAATGACAGTGTCCTTTGCTTTACAGAAGCTTCTCAATTTCAGGAGGTCCCATTTATTCAATGTTTCCCTTATTGTCTGTGCTACTGGGGTTATACTTAGGAAGTGGTCTCCTGTGCCCATGTGTTGTAGACTACTTCCCACTTTCTCTTCTATCAGGTTCAGAATGTTCAGATTAATATTGAGGTCCTTAATCCATTTGGACTTGAGTTTTGTGCATGGTGATAGATATGGATCTATTTTCATTCTTCTACAGGTTGACATCCAGTTATGTCAGCACCATTTGTTGAAGATTCTTTCATTTTCCATTGTATAGTTTTAGCTTCTTTATCGAAAATCAGGTGTTCATAGGTGTGTGGGTTAATATCCAGGTCTTCTAATTGATTCCATTGGTCGACTTCTCTGTTTTTATGCCGATACCAAGCTGTTTTTAATACTGCAGCTCTGTAATAGAGTTTGAAGTCAGGGATGGTAATACCTCCAGAAGTTCGTTTATTGTATAAAATTGTTTTGGCTATCCTGTTTTATTTTTGTTTTTGTTTTTCCATATAAAGTTGATTATTGTTCACCCAAGGTCTGTGAAGAATTTTGTTGGGATTTTAATGGGGATTGCGTTGAATTTATAGATTGCCTTTGGTAGAATTGCCATTTTTATATTTTTGGTTGTGAGCCTAGCCTTTAACGGTTGAGCCATCTCTCCAGCCCAGAATTGCCATTTTTACTATGTTGATTTTACCCATCCAAGAGCATGGGAGTTCCTTCCATTTTCTGGTATCCTCTTCAATTTCTTTCTTCAAAGACTTAAAGTTCTTGACAAATAGATCTTTCACAACTATGTTCATAGCAGCATTATTTGTAATAGCCAGAACCTGGAAACAACCTAGATGCTCCTCAATGGAAGAATGGATAAAGAAAATGTGGAATATATAAGCATTAGAGTACTACTCAGTGGCAAAAAAAACAATGATATCTTGTATTTTGCATGCAAATGGATGGAAATAGAAAACACTATCCTGAGTGAGGTAATCCATACCCAAAAAGATGAATATGGTATACACTCACTCATAAGTGGATTCTAGCCATAAATAAAGGAGTCTATATTTCATGATCCTAGAGAAGCTAAATAAGAAGGTGAACCCAAGAAAAACATATAGTTATCCTCCTGAATATTGGAAGTAGACAAGATTTCCAGGCAAAAAATTGGGAACTTGGGGTTGGGGGTTGAGGGTAAGGGGAGACGGGGAGAGAAAAGTGAGAAGGGGAGGATGGGGAGAGCTTGGAGGAATGGGAGGGTTGGGATGGAGGAAAGGTGGATATGTGAGCAGGGAAGTAGATATCTTAATTAAGGGAGCCATTTTAGAGTTGGCAAGAGACTTGACTCTAGAGGGGTTCCCAGGTGTCCAAGGAGATGTCCCCAGCTAGATCCTTCGGCAGCTGAGGAGAGGGAACCTGAAATGGCCCTATCCTATTGCCATACTGATGAATATCTTGCATATCACCATAGAACCTTCATCTGGTGATGGATGGAGATAGAGACAGACACCCACATTGGAGCACTGGACTGAGTTACCAAGGTCCAAATGAGGAGCAAAAGGAGAGAGAACATGAGCAAAGAAGTCAGGACCGCGAGGGGTGAGCCCACCCACTGAGACGGTGGGGCTGATCTAATGGGAGCTTACCAAGGCCAGCTGAACTGAGTTTGATGGAACATGTGATCAAACCAGACTCTCTGAACGTGGCTGACAAGGAGGGCTGACTGAGAAGCCAAGGACAATGACACTGGGTTTTGATGTACTGCATGTACTGGCTTTGTGGGAGCCTAGTCTGTTTGAATGCTCACCTTCCCAGATCTGGATGGAGGTGGGAGGTCCTTGGACTTCCCACAGGGCAGGGAACCCTGACTGCTCTTTGGACTGGAGAGGGAGGGGGAGGGGGCGGGAGAAAGGGGAGGGAAATGGGAGGAGGTGGAAATTTTTTTTTTTTACTTATTTATTTATTTTTATTCTTTTTTAATTAAAATTTCCACCTGCTCCCCATTTCCCATTTCCCTCCCCTCCTCCCAAATATTGCCCTCCCCCCACTTCCCTCCCCCTATCCCCACTCCTCTTCTCCTCCCCCCACTCCATTCCCCCTCCCTCTCGATACTGAAGAGCAGTCCAAATTCCCTGCCCTGCGGGAAGACCAAGGTCCTTCTATCTACGTCCAGAAAGGTGAGCGTCCAAACAGGCTAAGCTCCCACAAAGCCAGTTCATGTATTAGGATCGAAACCTAGTGCCATTGTCCTTGGCTTCTCATCAGTCTTCATTGACCGCCATGCTCAGAGAGTCCAGAATCAACCCATGCTTATTCAGTCCCAGACCAGCTGGCCTTGGTGGGCTCCCAATAAATCAGTTCCACTGTCACAGTGGGTGGGTGCATCCCTCGTGGTCCTGATTTTTTGCTCATGTTCTCCCTCCTTCTGCTCCTCATTTGGACCTTAAGAGCTCAGACCGTTGCTCCAAATTGAGACTCTACCTCGATCCATCGCCAGATGAAGGTTCTAAGGTGATATGCAAGATATTCATCAGTATAGGATAGGGTCATTTCAGGTTCCCTCTCCTTAGTTGCCCAAGGTACCAGCTGGGGACATATTCCTGGACACCTGCGAACCCCTCAAGAGTCAAGTCTCTTGCCAACCCTAAGATGGCTCCCTTAGATAGGATATATACTTCGCTGCTCCCGTATCCATCCTTCCTATATCCCAACCATCCCAATCCTCCGAGCTCCTCCCATCCTCCCCTTCTCATATTTCTCATCCCATTTCCCCTTTGCCCCATGCCACCTCACCCGCAAGTTCCCAGTTTTTGCCCTGGAATCTTGTCTACTTCCCCCTCTCCATGCGGATGACTATATGATTTTCTTTGGGTTCACTTTCTTATTTAGCTTCTATAGGATCACACATTATATGCTTAATGTCTTTTATTTTATGGCTAGAAACCGATTATGAGTGAGTACATCCCATGTTCCTCTTTTTGAGTCTGGGATACCTCACTCAGGATAGTGTTTTCTATTTCCATCCATTTGCACGCAAAATTCGAGAAGTCATTGTTTTTTACTGCTGAGTAGTACTCTAATATGTATATATTCCACACTTTCTTCATCCATTCCTCCATTGAAGGGCATCTAGGTTGTTTCCAGGTTTTGGCTATTACAAACAATGCTGCTATGAACATAGTTGAACAGATACTTTTGTCATTTGATGTGGCATCTCTTGGGTATATTCCCAATAGTGGTATTACTGGATCTTGGGGTAGGTTGATCCCAAATTTCCTGAGAAATCGCCACACTGATTTCCAAAGTGGTTGCACAAGTTTGCATTCCCACCAGCAATGAATGAGTGTGCCTCTTTCTCCACAACCTCTCCAGCAAAGGCTATCATTGGTGTTCTTGATTTTAGCCATTCTGACAGGTGTAAGATGGTATCTCAAAGTTGTTTTAATTTGCATTTCCCTTATCGCTAAGGAGGTTGAGCATGACCTTAGGTGTCTTTTGGCCATTTGAATTTCTTCTGTTGAGAATTCTCTGTTCAGATCAGTGCCCCATTTTTTTATTGGGTTCATTAGCATTTTAAAGTTTAGTTTCTTGAGTTCTTTATATATTTTGGTGATCTTTTTTAATAATAATAAAAAAAAACAATTTAAAAAGCCAATGTCTTTTTCCCTTACTTTCTGAACTGATACAGTCATTCAACTCTTCTAATACCAGATGTGTAAGGGCTCTTTCACACACATCACATGATTCTCCAGAAGATCCTGAGAGATTGATGCTTTGCAAGTGAACATTTCAAACAACAATGGAAATAAAAGAATCAGGGTACTTTGGTTTCCTAAGCTTTACTCTCTGCAAAAGTGGGTGAAGAATTCTTAGTCAAAGCTCAAATCCTCTGGTGAATATCAGAATTAATTTCAGTTTTTCTGCTTCAGTCATTTGTGCTACTGAAAATCATCAGACCTTTATCTGCTTCCACCTTTGTTTTCCTTTTACTTCATAAAGCCAGCTTTCCATAGAGGAATCCAGAAGGTAAATCGAGAACAAAGATGCTTTTAGACCAAATCCTTGTCTCTGAAAACACCTGTGCCTAAAAGAATACTGGCTTTAAGCCATTACCGTACCATGGGTCACTATGTTGACAGCAGTCTTTTTTCTCTGACAGATAATGCAGAAGAGGGAATTCATCTGGGACAAGCATCTGTTGAGTAAAATGCATCTGTACAATAGATTATCCTTTTTATAAAAGCGATATTTGCAGAAGAAAGATTTTGTGTATATTCTTGTTTGTTTGAACACAATTCAAAAGCCTATTGGTCTATTTGAAAAATAAGGCTTTAGCCCCACAATAACAATTAACCAATGTCAATGGATGTGCCGGTTGGACCCACTTTCTTCCAATTGCTTAAGATTAAGCTATTAGTGATTTGATTATTTTAGCAAGAGTACAAGAGTGGACATTCTTTCTCTGGTTTGTTGTCTTAGTGTTGACTGAACAAGAGTGGCAGTGTCGCATACCCAAACCAAGTTCTGCTGATGCATTGAAGGAGTGGAAGCCATTAAGAAGCTGAAATGTAAAACCTGACTTCGTTAAATCTAAATTGAATCATTGTGCTGAACTGAATTGTTGGAACAGCTGCCATTAACAAGCCAATTCTGCTTCATGTAGGATTTCCCAAAGCCCGTATCATCTTCTCTCCAATCTTATCTGGGACTTATTTGAGAAAGCTGATTGCTTTTAAGAAATTGTTTTTTCAGGGAGTGTCAAACATTCCAATCTGGCCACCTAAATATGTTTTTAAGGGAAAGGAGCATAGCAGTGCCTCTGAGTGGCCTCATCTTTATTGGACCTTGGCATGGCCCTGAGTCTTAGACTTAAACTTCATTCTTTTCACAATCAACCCCCTACTTACCTCTGAAATTCAGTCACTTCTTCTCTAGTCTAGACCTTTTGCTACAATTTACCTGGCCTAACTAGCATAGCAAAACTCTCTTTGCCCTTTTGTACATATGGTTTTCTCATCCAACATGTCTATTCCCACATTCTAAACTTGATGCTTACACTATTAAAAGACACATACATATCCTGACATGTAACAGTCATTATATCTACTACTGTCCAATTGTAAGGACATTATTATCTGGTTAGAGGGGTCACACATCTTTTTCACTTCTCTTTTCTTCTTTAAATATTTAGAAATTCTTGAGAATGGGGACTAAGCCTTTAATTCACTTTAGAAACCATTTATTTAATACAATAGTCTATTTACATAATCCTTTTGAAATAAGAGCATAGATTCCTCTAAATTTATTTTATACATATTACAAGTAATCCTTCAAGTACTAAATTTTTTTTGAGGCATTTGCTGCTCATGCTTTCCCTTTTGCTGATTTTCTTTTTACTTTTCCCAAATTTCTTATTTTTATCTTTTCTTCCATATTCACTCTTCCATATCTTTTAAGTTCATATTGTTTTGAAAAATATCAATTGGATTAGTAAATTAAATAGGATGCTGAGTGTTGAAGGAAAGTTTTCTATCTAAAGACATTGTATAAGAAATTAAATCATTTCCTTACTCATACTTGTAAAGCAAAATTCTTGAAAACAGGTAAACCTTATTGCATTTTTCCAATGTAGGGCTTTTAAGAAAGGTTTCTGTTGTCTGTTTCTGATACAGTCCTCACCATTAATTCATTTTTAGAAGATATATGGATTTTGAAAATGACCCACAATGACTTAGTATGATGCTTAGAATGAGAATGGCTCCCATGGGCTAATGTGCTTGAATACTTAGTCCCGATTGGTGGAACTATTTGGGAAAGATTAGAAGGTATTGCTATGTAGGAGGAGATGTGTCACTGGGAGGCTTCAAAATTCTCCAGCCATATCCCCTGCTCTCTCTCTCTCTCTCTCTCTCTCTCTCTCTCTCTCTCTCTCTCTCTCTGCCTCCTACTTGCAGATCAGGATGTGAGCTATCAGCTGTTCCTGCCATCATGCCTTTGCCCTATCATCATGAACTCTAAGTCACTGAAACGGTAAGGACAAATAAAGGCTGTTTTTTATAAGTTGCTTTGGTCATGGTTTTGTGTCAGCAACAGAAAAGTAACTGGAGAGTGAACTAGAATCCTACATGAAGAGAATTTATGCCAATACTGATGTATCATGCCTATAATTCAAGTTATTTGGAAGGTTGAGGCAGAAGGATTGAAATTTCATGATCTTCCTGGGCTGCAGAGTAAGTTTGAGGCCTTGTTGGTCAATTTAGCAACACTGTTCACAAAGTAGAAAGAAAATTAGAACTCTATCTCTAGTTTTGGGGTGCTTGCTTAACATATGCAAAGCCCTAAATTGAGTCTCAGTACCCCAAGATGGGATGCAGAGGAAAGCTCTTTCTAATTCATGGAGGAGGGGTTAGGGTATCACAGCTAAGAAAGAGTAGAGTTGCAAGAAGTTACCACTGAAAGACAGAATTCAAGGATTCATATCTGATGCTTCCCTGAATGTAAAACAAAAAAATGGAGTTGCCAGAGTGAAACAAGAAACAATCAAAACCACATCAAAATTTGATGATATCAAAATTCTTGATAGCCAAGTTAATAAAGATAAACCAATAAATAAATATTTAGCATAGTATGTCTGAAATGGCCTTATGACACTGTTTGTATCTTACAATAGATGTGACATACACTACAAAGCTATTCATTCTAGATATATTTGTGATAGTCTTTCAGTCTAGAAATATAAATAAATAGGTTCAATATCCCAAGTGTTTTTCTTTTTTTGTGCTAGGATGTTAAAGTCAAGTTTAATTCACATGTTATGAAGGTTAATAACAATTGCCAATTTCATAGAAATCTAAATCACCTACAACAAGCCTATGGGTACTTTTGTGAGAGATTATTGTGAGTAGGTTAACTGAGGTATGAAGGCTCACCCTAAATTCTAGTCCTATTTCATGGATTAAAAATCCAAGTATTCACCACTCCATCCTTTTGAACTGGGGAGGAAATGCCACCAACTGCCTCAAATTCCTGCTACTATGACTTCCACACCTCAAAATATTGTACCCTCAAACTGTGAGCCAAAATAAGGCCTTCTTTCCTTAAGTTGTTTTGATTATATATTTTGTTACAGTGAAAAATTCAAGGGATCCTGGATGTTTGGATACTGACAGATGGAAAAATACCTGCCCAATAGGAACTATCAAGAAAACTGAATAAGTTGTGTAAGTAAAATATACTAAACCATATTTCTAAATTTATAGAGCTGGTTTTGAAGTTGGACTCTGGCTCAGTCCCTCTCCAATTCCAAGCCTGTTGGTAAGAGAAAAACCCAGAGTTTCTGGAGTTTCTGTCTCATGTCAAGAGCCATGATAGGGGACAGAAAGAAATATGAGTTTAGAAAACATCTTTGCTTTTCTTCATATCTATCATACTTTTCATTGAATATATCTATCATGCCTTTCATTGAATATATATGTGTGTGTGTGTGTGTGTGTGTATGTCTATATGATTAATGTTTAAGTTTTTCACAATGAACAATGAGTTTTTCCTGAAGTGACATTTAAAGTTTCCAGGAAGAAGATGGGGCCCCATAACAACGATTCCACCTGGTTGATATGACGTCATGATACTGATAGCGCTACTACAAGACCAGCTGCACAAGACGATCCCAACTTGGTTAGCTGAAATGGTGCACATCTTATACAACATTCTGGCCAGACCTGCACAAAATACTCAGAGATTATTTGCAATTTTAAAAGACATTGATCTTAAAATTTAATCATCATTTTACTTTCACAGGATCCCCCAGAAAGAACATCGCCCCCACGACAGCTGAAAGTAACTCTACAGAACAACGTCCCCTCTCCCAGTAAAGTTTGCCCTTGGGTTTAGGGACATCATTTAGGGGTTGATTATAATTGATATATGGTTGAGGGTTGGGGAAGGAATTTTATAAGCTCAGGGATCATTTAAAAAAAAGGGATAATAGATTGGTACTTTTTGGTACTTGTGAGTTATTGTTTTGAGACAAATGTATTGGTATCGATTCTTATATATTGATACAAAGTGAAATTATATTGACTATTGTATGCATGCATGTTTCTACCGCTGTTTAAAAACATTTTTTATGTATTGACATATATTGTATTGATATATATTGTATATACTTACCATATTGCAGTGTACATTTCTACCTCTGATTAAGATACTTACATATTGCTTGTGTATTGATATATATTTACCATACTGCAATGTATATTTGTACATTGTTTATATTTGGAGGTCATTGTCCTCATTTGTTTCACAGTTGTTTTTTGTCTTAGTCTTTAAGTTAGATAGGTATTGAGAATTATATAGATCAATAGTATTCTAAGTTTGTCATTTATAATTAGACTAATCAGGCTCTTTAGATACATAGAGATTATACTCAGTATAGATAGATAATCTTCAACCTCTTCAAAGAGCTGTAGAAAATGGCCTTTAATCTAACTCAGAGTTTTGTGGTAGTGAGACACAATTGCTCCTGGCAACACCGCTCTATTCCCAAGAGAATGTTGAGCACCAAAGACACTCCACCTGGAGCCTTTCTTCTTGGCTGAACTGGCCTTTGGGTAAAGAAATGCCCATACCTCAACCACTGACAGAAATACAGAGTATCTGTGAATGGAAAAAAACAGGACTGTCATATCCTGCCAAGACAGGGTAAGATAGTTTTGACAAGTTTCTTGCCTTTGAAAATGGTATGTCAGTTATGTTAGGCCTTAGCCAAAGTTGGTTGCTTCAACACTGCAAACGTGACCTTGGGTGATTGCCCAGGTAGCTAGTTGTCTCTGTGATTTGTTGCATGTTTTGGAAGTTGTTTGATTGCACTTCCTAATTATTCAGGTAACATTATTTCCCTTTTCAGATCTTCGATGGGGTTGAAGACTATATAAATGTAGTTACTTTCGGCTCATGACTTAGCCAAGCTATTTATTATATAAGACCTAAGCTAGTTAGAATAGGATATTTGTACTTATTGTATATAATTTCATAGTAGGTTTAGAACTCTCTTACTTAAACAAAAGGGGGAGGTGTTGCGGGAGGTCCTTCCGCTCCTCCAGCCAATAGCCGCTGAGATACCAGCCCATTGGGGCGTGGTCTCTTTCCCTTTAAAAAAGCGGCTACTTCCCTCCTCGCTCTCTTTACTTCCTGCTCCAGTTTCGGCGACTAGACTTCTTCCTAATTGTGTGCGCAGAGGGCTGTTGTCTGGGACGGTGATCTGTAAGTTTATTCCCCTTTAAATAAATACCACCCTATTAATCACAATTCCAAACTGGTGTGGGATTGTTTATGACTTGCACCTTCAAGCTCTTGAGATATGCTCTAGGGTAATAAAAAGAAAAACCTCAGAGTAGGACTAGGAAAACTTCTTATCTGATGGTTGCTAGACTTTTTCTATTTGAGGGAAAAATGAACAAGCACATGCTTTCTGCTGTTAACCTGTCAATTCAAGAGTTTTGGAAGTTGCTTACAAAGCACTTCCTGTTTACATAGGTAATATATCCTTCTGGGGTCTTTGATGGAATTGAAGAATAGATAGTAATAGTTTTCCTTAGTTATGATAAGAGATAAAGTAGATATAAGTATTATAACTATAATTCTTGTTTGATGCCTGTTTTGTTATATGTAATTTTACTATGTTAAAGTTAAAACCTTCCTTTTTATTTAAATAGAAAGGGGGAAATTGTATGGGAAGTCCTTCTGTATATGTGTTGCTTTATTGGTTAATAAATAAAGAAACTGCTTTGGCCTGTGCTAGGAAAGAATAGAGCTAAACAGGAAAACTAAAATGAATGTGAGAAGCCATGTAGCCCACTGGAGACAGACACTGGACAGAACTTTACCTGGTAAGCCACAACCATGTGGTGATACACAGATTAATAGAAATGGGTTAATTTAAGATATACGAGTTAGCCAAAAATACACTTAAGCTATTGGTCAAATAGTACTGCAAATAATACAGTTTCTGTGTCGTCATTTCAGTTCTGGGCAGCTGGGAATGAACAACAACTTCCCCTAACAATGTCTTGCTGTCTCTGCCCCTATTCCCGTCCAACTCTAGACAAATAAGTTACATTTTTAGGGCCTGATCCCTTCTCAAAACCCAAGGGGCTGGAGAGATGGCTCAGCGGTTAAGAGCATTGCCTGCTCTTCCAAAGGTCCTGAGTTCAGTTCCCAACAACCACATGGTGGCTCACAACCATCTGTAATGAGGTCTGGTGCCCTCTTCTGGCCTGCAGGCATACACACAGAAAGAATATTGTATACATAATAAATAAATAAATATTTTTTAAAAAAACCCAAGATAAGTCACAGAGTTTATCTCAGGCTAAGAATGTTACATGGACCCATGAACATAGCTCTGATTTTGTGAGGGTTCCCAGACAGAAAAAATGACAATAGAAATCAATACATAACAATAACAAATAGTTGGCTGGACCTTGAGTGGTAGGGAGTACATGCTGACTAAAGTTGCTTCAAGCTCTGGCCTTGAATTATCAAAATAACACCTGGGAAAATGACCTCCTCTATTTTTGTCTAGAGGCAACCAGATATTATCTCCAGGGGCAACCAACCTGCTTTGAATCTGCTCTGAAGTTTAAAGTTTAGTTTTCTGTGGAGAAGCCTGCCTTTGTGACTGGGAATCTTATGTCAGTCTGTGTAATGTAAAATATAGGCAGAAATCATCTTTATGACCATTCACAGCTATATTTATACTCAATGTATGGAATATTTTCACAAGATAAACACACAAGCAGTGGGAATATACCCAAAGCTATTATTACAGAACAAATGAAGTTCTTAGGGAAGAAATTAAGTGACTCATGAGAGAAACTACAGACAGGAGCAACTGGTTTCCATAGCCAGTGACCCTATGATTCCTCGCCAACAGGGAATCACATGCCTGATGGGTCGGCTCCTCAAACACTAGTTGTCACTGCTATACATTCCCATGACATTCTGCATATTTCCTTTTCTGTTAAATTAAAAAAAAAGAAGTGTGTAAATCTCTCTTAGAGCAGCAAGGAATGTGGATAACTAAAAGTCATCTGAAGATGATTGGAAGACTGACAAGCAATTATTGTAATAATTTTGAAATTAATAATGGTCAATAATCTATATCAATATTTATAATCACCAATCTGATCAATAACATATAATTAATAATATATATTCAAAATAATATTCAATATTTAGAATTAGTAATTAATAACCTGTATAATTAATTGTAAATCAATAATCTATATTGATGGTAAACTGAGGGCTAACTCAAGCACCTTGTAGGTGTAAATGTAATAGCTAATGTGACATGATGCTGCTGAGTGTGTCTAAATATTTTGAATCTGAGTTATCATAGTAGCTTTTTCTAGAACATTAACTATTATCTATTAATCTCAGATCAATTTTTTTAGAGTGGCCAATAGCAATAAAATATATTTAGATAAACGGTTTATATGAATAGTGGTGTGTATTTGCTGAATCAAGGTTGTGGGTGAAGCTGTAAACTTGTAATAAAAGCAGTTAATAAACCAATTTGGTTATGAGAGGGCAGTGCCAATCTGTCTTAGTACATATGTAGTAAGATTTAGGTAATAGAACATTTGTCTGAAGTACAAAACAAGATTTGTGACAAAATACACATATCAGCATCATGGGCAGAATTTACACAATTAGCAATGGAGCAATTTTTAAGGGCAGTTAAGCCCCTGGGCTAGAGAGTTCAGTATAGAAAAAGGGGAAGTAACAAAGGGGGCATAGAAATCGATCGTGGTTGCTTCCTGCTTATATGGGGGCAAAACTGGGAGTCCTGAAGCCTGGAGTACAGTGGAAATCTGGGAAGAGTGGGCTGTTTCAGGATCTGTGAGACATTCAGAAAGAAAGAAAAAAGGTATGACTTCCTGGAAGTCCCAAAGGATGAATGTGCAGTGCAGTGAGAAGTAAGAAATCCCTCATCCAGGCTGAAGAAGCTACATACAACAGACAGAGGGACTAGAACAAATCGTGGAACTCAATAACAGCAAGTGACCATTCCCGAGAGATATTTAGGGCAGAATATATGACCAGAATGATGCATTTTTTTTTTAAGTTTAAGTTCCATTTTATTTTTCCAAGGTGTTTTCTTCTGTCTTTATGAAGCCACTTTACATGGGCTTTGGTGGAGGTCGTGGTGCAGCACCAGCAGGTCTAAATCGGGGTGGGGGTGTTCGGTCCTTCCGAGCTTCCCGAGATCGATTCCTGACTACCTTGCTATGAATAGCACAGCTCACATAGTAATGCAGCTTGACATAGAGTTTGGGGAGCACATAGGCATTGAAGACACTTGCTTCGGATATGTCCCTGACGGCAGCCGCCTCTACGATGTTCCAAATGATGAACTTCTTAATGGCCTTGTCCTTGGGCACACAGCGGGCGCAGTTAGTGCAGCGAATTGGCTGCACATGGCCGCGGCCTTTTTTGGCACGACCGTTGTTTCTCCTTTTTTTGGTCATCTTGGAGCCAAGTCCCGAAAGAGCCAGAATGATGCATCTTACAGCAGATTTTCTCATCCTCATAACTATTGACATTCTGAATCAGAAAACTTTTGATTTTGACTGTTCCCTATATTACAGAATGTATAGCAGCATTTCTAGCCTCTCCCTACTAGATACTAGTAGTGACCCCTCACTATACACAACAACTGAAAGTACCTTCAGACATTGCTGACTGTCCTCTGGTGGGTAACATAGCCCTCAGTTAAGGATTCCCATTCTGTAGAGATAGAAGGCAAGAGACTGAGAACAAAAGTGAGGAAAACATACCTGAGAAAGTAATGAGGTGGACGAGAATTTACAGCAAAGGAAGCCAAGGCTTATGTTAGTACAAAAATTCAACCACCGGATAGAAGTTATGATGGTTGAAATGAGTCTTATAGGTCACCAAAGAAATGGCTGAGATGACACATACAAGCTGTTGTAACAACCAACCTCAAATCTCCGTGGCTTGATATTATAGAAGTTTCTGGAAGACAAGGACTTGTTCTATCATCTTTGATTCTTTCTCTTTAGTGCTTGGGCAAACAAAACTGCTATACTTGTTGAATGATTGATTGTGAAAGCACAGTTACTATGTTGTATTAACTTGTCTTTGTTTACAGTGCCTACAAGGTGAATGATGGTGAGGTATTCCTTGCATAATAAACAAAGGAAGAGATGATGTGGAAGGAAACGTGGCTGACTCTACAGACACTTTCAATTATCAGTCAACTCCATTTCATACCCAACAGCTATAGTGCCTGAAGTGCTCCAGATACGATGCATTCTTTTGAAAGAGGGAGATTCTTTCCATTTGGTTCCAGGTGTTACTATATAAGCACCAAAATAAAATGTTTTTGTCTTTTTAAAAGTTTGGCTATTATTCTTTTCTTAAATTAAAAGATAATTATGTCATTTTCCCCTTCCCTTTCTCTCATCCCTCCAACCACTAAGCACCCACCTTGAAATCAAAGTTTTTATCATTAAGAAGAGCCACTTGAAAGACTGAACAAGCATAGCTTTATAGAAAACTAAGGTACAAACTGCTGCAAAAAATTGCCCCCATTTTAGTAACTTTAAACCATAGAGGTTTCTGTGCTGTCTCCTTCACATAACTCTTCTGTCATCTCTTTCAATCAGACTCTATTTTGTGATTGCACAAGCTTCAATAGCTTCAGAATGACCAAGAATCTTAAAGTACACTGCTGAATCCTTTCAAAAGAGGCCAATGTAGAAAAGGAATATGAAAATTCTTCTAGAATTTCAGGAATTGTAATCAACCTAGTTGTCCATCAACAGGTGAATGAATAATGAAAGGTTGGTGCATAATTATGTATATATGCACATACATACAGATAGATATATTAATACTGTTTGGTTATAAGAAAAATACTATTCAGTTCTAAGAAAAATGAAGCTTAAAAATTGCAAGAAAATATGCATATTTAGAATGTACAATATTATGCAATGCTGCACAGTTGCAGAAAGAGAAAAACACATGTTCTCTCTCATATGTAGAATCTTGCCAATAATACATATATGTATGTACATATTATATATATATATATGTGTGTGTGTGTGTGTGTGTGTAAACAATGTACATTTGGGTCAAGTATAATTTAAAGAGACCAAGAAAGGCTAAGTATAAGAGGACAAGGAAGGACTGAATGTGGATAGAAGACATGAGTTATGAAAGAGAATATAAAGCTAATTGTTTTTCTAATTCTGTCCTGGATTTTTTTGTTTAGTTGGTAAATAGGTGCAAATAATATATTAGATATTGAAAGTTTAAAATGTCACATAAATCTGCACAGCTTCCATTCCCATGCTCTTGGGTAGATAGAATAAACATAGTAAAAATGGCAATCTTACCAAAAGCAATCTACAGATTCAATGCAATGCCCATCAAAATTCCAGCAAAATTCTTCACAGACCTCAAAAGAACAATACTCAACTTTATATGGAAAAAACATTTTCAATGTCTATTCTAACTGTATAGAAGTTCAGTGACCTGTATAGATTTGGTGTATGGCTAATTTTTATGGGTGATGTTTTTATTTATTTTTAAGATTCTTATAATAAACTGTATAATTTTTTTTAAAAAAACAGGTCAACATAAAAAGAGAACATAAGAATTCATCTGGAATTTCAAGAAACCAGATCTGCAAGGGGTGAACAGCATCGTAGCCCAAACTCATCACACAGATATAAGCTTATTGCCCATTTCATACAAATGTCACCCAATGGGTTCAGGTTAATATGGAAACAGTTCATTTAATCTTGCACAAATGCCATCACAGACACCAAAAAAATGGAAGTCAGGTAGGCATGTCAAGAAAGCAACCATTGCTGATAAATGAAAACAGGCAGGAGGGGATGAAGAGGAAAGTTTAAAAAAGAGTCAAAGTAGAGAAGTTGGGGTCTCTAATGGAAAGAAGAGAGGCATTGTATGTCCTATTAAATTAACAGAGACTATAACCCCTAAAAATAAAGACAGAGGGAAGAAACTATGCAATGACCAGAAAGGGACAATTCATGGTGCTTTCCAAAGAGACAGAGTACCTCCCTGCTTTTTATAGCTCAGTTCTTTGTATTCCTTACTTTCTTCTTTCTCCATGGTAGAACAGGAAGGAATCTTGAAAGTGGCTTATAAATATACAAGAATGTGATCCTTCTGGAAAAGTCACAGAGAAGGGGCTGAGTGTGCCTAATATTTATGTAAATTTTAATAACATAATGTGGAACTCTAGAAATAATGACAAGACTGCTGGGACCAATCCTTTAAATTGCAAACGCTTTTGATTGACAGGCAACAGGGGTGATTAACTGCCCTCCATAGCTTTGCTGCTCTTTCAGTAATATAGGTGCCACATTTAAATCAGTTTTGATGGAAATGGAAAACATGAAACCTAAGTGACTGTGAACTTAGTGATGTTTGTGGGAAACGTACTGCTTAAAAGGCAACATACAGTGGGTGGAATACTGATTCACACTGAACCCTAAATGTGATGATATAATAAGGTTACATGAAAGACATCGACCTCTTGGATACCAGCCTTACTGTTTTTGTTTTTTGTTTTTTTTAATCTTTTATGACCTCAAAGAGTTAGAGAAAGGTATGTAAAAGTAAAAACTGTTTCTATTCCATGCATGGATCTGTGAAATTTTTACTTTTTGAAACAATAAATTGAATGCTGTACTAGGGTGTGCACGGCTGGAACAGAAGCAAGCAGGGTGCATTTATTTCCCTCTTTCATTTTCCTATCATTAACTTCCTCTTTCACACACATAAGCATTAACTCACATTGTTTATTGTTCTCTGTATACATTACTGTGCATATAGCAGGTTTACATCTGCTCTAATAATGCTCCAAATTTCAATATTTAAATATTGTCTCTTTGTTTCCCCCACAGAGGCCTCAACTAAGAATTTATTCACATCATTATAATGTACTTTTCAATTTTATTACAATTTTCAACTCTTTACAAATGGCCTAGAGATCTTCTCCCATCGTAAATTACATTTAAAATTTAAATTTTCATGAGAATCATATGCATATCCCAAACACTTCTACTTCAAAATTTCCTATGTTTTCAAAGGAGGCCCATATAGTTCTTTAAGAGCAGAACAGGCACTAATAAATTCTAGTGTCTTCAGGAGTTTGGAGTTGTGTACTGAATTTGTGCCTTCCCCAGTCAACTCAGTTCCTACCACCGAGAGTAACTGGAGATTGATAAGTACAGAGGTACTCAGGTGTGTATACTAACAATTGATTAACCAGTCCTATTTGATTCTAAAATAGACGTGCTTGTACAAATAAATGTGATCTAATATAAATCCTTTAAAAATCTTTTATTAATTAAATTTGTTCCTTGACAATTTATATATGTAATGAATTCTAATTATTCTCTCCTCCATTCTGTCTTATGTCTCTCCCATCCCCTTTACCATTACTGAACCCTCACCCAGATTTACATCTTTTGGTTTTATGATTGACTTATTTTAACCAGAGCCATCTATGTGATCATTGAATTAGAGCTACCATTGGAATCTGATGAGGATATTAGTGTGCACACAACTGAAGACAATGATCTTGACTCTCCCTGAATCTATCAGAAGCAAATAGTCCAGCAGTGTTGGAAAGAAGCCCCTGAGCCCCTCCACCATCTATGTCTGACTGTTGACAGGCCCATTCTTGTGCAGTCCCAAGGCTTCTGCAAGTTTGTATTTGAAATGGCTGTGCCTTGCAGGAGAGGTTACATTTTCCACTTCTTCTCCCTATCTTCTGACTCTTACATTCTTTTGACCCTTTCTTCTGCAGTGTCTCCTGATCCTTCGAAGCGATGCTATACATGTCTTATTTAGGAAGGAGCTCTGATATGTCACTTATTCTTTGCATCCTGTGGAGGCATGAGTCCCTGCACTCACCAAAATTCATTGGAAAACAAGTGTGTTTTAATGGTACATTTATTATTAATGCAATGTTCTCATTTTAAATACAAAAAGGTCATGAAAATGTAGAAGACTCTTGTTAGATGACTCAACTCTCAGTATTTCATAGCTGATGAAATGAATGACTTGTTCATATACCAGGAAACATTTCAGTTCCTCTCTGTAACTCCTCTTACATATCCTGAACAGTCAAAGTGGATTTACACTTAAGAAGGCAACATACATTCCCCTGGGAAACATAGTACTGCTCGATTCCATTTTGCCAGAAGGCTTGATAGACAGCTATACAGTACCCAGCACATTTTGATTTCCCTTTCATGACTCAGGAATTGAAAGGCATGACCAGGAATGGGAGATGTCTTTTTAGTCATTGCAAACAGGGACAGTTGAATTTGGTTTCATTTAAAGTTAATTGCACATTTTGACTGATTTCAGTTTTGGCAAAATCCAAAGCATATTTTGAAAATCGCTTTTCCCATTAAATGCTAAAACCTTTTATTTTTAAAAGGAAATGTAATCCATATGTTTGGAATTTGTTTATATTAAAATTATAAAATGTATGTATTTTTTATTCATGTCCCAGAAGCTTTCTGCACCATTTTGTAAATTTCTTTTAAAAAAATCAAGAAGTGAGACATTGCCAAAAATTAATGGGAACAAATCCATAACTACTAAAAGTATCAATTTATGATTTCTTATGTTCTGACTCAGTAAAATGTATCTTTGGTTTTTAGTCATCCTGTAGAGAAACTGATGGTCTTTCTTTAAAATAAAAAATCTGTACTTGTAGTAGATCCTTTCTTGTCATGGGGGAATGTTTTCTTTAGCTTATATTTATTAAGCTGTTTGACAAAAGTTGATTTTGGAAAATTGAAATTCAGAAAATGAACTATCAAAATAGAAGCTGAGAATTTAAGATGTGCTGTATATTTAATATATATATAGAACCAACAAAAACCAAAAGTTCCACTTTTGTAGTTTTCACACAGTCAGAAGCCTTCCACAGGGCCAGACATTAAGTCTCAGCTGCTAAGAGTGGGCACACTGCTCTTCAGAGGACTTGAGGTTTGTTCTCAGTACCCACACAGTGACTCACAGCTGCCTGTAAACCCAGCTGCATCTCTAAACTGCAAGGGCACTTGCACTCATCTGTGCATACCCACATGCAGATACACACATGCATACATAATTACAAAATAGTATAAATAAATACTTAAAAAAATCTCACACTTAAATATAAGAAAATAAGAGAGGAGACAAGACAGCCCATGTGTTCCATTAAAATGAGGTTGATATTTGCCTAAATACTATGAAACTGTCATTACTTTTGAATAAGGCAGCTTCTTCTAGGAAGGACTAGATAGTAAATATTTTAGGCCTGACAAACCATATGGTTTTCATTACAATTAAGTTTTGTCATTGGAGTGCAAAAGCTGACACAGATAATACGTGAATGAACAGGTGTGGCTGTGTACCAATAAAACTTTATCAATGCTAGAAGAGCTACTTTAACAGAATATGCAATATATATTATGTAATATTCATATTTTACATATAGTCTTAGAGCTACATTAAAATATGCATTATATTTTAATATGTAATTAATATATATATATAGTTATGCTTAATATGTACCTGAGATTGAATTTTTGTTGTTGCTGTTTTGTTTTGTTTTGTTTAAGATAGGGTCTCACTATGTAGCCCTGGCTAACCTGGACCTCAGTATGCCGACCACTGTGGCCTCAATATAAGAGATCCACCTGCCTCTGCCTGGAATTGAAGGTGTGTGCCACCACACCTGGATTATACCCGAGATTGCATCTGAAAAATTTGACTTAGATGCTGAAAGACAAGAATCAACTTTGCATTCCTTCCTCTGTTTGAATTCTTCAGACTTACGTTGAGACCTAAGAAATGTCCCGCACACTCACAATCAGTTGGCAAAAATTACTAGGAAGATTTAAACTTACTGAAGCTGGCATATTATACACTTTCGGTGGGATGTGTAACATAGTCTTTATGATCTCAACCAATATTGAAGTTTCTGGTCAAAGCTATCTTGACTAGACTAAGCTATGGGGTTTGAAAACATGAGTTTTGTGTCTCTTCTCTCTTTTGTACTTGTTATATGTTTTTGCATACACTATGGTGATTTGTGGTCAATGGCTGCATACTTGAACTTTGGATCACAGTCTTATGCTTATATCATGCAGTAGTAGTTGACAGCATATGCTGAGGAGCCAGAATATGATTAATCAAATATCCAAGCTGAAATTTACTAGTTGTAATCTTGGAAATAGATACATGTAAATGGATCCTTTTTTTTTCTTTTAGCATACAATTCTCAGTGTTTGTTGGGGCACATAAGTCTAAATAAATCAGATTAAAAACTATTTCGGGGTCCTGGAGAGATGGCTCAGTAGTTATGAATACTGGCTGCTCTTCTAGAGGACCTGAGTTCAATTCTCAGTATCCACATTTCAAATTACAGAGACTGTAACTCTAGTCCCAGGGGATCTGATGCACTCTTCTGGTCTGTGGGCCCTAGGCACACAAGTAAGTGTTGTGTAAACATACATTCAGGCAGAACAACCAAAGATAAACAAAAATAAAGTTTAAAAATATTTTAAAACTTTCATTTTCAATTTCTACTTTAAGAAGTTGTTTCTATGTAGTTAGTATCTGGGCAATTAGAATAAAACCAATGACTTAACGATTCTATTTTCTAAAGTTTAATACAATGTGTTTAACTATGGGTACTTTCCATCTATTTGGGATTCTGAGACTGCTGTGTATTGATGTCATTGATTATTCCTAAAGTTTTCTTAGCTTTCATCGCCTAAAAATGACTTATCGGCAGTATAACTCAATTAAAAACATATTAAATGTATCACTTTCTTCTTTCTCACTTTAAAATTTTCTATTCCTGGGCTTTCTATGCTTCATTTTCAACAGTTTCTGTGAGCTCATTCACAACCTTTTGCTAATCTTACTATTTTCAGTGCTTTATAACAACTGTATTATGGCTTTTAACTGTATGAGCCAGTTAGTAGTTGTCTGGATTTGCTCATGCATCTGCAGTGAGCTTCCTGGACAGTAGATCTAGAGCAGATTCAACTGGGTTGACTGCTACATGTTGCCCCTCCTCTACATCCCTCCAGCAGGCCAGCTCCGGCATTTTGCCATGATGTAGGCCGGAGCACATGGGCAAGCAACAGAACACGTAGAAACACACATGCAAGCTGTTCTCAATGGATGCTCTCTTTTGAAGTAAACTGTTTGGAAAAGATGCTAATATCAAGAATTTTCTATGTATTGCTAGTGTTTTTCATTTCCCTGAAGTAGCACACTGATTTTCTCCTCTTGTCTCCTGATCATTATACCAGGGACTGAGCCAAGGAAGCAGAATGGGTGGAGATCTCGTATATGGAGGAAAAGTTTGCTTTTTTCTATCATTATTTATATTCAATAATACTTTTGATAACTGCATGGAAATGAGCCTATTTCAAAATGCTTTCTTTAATGTGTTCATTTCAGTTCACTGCCTTGGCAAGTGACCAAGAATGAAACCAATAAGCATTTCTTTTTTTTAAAGATTTATTTATTTATTATGTATAGAAGTGTTCTGTCTGCATGTATGCCTGCAGGCCAGAAGAGGGCACCAGATCTCATTACAGATGGTTGTGAGCCACCATGTGGTTGTTGGGAATTGAACTCAGGACCTCTGGAAGAGCAGTCAGTGCTCTCAACCTCTGAGCCATCTCTCCAGCCCCCAATAAGCATTTCTATACTAAGACAATATTCATAGGGCCTAGGAAGAGGTGATCAGTGAATTCAGAAATGCACTAATAATGCCTCTCACAGTTTATAAATGGAAAACTGGACTCTTAGTTAGATTTCTAAATTCTTTTCATGAGGAGTGGTGGGAACACTGAGACTACATTAGGTGAAACTCTCAAAATCTTATTCTAGTTGCCCACTTGGACATTAGAACAGAGGTCAAGAGATGAGACATACTGAAGGACCACAAAGAGGACAGTCAATCAGAATACAGGGTATCTGCTTAAAGATTGAATTTTTCACAAATATTTCACTGATGCTCTTTTCCAGCTTTGTTTCTTGAGATGGGTGATTTACTCTTTAAAGCAGCCTGCTTCTTGCTAAAGTTGAACCTCTATTTAGTTTTGTTCTGAATATGATCTTATTTAAATAGCTGAAGAAAAGTTACTAAGGTATAGCTAATACACAGAAATCTAAATTTTATAATCCAAGAAAAGTTTTTATGCAACTAACCAGTTGAGTTGGACATGTGATTATCACTTTTGCACTTGTCTCTTAAATCTTTCTGGGAACAAATAATTCCCCATTGTGTAATGTGGGTTATTACAAAGATAAAGTTGAAGAAGGGTAAAAGCACAGATTATATAGCAGACAGATGAATTTATGATATGTTGACCATGCTTGGTCCTCAGAGTTGAACTAATGGTTCATATATTACCTTCATTGATGGATATCAAAGGTTATTAGATTGGCAAACCTAATCTCAGAGTCACTCTGTGTCCTAATCTCTACTAGGTCTTCTTGACAAAATCAGAGGCTTAGCTACTGAAGGGAAGGCAAGGGGGCCTAATGATCCTTAATATTTTAAATTGGGATGCATGACTAAGTCTATGCTAAAAGAATGTAATAAGAAGTCACAAAAATCAGTTTCCTCCCACCCTTTAGAAACATTTCACAAAACCATTTAGCCTCTTTTTTGATAAAAATATTAAAAATTACTCTAGGCTATATGTATCCATCCATCTTTGTTGTCTAGCAAACCACCTAAAACTAAGTGGCCTGAAACAAAACAAATATTATATTTGCTCACAATTTTATTTAAACATTTTCAAAGGGGTCTCAGCTGGACACTTCTTCTGTAAACCATATTTGGTGGTTATAGAAGATTATTTACACAGCTCTGGTCGATGGGATTGACTGAAGGGGGAATCTCTGTTGCAGAGGTCCATCTACTACTCCATGTGATGTCATCATCCAGCAGACTAGCCAGAACTTTTCCATATGGTAGAGAAGATTTCATCAGAAGGAGTCAGAGTTGAAGATTCTGGATAAGGTTTGTGTTGGGGGAGCAATTACAAAAACATTATTCACTGTGAGATTATTACTATTACTACACTAATCTAAGACTGAAACTATGTCGCTAATGATAAACAGGATAGAACTAATTGAAATCTCTGAAAATATAATGATCTTTATCATCTATTTTTGTAGTAATTGAGAAATAAAGTGATATCTCATTAAATCACTACTATTTCAAGGTTTATTTGTTAATACAATATAGCCTATATTGTTTTTATTACAACTATGGGGAAAATGACCTTATTCACAAGTATGAAAAAGACACTTACATTACTGTATTTACAATAAAATCCCAATATAAAGCCCCACGTTGTTTTCCTTAGACTCTTAAGACTCTTCTATCTGATAATATTTATATCAGTATAGAATGTATATGGTTGCTCCACATACACTAAATTATTTAATATATGATGTAAAACTAGATGACTTTTAAAGACTATGGAAATTCAAGCTAAGTATCAAGTGATGCACAGAGACCATTAAAGTAGAATAGGCCCATTATTTCACCAGACTCTGTTCTGCATTGATCACTCACTCAGTGTGCTTGAAGCTGTCCAGTCATCATTAGATATTAACAATATTCTGTGCACTAGTATTTGTTGGTGAAGAAACAGGAATGAATTTTAGGATCTCTTTAGGAATACATAAAATAGGAAACCTCTTCATGATAACACAGACATCAAGAGTCCTTGGATTATACCCAGGTAGTGGTGGCGTACACCTTAAATTTCACCATTCAAGAGGCAGAGGCAAGCAGATCTCTGTGAGTTCAAGCTAGCCTAGTCTGCAAGAGCTAGTTCCAGGACAGGCTCGAAAGCTACAGAGAAACCCTGTCTTAAAAAACCAAAAAAAAAAAAAAAAAAAGTCTTTGGATTGTTAAGAGTCATCTTTTTGCTTTCAGGGAACAGCAGTTTCCAAGGCTAAAAACTGCCTAAGGTGAAGTTGTGAAACTTCACTAAATGGAAGTACCAAGCCACATTATTTGGGAAGAGATGTTGGATATGAAGAGCCCATGAAAGAAAGAAGCCATCTACAAAGTAATTCTTACAGCCTACACAGCCTGTATGCTACTGCTTTAAGAAGATATGGAAATTTGTTCCCAGCTGGAGAAGACAGGACCAACTCAGGAGCAAAGAGACTATGGAGGGATGAGGAATCAGAGCTTAAAGGAGAAAGACTATCTAGAATTTCACCTTGTAGCTGTGATGATTTTAGACATAGAAAACTTGGAAGCTGATTTTTGGCACAGGTACTCTATCAGCTATCAGATTAAGGTACAAATGAAGTCCGGGAAAAGTAAAGCCCGTGGGCCAAACCTAGGTTCGGATATTTGGTACCTTTCAAGCCATTATGTTCTCTCTGCCCTTTTCCATCCCCAGGCAACCACTTATCCTTCTGTATTTACAGGTTTACCTACCAGAAACATTTCATATTAATGGCATTGTTCAACACATAAACTTTCATATATGGCTCCCGCAATTCAACATAATTATTTTGAGCTTCATATACTTTCTCTTTTGGCTGACCCCTATTCTACCGAGTAGATAGAACACAATTTATTATTCATCATTCCATGAACTATATTGTTTTTACCTTTTGAGTACTGTGAGTAGTGCTACTACTACTAATGTGTGTATAATTGAGTACCTACTTTCAGTTGGTTTTGGTACATCCATAGAAGCAAAATAGCTGCCTCCTTTTGAATATAAATTTTACTGTACCATAACCACACCCATAGTTTATACTTTATGTTTTTTTCACTATAGTAGCAGATGTCAGTAGTAGTAACAGGGACCATATAGACACAGATACAAAATTAATAACTGTCTGTCGGAGGTTGTTATGAGAAAATGCTGCTGACTCTTGAGATAAATGAACCTCCAACCCCTGTCTTTCTGACCTTAACATGATTCAAGCTACTTCTTTTCTCCTCCTTAAAGTGATGGAAAGAAACTAGAGTTTTGTGTCTACTCATCCATGATGCCTAACACTGTGTCAGTTTCTAAGTTAAAATGTGAAATGTGTCCTAATGAAAATCCCTCCTATTCTCTTTCCTCACACCTCCTTCCTTTCTTTTCTTCCACTTGAAACTTTCAGATTTTCTCGCAGGAAGCAAAGAAAGAAGGTGAATGAGGTGAAGGAACCAGTGCCCAGCTTGTAGATGCATTTAGGGCAGGAGTTTCAACAAGATTCTCTTTGCTCCATGTCAGAGACATGTTTGGTCACCTAGATCTTGGGACAGATGGAAATCTTCAGCCTCCTGCTGTGACTTCTATCTACAACTGGGTGTTCAAGTTAATCACCTGGAACATACACCAAAAATAAATTTTGATTCAGCGAGTCCAGAGTGGGACTGGCAGCATTTTAACTTGAGAATTCTAATTCCCAAGTGAAGCCAACACTCTAGAGCAAGTGCCCCTCTGAATCTCTAAGGAGAATCCTTTCCTCCAAACAAGCATGCTGGTTTAAAGTCCTTCAGAACAGGGGATCAGGGGAGGAAGAAAGAAAAGAAAAATCTTAATATCTGGGTTTTATCCCAAAAGATACTGGGTTCTGCCCCCAATGAACTTAGTCTGGGTTGGCATCCAGATGTTTGGAGCTTGCACAAAAATTCTAATATGTTGTGAAGTTTGAGGGTCACTCTGCTAAAGTTCAGTAGGTAAGTCTTAGAGTTGTATCAGCAGGGGCTAATATTATCCTCATTGAAAACAAAACAAGTCCTTGATAAATACGACTGAGGATAATAGTAGTTCAAAATTCAAATTGGCTTTCTACCCATAAAGTGACTTCTATCAAATATTCTATGTTACACAACTAATTTGAGCCTTTGGAGGAGTCACTGTGGATGCATATCATTCTCCCTTTTCCAGGAAACTGTGCCTGGCCAAGCTGTTACCAGCTTACTGCCTCTTGCTGTATCAACAGCATCAGGCCGCTGGGACCTCATCTTCACTGAGAGCAGAATATGCATATTGATGCAACACTTTATGTTTTAAACTTGTCTCTTCCTATTTCCACATTACATACTTATTATATTCAGATGACTCAACATGAGTCCAAGTCTACAGATGTTTGAAAACTTCCAGATGAATATTTAACTTGCTTTTCCTCAAACTAATGTAAAGATGCCTACACTCACAAGCTTTTTGTTGTTTACTTCAAGTGTGTTCTGATAAATCTACATGTTCTAATCTCAGTTTCTATATCTTCAGATTAGAAGGCATGTGAATGTTTCTTAACAAAAGCAAAGTTCTTGTCTATATGGCAGCCTCCTCCCCAGTATGGCTGAACATGTGGGAGCTACTTCCCTAAACTGTTGCCTCTACAGCCATGTATGCCATTCTTTCAGAGGTAAAATCATTATCACATGACTGTCACCTTCATCATTTGACCACCCTATCAACAACACTGCTTGTATCCTCTTCATTAAAGCCTGTTTTCTCAAGTAATTGGTCCTGTTCATAGCTTATATCACTTTTTTTTATTAAAAAGTGAATGCAATTTAAGAACACAGCCACTTCTAAATGTGCAGCATGAGCTGCGCAAACACAGTTAATATTATTAGTAGTCCCTGCTTTATATAATGGACCCGTGAATCGGAAGCAATAGCATTATCAAGAACCCTATGACAAATGCAAATTCTTGGACTCCAACAGAGAACAATAGATTTGGGATCTCTTGTCATGGGATGAGGAAGAGCTGGAGATTAACTGTGGTGACCTAGGATGATGTTAGCATTAGAAATTCTATACTAGCTGGAGAATACGATGCCACCAAATCAGTAGCTTTGCACATCAATGGCTTTACTCTGCACACCTGCAGGTAGCCCAGGCAGCTTGTATCAGGTGACAGGTGGAGTCCTGATGTGTTCCCTTCATTGTCTAGACTCAAGCTGGAGGAGAAATAAATACTGAGCATATACTTCTCTTGACTGAAGTCAGAAGCTCCCATATGGCTTACTGGTTCTAAGATTTACCCTTAAAATGAAAACTAATTCCTTTTTCTGCAAGTAGTCCATTGACCCACCATGGCCACATAGCTAACTCCAATGAAGTAGAAAAATGTACTCCTACAGAGGTAATAAGGCAGGGAGTATGGAGGGGAGAATATTTTCTGAATAAGAATCTAACATACATCATTGCAACAATGGATAAATATGCCCAATACAGACCCTACTACCTATTAAGTGGAAATAAATTTAGTCAGACTAACAATAGCAATCATAGTAGGACTACATGGTATCAAGAGAGTACCATTCAGACAATAGACAAGTTTTGCCATTCTTTCCATTTTCATGTGATAAACCCTAAAGAACAAAAAAAAGAATTTCCGTCCACACTTCCTTTCTGGTTCTACTTCTGAGGAACATAAGCAGTATGAATTTCTTTATTTAAAAAAAAACAAGAGAAATACCTGCTACAGCAATTTTTGATGCTCATTTCCACATTGAAAAGCTGACAAATATTTTCTCTCCTAATGTGTTTTTTAAAGAAACTCTCAGATTTCTATCACTGATTCTGTAACCACACTCAACTAGCAAGAACCTAAAAGAAAAAGAAATCTTCCTCAAAGATACAGTAAAAACACGCCAAAATTAACAAAAGTAATCCACTGTGGAATCACTATGAGACAGTGGCCAATGCCATCACACCTTAGGAGACCAAGAAAGAAACCTATAGTTCCCTGGTGACAGAAGTAAAATGCTCTTTATTTTGCTTTACTTTTCCTTACTCCCTTGACTAGAAGATTATGGTCAATAATAAGATTCTGTTCAAGATGTCTACTAACTGTCAAATGCTAAGATCTGCGTCCTTGTGAAAGGGGATCATATGGAAACTCATTGCATAACGATCACTGCTAAGCTGCCTGTCAGTCACTCCAAGGGGTGTGAGCTGTCATTTAACACACATGAGAACATGAAACTGATGTGTCTCAACTGAGAGGAAAGCACAGCTTGCCAAGCACTGTTTTGTGGATGAAGACTGAAGAATGTCTAACAAGCTGAGTGGTATAATGCCCATAGCAGGAACCACCACTGCAGACTGGGCAGAAAATCCTGATTTATTTGGAGAAAAAAGGAGCAGAACAAGAAAAACAAACTAAATAAACAAAAACCTGGCTCTATAAAGAGTACACATGAAATTTAGAGGTGGGGGGGGGGGGTTGGTGGAAATCCTGGATTTGGATTTTACTCTTTACTTTGTTCTTAATGCTGTTAACCACAGAGCAAGTTAGACAAATTCTCCTGGCCTCACTTTCCTAATCTCTACAGTAAAGACAATATACCTTTTCCTACTGTCTGTGAAGAAAGGAAAACCATGTTGTGAACCATTTATAGAGTCATGTGTCAGGGAGCTGTCAGTAGCCTCCGAAACCTTAGGGCAGTGTCCACCCAACACGCAGGCAGATGTTGGGTATACCAGCATTAGGAAGGGATGTCCAGGAATAGGCAGAAGTTGCTTGAAAGCAGATTCTTCCCCCCAGAAAAAGCCTCTTATTTACAACAATACTTGATTGCCATCTCATTGGTGCTAACTCCTGTCCTAGAGAAACTGTAAGATAAGCATTGTGTATTGTCTTAAGATACCAAGTTTTTTTAAAAAAAAAAAATATGGTAACATAGCAGTATAAAACCAATAGACCATTGTATTAAATTATCATACTGGTAATTGAGAGAATAGTTTACAAACAGAGCCTATATTATTCAGAGAAAGATGCCTTCTGTAGCCTTCACATTTCTACCCCATGCCTTCTTTGCTTTAAATAGCAAGCATATTGTTCTCTTTGAATAGAGGGAGGCCCTGTTAGAGTGTCTTCATTCCATTACTATCAGTTCATGGTCAGTGGCCCACATTCTGTCTCACAAATATATCTAGACTCTTACATGATTATCTAGCTCAATTTATTTCAGCAATAAATGTCCCTTAGAGCATAGTTTTACCTCTCATAACATTCAAGTATTTGATAGTCTTAGAAGCATTCCCAGGTAACAGAGAGGCTGTAGGGATAAATTCTGAGGAGTGATAGCCACGAACATTTTGTGATGTTTGAGTTAATACAGGGATTCTACTCTCCATAGTTGGAGTTAATAGGTTACATAAAATAGATATGGTACATATGGCTTGAAAATTCTGAGCCTTTAAAATAAATAGAAACATACAAACACACAAAATTTATAGTACATCTGATGCAAAATGGTTGGTGTTTTTGATTTATCTCTTTGTAGACAGGCTCTAATTATGTAGGCCAAATTGGCTTCAACCTCTCCATCCTCCTGCATCAGCTTCTCAAGGGTTAGGATTGCAAGAGTATGCCATGATGTCTGAATTGAAAACAGTTGTTTTATCCCTAAATTTAAATTGTGTTTTTATATGAATAGTCATTTCTATTTCAAGGCTCATGAGCTGTTCCTAGTGAAACGTTCACTCTTGCTTGACGATTTTAAAGGAGTTGCAAAGCTAATTCTCTAATTCTTTTGATGACATTGAGGACTGATTTAAATTTTTAATATTCTAAAATACCTTATTTTTATCTTCTGTAATAGACTTGATTGTGATCTCCTTAACCAATTGACCTCTGAGAGACTAGAAATGTAGCTTGGTGGTAGAATGCATGAGGCCCTGAGTTCAATCCACAGCACTGCATAAACTTGCTACTGGTACCTGCCTGTAATTTCAGCATCAATAAATGGGGTCAGGAGGATGATAAATTCAAGGTTCTTCTTATTTATAAAGCAAGTTCAAGGTTAGCCTAGCCTTCAAGAGGCATGAAATCTCAAAATATTTAGCCTGTGAGTATTATCAAAATAAATAAAAGTCTTCTATGAAATGTCAAGTTAGATTTCCAACTCCAAATAATTCATTACACCCCATGTACTGTCCTTAATATAATAAGGGACTGTGAAGGATTATTTCAGGTTAAATTCAACAAATTCATTTCTTCCATCTTGTCATGGTAAAATACTTCATGAATTTTGGGTTACTCCATCTCTAGGATCACAGAGACTTAAATGATCATAGTGGGCCATTTAGGTCATACACATAATTTGTAATATTTAACTGTTTGAAGATTATCCCTATGTACAAAGAGAAATAATTCACACTAAAAGACAGCAACAGCTAGAGTCTTCATATGATTTCAGCCTGCCTTAAGGTTCTCATCAACTATGGTAAAGATGGTTCCTTTATTAGTGTCTACAAAAACAGCATCATGGCCAATAAAGCACCATTCTCGTACCCTTCTGACTTAAAGTGCAATCTGTGGAACAACAGCAGTGGAGCTCACTAGAAGTGTGCAGTCTCAGGCTCCAAGCAAAGCCTGTTGCATTTGCATCTCCACAGTCTCTCACACTCACACTGACATAGGGCAGCCAAGCACCTACTGTACTCTACCGCGTACTAGAATAAATAAGTTGAACATCTAGCTTTAGAAGCTAAGGGTCTTCTCTTCAACTCAGTCTATAAATGCAAGATCTTTTTATGTTGGAATTACACTTACTATGAGCAGCATTATACAGCAGGAACTGAGTCACTGGGTAGCACCTCACATTCCAATTATGACCTTCACACATTATTCAAGGATATTTATTGGCACTAATGAGAAATAGTAAGCCAAAATGAGGTCCACATGGAGCCATGTGAACAACAGAAGCCTTCACATCAATATATAGCAAGATCAGATGCAAAGACTAAAGAAAGCCCCTGATGTTGAAATTTTAATGTATTTATTAATGATATGCTCTATGAGCATCGATAACACTATTTTATTTGCTTTGCACTTTGCTATGTCTAAACTTCTGACAACAAGCAACAGAAATTTAAAAATATAAAATTAAGAAAAATTTAAAAGAAGCAACTTAAGGGAAGAAGGCTTTACTTTGGCTTACAGGTTAGAGAGATGCAGTGAATAATGGTGTGGAAAGCATGACAGGTTGACTCTGAGGTGACTAGGCATATTGTGTCCAAGGCGGGAATCAGATGACAGATAAGAAGCAGGGACCAATTCTAAAATCACAAGGACTACCCCCAGTGATCCATTTCTTCCAGTGAAGCTCCACTTCCTATAGGTTCCATAACATTGTGATACACTCCACCCATCTGGAGACCAAATGCTCAAACCATGAACCCATGGAGAAGAATTTACATTCAAACCATAAAGCTCACCATGTTTATTATTTAGATATTATGAGAAATTAATCATGACCCATGTCATAATTATTTACGATGTCAAAATTGTGGGAGACTGGGTGAAGATTATATGAGAATTCTTTCTATTATCTTGGCAACTATGCAACTGAAACTTTGTTGTTGCTGTTGTTGTTGTTTTTCGAGACAGGGTTTCTCTGTGTAGCTTTGGAGCCTGTCCTGGAACTTACTCTGTAGACCAGGCTGACCTCAAACTCACAGAGATCAGCCTGCGTCTGCCTCCTGAGTGCTGGGATTAAAGGCATGTGCCACCATGACACAGCAAAAAAAGTTTTTAAAAACTTTACAATTGCTCGTGCTCTCTCTCCTGCTCCTCATTTGGGCCTTGGGATTTCAGTCCAGTGAAGGAGAGAGAACACGAGCAAGGAACTCAAGACCGCGAGGGGTGCACCCACACACTGAGACAATGGGGATGGTCTATCAGGAACTCACCAAGGCCAGCTGGACTGGGTCTAAAAAAAGCATGGGATAAAACCGGACTCGCTGAACATAGCAGACAGTGAGGGTTGCTGAGAAGTCAAAAACAATGGCTCTGGGTTTTGATCCTACTGCACATACTGACTTTGTGGGAGCCTAGGCTGTTTGGATGCTCACCTTACTAGACCTGGAAGGAGGTGGGAGGTCCTTGGACTTCCCACAAGACAGGGAACCCTGACTGCTCTTCGGGCTGCTAAGGGACGGGGAGTTGGTTGGGGGAGGGGGAGGGAAATGGGAGGCGGTGGCGGGGAGGAGGCAGAAATCTATAATAAATAAATAAATAAACTAATAAAATAGAAAAAAAACTTTACAATTCATAGAAATAAGGGAAATTTTTGAAGATTATTTATCCAGTCAGTGAAATATACCTTTCACACATTTGTCACAGAAAAGCTGAAGACGTGAAGATGTTTTTAGATTCCATTGTAACTAGGATGTTACATGGAACTTCTTAAGAAACTGCCAAACAGATCACTTGGCCCAAGACTTGAAGGTAATGAAAAGTAACATGATTTGCTTGCCATGTGCAGGAAACTTAATATGGTTCTTCTTGAGCAACTTTAGGACGTTGTTAGGTTATGATGTAAGGATAGCGGTTTCTGCAAGATCACTACTGGATTGATGATTCCTCTCTCCTTATAGTCCACCTGGTATGCATCTAAAGCTTCACATAGTTTCAATAAATTACCTAATGCCATGTGTATTGGTCTGTGTTCTGATGCAAATACTTAAGATTGCAGGCTAAGTTTTAAACGAAAAGAGAGATTGGGTTCCAGAAATACAAAATTAAAAGTTCTTATCTTGTGATGAACTCCTTGCTGGCAGAACCCTAAGGAGGTTCAGGGTATTGTATGATGAGACAGGGTGCCCATGAGTGCTCCATTTTTTCTTATTTTTCTTCTTTTTAAACTTTCATTTAATTTTATCAGTATGGGTGTCTTGTCTACATGGATGTCTGTGCACCACATGCATGCTTGGTGGCCACAAAGGACAGAGATAAAAAGAGAATGGATCCCCTGGGACTCACAGAATTGTGAGCCACAATGTAGGTGCTGGGAATTGAACCCAGGTCCTCTGGAAACGCCACCAGTACTCTTAATCACAAAGCCATTTCTCTAGCCCTTCTCTTGTTTTTCTTAAAGAAACACAAAATTTAATCAGGGGGTGTTCCACTTCAAAGATCTTATCTAATTCCCATCAACACCTAAAGGCTTCATCTCTAAACAACATGGTCAGATTAAATTTCCACCCTGTTAATAACTCAGAAAGGGGATTACATTTAAACACACCAACCTTTGAGGGGACATACTCAAACAAGACTTAAACTCTATAGTACTCCTTTCTGTTTGAGTGGACTCTCACAAGATTAAAGAAGTCAATTATGTGAACTTTTCCCACTCATTTTCAGGGACAACACTAGTGGCTTGAAATCTGCTATGGTGGAAGTATTTATGTGGTAGAAACTGGAAAAGTCTATATTTCAGGATTGTTTTTGAGAGCTAATTATTAAACATTCATGAACTCTAAACAGTGTCGTATCTGCTGCCCTGGCTAGTGTTGATCTAACCAGACTGCTTCTTTGTCCCTTGAACACTCTGGGATTCAGACTTGAAAGTTGCAGGGCTGTAGACTTGCATATTGACTGTTCTCTCTGCCTAAGTTCTCTTCCTAAATACTACACATGGCTTTTTCTTTTAGTCGTGTTTTACTTTAATGCACCTTCATGATGAAACTATCCCTGGACAGTTTTCTCAAAATTATACCCATCCTTTCCACACTCCTACTAACTTATGTTGACTTTAGTAGTCTCTCCAGTTCTTTGACCAGGTAAGATACTGTAGTATTATATTTTATTTTTCAAGTTTATTGCTTTTCCCACCTAAAATGTTATGTTTGCAGGAACACTATTTTTCGTGTTTTGTTCACTGTTTTGTCCCTGTGTTCAAAATTCTCTAGACACCGCCTGATGAAGGTTAATATCCAGGAGGATGATTATATGTTTTTCTTTGGGTTCACCTTCTTATTTAGCTTCTCTAGGATCACGAATTATAGACTCAATGTCCTTTATTTATGGCTAGAAACCAATTATGAGTGAGTACATCCCATGTTCCTCTTTTTGGGTCTGGCTTACTTCACTCAGGATAGTGTTTTCTATTTCCGTCCATTTGCATGCAAAATTCAAGAAGTCATTGTTTTTTACAGCTGAGTAGTACTCTAATATGTATATATTCCATACTTTCTTCATCCATTCTTCCATTGAAGGGTATCTAGGTTGTTTCCAGGTTCTGGCTATTACAAACAATGCTGTTATGAACATAGTTGAGCATATACTTTTGTTGTATGATAGGGCATTTCTTGGGTATGTTCCCAAGAGTGGTATTGCTGGGTCCAGGGATAAAACCGGACTCGCTGAACGTAGCGGACAATGAGGACTGCTGAGAAGTCAAGAACAATGGCACTGGGTTTTGATCCTACTGCACGTACTGGCTTTGTGGGAGCCTAGGCGTTTGGATGCTCACCTTACTAGACCTGGAAGGAGGTGGGAGGTCCATGGATGATGGAGGTGGGTCATCTTTCTATCTGTTGTTTCATTGGTTAAGTAATAAAGAAACTGCCTTGGCCCCTTTAATAGGACAAAAAATTAGGTAGGCTGAGTAGACAGAACAGAATGCTGGGAGAAAGAAGCCAAATGAGTGAGTCGCCATGATTCTCCCACTCCAGCCAGACACAGGTTAAGATCTTCCCTGGTAAGCCAACTCGTTGTGCTACACAAAATATTAGAAATGGGTTAGATCAATATGTAAGAGCTAGCCAATAAGAGGCTGGAGCTAATGGGCCAGACAGTGATTAAAAGAATACAGTTTCCGTGTAATTATTTCGGGTAAAGCTAGCCGGGTGGCGGTGGGACGCAGCCCCGCCGCTCCTATTACAACAGAGTGGCGCCGCTGTTCTTATTACAACAGAGAGAAGTTACTTTCATTTAATAAAGAAACTGCCTTGGCCCATTTATAGGCCAGCCCTTAGGTGGGTGGAGTAAACAGACAGAATGCTGGGAGAAAGAAGCCGAGTCAGAGAGTCGCCATGATTCTCCCACTCCAGACAGACGCAGGTTAAGATCTTTCCTGGTAAGCCAGCTCGTGGTACTACACAAAATATTAGAAATGGGTTAGATCAATATGTAAGAGCTAACCAATAAGAGGCCGGAACTAATGGGCCAGGCAGTGATTAAAAGAATACAGTTTCCGTGTAATTATTTCGGGGCATAAGCGAGCCATGTGGGCGGCCGGGTGCCAGGGACGCAGCTCCGCCGCTCTTATTACAACACATGGACTTCCCACAGGGCAGGGAACCCTGACTGCTCTTCAGGCTGCTGAGGAAGGGGGGACTGGATTGGGGGAAAGGGAGGGAAATGGGAGGCGGTGGCGGGGAGGAGGCAGAAATCTTTAATAAATAAATAAATAAATAAATTCTCTAGACACATAATAAATGTCCAATGAACAATTGTTAAACAGAGGTCTAAAGTTATCATTTGCCATGGATTAAATAAAAAATATAAAAATATCTTAATAAAAACACTAATAATTTTTAATAGAATATCTAAAGCTGATGTGGAAAACTAAATAAGAAAATATGGAAAGCTTCTTTAAAAATAGAATAATGGAAAACTTAAAGATACATTAAAACACATTATAAAATCACAATAATTGACATGTGGTAGCAATGTAAATATAAAAAGATCACTAAATTTCAGTATCTAATACAATGACTGCCTCAAATTAGTTAAAATGATGGATTAGTCAATTCACTGGGCAAAGTATAATGTGAAAATCAGATTAAATAAAAATACAAAATTGTTATAAGTAATCCATGATAAGGATAAATACAAATTTAATCAATAATAATTAAAATTATTTTTGAATTTATTGTATGTGCTTTAAAATATAAATTACTAGAAGTACCATAATGCATTTTCAATTAAAATATCCCATAGATTATTATTTATTTAGTTTCTTGGCCTTGACAATTCTCAAATTGTGTTATTACAAAGAAGTAAAGTGTTACACTAGTTCTTTTCCATAGGAAAAATATTTTTCTATGCAATGTTTTCTAATTAAATAACTTTTCCCACACCTACAAGAAACTGCAAAAAAATGATTTGATTCATAATATGTGTGTATATATCTGTGTTATTACTTTTCTATTGCTGTGATAAAAACATCATAGACACAACAACTTAAAAAGAAGATGTCTAATTTTTCTTATAGTTATAGAAGATTAGAGTTCATGACGGTGGAGCAGAGGCATGGTGACAGGAACAGTTATGGTCTGCCAGGAGACTGAGAGTACTGGGGAATAGAGGGAGGTTTTTGAAATTTCAAGTCCTGTTTCTGTGACACCCTTTAACAATGCCACACTTTCTAATCCTTCCCAAGCACTCCTACAAACTGGAGACCAAGCAGTCAAATATATAATCCTATAGGAGCCATTCTCATTCAAATCAAAACTATTAAAATTTATAGATAGATAGATAGATAGATAGATAGATAGATAGATAGATAGATAGATATAAAAATGAACTTAATGGTAAATGTGTAGGATCTTTAAAAAATAACTGAAGAATTCTACTGAGTCATAAAAAGAAGACTTTTGTTATTTTTAAATAACTTGAATTATATTCAACTTTCTATTAGCTTAGAAGCTATAACTCTAAAATCTTACCATGAATATTTAACAAGATATAAATTTGACCAACATACTAACTTATTTTCAAAAGAAACTCAGAAACTTTAGAATTAACTAACTCTAAGTTTTCTTTATTGTTCTACTTTTCTGAAATGTTTTCGCTATATTATTAATTATAGTGGTGTGTAAACTTATGGTCAGTTTGTAATAGAATTATCCCTAATGCCTGGAAATATTTTGTTAATGGAGTTTTAGATATTGGTACACAATTACAATAGAGTACCTGGTTCAGAGACTAGGCTAAGATTGCTGAACAATGGACTAAAGCTAGAGGTAAGGAAATCTTCCCAAATCAACTCTTCGTGAAGGAAACTATGCTACTATAGAAAGGTAGGCTGTATATGATGACCACACCTTGGATTTATGCCATGCAGCAGCTTTGAATGCTTGGGACAGAACTAGAGAAATAGGAAAGAAAATTGAGTCATTTACTATGCAGGGCCCAAAGGAAGCGTTTAGAGATTTCTTATAAAGATTGAAATCAGCAATAAGTAGGATGATACCAAATTGAGAAACTAGACAAATAATAATTGAATACCTAGCTTTTATGCAAAAAGATAATTAGGCCATTAAAAGCAAGGTCAGAACCTTTGGAGGAATGGATCCAATATATAATTAATATAGAATCTCAGGAACATGATGATGCATGGATAGGAGAGGTGATTTCCAGAGGTTTGAGGAAAAATCAAAATGTACAGTGTTATAATTGCTATAAACAAGATAACCTTAAAAGGGATTGCAAACAGGGCATTCCTAGAAACAACGTTTTTTCTAAGAATAATTCATTGATAATGCCCCACCCATCTGGATTATGTGGGAGGTATGACAAAACCAGGCATTGGACTAATGAATGTAGGTCAACAAAGGAATATTCAAGGTAATCATTTGGCATTGAAAAACTCCCTGAGGGGCCTCTCGTAGGCCCCTATGTGAAATTCAGCCTTTATGCCAAATCTAGTTTAGTCATTTCTTGCCATCATAGGGAAAACTCCTTCCTAGAGAAATTAAAATACCTAATGCCTATTTTAAGAAACCACACTTCTCTGAATAATAGAACAATGATAGAATGGAGATCAAAAAATTCAGGAGAAACCATAAAGCAGATATTTTGGCACACTTCTTTTTTGTTTCTTAATTTGTTTTCCAAGACAGGGTTTCTCTGTAGCTTTGAAGCCTGCCCTGGAACTAGCGTTTGTAGACCAGCTGGCCTCAAACTCACAGAGGTTTACCTGTCTCTATCTCCAGTGTGTTGGGATTAAAGGTGGGCACCACCACCATCCAGCTGGCACACATCTATAAATGAACAAAGAGAAAAATTAAAAATACGAATAAATGATGTTGTCATTGAAGGTACACACAGGTGCCAATGTAACAATAATTTCATCAGAATCTTGGCATCCAAATTGGCTACTTCAGGACATAAATGTTCAGTTTTTAGGGATTGGAACTTTGCTCAGGTAAAGCAAAGTGCGAGATGGGTTGAATATATAGGGCTAGAAGGACACAAAGGAATGTTAAAACTATATGTAGCTAATATAGTGATGAATTTGTGGGAATGTGATTTGTTGCAGCAATAGAATACTCAGGTTAATATTCCCCCAATCTTATAGGCAAATCATAGATTAGTGTATGTTTCTGGGAAAAATATTAGAAGGTTTTATAAAGAACAGTTACCAACCATTCAAGTTTGGTGTAGGAGTTCCTTCTGTTTATGTGTTGCTTTCATTGGTTAATTAATAAAGAAACTGCTTGGCCTGATAGGGTAGAACTTAGGTAGGTAGAAAAGACAGAACTGAATTCTGGGAGGAAAGAATCAGAGTGAGAAAGCCGCCATGGAGACGCCACGTCTGATATACTAAATCTTTCCCAGTACGCCACGACCTTGTGGTGACATACAGATTAATAGAAATGGTTTAAATCAAGATGTGAGAGTTAGCCAATAAGAGGCTAGAAATAATGGGCCAGGCAGTGATTTAATTAATACAATGTCTGTGTGGTTATTTCAGGTATAAGCTAGCCAGGCAGCAGGGACAAACAAAAAGCCCTCCCTTCAACAACACAGGTTGTACAAGAACAGGGTGCAACAGCTGTTGATATTTCAAAGGCACTAACAGCTCTACCTTGAAAAAGGTTGACAGACAAACATTGGGTTAAACAAGGCCTTTAACAATAAAGAAACTGCAGGCTTTAGAACAGCTGGTATAGGAACAACTAGATGTTCAGCATATTGAATCATCCAGCCATTGGGATTCTCCTGTATTTGTTGTTAAAAAGAAATCTGGAAAATGGAGAATGGTAACAGATGTAAGAGCTGTTAATAAGGTGATTCAGGCAATGACCTCTCTACAACTGGAATTTCTTTGCATTCCCTATTGCCTAAATGATGGCCTCTCATAGTTACTGATTTAAAAGATTGTTTCTTTACTATACCTTTACAAAAAAAAAGATAGAGAAAAATTTGCATTCACAGTGCCTACTTATAATAATTCTCAGCCTGCTAAAAGATATCAATGGAAGATTCTCCCATGGAGGATGTTAAATAACCCCACTCTATGCCAATATTTTGTAAGTCAGCCATTGGAAATAATATGTAAGCAATTTCCTGAATCTATAGTTAACCTTTACATGGACAACATTTTACTAACTTATTCAAATGTAGATACTTTAGAAAGGATATTTGAAGAAGTAAAGAAATTTTTTTCCTTGTTGGGGATTGCAAATTGCTCCTGAAAAATACAAATAAGAGATTTTATTAATTATTTATGTTATAAAATAGGTTTACAGGAAATTAGACACAAAAGTGAAAATTAAGAGAAATCGATTGCAAACTCCTAATGACTTCCAAAGACTGCTAGGAGACTTCCCAACTACAGCCCACTATTGGGATAAAACACAATGAACTGATTCATTTAAACAAAACTTTAGATGGTGACAAGGACTTAAATAGTTACAGGGAATTATCAGCTGAAGATGAGAGAGAATTGACTTTGATTGAAGTGAAATTACAGAAGACACATGTGGATCATGTGGGTCTGAATCTTAACTCTATTCTGGTCATATTCCCCTCCACATTTCCCTGCAGGTGTTTTAATGCAGAGGGAAGATATTATCTTAGAATGACTCATTTTACCACATAAACCAAGTAAAAAATTAAAAACTTAAGCGAAGAAGTCTCTGAGTTAATTATAAAAGGAAAATTGAGACTTTGTCAATTCACAGGAAGAGACTCAGCAGAAATTATAGTACCTTTAAATAATGATGAAATCAATAAATTTTGGGATGAAAGTGAAGTCTGGAAAAGAGCTTGTAGTAATTTTTTGGGAGATATTAACAACAACTATCTCAAATGCAAAAGAATTCAACTTATAAAGAGAGCTAATTGGATCTTTCCTCGCATTGTACGGGACATACCAATAACTGAAGTCCCTACATTCTGTACTGATGAAAATATATCAGGAAAGGCAGGTAACAAATCAGAAAATTTAAGTCAAATGGAAGAAAACCTGTATGATTCTGTCCAAAAGTGAGGATTATTTGCTATTCTCTTGGTACTACGTCATTTTAAAGAATTTCTCAACATAATTACTGATTTGCAATATGTAGAAAGCTGTTTTATAAATTGAAACCACTAAATATATACCAGATGATAAAAAATTGATGTTATTATTTATTCAGGTACAATATATAATCAGGTACAAAATAAGTCAAAAGAATTGACCATTATTTATTCAAGTACAATAAAATATTTATAATTACAATATTTATTCAGGTACAATATATAAACAATATAGGCATCGTTCCATATATGTAATACACATCCAATCCCATATGGGTCTATCAGACCTTCTAGCATAAGATAATTCAGAAATTGATCAAGTATTGTTTGTAAATGTGCTGAAGACCTCAGAATTTCACAAAAGTCATGTCAGTAGCAAAGGTTTAAAAAATGACTTTTCTATTGCATGGCAACAAGTCAAGGAGATTATAAGGAAATGCCCTACTTTTTGTTTATAAAACCAAACACCACTACTTACAGGAAGTAAGCCAAAAGGTACTAAGAGGAATGAAATCTTGCATATGGGTGAGTTCCATTTAAACCTAAAATATGTATATCACACCATTGATACCTATTCATATTTTCAGTGGGCAAATACTTTGAGTTTGGAAAAGGCTGATATGGTAATCATACATTTTCTAGAAGTTAAGGCCATCATGAATATACTTGCACAAATAAAGACTGACAATGGTCCAGCATATGTCTCTAAGAAAATGAATCAATTTTTTGCTTATTGTAATATAAGGCATATTACAGGTATACCACACAATCCTACAGGACAGGTAGTTATAAAAAGATAAACCAAACTCTAAAGGATATGTTAAATAAACAGAAACATAAAAAATACCTCCAGAAATAGATTGCATAATGCTTTATTAACTTTGAATTTTCTAAATGTTACTTTCATTTGTGAGTTTGTGATTTTCATTGGTTCTGGCTGAGGTAGTAGCTCTTAAAACATTTCTTTTCCTGAATTCTCTTTGGTTTTACCATAAGGAACTCCAATTAGATGTGCATCAGACTTAACCTTCCACATTTCTTCACTCTCTTTCATTTTCTGCAGCTATTTGCCATTCCTTGCTTCATTCTGAGCATTTTCTTCAGATACTTATGAATTTTCACTAGGTCTTTATCTATGTCTAACCTGATGTATAAAATGTATAATTTAATTGCTTTCTGATAAAATAAAATACATATAAATAAAAGTATTCCCATAACATTTGGCAAATTAAATAATCATACTTTGAACATCTTTACCTTTTTTTTACATATATATACAGAAAGAGTTTTCAATTTCAGTATTTTTTTTTGTAAATCTTCAATTTAACTGTTTCTCATATCTGCCCAGATAGTTTTCAATTATCTATTGCTCCTCGCTCTTTGGCAATCCTTCTTCTAACATTTCATAGGCCTATTGCCATTGAACAGTCTTGAACAGTCTTCACTAATTTTATTGTTTTGTTGACACACATTTTCTTATTTCCATGTGTGTTTAGAATTGTTCAAAGTGAGTTTCTGTTTTTTAAAGGCTTAATTCAATCATTTGTTTTTGTTTATTTTGTTTTCTAGAGATAGTGCCTTAAATTTGGGAGCCTTCTATCTCAGTACAAACATGTACCACCATTCCCACCTCAGCTTTTAATGGAATATAAAAGCTACTAATCTGGACCTACTTGAACTTAATTTTTCTACACTCCAGGTGAAAATAAATTTGAACATCAAATTCTAAATATGATGAGGTCTGTAATTTCAGAATAACAAGGGAGACAGAGTTATGTAAGTATACATTCCTATATCTTATTATTACTAATTCTATTTTTTCACCCAGAAACTCTTCTTAGGGGCCCGGATCAATATAAGGGTTTAAGTGTCAGTGCCCTTACTTTCCATAAGCTCCAGAATTGACGTCCATCTTTATTTCCTGTCTATCCTTTCCTGAAAAAATAGTGGAACTCATTCAAAGAATATTTCTGACAGTTTCTTGACCATGTCCCAACTGTGAGAATTCTTGTTAATTCTATTATTATTATTATTATTTATTATTATTATTATTACCATCATTCTATATTTATCATTTTCCTTCCCTTCACTGGGGACTCAACATTGCACTAAAAGTATGTCAAAATTTATCCAGATTCAAGGTCCTATACCAAGAAGACTTCGGGTATCCCACAAAACAGATTTCCCATGTCAAAAACAACTTTTTGTGAGACATGGCTTCTCATATTCTTGGCTGTCCTGGCATTTCCTCTGTAGACCAGGCTGGCCTTGAACTCATAGCGATCTACCTGTCTCTGGCTCTTGAGTGCTGATGTTAAAGGTGTGTGTCACTTCCACTTGGCTCAAAAACAACTGTTATCAGATTAAAGTAATGAAAGAAATGCACACCCATTAAGATAGCATTTCTCTTGTATGAGCTCAGCAAATGTAAAAATAAGTTTGATAAAAGACTACTAAGGAGACTTGGGGAAAATAATTACTCCCATACATTTCTGGTGGGAGTATAAACTGGTATCACTTTTATGGAGGGCAATCTGGTGATTTTTGTCATAACTACAAATACTATACCTTTTGACCTAGCATTTCTACTTTTGGGAATTTATTTTCTAAACATTAGCACATGTGAAGATTATTGCAGCATTACTTGTAATAGCCAAATATTTGAAATAACTTCTATGCCTATTAGGAGGGAACTATTTAAATAACTTACAATACATCTATACAAGAGAATATTATGCTTTAGTTTTACAAATGAGAAAGTTTTAGGATACTAGTATGAGTATGATGCAATATCCAAGACATATATTCAATGAAAAACATAAGGTCCAGAAATGTGTGCATATTATTCTCATATATATATATATATATCACATATTTTTGTGCATAGCACTAACATATTTTTGGAATGGTACATAAAACATCTGCCAATGTTGGCTGCCACTAAGTTAAAGATATGGTGCTTAGAGAAGAAATGTGGTGAACACTTATTGCTGCAAACTCTTCTGTAAGTTTTGAATTGCAAACAAAACCCAGCGAATATAGTGCCTATTTTTAAAAGTTTGTTAACTTGTGCTCTGTCTTACAAGGAAGTACTGAAGAGGGTAGACCAAAGACAAACTTAGTTTTGTTTTCTGTTTTGCCTGAGGCTGTTCTCACTCTAAAGGGGTCAGGAGAAATCTAGAGGCCAGGTTGTTCTAAAGAGACTGGACAAGTCAGTGCTGATTTATCAGTCACGTGCTCTACCTCATGACCTCAGAAGGTAACTAATAATGAATCCTGACCTGATCTTTGTTTTATTGCTTTTCACCCAGAAATTTGGAATGTCACAGGCATTCAGTACACACTCATACAAAATCCCAGAATCAAAGTCTTAAAGAGCATTAATTCTTTCCCTTTCTTTAGCTGGGTCCATATTTTATGTTCGGTGTTACTGACAGACAGTTTCCACTGAAATCATACTCTCAGACAATAATCCCTGACATCTTGCTGAATGTATATCCTGTCCCTCAAATCTGAGAATGAATGGAAAAGAACTGATTATATTTTAAGTACATACAGTCACACAGAATATACAACTTCGGAATTCAAATATTAAAACAGGAGAATTTACACTTTAAACTATAAAGTTCAAAGTTCAAAAATACATTCTATTGCAGAAATGAAAGCAAATCCACAACTCAATTGAATAATTTTGTTTTCTAAAATATGAAAAAACTACAGAAGATACAAATTAAATTGATTTTTTTGCTTTTTTCCTCCTTTTAGTTTTAACATGAAATGTTTCAGACAAAAGGAAGTCATCTGTTAGAGGCCAGACTGATCCTTTTTTTGAGTTCCCTGTCTAGAAAACATAGAAGAAGAGAAAGAGGAGAAATATTTTGGGCATAAAAAAATGTACAGAGTATTTTTAAAGAACTTTCATGAACCCACAAAAAATTCTACCATAATTATTCTAGATAATTTAAGAACAAAATAATCTTGATGAAGGTCAAGGCCCCTGTGTCCTCCCTACTTCATCTCATCTGTTTCACATGTACTTGAGTGGTGTGGCAGGTCCTTCTGTCTATGTGTTGCTTTTATTGGTTCGTGAATAAAGAACTGGCTTGGCCTATAGCATGGAAGGAGAAAGGCAGTGTCAGACAGATGCCATGGAGCTGCTACTGGAGATAGACATGTTGAAACTTTGTTGCTAGGCCACAACCTTGTGGTGATATACAGATTAATGGTGATGGGTTAAACTAAGATGTAAGAGTTAGCCAATAAGAAGCTAGAGATAATTAAAGCAGTGATTTAATGAATAGAGTTTCTATGTGATTCTTTTGGGGCTAAGTTAGTTGGGCAGCCAGGAACCAGCAAGTGGCCCCTCCTTACTAGACTTGAGAGGTAACCTTTGACAATATTGGGTTCATCATTCCTATGAGAAATGTGGGAGAATGATTTGTATTCTGTCAATTATATTTTAAATAAATGCTGATTGGCCAGTAGCCAGACAGGAAGTAGAGGTGGGTCAATGAGAACAAGAAAATTCTAGGAAGAAGGAAACCTATTCCTCTGCTGTCCTGTCCAGACAGAGAAGAAACAAGATGTGACTGCCCCACTGAAAAAGGTACTGAGTCATGTGGCTAACACAGACAAGAATAATGGGCTAATATACATTATAAGAGTTAATAAGAAGCCTGAGCGAATGGACCAATCAGTTTATAATTAATGTACACCTCTGAGTGATTTCTTTGGGACTTAATGACTGTGGAAACAGGGTGGGATAGAAACTCCAAGAACATATGAGAAGGCTTACACAATATATAATGCTGTTTTGTATGTCTTAAGCATTATATGCATGATATCTAGAGTCATCATTCAACACCTTCGTGATGTGGGATTCCCCTCTGTATGCTGTAAATATGTTTTATTTCCATTGGTTAATGAAGAAGTTGCTTTGACCAATTGCTCAAGGAATTCCTAGATAGCTCTTATATCTTAAATTAATCGATTTCTAGTAATCTGTGCATTGCCACAAGGCTGTGGCTTACCAGTAAGTTCCTGGCATCTTTTTCTTTAACAGTCTCCATTTACACCTTCTTACATTTTTCTTTAAACAACAGATGGTTGTTAATTGTTTTCCTTTTCCCCCATTACCAAGACTTCTATAATAAAAAAATTGTTCTCGGAATGCACATGGGAGATACATTATAGGTCATAGGATCTCTCAGTTATATTTACATTGCTGTGATAAAATATCATGATCAAGCTAACTTGTAGAGGAAAGAATTTATTTTGGGCTTACAGCTCCTGAGGATTTGGATATATAATGGTTAGGATAGTAGGCAGCAGAGCAGACATGCTGGCTGGAGCTGGAAGCTATGGACACATATTTCACACCACAAACATGAAGCAGGTAGGGCAAACTTGAATCGACATAAGTTTTCAACTCTCAAGACCTGCCCCCAGTGACATACTTCTGGCAAGGCCACACTTCCCAAACTGGGCTTCTAACTGAGAATCAAGCATTCAAATACCATAGAGTATAGGTGACAGGTATCATTCAAACTAACACATAGGTTATGTGTCTCCTCTCTTCCATGTGATGTAGGTGGGTCATCTGTCTATGTGTTATTTTCATTGGTTAATAAAGAGACTGCCTTGGCCTTTTAATAGGGCAGAAAATTAGGTGGGTGGAGTAGACAGAACAGAATGCTGGGAAGAAGGCAATGAGGCAGACGCCATGGAGCCAGCCACCAGGTCAGACATGCTGAATCTTTCCCAGTAAGTCACCACCTCATGGTGCTACACAGATTATTAGAAATGGATTAATCAAGATGTAAGAGTTAGCCAGTAAGAAGCTAGAGCTAATGGGACAGGCAGTGTTTAAATGAATACAATTTGTGTGTTGTTATTTCGGATATAAAGCTAACCATGCGGGAGCCAGACAGGATGAAAAGCAGGCCTACTTGCCTCATCACTACATCCATGTTTTAATCAATTTATAAGTGGAGCCCTACCACTTTATCCTCTTTTCCATAGCCTAGAATTTTTCTAGGTATACTTCCTGGATTTAGACAGCCTCTGGAATTCTGTTTGGATCCAGATCCTCCCAGTAAGGTAAATGAGTTCATGACAAAAGCTGCAGGCTTTTCAACCTCACTATTTCATTGTAACCCTGGCAATCAAGTAGCTCCAACTGCAAATACTTGTGTGTGTGTGTGTGTGTGTGTGTGTGTGTGTGTGTGTGTGTGTGAGAGAGAGAGAGAGAGAGAGAGAGAGAGAGAGAGAGAGATTATTCTCTGGTTTTTAAGTACAATTTTGCAACAGAAATAGCAATAGCAATTAGGACCATACTTTGGGAAGCATCCTCAACCTAGGGATGATGGGAATTCCTTCATCTGACTGGTGGGTAACTCAGAAATACCTGTGTTATCTAGATGTACTTGGAGTGCCCTATTTGATTTAAGCATAGTTTGCCACAGTGACATTCTGCTTGATAGCAATTCTCTGGGGCCTTTGCCTAAATAAACAGCTGGCATTCAAACTCTTCTCTCCATGTGTTTCTGAGGGACTTGCTATATTCCAATGCCTCTCACATGTGTATATGCAGATGCTGATGATGGCCATAGGGATGGGTGAAATTGCCTACATATGTAGAGCCCACTTGTAGGACTTCCTCCTCCCCACAAGCAACGGTTTACACAACACTCACAGACAAGATACAATAAATATCTTGCTGCTTAATTCTTGAAGATTAGGCAAAATATCCTGTGTAAGGTGCTAATATTTGTTAGGTCAGGAAGTTTCCTGAAATCCATGCCTTTAATTTCCATTCTTAAAAGCTGTACCTGTCAAAGGATAGTAATTAGTTACTTTCTATTCTTGTAATAAACCACCATGATCAAAGGCAACGTAAGAAAGAGTCTATTTTGGCTTGACGTTCCAGAGAGATAAGAGTTCCTGATGGCACCAAGAGTAGGGATGGCAGCAGGAACTGGATGTTAAGATCACATATCCTTCTAATCTGAAAGCCCACCCCAAGTGACATATTGCTTCCAGGAAGGTCGCACCTCTTAGACCTCCCCATACAGCAAGAATTCAAATGTCGGAGAGTATGGGGGACATTTCTCTTTCAAACACCATAGGTAGTGACTTGAATATAAAAATCACTCTATTTGTCTGAGTTCAAAAGGGTGAGATAGTTAAAACCTAAGTTTTGGCATAGCTGTACCATTTTATTTTTGTTCTATTTTATATTATTTTTCTGAAATTTCATAAAAATGGTAACTGTAGACATAAATATTAAGCAACAAGTTTTAATATTTTACTAGTTCTTTGAGGATCTCATACAATGTAGTTTGGTCATGTCCACCTCTTTTTCCTCCCCAGCTCTTCCCAGATTCATCCTCTTAGAACTGATTATTTTCTTTTTTATTAAAATAACTTACTTAGTCCAACTTGTGCTTACCATATACTCATAGGAATGGGGCCATCCACTGGAGTGCCATTGGCCTACCAGGGGCCATGCTCTTAAAGAAAACTGTCTCTCCTTTCCCCACAAACATCAACTGTCAATAATTCTTCAGTTGGGGATAGTGGCCCTCTCCTATCTATGCTAGAATGTTGACTACCTAAGCAACCATTCTATAATGTTGAAAAGATCCAATCTTAATACTTTATTTTGTACAATATTAAGACTGAGAATTACCTTAAACTGTATCTTCAACAAATTTATAAGAGCATTTGTTAAAATGGGTCCCTGAAAGATGATTTCTTTCTTTTTTTTGTTTTAAAGTGACAGATTTAATTAGTGTCATATTAGTTGATAGAATGCCAAGGCTGTGCTTTGTCAGCTGACAGGATCAAATCAGGGAACAAGTCTATGATGAGATGCAGACAAGGAAAATACTTTTTATGTTGTAAGAAAACAGCTTTGGGCAGTGAGATATATTACATGTTTCACTGTAGGGCTAGATTAACTGCTTTGTGAAGGCCTGTCTTCAAATTCAAAAGCTTGTTTTCATGATGAAGATTACCTTATTTCACATGTCATATTCATTGGATTTAAAAAGTTCATAGTTTAAAATTCCCTTTGGGTCATGAGCTCAAAATTATATACGTACCTCTGTGAACCCAGTTCAGAGACAAGGTTTAGAGTACCAGTTGGTCTCTCTTAGAACAGTGTATTGTGGAGAAGTGAAACATTATCTTTAGTTAACACTAACAGATGTAAAATATAGATTATAGCAGTTGCTATATCAGTGAGTAGTTAGGAAACTAAATGATGCCCTTGGAGAGTTATGAACTTAATTTCACATGGCCCTCAGAATGGATAAGGAGTGCTTTTTGTTGTTATTGCTATTTGGGTTTTTTTTGTTTTGTTTTGTTTTGTTTTGTTTTTGTTTTTGTTTTTGAGATACGGTAACTGAAGCTGGCCTTGAAACTGCAAAATTGCCTATCTGCTTACTTCTGGATACCATGTTCTAGAAGCATGGGTATGTTACAACACAGAAAGGCCATTCAAATAGTTTTTTTTTGGGGGGGGAGGTGATGGAGGAAGGTCATTGGTTAAAAATAAAGAAACAGATTTGTATTTATAGATACAATTGGAGACAGTCATAAAAAATGAATTAAGTCATGGTATCTTTTTAAGATCACTTCATATAAACATGGAGGAGTTGAAGGGTTGATGATCCATAAGCATTCTCAGTGGCTTAATTAGATACTTTTTCTGAGAAGGTTTTATATTTTTTAATAAAAGCTACTAAAAAACTCAAAAAAATAAATAAAAAAATAAAGAAACTGCTTGGCCCTCATAGGTTAGAACATAGGTGGGTGGAGTAAACAGAACAGAATGCTGGGAGGAAGAGGAAGTGAGCTCAGATGCAGGGCAGCTCCTCTGAGGGGCAGATGCCATGCCACTGTGCTCCAGAGCAGACGCGATGCAGCCAGCCACCAGGTCAGACATGCTGAATCTTTCCCAGTAAGACTGGTGCTACACAGATTATTAGAGATGGGTTGATCGGGATATGAGAAGTAGCCAGTAAGGGCTAGAGCTAATGAGCCAAGCAGTGTTTAAAAGAATACAGTTTCCATGTAATTATTTTGGGTATAAAGCTAGCCATGCAGGCGACCAGGAGCCGGGCAGGACGAAAAGCAGGCCCGCAGCTCCCACTACAGAATGGCGCCCAGACGTGGATGACTGAATCCACTGAAAGCCTGAGAAAGCTTGGGAAAGAATAGAGTAAAGCATGTTTTCTTGGTAGCAGCAATTTCTTGGGTCTGCTCTGCTTGCTAGAGGCAAGCAAGCACTCTCATCTAAGAGAGGCTTCCTGACTCAGCTTTAGCTGCAAAACCCTGCAGCTCATTAAGAGGTCCTGCCACGAAACACTTAAATGGTATTGATAAAAGCTGACTGCATGCTTGTTTGTTTTCGGCCATAGCAGGAAAAAAGTTGTGCTGCTTTAAAATACCGGCTTTGTGGGCCATCCCGCCAGGGCAAACTCTGACTCTTTGAGGCAGGAGGTCAGCTACAGAGAGAGCATTTGAGTGTTGTAGCTTGTTTGCTGGCAAGGACCTTGAAACGCCACAGAGTTGTGGTGATAAACATGGCTACAGCTGGTACCTCTGCCATGAGGCTGGAAAGCTAAGGAATGGGCTGGATCTAGCTGGCAAAGCCACAGCTTTAATCCTACCCCATATTGCTCAGTAATTTAAAGGCTCGTGTGGTCAGAAAAAGAGAGAGATACAGTAAAGAGAGATTCAAAGACAAAGAAAACCTTTAAATGATTTACAGTGTACTTAAAAGTATATACAGGCTAAATGTTAAAGTTCTTAAAAGTAAAAAAAAATAAGGAAGAAAGAAAGTAGTTGGGTGTGGTAGTACACACCTTTAATCCCAACCCTTTGGAGGCAGAGGGGGATTGACCTCTGTGATTTCAAGGTGTGGTAGCACATGCCTTTAATCCCAATGCCTGGGAGGCAGAAACAGACGGATCTCTGAGAGTTCAAGGACAGCCTGGTCTAAAGAGTTATTCCAGGACGAAGATATACAGAAAATATAAAATAAAAGTAAAAGTAAATGAAATAGAGGTTAAAATAAAGCCGCACAAAGATGGAAAATACAATGAGAATCTTGATACTATATGCTATTATGCTCTGTTTGAATTGTTTGAATGCTGAGGAAGGAGCAACAGCTGCTAAAAGATATTTGTTTATAAATGTTGCTGAATTAATCCAAGATAGATATTTTCAAAATACCTTGACTTCAGAATTTGGATCTAAGGATATGATACTTTGGAAAAGAGTTTCTTCTTTTGTTTTCACAGAGGATGAGACCCTGTGGATTTCTTCTATTTCAATATGGTATGATAGACCACGCCCTCCTGAAAGGTTGCTGTGAACACCTTCAGAAAATTACTTTGCTCAACTGCCGGCTGAGATGAACCTAGCAGACGGTTATCCCATAAAAGACCTGAATAACAGTGCCCCCATTCAGCAGGAAGCAGTTTGGAGAGAAATAACTACGTCCATATTCCCAAATATTGTTTATAAATGTTCTTTTACATTTAAAGGGGGAGATGATATAGGTATGAATAATTTGCATTGCTATAGATTTTAAGGTCAATTTTGTTATCGGTATATGTATTTCTGACCTTGATTAAGGTATTGTGATTGTGTAGTTCATTTAAAAATGTAACGTGTATAGGTTGTTAATGGATAATTATCAATAATAGTCAAGTTTGTAGTCATGTTAGTTAGATTTTCTAGATGTACACAGATATATTTTAGATAGGCATTCTTCATATCTTTCAAAGATTATAAAATATGGCATTTTAAGTGTTTTAATAACTTGGGACTTTTCATGACAATGAGACACTCTGTTCCTGGCAGCGCCAATCTACTTCAAGAGGAAGATGGGCATCGAAGAGGCTCCTTATGGAGTTTGATAACCATTTGGGCAAGAAACTGCTCTTGCCTGGACTGTTGCATAAACTGGACACAAAGAACCCACAGAGAGAGGACTGCTGAACTTGCCTAAAGGTGAGATGATCTTTCGGGGTTCCTGATTCATGAAAGAGTCTGCGAGACATTCTGCAGGACACAGTAGATAGTGACTGAACTGCCTTTGAAATTTCCTGCTTCATGGAAATGTCTCTGGATACTACGGACCTGTAGGCCGAAGATGGATGCCCCAACGGTATAGAGGAACTTTGGGTGACTGTCCAGGCAGCAAGATGTCTCTGTGATTTCTAGAGTTTTGTAAGTTGCTTACTTCTCATTTACTTAGGTAATATTATATCCTTAGACCAAAATTTTGAAGACAAGATACCTTTAAAGTATATATGTTGATTTCTTAGCTCCTTTACAGTCAAAAAATTCAAAGAAAACACAACAATATACGTAATCTAGGCTCTATGTATATTCCACCTTTACCTGTCTTGTTTTTCTTACTCTATTACTTTTTCTACAAGTTTAATATTTATCATCTTTACTCCTTTAATCTATGAATCTCTGTACTCTTTTATATTATATTATCTCTTTACTCTTTTTCTTCTCTCTCCCAAGCCTACATACATTTTTTAAACACATTGTGACTCACTTAGAGGTTTTTTATGTCTGAATCTGTCTTTTTGCATATCTGAAATCCTTTTCTGGCAGGAAGGCTTCTTAAAATGTTAAGGGCTTCTTAAAATTCTAAGCAGTGGCATTACTAGGGCAAATACGGCCCTGCCTGATTGCTCCACCCAGTTCAACATGGTGGAAGTCTGTTCACTGCCTCTGAGACTGCCTGGTGGAAGCTGTCCTCACCACCTCAACTCTGATAACCAGTTGGCTCATGGTACCACCAAGTAACTTACCGCATGCTGCCCACAAATCCCATTTAAATGTTCAACTTCCTGAAAGAATCATAGTTCATACTAGCAGTGTGGCCCAAAAAGCAGCCATTTCAAAACTGCACATTTTTTTCTGCTACTGCTGAATCAGGAAACCCTCTCTTAAGGGAGCTGCTACATGCCACACATCTGAAAAAATGTGGCTAGACTTTGTTTTTCTGTCTAGAATTTCTTTCCAATCTTTCTCAGGTTTTACTTGGATATAGTCAGCCCCACGTTGGCACACCAATGAACTAGGCTACTCAGGCTACTCAAACACTCACAAAATGTCTCCCTTCCACCCTCTCTCATAACTGCTCTGAAAGAGAATGGTAGGAAGCACACTGACAGTCTCTGATTTTTATTTTCCAAAAGAAGCTTTCTGAAAACTTGGGCAGTCAGGGGCCACATTTAATTACACATTTCATGAACACAGATTAAGTAAATGTATGCTTTTTCCTCTTTTATTAAGAGTTACAATATAGTACATCTAACATCTTAACAAGCAGAGTCAGAACAGAAAAGTGAAGACATTGCATCTCAATTTTCAATATACAAAATACTTAGCATTAAGCACCATCAATATAGTAATAACAAGTATGACTGTGTGTTTGTGTGTGTGAGTATGGGGGGGGCATGAGAGAGAATTGATGTGGGTATTAGGAATGGAACCTGGGACCTCTGCAAGAACACCACTAAGCAATCTTTCTCTTCCCAATATATCTAAAGTTTAAAATACATTACTTATAACACAATGTATTGCCTCTAACAATGATTTCAAAAGTTAGACCATCTCAACATTAACAGTATCTGTACACTTTACCCAAGGCTAAAGTATCTTTATATACAGGTCAATCCTCAAACTAATCTTTTAATTATACTCTTAATGTTTGTCTAACAAAATCAGTTTTTTTGTTAAAAAACAACACTTTCTATCATTAAGTTATCTCTCCAAAATTATATAATAATTAAATTTCTAACCTGGACAAATAGCTGAGGTGCCTGTTTAACATATCAAGTAGACCTGGCCTCCAGGTTCTCCCAGCACCCCTCAGTCCCTCTGTGTAAGGTATGCTTGCATACCATGCCCTCTGCCCCGAACTCTCCAGTCCAGGGGCTGGGCTGCCCTTCCCCCAGAAGCTTTTCCCTATATAATCCAGACATTTTGGTTACATGCCCCTTTTGGACCTTTGGCTTCCTGGCTGCTGCACCTGGTTCCCCTCTCTCCATTCTCTCTTCCTCTCCCCTGAAGCAAGTTTTCTTGAGACATTATCTTTGGATCATTGGCTCCAAATATTGACATGGAGACTTCTTATTAATTATAAATGCTTGGTCATTAGCTTAGGCTTGTCCCAATAATTCTTATTAATCTGCTTTTATTAATCCACATTCTGTTAAGTGGTTCAGTTACCTCTACTCTGCCTCTACTCTGTACCTTATGTCTGTTATGCCCAAATTTCTGGTCCTCAAATTTAACATGAGGAGCCGGCTTGTTGGGGTTTCTGTCCTGCCTGGTACCCCACAGCTGGCAAGCCCTCAGAGAAAATCATACAGAGATTCTACAATAGGTTGTAAACTGATTGGGCCATTAGCTCAGGCTTTGTATTAGCTCCTTTAACACATATTAACCCATTATTCTTATCTATCTTAGCCACATGGCTCAGTACCTTTTCTCATCTAGGCAGGTTACATCTTGCTTTTTCGGTGGTCTGGGCAGAACTGCAGAGGGAGCTTCCTGCTTCCCAGAACACTCCTGTTCTCATCACCCTGCCTCTACTTCCTGTCTGGTTGACCCATCTATACTTCCTGCCTGGCCAATCAGCTTTTATTTGAAACATGATTGACAGAATACAGACAATTCTCCCGCACCACTCAAATGAATTTACAGAGCTGGATTTCTGATGCAAATTACATGAGGGTTTTGAATAATATTCAAACTTAAGTTTGGACCAACCTTTCTGCTACCTCAGCATGGTGGGTGCAGAAAGTGTGGCAGGGAACCCTGGAAGGGTAGAATTCTTTTTTGTTGTTGTTTTTTTTTTTTTTTTTTTTTTTTTTTGAGATAGGGTTTTTAAAGGGGAAACATTGTAATCAGAGGAGTTCATGTCCTGTTGTCTTGGAATTGGGTAAGGAGTACATAGGATAAGGTAGTTTCTGAAACTATTGCTCAGTTTTTGGGTGTAAAAATCTAACAAAGATCCATAAATTACTGACAAGGCATGTTCAAGGACAGGATGCCTCCCAAGAACATCTGGACCTCATTAAATTTTATGGCCCTGCCCCTTATATTCTTAATTGGCCATTTTTAGGGTATCTGTTCAAATTTCTGCTATAGCAACACATTTCTATAGGTGAGATTGCCCACCCCCCAGCTCATTATATGGCTTAAGATGAAGCTCCTTCTTTAAAACAAAGTTTGCAAAGTCAGGCCCTCACAAGGTCCAATCTCTTCAGTTCTCTCTGGCATCTCCTCCTCCTTTTCCTCTCTCTCCCTGAAAATTCCACCTATCGTCGCCTGCCTAGCTATTGGCCATTCAGATCTCTATTAAACCAATCAGAAGGCACCTTGGCAAAGACTCATCTTAACTGTGTACAAAAATATCACCCCACAAAAGCTTTCCACATGGCTCAGGGCTATGCTCACCTTGGACTTTCCTAGATGTCCCTGCCTCTACTTACGCTCCCCTTTTTATCTACAATAAACTTTTTCCTCCACCATACTTACAAGCAGTCATGTCCTTTCCTTTTTATTTCTTTTTTTCATTCATCAATCAGATTTTTTTTTATAAATCTGTGTTTCCATAATTAACATGTGAAAGAACAGAACCCAAATTAGCTTAAGGTATAAATTTAAAACTAACAATAGTTTTAAATAAGTCTACCAGAAGTAAAATCCAGAAACCAGTTTCTTTTTTATTCTTTAAAAAGTTTGAATCATTAGATTTTTACCCTAAAAAGAGAAACAGAAACAGAAGGAATTCTCTAATAGAGTCCAAAATGACCCAAGCACATTAATACACACTAATACTCAGACATTTAACAAAAAACATGCCAATCATGATTATTTGTGGCACAATGACATTAAAATAAAAAGGCAAAACTAAACTCTCCTGAGTTTTCTCTCAAGGAGCTCCAGGAGCAGAGACTGATTTTTGTTCTATTACTATCTTTAATCTGTCCTAAATTTATCAAAGACTAGACAATTGCAGTTTTGTCTAAGGGGTAGCAAACTAGTAAAGACTTAGTATTTTCAGGGCTGTATAATCATGGCAGATCTCATCAGCACCTCTGTCATCTCTCAAGAGAGCACAAAACCTTTCTTGTCATATGGCAGATGCCCCAAAGAGCTCAATAGAACTCTAAATTTGTTCAAAAGAGGTTCAAACTGACAAGGCCTGTCCCATAAGTAGTATTATTGTTAACTTATCGGTCTGTCCCTTCAATCACTCTAGAAAGTGTTCTCTCTTGGATCTGACAGGCCCCTTCTACATAGGCCACAACAGGGAAAAGGAAAATTCAAAACAAAGGAGATATAACCTTGTCTCCCTGAAACCATGGACTGCAGGAAGGGCAGAGTGACTTCTCCTCATCTCTTCAATCCCTCACATTAATGGTCAGGTTTCCAGTGCCGTCAACAACTCTCTCCTCCACCATCCTGTTCACTGTGATCCTCTAGTTTACAATAACCCCAGTGTTGCTCAACAGAAGAACCCCAAAAGACAAGTCAGTCAGCAAATTGCAATACCCCAAATGGTTCACAAAAATCCCCAAACTGTTCAAGAGTTCAAAAGTAAACAGGAAGGAAAGTGTGAGGTGAATTGATCAGATAGAGTCTTATCATGGTTCAGTCTACACTCATTTTCTTGTTTAATGAAGGAGAGGTAAAATATCAACTTGCTGCAGTGAAAAGAGGAAAAAAAATGTCCCTAGAGAAAAAAAAAAAGACTACAGCAGATGCTGGGTGTGAGAAGCAAAGTGAATGCTGAAATGCTGAAAGCAAGTTTTCACTCCCCTAAACAAGTTTGTTGACCCCATTTGCACCCACATTGGATGTACTTGATCACATGTGGACAGGAAGTAGGTGGGCAGTAAATACATCAGGATGTATGCTTGCCCCTGACTGGATGTAGGGGAGGAGGTGGAAAACAGGACGTGGGCAGGAAATACATCAGGAAATATGCTTGCCCCTGATTGGACCTGATGGGAAGTGCAGTGAATTGTGGGGTTTTGCCTTTTTAAGCCCCTGCAAACTGTGACTCAGGGCCATTTTCTAGAAACCCAGACATGGACCTAGCCAGTATTTAATTAAAGATTTTATCAAATTTGGCTTTAACTATATTGATATTTTATTTATGTTTTAATAGATAAAGTTTGTCTGAAGCTCAGAGGGTAAAACTAAGCCACAAGAGGTTAAGCAGTGGTGTCACAAACCTTTAATCCCATAATTCGGGAGACAGAGGCACCTGGATCTCTGAGTTCAAGGCCACCCTGGGCCACACAAGATCAATGCAGAAACAGATCCAGGTAGTGGTGGGTCACACCTTTAACCTCAGGATTTAAGAGATAGAGGCAGATGGATCTCTGTGAGTTCAATGTCACCCTTGACTATACAAGATCAGTGCAGAAAAAGATCCAGGTGGTGGTGGTTTACACCTTTAATCCCAGTACTAGGGAGTCACAAGCCTTTAATCCCAACACTAAAGGGGAATAGAAAAGTGGAAAAAACAATGACTCAGGGCGCAGTTTGTAGTTGCCCAGCTTTGATAGAGGTTAAGACTTCTCTAGTAGCTTGGCTGTTTTGCTTTTCTGATCTTCAGTTTGAACCCCAATATCTGTCTCTGGGTTTTTATTATTTAAGCTACATTTAAACTGTGGTTGTGATCTTATTCTTGACTGGTGGGATTAACACTGGGAATTTCCATCTTTTTTCTTTACCTGGGGTCAGCTCTCTGTCATGTGAGGCACAGCTACTCATCCTCCAGAAGTCAATTAAAAGACCCAGACTAAAACTAGAAGGGCAGAAAAAAGGAGTTTTACTCATTGTGGTCTCTGGTGGAAAGGAACAAAGAGATTGGGGGGGGGGTGTCTTGGGGGAGGACTTGTCTCTCACTGGGAACCCAGCTTCAAAGTCTCTCTTTAGGGTCCTGAAGTGAGATTAATATTTAAATAGAAGACCAGAGATTTGCACTTTTTGAGACTATGTAACTCTGGCAGTCCTGGAACTCTCTATATAGAAAAGGTATAGAATTCACAGAGATCCATGTTCCCTGCCTCCTCATTGCTGGAATTTCAAGTATGACATCATGCCTGGCAGATTTGCACATATAAAGGTGTAGTTGTACCCACCATCTATGTCTGTGCTTTAGTCTTATCCCATAAAGTGGTCTCACAAATTGTTTAAATTCTGTGGAATCTCCCCCAAATAGACAAGATTCCATGCCAACTGATAATTTTCCTTCTCTGAGCATGAGATTCCTAGGAAAATTCCCATTTCTTTGGGGTCCATTGTTTCAGTAGTCTGAGAGTCATAATGAGAGACACTGGTGTCTTTTTAGAATCTCTTCATTGGTACCAAGCCTGTTCTAGCTTGGTGAATATTCTCTGCACACACTGTCAACACTAGCACTTGGTCATGCAGAGGTTTTGCCATTTACCTCTGAACCTCACCCCAGGGGGAAAGAAAATGAAAAATTGAAATTTATGCCCTGGAAATGCTGAAACATGCATGGATAGACTATATATGGTGGTTCTGTTGAACTTGTCCATATTGGGTTTCATGGTATAAGTTTATGAGGACTACTGACCAGGTCTCTTCCTCAAGAGGGCACCATATCTCATTACAGATGGTTGTGAGCCACCATGTGGATGCTGGGAATTGAACTCAGGACCTTTGGAAGAACAGGAAGTGCTCTTAACCTCTGACCCATCTTCCAGTCCTGAGGCTGGCTGTAAATTTCCAATCTGCCTGCATCTACCTCCCAAGTGCTAGAATTATAGGCAAAAGTCACCATCCAGAAAGCCTTTTCTAATATGAATCATAAAACCAAAAGCCAAAAGGTAAAGTTGAGTTTTAAAGTAAGTTTTTCTGACTACAAAACTCATAGATCAGGAAGAAGTCTTCAGGCCATAAAGAAAGCTATGGTGAAGATTCTCTACACACACTGTGGACAATAGCGCTTGGTTATGCAAAGAAGGTTTTGCTATTTACACACACACACACACCCAGCCCCACCCCAGGGGGGAAGGCTTTACTATTTTCCCATGGGTTTGAAGCTTTTGGGTTTTTGAAAGGGAGAGCTCACTTTAACACACACACATTCAATCAGGATTTCACTCACTTAGGGCTTTCTCTGCTCCTTACAAAACTGACATTAAATATAGTATTTTGCAAGTTATGTTTTTCTTAAAAATATGATGAAAAGTGGAGTTGGAGAGATTGCTCAGTAATTAATAATACTTACTGCTCTTGAGGAAAACCTGGGTTCAGCTCCAAGCACCCACATCAGGTAACTAACAACCATCTGTAATGCCAATTCCAGGGGATCCACCACCCTGTTATGGCTTCTACAGGGACGTGTGTGTAAATAGGAACAAATACACACACATAAATAATAGTAAATAAATTAATATCTTTTTTAAAATAATGGAAAATGCCCTTATCATTAAACTGTCTTTGAAACCGTGCCTATTTTTGTGCCCTTTCATCTTACCTAGGAGAGGTTCATAATTTATCCAGCGCAGCAAATTTTATAAGTTCTTGGCTTGTCTCTTCTAAATCATCAATACTTTAATGGCATTCTTTGATGATATACCTTTGTGTAAGTATCCCTCTGATGCTTTGACCTGAAGTTCTGTGTGAGCAATCATCAGTTACAATGATGAGCAGGCTTTTAAACTTTCTGATACTGATGCCAAATTGTCTTCCCTAAAGGCTGTTGCAGTTTATGTGCTGATTCATGGTGAGAATAGTTTTTTGAAGACATGAACTATTTTATCACAACATGAGAGTAACAACAGATGCTGTAAGAAAAATAAAGTCCCCCGGTCTTTTCACACAGTCTAGACTTATTTTAACTTTGGTGTAATTTGCACTTCCACACAATTGAAAATTTTAGTATCTCTGTTTGGTTTTCTGGAGGCCAATGAAAAAAATGAGACTGCCAAATCCCTATGAAGCCACACTATGCAAACTTTGAATTCTATCAGATTCTCAAGGGCAGAGCCTTTTCAGATTGATCTTTTCATCTTTAATACCTAATTCCCATCTAATGTGTCCTATGTCCTGAATTCAATATCCCACAGCTCTCTAGTTTGGCAAGGATGATTTAGGGTGCTGAATTGATGACTGGGAATGTGTTAATGAATGATAATGAGCTTTCTTGGCCGGAACACTTCACAGGTTTATCTTATCTCTCACATGACAACAAACTCTGCTTAGGGATAAAGGTGCAAATTCCACACTCCATCACAAAGTAAACTGCTTTCAAATGAGCATCAAATGATGTAAACTGCTTTCAGATGAGCATCTCAGATGGTACCTCAAAATGTTTATGTTACTAGAGTTGGCTCTTGCAGACAACCCAGGTTCAGTTCCTAGTACTTACTTACACAAGAGCTCACAACCATCTGTAACTCAAGCTTCCAGGAATCCAGTGCCCTCTTCTGATCTCCACTGACACCAGGCATGCATGCGGTGCACATAAATACAGCAAGCAAAGCATTCAATACTCATAAAATAAATAAATATAAAAAGGAATTTGGAAACAAAAAACAAGTTAAGAAAAAAACGGGAAAAAAGAAAATTTCAAAAGGCTAAATATTTCTGAAGGTGGTGGTAGGCCGAGCATCACAAGTTGCCAATGCTCATAGCACCTGTAAGATATATCTTACTTGCCGGGCGATGGTGGCACACGCCTTTAATCCCAGCACTCGGGAGGCAGAGGCAGGCTGATCTCTGTGAGTTCGAGACCAGCCTGGTCTACAAGAGCTACTTCCAGGACAGGCTCCAAAGCTACAGAGAAACCCTGTCTCGAAAAACCAAAAAAAAAAAAAATATCTTACTTAAATCCTACAAAGCAAAGGTGTTCCAGTCCATGCTAAGCAACTCACAGGTTGCTGGGCCTGCTGATGAAACTCGTGAAAGCACTGCTTTCCCAGAGTGAAAAGGCCACACTGGCTTCAACAGCAGCAGCAATTGTGAGCCCGACGTTGCTGTGGTACTGAGCTCTCAAACATTCTACAAGATCATGATTGCCCTCCTGTCTGATGACTCGCCTACTTTCTGGCTTTGACATGCCCCTACTTCTGTCTCCTGCTCAGAATATCTATAAAAAGTGTTTATTCATGTCCAGCCATCTTTCTACCCACTTCCCTTTTCATTTTATCTACCTTTCCTTCTCTTCTGTCTATGTGGAGCAAACACATATTTTTTTCTCCTCTTCTAACCTGTAAAAATCTTTTCAGGAGCATCTAGAGTGCATCAATGTCTCTTTAGGCATCAGGAAAATCTCAAATAGGGCTCATAATCACTGAATGTGTAAATCTTATAGGAGTTTTGAAAATAAAACTATTGCAGATTTACTTTCTTGCAGAACACCCCTAGGTTTTTGTTTCTTTTTGAGTGTGACCTATATGACTTGAGAGTTTTCTAATCACAGACTTTAAGGCTACAGTTCATTATGGTCCTTTTTACCTCCAAAGAAGTTGAAAATCTTGAGCCTGATGCAGTGTTCTCTCTTTCTTTCTCAGAAAAAAAGTTTTTTTTTTTCAGTGACTACCTCTTTAATGTCAGTGGACAAAGGGCAGAACAACCTCCATAATGTAAAAAAATATGAAATGCCTCTTCATTCTTTCTTCATGTTACCATGCTGACAAAATAAGAACTCAATTTATTCACATTGATAACGTCAGGAAACATGACAATTTCTTATATACTTTACTACAGTCTATCAGCACAAAAATCAGACAGTTTATACCAAGGTTCAGTTACATCAGTACTATTGACATTTTGAGCTACTGTTCTGTATGGCTGTCTAATATACTGTAAAATGTTTAGCAGTATCCTTAGCCTCTGCCTACTGGATAACATTCGTATCTTACCTGGTTGTAGTAAGTTTTAATAAGAAAATGACTTCAGAATCTAAATGTCTAAGGTATCAGAGTCATCTCAGGTAGGAATTATTGGTACATAGAACATGAATGTTCCTAAACATACGTAAGTTTTTTTTTTCTTTTTGTTTTTTTATTTTTTGAGACAGGGGTTTCTCCGTAGCTTTTTTTGTTTCCCATCCTGGAACTAGCTCTTGTAGACCAGGCTGGCCTCAAACTCACAGAGATCCGCTTGCCTCTGCCTCCCGAGTGCTGGGATTAAAGGTGTGCGTCACCACCACCCGGCAAAACATACGTAATTTTAAATAAAGCTTCATTTAGTTTACTTTCAATGAGCTAGCTAAGTAACAATTATACTTACTGTAAAATCTGTATGATTCATCATACTAAGATACTCATGCACCATGTGTATGAGTAAAAACGTATTTATAATCACAACGATAATTGGGGACTTTGATGAAAATGAATTAATTTGAGAGTGTTTGATCACCATTAAATGAAATGACAACCAAATTATAAATTTGTACATAGATGTTGATGACATCCCTTTTCTCTGTCTTTGAACTCACGGGACCTATCCAATCCCAGAGGAAATAAAAAGGCAGAATCTTTAATGGATTGAACCAATATGAACTACATAGGTTGATTGGAGTGATCTGGATACTGGTAGTAGAAAAATATTTTCAAGAGAATGAGATTCCTCTTGATGTATGGGATTCTTCTTGATGTATAGAATATAGTAACATAGGTCTTTAAACATAGAGACATTGTCATAGACATGGAAACAGAGGTGAGGCTACTGCAGCAGTTCAGATAAGGTACAATGATACCTTAAGGCTAATCCCTTCAGCACAGGTTGCTTCCCGAAGAGAGACAGTAATGAAGATGAAGAAGAACATGCATATAAATATAAGCAATATATTTATCAGTTCTGCAATCATTTGGTGCAAGGCATTAATCTTGGGGTAAGGTTTTAATTTGGGATTCTATAAGATTAAAGAGCCAGAATTAATATCATCTAATGGCCTTTCCAGTTCTATCCCCCAAACCCTCCCTGCATAATTTCAAAAGTATGCTAGAACATGTGATTGAAGCACTAGTCACTGATCCTTCTATCGTTTTATAAGAAAAGGAGATGGAAAGTGGACAAGAACCAATTTCAGCACACACTAGTAGACTCACAGTTGAGAATAAGAGATATAAAAGGTTGTTATGACAATCTGTCTCCCCATCCCCACTCTCAGCCTACCCCTCCAAAAAAGAAACAGCCACAACAGGAAGCCAATGAAGAGAACTCTTAAAAATAAAGAGATGAATGCTGAAGTGTAAGTCCCGCACAGTTGATGGATTCTGGCAAGAGTCAGGGTGAGAAAGGACTCAGTTTTATTTAAGGGAATTTCAACGATGTTCCCATGAGTATATGAGCAACACAAATTGGATGAGATATTTTTCTTCTTTTTTGGGGGGAGAGGTCACAAATGTCAGGGAAGACCTGGGACAACTGGGATGTGAGTGTGATTGGAGTGGATTACGTAAAATTCCCAAATAATCAATAAAAATAATATGTTGGAAAAGAAAAAGTCAACTGAGCTACATGCACATCTTAAATTTTCCTATAGGAGATAATACTTGTGATGGCTGTTTTGTTTGTTGATGTAACTGCATCTGGCATTGCCTAAAACCCCAAAATGAAGGTGCACACCTGTAAAGGACTTTTGCTTAATTTGAAGTGGGAAGATCACTTCTAATCCACATCTTTGAGGCAGGAAGACACAACTTTAACCCGAATTCTTGAAATGTAAAGACACAGTTTTAATCCAGTTCTTTTGAGGTGTGAAGAACCACCTCTAACCTGGGTTACTTCTTAAAATGTAAAGACACGATTTTAATCCAGTTCTTTTGAGGCATGAAGACACACCTTTAATCTGGGTTACTTCTTCTTAAAATGTAAAGACATAGTTTTAATTCAGCTCTTTTGAGGTGCGAAGACCCACCTCTCATCTGGGTTACTTCTGCTGGAAACCTGTATAAAGACATATTAAAAGGAAGCTTGCTTTCTTTTTCTGCTTGCTCTCACCTTACTATCATGTCTATTCCTTCACTGGCATTAGAGCCTACTTCCAGGCATTCAGTCTCTTGAATAACAAATGGATTCTTCAACCTTCTGCCATAGGCAGCGACCATTGTATAAGCTAGACCACAACCTGTAAGACATTCTAAAATATATTGACAGAGAGAGAGAGAGAGAGAGAGAGAGAGATTAATTCTGTAAGTTCTGTTACTCTAGAGAGCCTTAACTAATACCATTATTCAAAAGATTCACTTTTGTCTGAGGGGGAGAATTGTAATTCTCAAACTTATTGTTAAGTTGTGGTATGTGATTTTCTTTGTTCAATGCAATTGGACAGTGATGGCAAGAGGTTAGCAGGCTGCCAGACTCTTTGTAGTCTATTAGAGTCTCTTAACTGTGTGTCATGACAACTCACCATATTTCAGCTACTCTTTCATCTTGTTATTACAGTGAAGATGAGATGAAGCCAAGTCATTTTCCACCCTCAAAAAACACATATGGTGAGACCAAATTAAGCTTGCTAATGTAAACTTAGAGATTCAGGGATCATTTGTTCGTACAATATAACTGATCTTGTTTAGAGTCAGTCATTCCCAGAGCGGTTCTGATTCACAAAACTCTGATTGGGAATCACAGATATAAAGAACTCAAACATCATATATCTGCACATGTTTGTGTGAGCTGTATTCATAAGACAAATATGTGAGCCTCGAAATGATGACCTATTCCCAGGCTTGGAGACTTCTGGGTGACATGTAAAATTATGATGAATGAACTTGCTAAGAAATATTCTACCCACCACTGCCAAAAGACTACCCCCCTCCATAGAAAGGGGACTATGGAACACAGTGGCTTTCTCTAAAGCTTTGTTCACTTCTCTTTGAATATGAATTAATTCCTCATGGTATTATAAGGAATTTCAAAGTGAATGGAACCAATTATCCTCTGCATTTTCTTCTTTACATCCCAACAAAAATGGGTCTTTCAGGGACTCAAAATTCTCCTGGAAGACAGAGATAAGAAAATTTTGCTACATTTTGACTATGATATTGGATATTGTTTATAGAAACAGGCTTAAGGTTTTAATAAAAGCTAACATTTCAGCTATTTAATATTAATTATGCTGGTGGTATTGGTGGTGGTTATTTAGTTGGGGGCTTCACCCCCCTGACATCCATTTTTGAAATATTGGGCGGAAAAGTTTCAAGCTCCCTCCTCTGGGAGTGGCTGCAGTCCAGATGCCACACCCAAGAAAGCCTACCAAATAGTGACCTTTCCCCAGGGAGGGTCAAGAAGTCTGTCAAATGGGGACACCTCCCCAGGGAGAGTCAAGAAGCCTGTCAAAAGGTGACCACACCCCAGGGAGTGTCAAGAACACTCCCACAGGCTATTTAAATTGCCCCCCCCCCCCCCCCCGAGAATGAACACGTGGTCTCCTCTTCTCCCTCTCTGGTGGTCATTCTGGTTCTCCTTTCCCCTCTCCATGTTTTCCCAGGGGCCATCTGGGAGTGCTGGCAGCCACTAAACCTGGGCATCTTTAAATTCAGTCTGATTTGGTCTGATTAGGATTATTGCATGGGCAGAGAGGTTTGTGGGTCAGAAAATACTTAACAGTGGTGTGTGTGAATATGGCATCTGTGTGGGTTGTATGCACATATGCATATGTACATTAGTGTACATGCCCTTGCATGCATGAGTGTGGGCCAGAGAAGACATCAGATGTCTGCTCTACCATTCTCTCCCTTGTTTCTAGGTTCTCTAATTGAAACTGCAGCTAGACTGGTGGTTAACCAGTCTCAGAAATCCTCCTGTTTCAATTTCCTACAACACTGGGGTTTCAGTTCTGCATATAGCCATATAAAGCTTTTTACATGACTGGTAAGATCCAAACTCAGATCCTTATGATTGTTCAGCAAGTACTATTACCTGCTGAGCGATTTACCCAGGCCCTTAATAACCATTTTAATAAGGTAGATGCTTTATTACAGTCATTAAAATCTGCACTGTCCTTGGAGAAAGTAATAATAGGTTTGTCTTTCTTTTTTTTTTTTTTTTTTTTTTTTTTTTTTTTTTTTTTTTTTTTTTTGGTTTGTCGAGACAGGGTTTCTCTGTGGTTTTGGAGCCTGTCCTGGAACTAGCTCTGTAGACCAGGCTGGTCTCAAACTCACAGAGATCCGCCTGCCTCTGCCTCCCGAGTGCTGGGATTAAAGGCATGCGCCACCACTGCCCAGCTTAGGTTTGTCTCTCTTTAAAGCCATTTTAAAATTTGAAGTATCTTTGGACAGAGGTAACCTCATTAAAAATATGGAATCAGCATACTTGAAAACTCATTTCAATATTATTTTGGACTCTCTGTGACTCTATCTCTCCAACACACCATACTGGGTACAGTTATGATGCAGGAATAGAGAGCAGAGTAAGAAAGAGATCAGATGAATCACAATTAAGAAGCATACCATTACAGCTTTCATTTGGCATGCTTCTACGGTCCTAAACACTAACGACATTAGAATACATCTTTGGCTCTTATGAGGCTTAGGGCATACTCAGACCTATGTTGACTGAGCTTTCTGTCCTGTCTGGTTCCTGCAGTCATTAAGTCCCAAAGAAATCACACAGGGGTCTACATTAATTATAAACTGATTTGCCTAGTATCTCAGTCTTCTTATTAACTCATAATTTATATTAGCCCATAATTTTTCTCTGTGTTAGCCACATGGCTTGGTACCTTTTTCTGTGAGGCAGTCACATCTTGCTTCCTCTACAGCTGGATCATGACTGCAGACTGGAACTTCCCTCTTCCCAGAATTCTCATTACCCTGCCTCTACTTCCTGCCTGGTCACCCCACTTATACTTTCTGCCTGGTTACTGGCCAATCAGCATTTTATTAAACAAGTACAAGAAACAAATCTTTACAGGGTAAAGCCATTGTCCCACAGCAGACCTACAGTCAACTATTTGGACAGTTTATGTCAATGTAGCTGTCTTAGGATTTTATTACTGTGAAGAGACATGATGACCACAGCAACTCTTATAAAGGAAAGCATTTGATAGACACTGGCTTGCAGTTTCAGAGCTTTAGTCCATTATTGTCATGGTGGAAAACATGGCAGTGTACAGGCAGACATGATGCTGGAGAAGGAGCTGAGAGTTCTACATCTTGATCTGAAGGCAGAAATAGCAGACATGTCCCACACTGGGCATAGTTTAAACAGATATGAGACCTGAAAGCCCATTCCCACAGTGACACACTTCCTCCAATGAGGCCACACTTACTCCAACAAGGCCACCCCTCCCAATAGTGCCATTCCTTATGACTAAGCATTCAAACACATGAGTCTACAAGGTATCATTCCTGCACAAACCACCACAGGGGCCCATGGAATAATGCCACTTCCTTTTAACTTCATGAAAGGACGTGATGTTGTGCAGGACAGTTCTATATTCTGTCAATTATATTTTAAATAAATGCTGGTTGGCCAGTGGCCAAAGGCAGAGTCCAAAACAAGAGAGGGAGCACGTGACTACCTCTGCTTTTTCAAGCCAGGGAGACCATGCCCAAGTGGGCTGATATCTTAAAGGCTATTGGCTGAAGGAGCGGAATGAGCTCCTGCAGCACCTTCCGCTTTTGTTTAAGTAAGAGAGTTCTAAACCTACTAGATGTTACAGAATGGCACCCAACATGGATAACTGCATCCACAGAAAGCCTGAGAAAGCTTGGGAATGAATAAAGTAAAGCATTTTTTTTTTGGTAGCAGCAATTTCTCGGGTCTGCTCTGCTTGATAGAGGCAAGCAAGCACTCTCATCTAAGAGAGGCTTCCTGACTCAGCTTTAGCTACAAAATCTTGCAGCTTTTTTTAAAACGTCCTGCCACAAAACACTTAAATGGTGTTGATGAAAAGGTGACCGCATGCTTTTTGGTTTTCAGCTGAAACAGGAGAAAAGCCATGCTGTTTTAAAATGCTGGCTTTCTGGGTCATCCTGCCAGGGCAAACTCTGACTCTTTCAGGCAGGCGGTCCGACTACAGAGCATTTGAATGTGGTTTGTGAGCACATTGCTGCAACTTGCTTGCAGGCAGGGACCTTGAAATGCCATAGAATTGTGGCAACAAATGTGGCTATGCCCACTACCTCTTCTATGAGGCTGGAATCACAGAAAGCTAAGAAAAGGACTGGATCTAGCCATCAAAGTCACAGCTTTAATCCTACACATATTGCTTGGTAAATTAAAGACTCATGTGGTCAGAAAAAGAGAGATATACAGTAAAGAGAGTTTCAAAGATGAAGAAAACCTCTAAATGGTTTACAGTGTGTTAAAAATATATGCAGGCTTTAAAACAAAGGTTAAAGTCCTTAAAATAAAAAAGAGAGAAAGAGAATAGTTGGGTGTGGTGGTACACACCTTTAATCCCAACACTTGGGAGACAGAGGTAGACTGATCTCTGTGACTTTAAGGTGTGTTAGCACATACCTTTAATCCCAAATGCCTTGGAGGCAGAGACAGACAGATCTCTGTGAGTTCAAGGTGTGGTATCACACACCTTTAATTCCAGCACTGGGGAGGCAGAGACAGGCAGATCTCTGTGAGTTCAAGGATAGCCTGGTCTACAGAGTGAGTTCCAGGACAAAGATACGCAAAAATCCTAACTTAAAAAGCCAAAAATTAAAAATAAAAGAAATAGAGGTTAAAATAAAGCCACATAAAGATGGAAAATACACAGAGAATCTGGATACTGTATATTATTATGCTCTCTTTGAATTGTTTGAATGCTGAGGAAGCAGCAATAGTTGCTAAAAGATATTTGCTTATAAATGCTGCTGAATTAATCCAAGATAGGCACTTTGAAATTACCTTGACTTCAAAATTGAAGTCAAAACGTATGTTACTTTGGAGAAAAGATTTTGCTTTTGTTTGCACAGGAAAGGAGAGGCTGTGGATTCATTCTGAGTTAAGAAAAATCAAGTTTGATCAAGGAAGAAGACCAACTGAGAAATCTCTGGTAGGAACAGATGGCATGGATGTCTGAGTTCTACATCCAGAACAGATTCAAGACTGCTGCCTGAGATGATCAAGACTCACAGGATACTCCATTCATGACCTGATCATAATTCAAAATTTTCTTTGGGTCCCCATAAGATTACCAGTACCCCTAACCAGCCAGAAGTAGCCTGGAAAACTACACCCATATTTCCAAAAAATGGACTACGGATGTTCTTGTTTTCTTTAAAAAAAAAAGAGGGGAAAATGGTGTGAGACAGTTCTATATTCTGTCAACTATATTTTAAATAAATGCTGACTGGCTGGTAGGCAGACAGGACATAGAGATGGGGCAATGAGAACAGGAGTATTCTGGAAAGAAGGAAGCTCTTTCCCCAGTCCTTCCCATGATGTAGATGGGCCTTTTGTCTATGCATTAATTTCATTGGTTAATAAAGAAACTGCCTAGGATTTTGATAGGGCAGAAAATTAGGTAGGTGGAGTAGACAGAACAGAATGCTGGGAAGAAGGGAAGTGAGGTCAGATGTGATGGAGCCAGCTGCTGGGTCAGACATGCTGAATCTTTCCCGGTAAACCACCATCTTGTGGTGCTACACAGATTATTAGAGATGGGTTAATCAAGAAGTGAAAGTTAGCCAGTAAGGGGCTAGAGATAATGGGCCAGGCAGTGTTTAAAAGAATATAATTTATGTGTTGTTATTTCAGGTATAAAGCTAGCTGTGCGGGAGCCGGGCGGGATGAAAAGCAGGCCTGCTTGTTCTCACTACTACACTTCCCAGACCATGGAAAAAGCAAGATGTGACCTACCCTACTGAGAAAGGTACCGAGCCATGTGGCTAACATAAATAAGAATAATGGGTTAATATAAGTGATAAGAGCTAATAAGAAGCCTGAGTCAATGGGCCAAACAGTTTATAATCTTATGGAGACCTTTGAGTGATTTTCTTTGGGACTTGCCAGCTGTGGGAACTGGGCAGGATAGAAACCTCAATAAGAGCTGGGTGGTGGTGGTGCACACCTTTAATCACAGCACTCAGGAGGCAGAGACCGGCGGATCTCTGGGAGTTCAAGGCCAGCCTGGTCTACAAAAGCTAGTTCCGGGACAGGCACCAAAGCTACAGAGAAACCCTGTCTCGAAAAAACAAAAAAAAAAAAAAAAAAAAAAAAGAAAGAAAGAAAAAAAGAAACCTCACCTCAATGTTACAATTGACAACAAAATTCCAACATGAGTTTGGTGAATGTTATAGTTAGTATATAAAGTGTCCTCCACAGAACCATGTGTTTGAGCATATGGTTCTTCAGCTAATGGCATTATTATAGAAAATTGTGGAAATGCTTGGGTGTGGGGCCTTGCTAGTAGAAGTAGGGAACTGGGCATGTGCCTTAGAGGTCATACCTTTTTTGGTTCTTCTTTAGCTTTCTATGCTTCCTGATGTATACCATGTGAGTAAGCCACTGCTGTATACTCTGCTATTACTGCAAGTAGAGCCACCCTTGCCATCAAGTGGATTTCAATTCCTCTGAAACTGAATTAAAATAAACTTTCTGTCTTAGTTTGGGTTTCTATCGCTGTGAATAGACAACATGACCACAGAAACTCTTATAAAGGAGAACATTTAATTATGGTAGCTTACAGTTTCAGAATTCAGTCCATTATCATCATGGCTTGAACCAAGGCAACAGGCAGGAAGCCATGGTTCTACAGAAGGAGATGAGAGTTCTTACATCTTACAACAAGAAGTGATCTGTCTCACTGGGTGTAGCTTTATCAAATGAGACCGAAAAGGTCACCTCGACAGTGACACACTTCCTTCAACAAGACCATACCTACTCCAACAAAGCCATACCTTGTAATAGTGAAACTCCCTTTGGGGGCATTTTCTTTCAAACAAACACACCTTCTTCACTTTTGTTGTTTCTGCTTTTGTCAAGCATATTGTTCCCGCTATGAGAAAGTACTGCAATGGTGACTAACCATATTTTAGCCACTATTGATTGATCTCCAATCAAATACTTGATTTCAGCAAATCCTTAATAGGACACCAGATGAAGTTCAGCCAGATGACTTCAGTGGATAAAGTGAGACTTCATGAGTCTGACAACCTGAGTTTGATCCCTGATACCAACATAAACATGGAAAAAGAAATCCTAGTTAATAAAGTTATATTTTCCCCTGCACTTTTATACCTCATATATCACACAAACACAAATGTTGTGGGGGTCTTGTTGGATTTGTCCCCTGGGACACACCAAGTATTGTACATCCTGAAAAGAAGGCTAATGCAGAAAAGAAAGTGAAGTTACTATAGGAAAGTGAGGGACCACTGACAGACTATGACATCTAGATATCTGAAGCAGGAATGCCAAAAAAGCAATGCCATTACCCTGTATGAAAGTTGAGATTCTGAGGGTATCAGGCACAAAAACTTTGATTTCAGATCTGAGGGTGGAAGGGAAATGTTGGCAGAGGTTTCTGTCCCACCTGTTCCTTCAGTCATTTAGTCCCAAAGGAACACACAGAGGTCTACATTAATTATAAACTGGTTGGCCTAGCAGCTCAGGCTTTTCTTATTAACTAATTCTTACATCTTATATTAGCCCATTATTCTTGTCTATGTTAGCCACGTGGCTTGGTACTTTATTCGGCAAAACATTCATATCTTGCTTCCTCTGTGTCTGGGTGATGACTGTAGACTGAGTTTCCTCTTCCCAGAATTCTTGTTACCCAACCTCTATTTCCTGCCTGAATACTGGCCAATCAGCGTTTTAGTAAATAAGTACAAGAAACAAATCTTTACAGGGAAAAACCATTGTCCCAGAGCAGAGAAGTTTGCAACATCCAAGAGTCATGAGATCCTGAGTGTACTAGGCAGAAAGTTATGGATGAACAGGGGGAAAAAGCCAATCACAGAGATAAAAAAGAACAAAACCCAACAAATATTTCCCACCAAAGGGATGGGCTGGGCCCCTGGAAGAAAGGGTCTGCAAAGAGGTGGTACTCTGGGGTTAGATTTATTTATAGACTCCTGGGGCTCTCCTCTCCCTATTTTCCATTTCATCATTGATTGGTCCTGCCAGTAGTCACCAGCTGCAATCAGAGAGGGGATGCGGGTTGAGGAGTTATCAAAGGACCCACAACCTTTGAAACAAGAAGCACCCTTTCTTAAAGGAGACAGTCTCAGTTTTCCAGATCAGTTCAATTTCTTGTGACCTCCATTCACACACGCACACACCACACACGAGCACGCACACATGCATGCATGCACACACATACTGACAGACACAATAAAGAATTAATGACACCAAATAACTGATCAGATTCATGCAAATGGTTCAGCGGAGGATTTCTACTGGCAATTAAAGACCTCTTAAGTTTTCTCCCAGGCTTAGTATTCACATCAAGGGTACAGATTTAAAAATCTTAAGACACTGAGCCAAATATACTTTTTCTTAGAACACAATCTAAGAAGTGGTCTGTTTTCATATCCAGAATTATAATGGACATTCATCTTGTGAATTCTGGAGCTTCTTTCGTTATGCAGTTCAAACTGCATTTCATATTAGCCCATGACACTAAACTCCTGAATCCTCTACTCTATACTGAACACACACAGAGAGACACAGACACAAACACACAGATACACACACACACACAGAGATACACACACACTATATCTATATCTATCTATATATATATAAATTTGTGGAGTGTTTGTACTAGACCAAGGAAAATTCTGAGGTGGTCCAATTGTAGCAGTTCTCTTTCCCTGCTCTCCTAATCTAAATTGGATTAATCCATTGGAACATGTTTGAGACACAAAAAGGTAGGAATTGGCTTACTGGGGCTCTTGTTTGTGCTATGATTAAAACAGAAAAACTACCTCAGTCTTTAAAAGGTCAAAGAAATCCTGACCAATTAAGAAGGCAAAAATCATCCCAAGGACAATGGCACTGGGTTTCGATCCTGATGCATGAACTGGCTTTGTGGGAGCTTAACCTGTTTGGATGCTCACCTTCCTGGACCTGGATGGAGGTGGGAGGACCTTGGTCTTCCTGTAGGGCAGGGAATTTGGACTGCTCTTCAGTATCGAGAGGGAGGGGGAATGGACTTGGGGGAGGAGAAGAAGAGTGGGGATAGGGGGAGGGGAGCGGGGGGAGGGGGCAATATGTGGGAGGAGGGGGAGGGAAATGGGAAACGGGGAGCAGTTGGAAATTTTAATTAAAAAAGAATAAAAAAAATGAGAAAAAAAATCATCCCAAATTCATTATTTGGTGCTTTTTATTTAAAATACAAAAGCCTATTTCAGGGTTCATTTCAGAATAACTTAAACATAAAGTGGTAAGGGAAGAGAAAGACATTTTAAAAGAACAATGTTTCACTGCAACAAAAATGAAAATCTACAAGGTTTCATAAGAAAAACTTCTAAATTAAAAATCATTATGAATAATAGTTTTGTATTATGTCTAAAACAACATTTGAAGCTGGTTGTCTTTGCTAGTTTATCTCAGATTAGACCTGTGTGATTGTAAATCATGTGGAATTTTTATTCTTTGAATTTCTTCCAGAGACAGTGTGGACTCATTAGACTTAAACATTAATGATGAGTGGGTAAGGTAATTTTGTTTTGTTTTGTCATTTTACTTCTTCAGAGCAAGTGACTTGGCAGAAAGAATCTATTACGTCTGGATATTTCTTTCTTACTTTGAACGATGAAAAAAGATTAGCAGTGTGTTTATTTCAAAAGATCACCACGAACTAAAATTTAAACCAGCATAAAAGTGCACAGTGAGCAAAACTGGCATTTGTCTACTTTTCTTGGATTTAAACTACATCATAATTAGGTCCATTTTATCAATGCTGTGGAGCTCTACCATCACCAAATACTAAGAAACTACATTTGTACATGAATATGCATATGTCATTGAATGCTTTACTTACCAAAAATGACCCTCAAATGGAGGAAATGCTTGCTGCAAAAACTCAAGTTTTAAAATGTGCAACAAGGCTATACATTTTCACCTTTGGCTCAGCAGGGAGTGGGAGATAATGTCTGAGGGTTTTCCCTGACTGTGCAAAGGATTAGTTTGTGTTGTTGCAACCCAGTACCAGGGATAGTGAACAGACTCGTAATGCAGGCGTCATGCTTCCATAAATAGAGTTAATCATAATAGACATTGTATGCTAAGCACATCATCCTTCAAGTCTTCCTAATACAGCACATCAGACAAAATACATCAACTGAAATAATGTAACGAAACACTGAGGAAAAGTAGGAAAGGGAAAATTGCTTGTGGTACTTCAAAGGTACCACATGTACCCAGGCCTCCCTGGAGGATTTCCTGTATGGTAAAAATGCAATGTGAGTGAACATGCTTTCCAGCTGCAAAGTCCAAATGTGGAGGCCAGTGTAGAGTGGCTCAGGTTCTAGCTCTTCAAATAAAACACCAGGTGTTTTACCTCAAAGATTACCTGGAAGAGACAAGCACAATTGTGCTTCTAGGAATGGGACTAAGGGAGTTTAAAGGAAAAGTAAAGTTCATCGAGTCTAAACCAACTTCAAGTCCCCTGACAGGGGAATGCAAGTTGGACAGGGTGTTGAATTGATTCTCCAGTGCCAACTCTGCAGGAGGAAGACAATTCTAGAATGCTAGGTTGGAACCATTCCAAAAGGTAACTCCCACCCCACGCGGCACCTCCCAGACCAAGTGTTTACACATTCAGTTATGCATAGTTCAGAAAAGAGGAAAGGAAACTCTTGTCTCTCCTGATGAGGAGGAAATTTTCTTCTGTGGAAAAAGATTTTCCTCAGTATGCTCTTAATTTAAAGGGCATCTGGCCAAGCCTTTTATAAAGGTATAAACCTTTGAGAAAGGAGGGGAAAGGGACTCACTTTGCTTGAACTTCAAGAAAATGGTTTCTATTTGCTTACAAAGTTAGAGATTCAAGACTTTGCAATAGACTGCTCTGCCTTCTTTGAGTATATTGAAAAGAGCATGCAAGAAGCAATATCCAGCTGAGTCTAATTAGAGTTATAGGGATGACAACTTCTTGGAAACAAACTACAAAAACTGACTTTCTACATACTGGCTGACCATGAATACTGTAGTAATTTCATCAACTGATGAAAAACTCTACAGATACTCTAAGAAAGAAATGAGAAGATGCTAGCTTTTGGTTTCATGAATTTTGTTTTGTTTAATTTTGTTTCTCTTGGTGCTGAGAATGAAAACCAAGGTCTCGCTAGTGCAAAGCAAGTGCTGTTCCACTAAGCCACTCCCTCACCCTCTGAATGGGATAGCTAATTTAGATTTGGGATCAAACTGACAGCTGGGAAGAAAAATGAAAACTTTACTGTCACAAAGTCGTCATTAGCTGAGTCTTAGTGACTGTAGTGCCTGCCATGGTGTTCAATACTTTCAAATTTGAGGCTTCTAATGCATAACAAATGAAGAACTGACTTTCATTATCCTCATCATTTGCTTTTTAAGATATTATCTATCCCAGACTGTTCTGGAACTCACTATGTAGGCCAGACAGGCCTCCAACTTGCAGCAATCTTCCTGCTTCATCATCCAGAATTCTGGTATTATAGACATAATCCACCAATCCCAGTGTTGCTGTTTTTTTACATCAGTAAAAATGATTTGAATCATAATTTAGATAATTTGACCGTGAACTACGGATACCAACAGAATTGCCAGTGAGAGCACTTCAGGTCCATTTTCCTGCCTCAGTCTAAGAATTTTCAAAAACAAAATCATTTCTTTTTGTCTTTTTGACTCAATGTTTCACCAAATCTCATTTTTCAAACTCTGTGCTATGATTTAAGGAAATTTCTTTAGGGCAACCAAGGAAAGGAAATCTGCAGCTATGCTCTAAGAGAAGATGGAAGCTCTACATACCTGGATGTGGTGATGTCTGCAGCAGGTAGTCTTTGGAGGCCAATGTCCATGGCTCGCTAATGTAGCTTACTTTCCTTTCGATATTAAGATTACACTGCACTCGAAAACTATTTTTACCTCTTTTAGGCATTCATTTTCATTAATGGTTAATCTGAAATATAGGTAGGAATTACAAAGGGTTAAGGATTAACTTTAATGAATCTCCATTCTTCATTTACTGATGATTTGTTCCATGAAAACCACCCATCACTGGAAGCCTTGGAAAAGCTGAGTATGTGGAGAATTCTAAGTCATTTGTATTACATAGATACTTTAATGACTGAGGCTTCCTCTCCTGAAATCTTGCTCTCAGTTTGATGAATCCATCTGTGATCTTTCCATTCTATGTGCAAACATGAAAATACATAGTTAAGAAAGACAGACTGGAAGTAGGAAGAAGGAGGAAAAGGGAGACAATAAGTGAAGGATGGGAGAAACAGATAAAAAGAAACAGTGAGGTAACAAAAAGGAAGAAAAGAGATAATTGTTTTCTTCTACTTTTATTCACCAGAAGCACTGTTGTTGGAAATAGAAATTATTAAGAAAATGAATTTAGGAAATTGCTGTGATTTTATGAAGTCACAGTGTTTATAAGCTGATTTAAACATATCTCTTACCATAAAAGAATATAATATAACATTTGGAAGACTATAGCACATATAAAATTCCACATTCTACTGTACTTGACCAAAAATAAGGCATGAGTCTCTGCTTTGGTGTTGGTAGTGCGGTCTCTTTTTTATTGGATAGCTGATGAGGTTGAAAGCTCTGCAGGTTTCAACCTGTCTTTTTCTATTTCTAGGAAATTGAGCGATTTAATGTATAACAAAAATATCCTTATGTTTGTAGATGGGAATTGTGAAGATTCCCTTGGGGTTATCTTTAAATTCATATCATTGTAGGTTGGGAATATATGGGCCCCTAATTACCTCCTTTCTAGGTCTCTGTTATTCCCCCTTTCTGAAGATAGTGAGCTGTCAACTTGTAATGACTATCTGGGACTTGCACAGGTTACAGCTTTGTCTCTTCTTGTTTCAGAGGTTGCTGCTCACTAACAAGCACCTGCCAGGGATCTAAATGTGCATCGTGACTGAATAGATGATCATAACTAAATTTCTACTTCTTTCAAAACAAGTGAATGTTGTCACTAATTGAATAATTGGGACACATACAATATAGTCTAGTTAGTCTCAACATCATTGATGGCGATGGGACTTAATCAGTAGTGCCTCCTTCATGATTACTTGCAGCACCGTGAAAAACACTTCGAATCTAAGTTATGCTAGTTTTCAGTCTGAAGCAGTGATTCTTAACCAGAGGTGAGCCTTACTTCAGGAGACTAGCAGTGTCTAGAACAGTTTTTTGTTAAAACTAAAGAAGAGATAATATTGGCATCTAGTCTACACAGGACATCCCAGCACAGAGATTGCTCCAGCCTCAAAATCAATAATGCTGAGCTAGATCTACCTATTCACAGCTTCAGCTCTAAACTGTTGGTTAGAACTCAGGCAGAGGGAAATTTCAAACAGTTCTTAAGATGTGAAGTTGTGATAAAACAGCGTTTGTCTCTTAGGCTCATTCCACTTCCAATGAGAATACATTACAAGCTGATTTCTGTGTTTCAAGTCCTTTCATCACCTCTAAAACAATTTAGTTCTCTAAACTGCCTTCACTTCACATTACCCTCTTCAGTATGATGAGGGGAGTAAGCCTTAACCCACTGGCTCTTCTTTGAGCTTCATTCATATTTTGTGTGACTTGCATGCTTATGCATACTAGTACACTTCCCCGTGTTATTCTAATATCTTCTCATTTCAGCAGGCACAGTTCAGTCTTTTGGAGCAAAAAAATTGAGCTTCCTACAGAAGCAAGATGCCATGTTGCAAGCTGCCTGTGGAGAAGAGCAGTCAGCTGGGTGGCCAGCTGCCAGGGAGAAACCGGAGCCTGTCTCTGACAACCTGACAGGAACCAAATGCTGCCAACACCCTCAAGGAGCTCATAAGAGGACCCTGTGCTCCAGATGACATGACCTCCCTGCCAACACTGATTGCAACCTTGCAGAAGAACCAGTTACACTGTTCTGTGAAACCGAAGTGTGCTTCATCTTTAGCCCCTACCTTTATGATGATATTCTTAGACAACAATAGATAAGAGATGCAATGTCAATTGTAGATTTTAGCTGAGACTGTATGGCCATGAACCATAAACAACCACGGAGGCATCTTGCTGTCCCTATGTCTAGCCCCAGGTATACAGTCTTTCTTATTAAGAGAAGTCTGGAAAAGATATGTCCTATTCATCCCCACCACTTTGTGTATTCATTGACCTCTAAATAAACTCAAAGGAAGGACTACTTCTACCCAAAATTTCTTTCATTTTTATCCCCACTTCTCATCTATAAGGTCCAGTGACCCACATCAAAAGTGCCCAAATTCGTTTGAGATACTTCAAGCATATTGGTCTTACAGCCCAGTAAATTGATAGATCAAGTTTTGTGGTTTTATTCAGACAGCAACATAAAAGAGAAATGGGAGAATAAATATTCTAGCAGGTGAAACTTTACTAACTTTCAGAATCATATTTTCTAGTCATAGAAGGAAACTTAGAAATCACAGGACTAAAATACACATTTCATGCAAAAGGAAACAGAATCAAGAGAATACACAGGAAAGTAAATGGTGGTACAGAATTTGTCTAGCACAGTCTTTCACCCTGTACAGTTTGTCCTTAAAATTTTAGGAAGAGACCTCATCAATCACTGCTATTCTTATGAGCCAACAGTTTTCCAAGCATGATGGTTACTTTTGAAAGAAATCCTTTCCTCTTTTTTTCTTTTTTAAATATCTTACATATTTAGATTTCTAAAATTCTGGTACTAAAATCTGAACACGTTCTTAGTAGATGAAAGCCATAGCTGCTGCCTTTACCAGAATTTATTCAGGTGATGAACCCATCTTAAAATGTACTTAAAATATAACCCAAAATGGTTGATGCTTAAAAGGAGAGTTAACAGGGGACTGGGCTCCATTTCTTTTGAGCTGCTTTGAGCTCCTCCTTTGGACTCACGGCTTGTCATCCTGCTATACCTAAAAGTAGTATCCGTTACTTTTTACCGCCAAGAAAATTTGGGTGCTCTAATATGGACTGTATTTCAGGTTCTGAAATGGGAGTCATTACACACTTTTAAGACTTGAATAGCCCCACTGCCTCCTGGTAGGCTGCTTAAAAACACAAAGGGTTGGCAAAGTTTAAGCGAATTGCTCATATTTGAGGTTTTTAAGTATAATTTTTAGACTTATGAAAGACAAAATAAGGTGCAAACCCTCTTTCAAGAAAGCCTGCATCTGTTTTACAGATAGATATTGTTTTCATGTGTGAAAATTCAGCTACATGGTTAAGGGGGAAATCAGAGCATAATCCAAAAGTAAAAAGGATCACATGTTTCCCCAAATTTCATCTCTCATTCTGTCTCCTCTAGTTCATTCTGGTGTAAGATACAGACTGCAGACCTTCATTTCTCTGCAACTGTGGCACCAACTCGAACATTTGCTTTTAATCATGGAAACTTGATTTTCATTCATTGGAAGTCCAGAGCAAGCACAAACCTATATGAGAGTTCAGATCGAGCTAAAGATGCCCTTAGCCCACCCCCTAGAGAATCTGATTGGTCTGGACTTTGGGTTTAGAGTCAATTGCTTTCACCTGCCTAGAATTCTCTGGATGGTGTTAACTTACACTGCCTGCCAGGAGTGGAAGAGCACTGAAGTTAGCTAATGGGGTGCCTGAGTTGTGACATCATGGAGGCCTCTGTCCACTTAATATTTTTTCACTGCTAAAAAGTCCTGGTCTCACTGTTGAATTTACTTTTTCTGTCCTGTCTGAGACAAGGTGAAACATCAAATGACCAGAAGTACCTGAAATGACAAATGTGGGCTCATAAAATTCAGCTAACAGTTTTATCATAATTTATAAGTGTAGTCTGCATCTAAGGCCATTCTCAAAATATTATAGATTGTGAAGAGCTTCTCTAGTCTCTATAAGATGCTGAGTTCCTAGAGATGGAGTCTTGGCAGGTTTTCTCTTAGGAAAAAGAAAGGGGGTGCTATTGAATTACAGGTAAAAGTTCAAAACTGCATGTATATCCCCTGCCTTCCATGCCTAAGGAGTACAAAGATCTGCTAATTCAATGTTTTTTGTATTCATTAAACATAAATATACAGGAAAGAATGTTTGTGCTATCTATGAGTTGAAGTTATTTTAAAATATCTTCCTGTTTGCACTGGTGAGTCAGTTTTAAAGAACTGGTCTATCACCATTATTTTCCTACTCAGAGGCCACGTCTCCAAGTCCACTGCAGTGCCTAAGGTTTCTCAGTTTCCACACCACTAGTATTTTAGGACCTCATAATTCTTTGTCATGGGGACATCCTGTGCACTGTAGAATATCCATCAGCATCCTTGCCCTCTACCCAAAAGTTGCCAGTAAGCATCTCCCCAGATAAGAAACTCCAAACTGTCACCAAATATTACCAAATGTCCTATGTGACACAGATTATCCCATTAAAAACTATGGCCTATGCTGACTAAGCACCCCTTGCCTTTATGTAGGTGCTATGTTCTATTGACTTTAATATTCCCAACACCAAGCAAGTGCCTGACACAGTGACCTCAACATTTACAGAGTGGAAGGCATTATCTTCATTAGCATAACAACCTGTCCTCTTTTGTTAAGCAAGGTTAGGTTGGGTGATTGTTAGGAAGACTTCCAGGAACACAGCTTATTATTCTAGATACTGTGTTTAACCTACCCAACTATCATCTTTAGTTGTATGATGCTTACATTATGCTAAAATAATATATACTGTGGTTTATCTATATAATTGTATTTGTATATATAATTATAATGTATCATCACACATTGTTTAGTGGTATATTTGCTTTTGTTATAAATGTGGATAAACATAAATTTTAAAGAAGTTAAATCTCATCTCTATTAAGTAAAAAAAGTACTTCATGTAATAATAATTTTAAAAAGAACCACTACTCTAGCAAATCTTACTCTAGATTTTTGCTTGATATATTTTTCAATCACTCATATATGAATAAACATTGTTTTGTTCCACTTTTTACAAAATTCATATAAACCCAATTGTTAAGAAAAATACTTACAATTGACCTCATGTCCTTTCAATGTCATACTGTAACATTATCCAACCAGCCCACCCAAGGAGGATTACATTCTTCAGGAAAACATAATTTGATTTGACTTACTATGTACTATTGACCAAGGCCCAGACTTGGGAAAGTTACAGGTTAACTTGCATACTTTTGCTCAGTAAAGATGAAAATTATTTTTGCTGGGTAAGGAAGATAACCCCAAAGGTTACAGTTTAATTGCCCTGTGGGATATAATCAGTTTTAAATCTAACTTGCAAATGCATTCCAGCATCCTTCTGCTGACTAACTATATACATAAATCTCTTTTCCAAATGCTCTTTGAAGCAGCCTTTTACCATCCTGCTAGTTCTTTCTTTTGTCAACATTTTCTTGCATATTTATTTTACAAGATTTTCCTCAATGTACAATGAGGCTTTATTTTCACAAGTTGACGACATTGTAGGTCTTAAATACATTTAATACACCTAATCTACCTAAAGCATCACCTTGCCACCAACAATATGTACAGTAATTGATGGACTATTTACCCCTCAGATCTGCAAACATCACCATGTTGGGTCCGTGGGGGTCTCTTAAAGATGAGGACAGATCACCAAAGTCTAGTAAACCAGTAGCAAACTTTATTCCAGGAAAAAAATTTTAAGAATTTTTAAAAAACCTCTGTGGGGCACAAAAAGCTTATCAGCTAGCTGAGACCACAGTCAGAGATAGACTTGTAAGGCTGTGGCAAAGGTTGGTTTTCAAATTCTTCCATTTTATAGCAAGAGACAACAAGCATTAGACAATAACAAAAGAACTTTTACAATCTCAAGATAAAACTCAGATACAATTTGTCCTTCTTTGCAATTTTTATTAACAGAGATTTTAGTTAGACCAGTGTTTGTATTTTAAGTCTTCTTTCTCCTGCTACTCTCTGATGGTGTTTACCAAAGCTCTGCACTCCCCCTAATGCTGGCAGTTTCAGGTAGCAGGGACAATGCATAACAGAAAAGTCACATACATCCCACCCGCTAAAGCTTAACTCAGCTTATGTCCATTGTTGGTCATGGGTGAACGGAGTGTTATCTTAGGGCTAATCCTCAGTTTGCAGAGCTGACCCACAATTCAGAAGAGGGATGCTTCGGTCTGGTAGACAGATGGGTTGTAAAGCAAAGTAACCCACTGTTAACAGTTAATCCATAAGCTGCTGAAAAATCTGCTGACAGCCTGCTCTCATTCTCCTAGGCTTACAACTTTGTATTTCTTTATATATTCTTATTTCTAGAATCTACATTTCTAGATTCTTATTCTTGGACTTTTCAACCAGAGAGCATCAGTCTACCAATCTCTTGACCAATAAAAGAGCAAAAATCTAACATTTGAAATCTAGTTTACAGAAAGCCTATGCTTTGAAACCTTTTTGATGTGGGTAGAGGCCAGAGATGTTAATGGACATGCTGCAGTGTCCAATATGCTCCATGGCAAATCAGAACCCAAACCATCATATGCCTGGAACCATCTGCATTTGTATGAGAGTCATAAATGAGGAAAATTGTGTGTGTGTGTGTGTGTGTGTGTCTTCATGTGTATGTGAATGCACATGCATCTGAACCTTTAAAAAATTAAACAGTTGTCCTACATATATCACTCCACTAGTTAATCTTTGTTATCCTATGTTTCTGTTGTTTATTTATGTAATCGGGTGTAAATATAATCCTCAGGTTTTAGTAGGGTATTCTCCACCATTGTATAGCTAAATATATGACTATGCCTTTGCAATGTAGATGGGTGTTGAGATTGCATCAGACTTTCTGATTGTTACAAATATATTGTTTTCATTCATATATGCATTTCTTAGAGTAACAAACTCAAGGAACTTTCAAAAATCTCTGTCTACGGATGAAATTTCTAAGATACATAGCAGTGCATCCTTAAGGTTTTGAGATAATGCACTTTTTTATTTATTTTTATTATTTAATTAAAAATTTCCACCTCCTCCCATTTCCCTCCCGCTCCCCCCATCCCCCTTCCCTTCCCTCTCCAGTCCAAAGAGCAGTCAGGGTTCCCTGCCCTGTGGGAAGTCCAAGGTCCTCCCCCCTCCATCCAGGACTAGGAAGGTGAGCATCCAAACAGACTAGGCTCCCACAAAGTCATTACATGCAGTAGGATCAAAACCCAGTGCCATTGTCCTTGGCTTCTCAGTCAGCCCTCCTTGTCAGCCACGTTCAGGGAGTCCGGTTTGATTACATGCTCCATCATCCAGTTGGCCTTGGTGAGCTCCCATTAGATCAGCCCCACCATCTCAGTGGGTGGGCGCACCCTTCGCGGTCCTAACTTCCTTGCTCATGTTCTCCCTCCTTCTGCTCCTCATTTGAACCTTAGGAGCTTAGTCCAGTGTTCCAATGTGGGTCTCTGTCTCTAGCTTCATCCATCGCCAGATGAAGGTTCTACGGTGATATGCAAGATATTCATCTGTATGGCTATATGATAGGGCCAGTTCAGGCTCACTCTCCTTAGCTGCCCAAGGATCTAGCTGGGGACATCTCCATGGACACCTGGGAACACCTCTAGAGTCAAGTCTCTCGCCGAACCTAAAATGCACTTTTAATGTTCCCAAAAGAATGATCAAATTTACAGGCCCATCGATGTTCTACTTCTTTGCTAATATCAGTATTCTAACTTTTAAAGTCATTAAGTGTATTTTAACTTAAAATGTTTTTTTTCTCAGATTAATTTTATTTGATCATAAGGCTAGATTAATAATTCTTTCATTAAATTTAGGACTATTTAAGCATTACTTCTCCCCCAAATTTTTCTGAACCTCTTTTGTGTTTGTGACTACAAATATCTATATGGTAAGCTATTTAATATTGTACTATGTGTCACAGGAATTCTCATTTTTTCAGTTTTCTCTTTGTTTTAGTTTGAATGATTTTGTTCTTGTCTTCATGTTCTGTGCTCTTTTTATCTTCAGTATATATTCATTTATTCATTTTACAGTCTCTCTGAGTGTGTGTATGTGTGTGTGTGTTTGTGTGTGTGTATGTGTGTGTGTGTGTGATATAGACAGAGGGGATGATGAAAGAGAATGCACTTGATCCTCAGTTAGTGCTGCTCTTTGAAGAGGTTATGCGGAGGTTCAACCCTGCACGGGGGAAGGGCTTTGATACTTTAAATCCTCACCCTGCATCCAGTTTGCTCTCTGCTTTTTGCTTGTGGTCAAGATGTGATCTTTCAGCTTTCTACTGCTACCACCATGTCAGCCGCTTGCTGCCATGTCCCTTTACCAAAATGGACTGGAACCATAAACCTAAATAATCTTTTTATTCTATAAGTTGCCTTGAACATGACATTTTATCACAGCAACAGAAAAACAACTAAATACACCTAAATTTCATAGTTTTATATCTTCCATAGGGAGCCCTTGCCTCCTGTTTATTTACATTATCATTATTATTTGCACTGAGTATTGTTCAGAATACGAATCACATTTAGGTGCTCCAGACATGTGTTTCAATTCTTTTTATTAGAGAAGCTAGATGTTGTGAATTTTATCGGTGCATCGCCCCTAGATTTTGCTGTTTTCATTTAAAAGAAAGTTGTTTTTATTCAGAAGCAATTACCTGATGATATGGTCAACACTTTAGAAACTTGTTTTTAACTTTTGTAATAGTGAGTTTAAAGCAACTTTTCCTATGCCAAATTTGCTACTATAAAGAGTCCCTTTGTTGATCTACACTGAAAATACAAATTTTAAAATGTCTGTCTACTGTGTTTGATGAGCCTAGCCTCCTGTGAACTCTGAAATTGTTTAACTTAGAACTGTGCAGTGGGAGCTCTTTTCATTTTTTGTGGAATTTCACCTTCTATGCAAGCAGTTTAATTTTCATTTGAAGCTTCTAGGAAGAATCCTGGAGCTTTCCCTCAGTATGACACTCCCCCCATGCCGCTGCAACACTCTGTCTTTCATCTTGAACTCTGATCCTTGTCTCTATGATTTATAGAAACTGAAGTATTTTATTTGGTTTCTCCAAAACACTGTGGCATTCAAGAAGTGCCTCTATGATGAAAGCCAGGACAATCACATAATTCACCTAATATATTTCTTTTGTTTTCTTGGCTTTCTTCTTTGTATAAAATGGTTGTTCTTATCTATTTTGCCCAGTTTCAAATTGCTTAAGGTAAAAGCTCAAGTTGACACTAGTTGTGTTGGCATGACTTGAAATAGAAGTCTGCAGCTTCTTTTGATAAACAAATGAAATCAGACGCATTCATCTTTGCCATCATTTGTACTTTCTTATTTAAGAAATCATTTTCTAGTACATTCTAAACTTTTCTAGTCTGCAACCCATTTAAAGCAATTTCCTTATGTAAGTAACAAAGTGTGACCAAATGATTTCTAGAAAGTGCACCCAGTCTCTATTGATCTACAAGAGAGGCACTTTCACTCTACTTTTCTATCTCTACAAAGTATCTGAAAGAAACTCTGGAGTCTTCTCTTTCTGTGAAACTGTGGTCCTGTCTACCTCTTCCTGATTTTTTCCCAGCCATTATATCACAGTCGACTGCTTTGACTATAGTGAAAGATGGCCATAAGGACATTTTGGAGTAAGAGAAAATGTCTATGATCAGTTCTGGAGGAGAAACAGAAAGCTTGGTTATATCATTTAGAGCACAAGCTCATTAAGACACTTCTATAAAGAAAAGCAATGCAATCAGAACCTGGGATAGCCAATCCCTGTACCTATGAAACTAAAGGACAGATAGCATCTTGCTGACAGCACAGGTGATGGAAAAGTTAACGTCCTTCACTACCTACCTCTATTTAAGGTAGTGCCTATAGGTCCTGAGACCATAAAATTGGAAGAATACTCACTAATGTGCTGGGTATTTGTCTCTCTATGTCTAAGTATGTCCTGGGGTATGGTCAAAGTGCCTAGTAAAGAAGACCCCAGAAGACTTTAGGTTTCATGTTGAGCTTATTATTCTTTGGTTCCCCCTGACACAATAATTTATAAAAGATAATTGTAATGGTCTGCCCTGTCCCTTTAAGAGACAAGCCATGCCCACTCCCTCCCCCCATCCACTGAGGCAAGCTGATTTTCAGATTCCAGCATGAGTCCCTTCCTTTTCTGTCTCCCTCTTAAGAGACAGCTTCTGTCTCCCCCAACTTCTCCCCTACCCCCTTCTGTCTGTTTCTCTCTCTCTTTCTCTCTTTCTCTCATCTCTCTCTGCTCTTCTCCCCTTCTCCCGTTTCCCCTCCATAACGCACTAAATAAACCTCACTCTGCATGGCATGCCTATCCATCTGTCTCTTGCCTGCATGTGGCTTCCTTCCTGGGACCAGCCACCTTCAGAGACCTGTGGCATGGTCTCATAGTGTGCCCATCTGTCTGTCTCTCCTTGTGGGACTGGCTTCTCTCGGGACCTGCTGCTCATTGCCTGCCCCTGCTTGGGGACATGTGGCATGGTCTCATGGCCCACTGTCTACTGCAGCCACTCAGGAACCTGCAGAATTACATTGGTGAAAGGCCACTTGGAATGGCCTCTGGCCTCTCTCGCTTCTGAGTCACACCAACCTGATCCAGTCAGGCTATAGCAAACCCCATCTGCAGGCAGAGGACACTTTCCTAGAGGTCCTGCAGTGTTTGCTGACAGTTTACACCCTGCCTCTAGGGGGAGAGGCCACATTATAGGCCTTGTGGTGCTGCCGTTTCCTGGGTTTTTATGGTATCAGCTATGGGTAGCAAGCCATCCAAGCCCATCAATCCAGCCTCCCCCCGATACCTTTAAGAGGTTCTAAAACCCCAGGCCTTATTGCCCTACTTCTTCAGCTCTAACCCTCATTCCACCAGTGTCCTGATGCCTCCACTTTTAGGGGAGCTTTCTAACTACTGTCAGCTCACAGGCAAATGGAAGTCATTTCTTAAAAATGTCCCTGCCACTGCTACTGCTGCCAACAAGACTGGTCGGATCCATGAGGCAGCTATTTTTAGTTCCAGCATTTTGCTACTTGCTGTAGCTTGTGGCATGGCAGCTCAGTGACAGGGTGGGTCACACATCTAGGACTCTCTTATTATTAAACTTAGAATCCCTACAGCCCAAAAATTGTGGCTTTTCCATACAACATGTGACTGATGCCATTTTGACTGAGGTCAGGTGACCTTACCACCATCTTAACTGAGGTCAAGTGAGCTAGCCACCATCTTGGTGATCCAGGTCAGGTGAACAAGTTCCACCATCTTTACTGAGGTATACCCTTCCTGGTCCCCCGATTTTCTTATGTTTTTGGCTCTAAATTCCTATTGCTGACTCTGTTGCATTGTGTTTTGCATAGTGGCATGCCTTTGGTAGGATTCACCTAGCGCATCAATTTCACCCAATTCTTGTTTACTCTGTGTGTGTGTATTCATACATGTAATTTACATGCACCTACGTTTACTGTTAAATGTTATAATTGTATATTTATTACATCTCATTTCAGACTACAGTAACAATAAGTCTCATGTTTTAAACTGGTATATACTTTTAAGCCTCTTACAAAGATACTTTATATTTAATCTAAACCTCATTTAAAATATATTAACATGTTCTCTACTATTGTCAGCTCTGCCATTAACCTTCTATTGCAAACAGTTTTTTCTTCTTTCTATCTTTTTTACAAGTGTAAATCTTACCTGTTAAGAACCAATACAGTCAAGCTCAGATCCAGCTCTCCAGGCAGATTCTATACTGTAGCTGTATCTGATAAACAGCCCTCAACTGCTCAGAGATCTGGGGAATATGGTATTTAAATATTTAATTGTTAAAAAAGTTTTTCATAACAAAAAGAGACAGGTTGGCTCCTAGCAGCAGCACTCTACTTCCTCCAAAGAAGACAGAAGACAAATGGGCACGGAACAATGTCCATCTGCAATTCACTTCAACTGCCTTTCATCTAAACTGAAGATCACCAGACAGTGGACAGAATCACTGGAATCAAGAGCTTAACTGCTCAGGTCAAGGTAGGCTTGTCTTCCCACAGATTAGCCCAAAGGATCTTCTGGAACCTGGCAGGCCCTGAACTAAACAGTAAAAGACAAATATGACCTTCAGCAACCATGGAGGACCCTGAGGAGTAGCTCTAGGTATCAACCAAGTAAGTTCTCTGTTGTTTTTAATCAATAACTCAAGTAAAATTTTATCCTTCTCAGAGATATCTGATGTAGTTTGATAGCTGAGACGTTTTATCAGTTTAAAAGGACAACCTCACCAAACAAATTTAAATAAAATACAAATACAAGACCTGAAAGTTATAAAGGTATGAGAAGAAATACAAGTTATCAAATTTCTCTCTCATGCTGCCTTCCATAATCTTAAAAATACTTTTTATTATGCAAAAATATCTGTCACAATAGTTTTGTCCTAAATATGCTACTGTTTATACAATGTATATGTCTAAAATTTCTGTTTTCATAAACCCCAAAAGTTCTTATGAGTTCCAGGGAGCCAAATTGAAGGATCTTCCTTAAACAGGTCAGATATAACCCCTTCAATTCCCTGGTCCTAAAAATTTTTTCCCTAAACTTAACTTTGTCCTCTGTTCTGCCAATACCTTAAACAGGTATAAGAGACACCAGACATTTCCATACCACAAACACCAGACAGGAACAAACAGACCAGATATGCCAGGATGTGAGCAGCATCCATCTTTCTTAGGTCCCCCCCCAATGATATTCACAAATAAGCAGGAAGCAGTTTTGAGAATTTGCTACCCCAATTCCTTTAACCTGTTGTGCCTAAACTCCTGCCTTTTTATTATAAAAAGAGATGGATATGTAATGGTCTGCTCTGTCCCTTTAAGAGACAAGCCACACCTACTCCCTCCCTCATCTGCTGAGGCAAGCTGATCTTCAACTTCTAGCCTGAATCCCTTCTTTTTTCTGTCTCTCCCCCAAAGAGGCATGTTCTACCTCGCTCCATTTTCCCCACTTCTCCCCTCCCCCCCCTCTCGTTTCTCTCTGCTCTTCCCCCTTCTCCCCTTACTTCCTCTCCCCTTCCCTTCCATAACCCATTAAATAAATTTCCAACCTCACTCTGTATGGTGGGCCTATCCACATCTTTGTCTCTCGCCAACCGCGTGGCTCCCTGCCCCTGACCAATTGCCTTAGAAAACCTGTGGTGTGGTCTCATGGCATGCCCTTACATCTGTCTCTCCTTATGGGACTCATTTCCCCTTGTGGCCCACTGCAGCCACTTTGGAAATGTGCTGTCCCTGCCTGGGACTGGCTGCTCTTGGAACCTGCTGCCCACTGCTGCCACTTGGGGACCTGCACCATTTCTGCTGCTGCAGTCACTCAGGGATACACAGCATTTTTATTTAATCCATCACAGTAATATATTTTATTGCTATTGGAGCTGACTGTATTTTAGTCTATGAGATCTGGACTGCTTTTCCTGGCCTATAGCATACACCAATTGTTCTCAACCTTTCTAATGCTATGACCCTTTAATACAAAGTTCCTCATGTTGTACAAGTAAGCCCCAACCATAAAATTATTTTCATTGCTACTTCATAACTGCAATTTTGCTACTGTTATTAAGCATAATATAAATATCTTATATGCAACCCCAGATAGTTTGAGACCCATGGGTTGAAAACCACATAGATGGCTACAGCAGTCATATAATCAAGGTCAAACTAGTGACTGTGACTTTGGATAGTTGCCCTTTGACCTCCCAGACATATATAGTGTATATTTGTCCTATGGTTGAAAATAGGGGTGGACATTTTTTGAGGTTGGTAGCCCTCCAACTACCAGGAACTTCAAACTTTGAATGAGGATTGTCAAACTGGTGATAAGGTACTACTCACATGTGCAGGGCTTTCCAACCACATAGCTATGGTTCATACACACCAATATCAGTGTCTGAGAGTCATGCTTATATTAACGTAGCCTGACAATGCTCCTGTGTAGCTTGCGAAGAAGCCAGACAGCACCTAGAGAATGACTATAGATCACTGAGGCTCTACATGTTGCTATGTGACTCATTATGGATCTAATTGAGTAATAAAACTCTAACATTTTTAGTTGGTATTACTATGTAGTGCATGGAGAGTTACTCCTGGGATATTTATATAGTTTCATCATTCGTCATGGTTTGATGGCTCAGGACTAAGTGTCCTGGTAAGAACCCAAGGTGGTTACTGTATACCATTACATTGATGATATATGCTTTTTCTTTCCCTTTCTCATACAGATTTTGCATTTGTAGCTGTGAGTCTGAGAGGTTTTTTGGGGACTGTTCTAAAATTATGGGGGCAAAGAGTGAATGCCTCTTCTTAGTACAAGGGGCTAGTTTATCTAAATGGTTTCCTAAAAACAAAATTACAAGAAATATTGGGAACAGTGTCAAAGATCAGTTTTGACAAGTATAACACTTACAAGAGTTGGGTATGAGGATAAAAAAAAATAAGAGAATGAAGATGTGAGTGAAAATAATAAAACAAAAGCATAGGTTAGTACTAGAAGGGAGTTCCAGTGAATACTGAAATTTGCCCACATATTATTTTCCATACACTTTTATACCCCAACACAAAAGGGAGAAGAAGGGAAAAAAACTGCTTTAAAATGATATAAAGGACAACTAGAACAGTTACTTACTTCAATACATTGATACATCAAGTCACTAATTCATGAGAAAAACATTCTGTTGTTTAGGCAGTGAACCCACCCTACATCAAATATCCTGATGGCAGCCAAACCTCTTAATTCAAAAGAAGGAGCATAAATATTTTGAATTTCCTGACCTTTTGTCAGGGTGGAGTGGATATACCTGTATGGACCATTAAAATACCAAGTAACCACACTCTAGGTCAAGGTGTGTAGCCAGACTTGTTTTCAACAACTTTGAACAAGCTAAAACTCTCTGACCTTGAGACAAGATGGAAATCGGCTCACATTTTTGGGCCTTCACAGAACAGCAATACACATACACAAATATGCACACACACCACACACACATAAACACACACATACACTCACACGATATGGACTCACCAAAAGATGTCTAGTATACTGCTAGTTTCAGTAGGGACATGTGGTAATTTGAATGAATGTGGCAATATTGGGAGGTGTGGTTTTGGTGGAGTAGATGTGGCCTTCTTGGAGGAAGTAAAGTATGTCACTGGGGGTGGATTTTAGGATTTTGCAAACCTAAACCAGGCCGAGTGGCACTCTCTTTTCCTATTATCTGATGATCTGGATGTAGAACTCCTGGCTTCTTCTTCAGCACCATGTCTTCCTTCAAGCTACTATGTTTCCCACCATGAGATAATAGGCTAAACTTTTAAACCTGTAAACCAGTGCCAATTAAATGTTTTCCTTTTTAAGAGTTGCTGAGGTCATGGTTTCTTTTCACAATAACAATCCTAAGACAGAAGTTAGTCCCAGGGACTGGGATATTGTTGAGATAGGCCAGCCCATGCTTTTGTTTAGAGGAATGTAGACTTTGGGATGTCAGATTATGAAAGCAGTTAAATGCTTTAAGTGTTGCTTAATTGGCCGTATTATTAGAAGCATGGAAGACAGTGGTCCTAAGGGTAATTTGAACTGTGGGGGCTCAGCTCAAGATGTTTCAGAGAAGAATTTTAGTATGTGGCCTAGAGGTCCCTCTTGTGATATTTTGGTAAAGAATGTGGCTGCTTTCTGCCCTTGTCAAAAAAAATCTACATGAGGCTAAACTAATTAGCAGTTTTGGCAGAGATTTCCAGACAGCCTACTGTTGACTGTGTTACTTGATTATTAGTGGCCATTCTTATACAGATCTATAATAAAAAGGAACAAGTTGAATGAGGAAAGAAAAATACAAAACGTGCCATTTGAGGAGAAAAAGAGCATCAAAGAGTTTAATGGAATTAAGTTTTGTGTTCCAGGAGATAAAGAAATTAAAGAAAACCTGATGCTGAATGGAATAAAGGGATTTGTGACTTTAGGGCAGGATTTCACCCACATAAGTGCTCAACTTGTAAAAAAGAATTAAAGAAAAACTTAGGATCTGGCGTTGTTGCACACACCTTTAATCCTAGCATTCAGGATGCAGAGGAAGCAGATCTCTGAGTTTAAGGCCAGTGAGGTCTACAGGTCGAGTTCCAGAATAGACAATCTTAGGCAGTGAAAGAAACCACTGAAAACAGAAAGCTGATGAAAATGTGTTTGAACGAGGGGACCATGTTCCAGTCCCAGCAAGCAACAGAACTTGGTCATTTCAGCCACATGTTTCTGGCTTTCGAGTCAAGAATAAAAAAGGGGTAGTTGGGAATTTCCCTCCATGTCTAAGAAAATCTGCTGAGGCCCAGTGTGTAGCAGGGGTGTCCCTGTATGGAGTCCTAAAGAGGTCATTGTGTGAAGCTGTGAAAATGAAGCCTGGATTGCCTTGGAGACCCTAAAATGTTGGAGATGCCAGAGCTCTGGGATATCTGCCAAGGAGAGCTGCTAACAGAGAGTGAATGGAACCAATCCAAGAAAGAGAAGTGTGCTGCAGTTAACAAAGCTAAAAGGAGTTGGAGATCTGAAGAGCACTTTGACATTAGACTCGGAAATGAAGAGTTTGGAGTTTGCCCAGCTGGTTTTTGGTCTTGTTTTGGTCCAGTATTTCCTCACTATGTTCCCTTTTCCTCTCTTTTGGAATAGTATCCTGTACCATTATATGTTGGAAATATGTGATCTGAGTTTTGATTTTGATTTTATAAAGGATTACATTTAAGGGATCGCCATGAGTCTCAAACAAGATGTTAGTTAGTCTTTGGACTTTTAAATGGGCTTGAGATTGATAGACATGGGAACTTGAAATTGGACTGAATTCTTTTTGTGTTATGATATGGCTGCAAGCTTGTGGAGGCAAGGGATTGGAGTGTGGTGGTTTGAATAAAAATGGCCCCCATAGGCTCATAGGGAGTTAAACTATAAGGAGGTGTGGCCTTGTTGGGGGAAGTGTGTCCCTGGCAGTAGGTTTTGGGGTTTCAGAAACCCAAACCAGGCCCAGTGTCATAGAACTCTCAGCTACCTCTCTCTCTAGCACTATGTCTGAGTACATGCCTCCATGCTTTCTGCTATGATGATAATGAACCTGTAAGCCAGCCCCAATTAAATATTTTCCTTTCAAAGGGTTGTCATGGTCCACAGTGTCTCTTCACACCCATAGAAACCCTAAGACAGTCCACAAAGACACTTGGAAGGTGACAACAGTACAGCTGTCTACTAATGTTGGCCAAGATGGCCAGTGAGCTGAATTAAGTGTTAAATGGCTAGTAGTCATAACTATCCTTCCCTACTCCCCTATTCCATGTGTATATTAGATTGGGATGCATAACTTTGATTCCTACGGGACTCTTCCCTGTAGGAAGACCTACATAGCCTAGAGAGCTTATGAACCTTAGGGTGGATAAAACCTACAGAGCCTGAGAGCTTGGGAAACCTATAAAGTTCAGAAAGTCAGTGATGGGTCTGAAAGCCTACTGAGTCCTAGAGCCTAGCAAAACCTACAAGGTCTAAAAACCTACTAACCACAGTGAGTCTTGTTCTGCATATTGTTCCATGAATTATGGACCTAAACAGTACTCTTACTAGTCTGTCCTGATAAAGCCCCTGTTGTCTAAAATGGGTGGAATTTTAGAGAGGGTTATAAGGGCTAATGTATGTTTAAACAACATGGAACTGATATGGGTATCTTTCATGAGTCAAAAGGACATTTTAGAATGTCCAAATTGAACATCTAAGAACAACACAAAATGTCACAATGGGTATTTGGGGTCCCACAAAATAAAGTGATGTAATTCATTACATAATTTTCTGGGGGAGGGGCAGAATGATACTTTTTTGCAATTCTGTATAAACCTTTAATTTTGCCTTTGCCAGCTTATTGTGTGTCTATGTGCCCACTTCCATGCAGCCTGTGTGTGGTCTGTTTGTGTGTCTATGCCAACATATGAGGCCCACAGTGCTGCTATGTATCTGTGTGTCTGACAATGACTCTCTCTCCATTGGATTGCATGGATATAGTTGCCTAGATCTAATACCATATCTTATCTGCCATGAGATCCTAGAAATCTTTGACTTTCCAGCCTCCTGTGATCCCCTTACTTTCCTCACATCAGATCTTGGGCCTCACACACCTTTACCAGTAAAATCAACTTTTCATATATACAGCAATGTCTCAGACTTTTCCCTTTTCCCCACAACCTCTCCAGCATAAGTTGTCATCACTGTTTTTGATCTTGGCCATTCTTACAGTTATAAGATGGAATCTCAGAGTTGTTTTGATTTGCATTTCTCTAATGACTAAGGATATTGAACATTTCCTTATGCGTCTTTCAGCCATTTTAGATTCCTCTGTTGAGAGTTATCTGTTTAGGTCTGTGCTCCATTTTTTATTGAATTATGTGTTCTTTTGATGACCAATTCCTTGAGTAATTTGTATATTTTGGAGATCAGACCTCTGTCTGATGTGGGGTTCGTGAAGATCTTTTCCCATTCTGTAAGTTGTCATTTTGTCTTGTTGACCATGTCCTTTGCTTTACAGAAGCTTTTCAGTTTCAGGAGGTCCCATTTATTAATTGTTTCTCTCAGTATCTGTGCTGCTGGGATATATTTAGGAAGTGGTCTCCTGTGCCAGTGCGTTCAAGTGCACTTCCCACTTTCTCTTCTATCCAGTTCAGTGTGGCTGGCTTTATGTTGAGGTCTTTGATCCATTTGGACTTTAGTTTTGTGCATGGTGATAGATATGGATCTATTCTAATTCTTCTACATGTTGATATCCAGTTATGCCAGCACCACTTGTTAAATATGCTTCCTTTTTTCCATTTGATAATTTTTGCTTCTTTGTCAAAAATCAGGTGTTTGAAGGTGTGTGGATTAATATCCAGTTCTATTCTGTTCCATTGGTCCTCCTATCTGTTCTTAAGTCAATACCAGGCTGTTTTAAGTATTGTAGTTCTGTAGTCGAGTTTGAAGTCAGCGATTGTGATGCTTCCCGAAGTTCTTTTATTGTACAGAATTGTTTTGGCTATCCTGGGCTTTTTGCTTTTCCATATGAAATTGAGTACTGTTCCTTCGAGGTCTTCGAAGAATTTTGCTGGGCATTGCATTGAATCTGTAGATTGTTTTTGGTAAGATTGCCATTTTTTCTATGTTAATTCTGCCTATGCAAGAGCATGGGAGATCTTTCCACTTTTTGTTGTCTTCTTCAATTTCTTTCTTCAAAGATTTAAAGTTCTTTTCATATAAGTCTTCCACTTGTTTGCTTAGAGTTACTTCAAGATATTTTATGCTATTTGTGACTATTGTGAAGGGTGTTGATTCTCTAATTTCTTCCACAGCCCTTTTGTCATCTGTGTACAGGAGGGCTACTGATTTTTTTGAGTTAATCTTGTATCCTCCTACATTACTGAAAGTGTTTATGAGTTGTAGAAGTTCCTTGGTAAAATTTTTGGGATTGCTTATATAAACTATCATATTATCAGCAAATAGTGAGAGTCTTACTTCTTCTTTTCCCATTTGTATCCCCTTGATCTCCTTTTGGTCTTATTACTCTAGCTAGAATCTCAAGAAATATATTGAATAGATATGGAGAGAGTGGACAACCTTGTCTTGTTCCTTATGGAATCGCTGGGAGTTTCTACCCATTTAGTTTGATGTTGGCTTGCTGTATATTGCCTTTATTATGTTTAGGTATGTTCCTAGTATCCCTGCTGTTCCCAAGACCTTTATCATGAAGCAATGTTGAATTTTGTCAAATGCTTTTTCAGCATCTAATGAGATGATCATGTGGTTTTTTTACTTTTCAGTTTGTTTATATGGTGGATTACTTTGAGAGATTTTCTTATGTTGAACCATCTCTACATCTCTGAAATGAAGCTGACTTGGTCATGGTGGATGATGGTTCTGATGTGTTCTTGGATTCAATTCACCAGTATTTTATTTAGTATTTTTGCATCAATTTTCACGAGTGAGATTGGTCTATAATTCTCCTTCTTAGTAATGTCTTTCTGTGGTTTGGGTATCAGGGTAACTGTAGCCTCATAAAAAGAGTTCGGCATTATTCTTTTTGTTTCTGTTGTGTGGAATAATTTGAGGAATATTGGTATTAGTTCTTCTTTGAAAGTCTTGTAGAATTCTGAGCTGAAACCATCTGGTCCTGGGTTATGGCCATACCACCCTGAATGCGCCCCAATCTCATCTAATAAAATTTGTCTAAAGCACTGTAAAGGGAATTTGCACCAACTGTATGACATTTCAGAAAAGGAAAACTACAGAATCAGTAAAGCAATTAGTGGTTGGCAAGGACCAAGTTAGGCAGAAACGTCTTTGAGTAGGGAAACATCCCATTGGTATTTGTCCAAACTCATAGAATAGGCAGCACCAAGTATGAACAACAGCATAAGGCCTGGACTTTGCCTCATGATGATGTATCCATGTAAATCATTCATTGCAATAAATAACCTGCTCAGTGATGAGGAATATTAACATTGAGGGAGGCTTATTTGTTTTGTTTTGTAAAGAATGCACATGCATAGAGGGAGGGAAGAAAAGGAAAAATATGTAAACTATATTGAATATTGTATTTTCATGATTTAAAATTTAACACTACATTATTATTGGGAAATATTCATGTTTGCAAAACTGTTACGGCTGAAGATTGTTTCAAATTGTATTGTTTTGTTTTGTTTTTAAGGAAAAAAAATATTTGTAACTAGCCCAGTCTAAAGCTGCAGAAGATTTAGAATTGTCTGATTTTATAAGGTGGTGTACTTAAAATTATATTTTGAGCCAGGCATGGGTGGCATACCCTTTTATTCCCAGCTCTCTGGAAATAGAAACAGGTGAATCTCTGTGAGTTCAAGGTCAGTCTGGTCTACAAAGTGAGTTCCAGGACAGTCACAGTGGTTACAAAGAGAAATCCTGTTTCAAAAAAAAACCAAAAATATTATATTTTGAGGCTATAATCACAATGTAAATCTCTTTGGTGTAGCTCTTTGTCATTAATATTTTGTATCTTTTTAATGCAAGTAAGATATACAAACATTGAACTGATAAAAGTGTAGTTGATCATTAATTAAATGTACAATATCTCCAATGACTTATGCTAAATTCTGTGTTCATTCCTTATAGAATGGACTAGACGACTTCTTATAAGAGTTAACATGTGGGAAGAGATAACATTTCACATGCCAAATCACACTATTTCACAATGCTAATAGCAATGCCAAATTGTCCTTTTTGTATAGGCATGATTTAAAAGAAGGCCTTTCTTCCTAATATTATAGAGAAAAAGAATTAGCATTATTTCTTCTTAAGAAAAGGAAGTACAAAAAGTAGAAATATATTTTAAATATTTATTGGCTAAAGGATTAATTATATGTTCATCTTTTGGGAATTTAGCTTAATTAATAGTAATAACTTTATTTTGATTCATGACTAAGAACATAATTCATTTTCAATTGTGATGTTTATTGTGTATTTGGGATTTAAAGAGCTTGACATTGTTATCTATTTTCCAGATTAGTAAAATAAATAAATAAATAAATGATTATAGAAAGCTTTTGTAGCTGGGCCATGTGACACATGCCTTTATTCCAAGCACTCGGAAGGCAGAGACAGGCAAATCTCTGTGTATTTGAGGACAACCTGGTCTATAAAGCAAGTTCCAGGAGAGCCAAGGCTACACAGAGAAACCCTGTCTCAAAAAACTAAAAAAGAAAAGAAAAAAAGCTTTCATACAATAGCGCTTTGCTTGTACAGTTTGAAAACCAAAAGTGCTTTTCATCTCTGAAATGCCCTTCCATGTTGTGCAAATGGCTAAATATGTGACATTTAAAATTATGTCATTTTTTTTCGCTTGAGTTTGAAGAAACTAACCAAGAAAGATTTATGTCTGTTCATGTGTGTGCAGGTGTGTGTGTATGTATGTGTGTGTGTGTGTGTGTGTGTGTGTGTGTGTAGGGCAGAGATCAGTCTTAGGTATTGTTTCTCAGGATTCTTCCATCTCGTTTTATGAGACGGGTCTCTAACTGAACTGTAACTTGCCGAGCTAGGGAGCCTCAGAAGTTCTCCTGTCTTTGTCTTTTCAACATTGGGATAACAAGGTACATTCCTACATTTTTACATGGGTTCTGGGGGATCAAACTCAGTTCTTTCTAGTTGTATGGCAAGTAATTTACCAACTAAGCTATCTGTTTGGGGGCACTAATTAAAAAAGTAGGCAATGCAGAATTCTTTATCAATGGACATTTGGAAAACTCTAAAAGACAAAACATTTGAGTTGATAACAGGCAGTGCAAGGCTCATCAAAACACGTTGTGTTTTAGTGTCCTATCTGTGTATTAGCCATAATAAGGACTTTTAAAGACAATGTAAAATAAAGTAGCCCATGTAAAATCATCTAGTGCAATGTATGCTTTCCAATATATATTCCTAAAGCATTAATTTTTTTGAAAGAACAACATAGCCATAAGAAATACCAACTTATATCCCATTTCAAAAAAGGAAAGCCTACAGAATTTTTTAATGGTTTTGGATTCTTCATCTGAACTTTCTTTCCTTAAGGCCATCCTTAACAAGCACCATGGCACAAATAACTATGAAGCATATAGAAGTATGTGGTCAGTTTTCTTTTCCTCCTCTTTCTGTTTTACTGAGCTGTGCCAAGCTCTATTAAGGAGGAAAAGAGCGGACCTACACTTGTGTTAAGAAATTTGAGAAATTAGTTTAGAGGTAGAATACTTGCCTAGCACTCACAAGGTACCTGATTAGAGCCCCCAGAAATGACAATGAAAAGGTTAGGAATACTCTGCTCAAGACAATCGTAGGGCCTGTCAAATGGCTCAGCTGCTAAACTTGAAGATCTGAGTTCCATCTCTCAATGCCAAGGACCCACATGGTGGAGAAAGAGAAGTGACTCCCAAAAATTATCTTCTGACCTTCAAGCACACAAACACAGACACACAGACTCACACACATGCGCACGCACACACACACACACACACACATACTCATACACACATTAAAATAAATAAAATGCTTTTACAAAAAGCTTTTTAAAAAGACTGTTGTAATAAGGATCAGAAATTTGGCTCAAGTTTGAACAAAACAAGGAAAAGGGGATATTTATAGCCAAGGAGTCCTATGAAGCAGACGATGGATGGAAAATTACTCAAAATTATCTTAAACCTAAGGGGGTACTTGCTGCTATAATCTAAAAATTCAGCCTAGCAGGATTCTTATAAAAGGCAGGCAAGAATCTGCATCGAAAATTGAGGCAAAGGAATTTTGTGAGTTCTCTAGGGTTAATCAGATATAAAAGGTGAAGAATCCTTCCTAACCTAACTTAGAAGTATTCCTCCTAATATGAGAGAATGCAGGGGCAGGATGGACTCAGACAGCCAAAGTTGAGATTGACTTAAAAAGCAAGATCAAAGAAACAGTCTTTGTCACTCTTACATGTACCAGCCAAGGATTTGGGTTACTCTGTTCTGGAAAACTCTAAAATAAACATTAGTCATTTATAAAACTGTGGTTGAAAATGATTCTGACTGAGAGTACTTCTCTTGCTCACTTTTGGACCAATCGCCATGTCTAAAAAAAAATGTAACATGACTGGGTAAACACAGTGTGTGGTCTCATGTGAATGACAAAGAGCTCTGTCAAAGTAGTGTAAAGGAGAGAAGACTCACAAGGAACCTGACAGAGTAAGATGGACAGATATGCCTGGTTTCCAATATTACTGCACTCACAGTACACATTTTCAAGTGGACATCTGAAGGCAAAGGCGTAAGTCACAAACAATCTCACACCAGTTTGGAATTATGATTAGTAGAAGAGTTATTTATTTAAAGGGGGAAAAACTTACAGATCACCGTCCCAGACAACAGCCCTCTGCGCAATCAGGAAGGGAGTCTAGTCGCCTGGAGCGGAGCAGGAAGTAAGAGAGAGCGAGGAGGGAAGTGGCCGCTTTTTTAAAGGGAGAGAGACCACGCCCCAATGGGCTGGTATCTCAGCAGCTATTGGCTGAAGGAGTGGAAGGACCTCCCGCAACAGACATCAAATGGAGGAGAGCAAGTATGGATGGTAACAATAGAAATTATACTAGATTTAGTTCACAGGCCAAGAACATAGAATATTCTTTGATTGATTGCATTTATTTTCCTTATCTTCCAGAATGCCTCAATAAAAAACCCAGTAAGTCAGTCCAGATATGCTTTTTTATTCTTTTCTGGTGGGCATCTCTCTCCTCTAAAATGGAATGGATCACTTTTAACATGCAGGTTTCATCATGCAAGCTTTACAAATCCTCTAAGGCCTCACTACATAACTTCACCATACCGTCTTTTCATAATTCCTCAAGAAAATATCTCTCCCTTATCCAACTGACATAGAATCAAGTTTCAGAACTTAGTGTAATTTATGTTTTATGGCTCACATATCCTCATCCTTCAAAAACTCACAATCCCTGCGTCTCCTGCATTATAGCATTTTCTTTTTACAGTTGAAACATAGTTCCATTATTAAAGGTAGAGCTCAAAGGAAATTTGCTTCATGAACTACTCCATTAATTTCCATGTCTTAGGAGTTCACTCTGAGAATATGAATCTTTCTCTCCTTTCCTTCTATGAAGTTTTACTCCAAATTAGATAGCTGCTTATTAATGCTTGTATGAGTATCTGTAAACAAAATGAAGAAGGTAGGTTCAGGTATCCTGTCATAAATCACAGAAGAATCACATTCTTGAAGGTCAGAAGACCTGTCTTCTAGATAATTGAGATGTTCACCCTGGTCAAATGCTACAATTTTGACTTCTTTATCACTAACTTCAGGGCCATCCTTAAGGATATTTTATGATTATCAAAATAATTTTATTGTTTCTTGATCTTTGTGTACTTATGATCCTCTTTTGTCTTTTGGACCCCCTCCATTTTTTTAGAAAATTTGTAAGTTTTATTATTCTATTCTATTCGCTTTTTTTTTAATTTCCTAAGTTCTTAAGTTTGCTTCCTTCTTGATATAAGAATAAATACTTAGTCAATATTATATTAACTAACTTAAGGAGAACCCTCACAGCAATAGTTATATGTGATGTTTTTAAAGTGGTGTTTTCAGGTAGACATTATTTTCTTCCAATTAAGTATAAGACACTCAAGTTCATAGAGATCCCATAAGTAGTAAGAGTGTTGAGGGTTTGGACTGTATGTTTTGAATCTATATCCAATGTTCTCCACTAAAATGCCAAGAAAAGGGAACAGAAAAGATGACTCAATATTAAGACCACTGACTAGAGCAACTTCTAAGGAGCAGGCCTGAGCCGGAGACCTCTGCAGGCCCCGGCCAAGCCAGTGACGTCTGCTGGAAAAGGCCTAAGCCAACAACCTCCACGAGAGCAGACCCAAGGCAGTGACCTCCACAGGAGCAGGAGCAGGTACAAGGGAGCGACCACCAAAAAAACAGGTCCAAGTCAGAGACCTCTGTGGGACCAAGCCCAAGTCAGGTACCTCCATAAGAACAGGCCCAAGCCAGAGACATCTGCAGGAACAGGCCTGAGCCAGTGACATGCGCCGGCACAGGAGCAAGTACAAGGCAGCAACCACCAAGGGAGCAGGCCCAAGCCAGAGACCTCTGCAGGACTGGTCCTAAGTCAGGAGGAACCTCTGACATGGAAATCTCTCCTATATCTACCTTCCAATGTTGTTCCTCTTATTTGTTCTTAATACCCAATGAGTCTAATTAATGCTACTCCATATACACATTGGGTGTGGGGTAACTTGCTGAAGCATGATCAACCTGTCAAGGGCCAAAACCATAAAGGAAATGGATTCTTACCTAACAGTCATCAACTGCCACTAGCTCCTCAGGTAGGGGTGAGGACTCAAGTGCCGTTCCCCCAACCATGCAGTAAGGTTGGCTGGTTTGTTCTTGTACAGACAAGCACAGCTATTTGAATACATGGGTGTAGTGGTCCTGTCATGTAGAGAAGACGCTGGATCACTGACCCCTATCCTCTCCACCTTTTGACCCTTATAATCTTTATGCTCTTTCTTCCATGCTACAATGGAACTCTTTACTCTGAACACCTGTGAGTTTCTGTATTAACCGTTATCAACCTCATGAAGAAACTTCTCTGATGAGAACTGAGAGTTGCAGTAACCTGTGGATATAAACATATGCATTTAGAAGGTAGTTTCACATTATCTTTTTGCAAAATAATAGTTCTAAGTTCTCTACTAATGCCTATAAACACCCCAGTCATGGGTTCTTGGCCAGATTCACAGTAAGAGACATACATATGTTTCTTCCTGTGAACTGGTCCTTAAATCCAATCAGAAAAAATTTGGATATCATCATAACGTTTATGTGAGTATTGCACCCATGGGTATATCTTGTCATGGTAGCCATTATTGCAGCTCATGGCATTCATAGATAGATAAGACTTTTGGCGAATTTTCCTCTACAGTAGCCTGCATAGTAACTTTCACACTATGGAAGCTAACCATCAGGGGGGAAACTCACAGATCCTTACCAGCTTGATTTGGTCCAAGGCAATTGATCAAAAAAAGAAGCATCACCAATAGGTTCTTACCATCAAGTTATGGTATGAAAATTAAACTTCCTTAATACATATACATACAAAATAGTTTAACTGGTTAGCTCACATCAGGATAATTCTCTTAGAAGGCATAGGTTGCCAGATAAAAAGCTCACTGCTAGGCATGGAATATCACCCCTGGGTAATAATCAGGTAATACCTGAGTTCCCCTCAAATTCTTGGTATTCTTTCTTTCTTTCTTTCTTTCTTTCTTTCTTTCTTTCTTTCTTTCTTTCTTCCTTCCTTCCTTTCTTTCTTTCTTTCTCTTTCTTTCTTTCTTCTTTTTTTCTTTATTTCTCTCACTCTCCCTCCCTCCATCCATCCATCACCTCCTTCTTTTCTTTCCTCCTCTTCTACCTCCTCCTCATTTAGAGAATATTTTACTGTATAGCCCTAGCTGGTCTAAAGATCACAACATATACCAGACTCTACCTAGTTCTGCTTCCATAGTGCTGGAATTAAAGATGCAAGCCACTAAACCCAGCAAAGCCATCATTCTGGTGTGATTTGAAAACATAACTTTCTAATTGCTAGTAAGACATGCTACTGTCAAATCATGATCTTAAAATTTTTGAGTTTTTAAAAATCTTACTTTTTTCAGTGTCATGATATATGTATAAATGCTCATTAACAGAAATCTGTGGTGTGTTGCTTTTCTAAGTATCATTAGCTGTGATTAACTTCATGATTCTACTCAAAGTGTGTTCTATTCAGAAGGGAAATAAAACATTTATGGTTTGTGCTCAATTTCATTATGTTAAAATTTCATTATGTTAATCTATCAATTGTTAGAGTATTTTTCTTCATACTTTGTCCTTAGTAGTGAATATATTTTGCACTTTTAGACATCTTTATTGAACTATAAGAGACATATAGGGGACTGGAGAGATGACTCAGAGGTTAAGAGCATTGCCTGCTCTTCCAAAGGTCCTGAGTTCAATTCCCAGCAACCACGTGGTGGCTTATAACCATCTGTAATGAGGTCTGGTGCCCTCTTCTGGCCTTCAGGTGTACATGCAGACAGAATATTGTATACATAATAAATAAATATTTTTTAAAAAGAGACATATAATAAAGTAAACTTAAACAAATATTAATAGTATGTAATTAGACTTGACACACAGACACTTGTGAAACCATATTCACACTAGAACAGAACTAACAAAATGAAAACTCATAAGAAAAAATTAGCTTCAGAGACAGTTCAGTGAGTCATAGTGCCTGCCATATGATCTGAATACAAAGACCAGATACTAAGGTATGAGGAGAGAATCAGTTCTCACAAATTTTCTTCTGATTTCCACATTTATCCCATTTATTCATTCTGAGGAACATGCATCATGCTCATACAAACATGACAGAGAGAGAGAGAGAGAGAGAGAGAGAGAGAGAGAGAGAGAGAGAGAGAGAGAGAGAATATTCTGGTCCAAAGTGAGTGCAATTACTAGGTCATATATGGAGCTGGCAAGATGGATTAGTCAGTAAAATGACTGCCATCCAAGCATGTGGATATGAGTTAGGGTTCCCAAAAACTCATTTAAAAATTAGTGTTTCTAACCACAGTCCATGAGTCAGAGAAGAAAGGCAGATGCCTGAAGTGTTTCAAGTATCCTAGCTAAGTCAACAAACTTTAGGTTCAGTGAGAGATATTGTCTCAAATAATTAAGGACAAGAAAGATTAAGGAAAGAGACTCAACATTATCTCAGGCTTCCACATGCATACACACATATGTGTACACAGCTTACATATAAATGGAAAGTGCTACAAGCCTTCTCATGTTTGTTATGCCATTTTGTATTCCCACTAGTAATGTAATTGGGCTATAACTACTTTGCTGTAATTTTCACTAGCAATTTATACTTAATTGTAATTATATTTTCATTTGTTTTCTTGCTTATTTGTTTCTGTAAGTCATTCTTGCAGATGTAAATGATAGCCCATTGGTGTCTATATTTACATTTCCTTGATGATTGCTGAACATTTGTCTATATGCATCTACGTGGTGTCTATGTATGTATGTTTATAATATGCACATATGTATCCATCTATCTATATACTTATGTATATCTAATCTCATCAATTAACTCTCTGGCTCATTGCTGCTCTCCCATCAATGTCTGTCCCATGCCCCAATTTGTTTAACACTTACAGAATAATACTTAAATAAACATGAACAAAAACCACAGGTTTCTAAGAGTTTATACTTACATTACTAGTTTAAAATTTTTTTCAAAATTTCTTATATTTCCTAATTGTTTTTGAAAGGAATAAGAAAACTAATTATATCTGTATTAAGGCAAATATTCCTAAATAAGGTCTTGGGTTTTTCTTTAAAAGAGAAAACCTCTAAGTGGAAATTTAAGGAAAACAGAATGTCTATTTTTAAGATGAATATATGTATATATGTATATATTCTTGTTCTAAATAAATTTTTGAATAAAATTTTTCATTTATTTCATATACTGACCACATTTCCTCTTTCTCCTCTCCTCCTGTTCCCTTCCGTCACCTAGCATTTACTCCCCCGTCCACTCCTCCTCTGTGTCTATTCAGAAAGGGCAGACCTCCCATGAAAGTCAACAAAGCATGACACATAGCAATGGGACCGGGACATGTCCCTGGTGCTTGAATTGGCTCTTGGGAACCTATTACCCATGCTGAGTTGACTTATCCAGCCTTGATGCAGAAGGAAGAGCTTGATCCTGCCTCAACTTGATATACCTTGCTCTAAATCTGGTAACAGTCTCTCACCAATAAGAAAAAAACATAGCCATTATACTTGATGATTAAGAAGTTTCTGGTTAGTCACTAAAAATAGACACAACCACAAATATTCTTGCTCTCCCAGCTTTTATAAGCCATAATTATAATTTCTAGTACTTGAAAAAATAAAACAACCTCTGCAAATTAACTGCTCCATTGGTTATAGGCTTATTGTACAAGTTTCCAAATCATATACAACAAAATACTCCAACATTTTTGTCATTACATATGCCAACATAAATTACAATATGTACTAAAATTATTTGTGTGTGTGCATGCGTGTGTGTATGCATATGTTTGTATGAGTATGTGTGTGCTTGTTTGAATGTATGTGTTATCTCATTTAGACTTCTCTGTGGCTCCTGAAACTTAGGTTCATGTCATGTTATATGTTTGAAATTTCTGATCATTTATACTCTCCCTTCTAAGTCCTGTGGTTAAAGATGTGATCTGTAGGTTTCCTGCTCTAAGTGTTGCCTGTTATGCTGTTCCCATTCTTAGCAATTCTAGTCCTCTAGCAGCATGAGCCCAAATGAAGTCTTCCTTAAATTGCCTGGTTCATAGTGTTTTACCACAGCAACACAAGTGTAATGGATAGAGAAGTCAGTACCTGATAGTGGACTGTTGCTAGGATAAACCTGACTATGTTTGTAGAGGACTGGAGGAAGACTTTACAACTTTGGATTAGAAAAGCAGTTGGACACTTAAAACAGAGCTCAAAGGGCCATAATGGTAGGAGTCTGGAAGACAGTAGTAGTGACAGCAATGTGGACAGTGGAGGCCCAGATCAAGAGTATCAGAGGGAAATAATATTAGCAAATGGGCTAGAGGCTATTTCTATAATATTTTGGCAAAGACTCTGGTAGTTTGCTTTTCGTGTCCTGAAAACATTACTGAAGCCAAATTTAAAAAATAGAGGATTAATTTCTTTGGTGGAAATGTCAAGAAAACATAACATTAAATCTATTGCTTAATTATTATCCATTCCCTTATTTGAGTGCACAATAAAAATGAGAAAGTGGGGCAGAAAGAAATGGGATTTGGAGAGAAAAAGAGGACTAGGAAACCTAATGTAACAGTCAAGGTAAGGACTGAAAGGGACTGTAATTGTTAAGGAAATTGGTACCATCCAGGAGAGGCCTGATCTGTACTGGTACTCAGAGTACAAGACTCCACCCACCAAGCCTCCAATTGTGAAAAAGATCCCAAGACATTTTCTTCTTTTAGAAAGCAATTGCCTCAATTCATAAAAGCTGATGGTAATGTGGTTGAAGGGAACCAGTTTCATGTTTCTGACAAAAGATAAGATCTCTCAACTTCCTGATCTAGCTACCAGCTGTCATACTGTCCCTGTCATTGTGGAATCGAACTCTTTAAGACCATCAACCCAAATAAACTCTTTCTAAGCTGCCTTGGCCATGGTGTTTTTATCAGAGCAACAGAAAAGAAACAAGACATTAACCTCTCACTCTGCCTCTTATTTCCCTCTGTACATGCATCACTAGAAAATCAAGTATTTTCTAATTAGTCTCTAAGCCTCTAAGTTGCTGTGATTTCTTAAAGTTCATAGTCTCTCTGCTCAGTTTAGATAAATTACAGTGATGTTCCCCCAAGTGCACTAATCTTTTCTTTGTCTTCTTCAACCTGGATAAATTCACTCAAGTTACTTTAGTTTTAGATTTTTAGTGCTATAATTTCTAATTAATATCTGTTAAATTTTAGAACATATTTGTAATTACTTTCGAAAATATTTGTGCAATGTGATTTAAACTGTTTGAAGTTACCTTCAATCAATGCTAAATCTTATATTGGTTTCTGTTAATGCTGTATATATTTAATTTATTGTGACAAAGTTTCTCTGTGTAGCTTTAGATCCTATCCTGGAACCTGCATTGTAGATTAAACTGTTCTCAAATTCAGAGATTCACTTGCCTCTGTCTTCCAACTGCTGGGATTAAAGGTGTGCACCACTAAGGCCTGGATGTGATTAATTTGTAAAAGGGACCTACCAATCCCACTCCAAGAAAATCAGAATACTGGCTTATTGAACACAAGGGAGTGCAAGATCTAGTCACTACTCAGCTTCGTTACTGAAATGATACACAGAACAACAGAGCCACCTTGCTTCTGAGTGTGATGCTTGGTGGGAGTGTCAGCTCATTTCCTACTTCAGAACAGCTGACATCAAGAAAGGAAGGCAGAAAGTGAAGTTACAAACAAGTCTTGCCTCTTAGCTTATCCCGCCTTCTTGAGACAGGAGGATGCAGAAATTCAGTTTATGGGAAATCTCTGTTTGAATAGCTCAACCGAAAAGGCTAGATTAAGACAAAACCAGGAAAAGAGTGTTCATTATAACTAGTCTAACTATAACTACAAGTCTGACTATAACTACTCTAACATCACCTGTATTTTAAGAGAGGTAAGCAATAAATCTGTGTTGTAGAAAACCATAATATAACTGTTTTCTGACCATGAAATGAGACAATTACATCAATCTAATACTTAGAGCATTGCTTTCTGATCACATACATATGTTTAGAAGTCCACAAGGGACATCAGTAACAATGAATAGAACATCTATATTTTGTGGCATGGGATATTGAACAAACATAGATTTCCTTTGAAAGACGACAGGAGTGAGCAAGCTAAAGTTGGTGTTTGCATTCTCATGAAATAGCTTACACTGCTAGAAGCAGTGAAGTAGAGATAACAGAGCACAGACTCCCATAGTCCATTATACCACACTTGAACACAAATGTATTTCAGAAGAACAAATATCTATATGGAGATCTGATTCAAATATATTAGTCAAGATTACCGAATTAGGAGGGAGGCAAATAGTGCTAGTAAAAAGAAAAATAGTGAATAAAATAGGAGGGACAGAATCTCATAAAATGAAAAAAAGTGTGATAAATTTCAATAATGCAAGCAAATAAACATATAACTGTCAATAGCGGGCAATTTACCCCATTCTCTATCTTTAAGTGAAGAGACTGTAGAAAAATAACATCTATTTTAAACCAGGAATTAAAAAGCAGGCAGTCACAGATGTCAAATAGGTGAGGTAATGCCTATTTAGGGGACACATGTTTTTATTGTTGCTGCTTATAGGATGTTACCCATATTGATGTACTCTTAATAGGGTCCTATTACTTTGTAAAGTAATTAGGTATAATATCTAAAATATGATCAGAAGACTAAGGGAAAGTCAATGCAACTTAAAGTACAGGTTTGAAGTAGCAAACTCTCTGAGTTCACCACAGTCTAACTTTGGTATATGAAGAAGGGAGGAAGCATAAGCAATTACTCTAGCAGAAATTTCAGTAAAGCTGTACATATCCAAGCAGACGTTGTAGTACTAGCATATTGCCGCTTTCCCCAGAGTGTAAATCATATCTGGGATTTTCACTCAGCCTGCCTTGGATTCCCTTCATCCCCAAAGGTGTCTGAGGTGAGGCATTGTGACATCTCAACCCCACCTTAGCTGCTCTTGGCTAGGGCAGACTTTGCTGACCAATCAGGGCTGAGGGGTGTTGCCCTCCATTGTTCTGGCAGAGGAGATAAGCAGGGGACTCAGAGCTCTGGGCCAGTCTGCTAGAAAGCCTAGTATGGCAAACGTGCCCAAGAAACCTCCAGAGCCTAGTGCAGATGCAACCCCCTCGACCCTAGGGTCGAAGATGAAGAAGAAGCAGCGTAAGACTGCCCATCGGCCCAAGCACAGCTCCACGCAGAAGATCCAGTGTTGCTGTTCTTGTCATCAAATTGTGAAGGTGAGAGGACCTAAGTTTATTTCCTCCTTTCTGAAGCTATTCCCACCCCTAGGACTTTCTCTGGCCCCCTATAAACCCCTCCTCTACCTCTGCCCCTTCTCATAAATCCCCCTCCAGATGTATATCTATCTTTTCCCAAAGCAGTGCCCTGTGACCTTAGTGTGTGATCCTTTCAGATCACGAAGAAGAAGAAACAAGCCTTGAGAAGAACTACTAGGGGAAAGGCTTCTAGGAAAGCCATCCAAATAAGAATTCCAAAGAAGCCTAGTGAAACAGCATTGGCATTACTGATTGAAGAAACCAGTGAGGATAATGCCAACCTAGACGCACCTGAGCAGAGTCAACTGGGCTTAGACAGCTCCCGTATTTGCATTGAGGACCTGACCAGCTCCAAGACTCAGATGAAGACCCAAGAAACACAAGTGCATAAGTCTGGCAGCTGAGTCATGGTCAGTGATGTGAAAATCACATTTTAACACAAGGCCAAGTTCATGGTGGTACCAATAAAAGTAATCAGATGTGAAAATGTGTATGTCCTTCTCAGTCTCTGACTGTGGAAAAAGGAAGAAGGAAGGGAAGGATGGGTAGATGATAACAGGAACATTGGCTTCTACAACATTGAGAGTGGGATGAACAGCCCCCTGATAAGCAGGTACTGGAGCGTCAAAATGATCCAACAGAAATGTCCCCTTGAAGATTTGATTCACAGGGTAGGAGGGAAAGCACTAGGTACGGCTGGGGCAAGGTCTCAGGACAAGACATCTGTAGGAAATGAAATGCGGATCGCAGTTCCCATCCCGACTTAGACAACCCATCAGCTTTAAGATACATATGTCTTTATGGTATTTGTTACAATCCTCCATATGATCTCACCTCCCCTGTAATCAGATTGATGAATACCTTAATTGTCATCATAGGACCTTTATTCAGTAACTGAAGGAAGTAGATGCAGAGACGCACAGCTAAGCACTGGGCCAAACTCCAGGGGTTCAGTCAAAGAGAGGAAATAATATGAGGTAAGGAGTAAGGGCCATGTTGGGGAAACCCAAAGAAACAGCTGACCCGAGCTAGAGGGAGCTCACTGACTCTAGACTGACAGCTGGGGAACCTGCAGAGGACACTGAGCTAGGCCCTCTGAATGTGGGTGGCAGTTGTGTGGTTTCAGCAGTTGGTAGGGTCACTGGTAGTGGGACCAGAATTTTTCGGGAGATTTGGGAGCTCAAGGCAGGGTTTCTCAATAGCTATGGAGCCAGTCCCAGAAATCGCTCTTTAGACCAGGCTGACCTTGAACTATCAGAGATCCTCCTGCCTCTGCTTCCCAAGTTAGGATTAAAGGCAGTGCCACCACCTCCCGGTTTTATCCACACTGCATGAAATGACTTTTGGAGCCCATTCCCTATGGAGGGATACCTTGTTCAGCATAGATACAAGAGGGAGGGCCTTGGTCCTGCCTCAGTGTGATGTGACAGACTTTGTTGACTCCCCATAGAAGGCCTCATCCTCTCTGAAGAATAGATAGGGGTGGGGTGGTGGGAAGAAGAGGAAAGCAGGGGGAGAGGAAAGAGAGGAACTAGGATTGGTATGTAAACTACAAATAGGTAGTTTAAAAAAATTTAAAAGGCCCACAGAAGGGCTAAAGACCTCCTCCTATTGCAAGGTGCCAGTATACTGCAAGGATGGTAATGGTGACTGGGAACTGCAAGTACAGCACTGATTCAGCTAACTTCCTTCAGAAAATTGGGGAGGAGCAGGACAGTGAGGAGTGGTCTGCCAACCAGGGCTGGCCACCAAGCAGGCAGCAGTATCTACAGGAAAATGTAAAACAATTGACCTGCCTTTCCAAATAGCTTTACTGTGTATTTTCTAATGCTGGTTTTAATTACTTTAGGAAGTATCCTGAAACTGATTTCTCAAAGAATTGTTTTTGAAAGAGAAAAGTGGGGCTGGACCCGTGACTCAGTTGTTTCCTTACAAGCATGAGGACCTGAGCTTGATCCCTCAGAACACACAGTAAAAAATAAAAATAATTAATCAGCGGGTTGTGGTGGCACATACTTTTAATGCCAGCACTCAAGAGGCAGAGGCAGGTGAATCACTATACGTTCAAGGCCAGCCTGCTCTACATAGAAAGTTTCAGGCCAATCAAGGCTACATATAAGAACCTGTCAAAGACCCCTGGTCATACTGTAATGCAAAATGCATTTACTCCAACATCATATGTTCCCATAGGCTCTCACAGTCTCAACACAGTTTTAAAGTTCAAAGGCCAAAGTCTCTAGTGATAATCAAGACAATCATTTATTTGTTAACTCCTGTAAAAACAAAAAACAAATTTCATATTTCCAACATACAATGGTGCTTAATGAATATTATCTTTCCAAAAGAGGGAGCTAATTTTAAAATGGATTGATTGTATCAATTTAATACTATTGAAGCATTAATATAAAAAGTACAATGTAGATGTGTGAGTATCGATGATCCTGAAAATAATTATGATGTAAGAAGCCATTAAATTATATGATGTGTAATCTACTCTGTATAGACAAAAATCATATCAGTTTCTGTCCATGAGAGAGCAGAGTGTGGGGAAGAAACTAGAAGAAGGAATGTAAAAATGTAGCTGCAGATTTCTCTCCCACCTGCAAGGTCTAGAACAATCATTCTGAAGCTCATTATTAATTACATCTGTTTGGTCTATTAGCTCAAGCTTATTATTAACTAACTCTTCCAACTTAAACTAATCCTTTTCTACTAGATTATGTTTGACCACAAGGCTCATGGCTTTTTACTTCACATCTTGATTATCCTGCAACTGCTGTCGTCTCTCTGACACTGCTTTCTTTCTCCCTGTATTCAGTCTGGCTTTTTTGCCTAGCTATATTACACTCTTCCATAGGACAAAGTAGTTTTATTCATGAACCAATAATAGGAACACATATTCGCAGCATACAGAAGTGCATCCCACTATATCTCCCCTTTTCTGTCTAATTAAAAAGGAAGGGTTTAGCATTACCATAGTAAAATTACATATAACGAATGGTTATCAATCAAGAATTACAGTTAGAACATTTGGTCTATTTGTATTTGACAAAATTAAAGAAAATACTCTATGGTCTATCTTATCTTTTTGTCTAAAATTTTATAACTAATTTATTTTTATCATAACTGAAGAAAACTATAATTATAACTATCTAGTCTTCAACTCCATCAAAGACCCAAAAAATATATAATATTACCTGAGTAAACAAGAAGTGCATTGTAAGTAACTTCCAAAACTCTAGAAATGACAAGGACTTCTGATTCCCTTGACAGTCACCCAAAGTAATTCTGTAACATGGAGGCACCCATATACTTACTATTGGCCTAGAGTGTTGGCATACTTCTCAGTGAAGTAGGAAATTTGAATAATTGTTCCACCCATATTAGCAGTTTGTCAATCATTTTCCTCTATGCCCTGCAGAATGTCTGGAAGTTTTTTCTGTGAAGCAGGAAATTTAAAGGACCATCCTGCCTTGTTTTGATAGAGGTTAGTGGTCATTTTCATGTGGGCCCTTCACATCCAGTTTATACAGCATACAGTCAAGCAGTCCAGGAAAGAGCAGTTTCTTGCTGCATTGAAAGCAAACTTGATAAGGAACTTCTTCAATGCTCATCATCTTCTTGAAGCAATTGGGGCAGACTTGTCTACTGTCAAGAAAAATCTAAGTTCTTAAAACATTTTTTTTTTTTTTTTTTTTTTTTGGATTTTCGAGACAGGGTTTCTCTGTAGGTTTTGGTTCCGGTCCTGGAACTAGCTCTTGTAGACCAGGCTGGCCTCAAACTCACAGAGATCCGCCTGCCTCTGCCTCCCAAGTGCTGGGATTAAAGGCATGCGCCACCACTGCCCAGCCACCTTAAAACATTTTAAATGTAATATTCTGCAGTTTGTTGAAGTGTTTGAAGATTACTTATCCATCTGAAATATATCTCTGCATATCTAGAAAACCTAACTAACATGACTCTAAGTTTGACTTTTAAATTGTATTTTAACTTCACACTACATTTTAAATGAGCTGTATAAACATAATGCTTTAAAAACCTGTAGGAATATACCTTAAATTTGTATCAATAAGCCAAAATCCATACCAATATAAAACATTTTGAGATTAACAGTTACTTTTTGGATTAAAGTAGATTTAATAATCTACTTTTAAACTATTTCTGTATCACACACCCCTTTTTCTTTAGAAAGACATTGACTATGATCATAAATCATTTAAGCAATCCTCTTTAAATGAAAACAAACATTTATCAATAATATTTTGGGAGTTTGGGCATAGTATACTATACTGCTTCCTGCTGGTTGAAGGTGTAGGTAATCTTATGGGGATCATGAGAAAATTTAGAATTTTGGTTAAAACTTGGCTGTAGTAGTCTATAAGGCTGCAGAATCTCAACCAGTTGCCTTGATGTCAGAACAGCTGACATCAAGAAAGGAAGGCAGAAAGTAAAGTTACAAATGAGTCATATCTACTAGCTTATGCTGCCTTCTTGAAACAAGAGGATGCAGAAATTCAGTTCATGGGAAATGTCTGTTTGAATAGTAACCAAGAAGGCTAGATTAAGACAAAACTAGAAAAAGTATTCATTGTAAATAGTCTAACTATAACTACAAGTCTGATTGTAACTACTCCAACATCAACTATACTCTAAGAGTGGTAAGCAATAAACATGTGTTGTAGAAAAACCATAATTTAACTGTTATTGGACCCTGAAATGAGACAATTGCATCAATCTAAGACTAAGACAATTTGCTTCTCGACCACATACATATGGTTAAAGGTCCACAAGGGGCAAAGATAAGAATGAAAAGAACAGAAATATTAGTGGCATGGGATATTGAACAAACACAGGTTTCCCTTGAAAGAGGATGGGAATGAGCAAGCTAAAGCTGGTGTGTGCATTCTCATGAAATAGCTTACACTGCTAGAAGCAGTGAAGTAGAGATAGGAGAGCACAGACTCCCATAGTCCAATGTACTATACTTGAACACAAATATATTTCACAAGAACAAAAATGTATATGAGGACCTGATTCAAATATATTAGTCAAGGTTACCTAATGAAGGGGGGGGGTGGCAAATAGTGCTGGTAAAAAGGAAAAAATGAATAAAGTAGGAGGGACAGACTCTCATAAAATGAAAAATACTGTGATAGATTTCAATAAGGAAAGTAAATAGACATATAACTGTCAATAGAAGGCAGTTTATCCAGTTTCCTGTCTGTGAGAGAAAAGACTGGTAGAAAGATAACATCTATTTTAAACCAGGAATTAAAAATAGACAGTCTTAGATGCCAAATTGTTGTAATAAGAGCGGCAGGACTGCGTCCCCGGCACCCGGCCACCCACATGGCTAGCTTATGCCCCGAAATAATTACACGGAAACCGTATTCTTTTGAACACTGCCTGGCCCATTAGTTCCAGCCTCTTATTGGCTAGCTCTTACATATTGATCTAACCCATTTCTAATATTCTGTGTAGCCCCACAAGCTGGCTTACCAGGGAGGATCTTAACCTGCGTCTGTCTGGAGTGGGAGAATCATGGCGACTCCTCACTCAGCTTCTTTCTCCCAGCATTCTGTTCTGTCTACTCCGCCTACCTAATTTTCTGTCCTATTAAAGGGGCCAAGGCAGTTTCTTTATTACTTAACCAATGAAATTAACCCCTCCATCACCAAATAGATAAGGTGATGTCTATTTACAGGGCACGTGTTTTCTTCTGTTGTGGTGGTAAGGACATGTCTTTATGGGACACATGTTTTTACTGTTGTTGCTTATAGGATGTCGCCCATAATTGATGCACTCTTAATAGGGTCCTATTACTTTGTACAGTAATTAGGTATAATATCTAAAATATGATCAGAAAATGAAGGGAAAGTCAATGCAACTAAAAGTACAGGTTTAAAGTAGCAAACTCTCTGAGTTCACAACAGTCTAACTTGGGTATATGAAGAAGAGAGGAAGCATAAGAAATTTCTCTTGCAGAAGTTTCATTAAAGCTGCCCATTTCCAACCAGACATTGTAGTTCTAGCACATTTCCCCCTTTTCCAGGGTGTAAGTCATATCTGGGATGTTCAGGCAGCCTGCCATGGATTCCCTTCATCCCCAAAGGTGTCTGAGGTGGGACATTGTGACATCTCAACCCCACCTTAACTGCTATTGGCTAGGGTGTTCCAGCACCGAACGACTTTATTCCTAGTTCATGAACTGCCTTTTTAGAGCCCATTCCCTATGGAGGGATACCTTGTTCAGCCTAGATACACAAAGGGGGCTGTGGTCCTTTGTCAATGTGATGTGACAGACTTTGTTAACTCCCCATGGTGGGCCTCGACCTCCCTAGAGAATAGATAAAGGGGTGGGGCAAAAGTGGAGAAGCTGAAGGAGGGAAAGGAGGGAGAACTGGGATTGGTATGTAAACTAAAAATAGTTTTTTGGTTTTTGTTTTTTTTAAAAAAAAAGACCCACAGAAGGCCCTAAGACCTCTTCCTATTGCCAGGTGCCAGTACACTGCAAGGGTAGTAATGGTGACTGGGAGCTGCAAGTGCAGCACTGATTCAGCCAACTTCATACAGAAAATTGGGGAGGAGCAGGAGTGGTCTGCCAACCATGGCTGGCCACCAAGTAGGCAGCAGTGTGTACAGGAAAATTTAAAACAATTGACCTGCCTTTCCAAATAACTTACTCTGTATTTTCTAATGCTGGTTTTAATTCCTTCAAGAAGTATCCTGAAACTGATTTCTTTTTTTTCTTTTATTTTAAATTTATTTTTCCATTCAAAAAATTTACACTTCCTCCCCTTTTCCCATTCCCCTCCCACTCTCCCACTCCCCCTCCTCCCTCCCCCTCCCTCCTTAAGAGAGGGCAGGTGAATCACTATGCATTTAAAGCCAGGCTGGTGTACATAGTAAATTCCATGCCAAACAAGGATACATAGTAAGAACTTGTCAAGAAAAAATAAATTAATAAAAGTTTAAAAATCTCTGTGTTGTGTTGGATACATTTGTTACAGTACTGAGGGTAGATCTTTGAACCTTGCTTCCTAGATAGACCCCATAGGTGGTAAGTTCTAGGCCAGCAAGTGGTTTTGATGTGTTTTTGTTTTTGTTTTTGTTTTCATAGCGGGCTTTGGTGGACAGCTCATGAGAATCTACAATCAATGTTGTCCTCTAGCATCTACACACTTGCACATATGTGTGCACACATCCTTTACCTACACAGCTGTACTCTCAAAACTACATGCATGAATGTACACACACACAAACACACACATAAAGAATAAAATGTAAATACTTTAAATGTGTACATTTTGATGCATTTTGCCATATACATACACATATGTAGTCATTACTGTAAGAATGTACATACCCCAACATCACCTCAGTTTTCTTACATTTGTAGTCTCCTTTGTTGCTGCTGTAAAATACAAACGTTTAGACACTTCACAACTCATAATGCAAGGAGCTGCAATTGTCTCTGAATTTTGGAAAAAGGAAGTTTGAAGTTGGGTAGCTCCATTTTGTAGGGTCTTTAAAAGTGTTTTCATTTCAACTATTTTTGTGAATTTACTATATGAATAAACATATCTAACCTATCCCTTCTTCTAACGTCTCCTCGACACCCATATAGTTCCCTCCCAAATTTACAGTCTCTTATTTTTTTTAATTACAACCATCTGACATCAGTACTGACCACATATACATAGGTAAACGGCCACCAGCTAGGGGAAACCTACAAGAGCCCACAAACCTGATGAAAACCAACTGCCCTTTCCCCTACAACCATTAAATGCCAAAGTGTTCAACTAAGAGTTCAGCCTTGGGAGCCCTCTTCTATGCATTCTGGAATACTGAGTGGATTGATGGGCCAGTCTTATAAAGGCAACCACAGCTGCTGTGAGTTCATGCATGAAGTGGTCCTGTAATATCCAGAAGAAACTACTTTGTTCTGCTCCTCCCTAACTTCTAGTTTTTACAGTCTTTTACTAGCTCTTAATCAATCTTTCCTGAGCCTTGATGGTAAGAGAATGATACAGATGCTTCATTTGGGGCTGAGGACTCCACTGGCACTTACTCTCTTTCTTTGACTAGCTGTGAGTCTCCCTGTTGACTTCTGTCCTTTGCAAGAAGTTTCCCTGCTGAGAGATGAAAGCTACACAAATCTATGGATACAAAGTCAAGTACTTTTTATTTACTTTTTGTTACCTTCTTTGGCATGTGTGAATTTATATATATGTACATGCATGATTGAATGTCTTAGGAGATGGTTCTCTCCTACTATGTGAGTCCCAGGAATTGAATTTAGGTTATCAGGTTTGGCAGAAAGTGCCTTTTTACCCACTGAGCCATCTCACTGGCCCTAGCTTTATATATTTAGAAGGCAGTTTGATTCTATATTAATTTAGCAAAATCGCAGTAGAAAACCATCTGTCCTCCAGTTGAGCATATGATCTTTCCAGCCCTTGTTTTTTTTAGCCAGCTTTACAGTGCCAGTTATGAGTTCTTTCCTGTGCAGTGGCTTGAAATACAATCAGAAAACTGTGTGCAGACCACTGGGAGAGAAAAGTCATCAACAACAACAGCCTTACTCTACCAGCTACAATAATGACCAGATGACTAGATATGGCCACTGGTACAATGGTGGCAGTTAAGTTAAAGGCTTTTTACTGTGCTTGTACCATGAACATAGGGACAAGATTGGGGGTTGGCTCAAGTCAGCGACCTCTGCATGAGCAGGTAAGAATGAGCAACAACCAAGGGAGCAGGCCCAATCTAGAGATCTCTGCAGGACCAGGCCAAACCAGGAAATTCTGCTGGTGCAGGCAGGAGCCAGCGACCTCTGCTGGAGCAGACCTGAACCAGCAACCTTCTCTGGAGTAGCCCAAAACCATCCACCTCCAGTTAACCAGGCTCATGCCAGTAACCTCAGCAGGAGGAGCCCAAACAAACAATATCATAACAGGCCCAAGAGAACACCCAGGATTGCAGTAGAACCCATGGGAGCCTGGAGTGACTTCCAGGAATGCTGAGTGATCTCCAGGGTTACAAGAAATGTGGCCTTGACTGCACCATGAGGAGCAGCCATCTGAGCCTTGGTTTCACTGGCACCTGAGAGTTGATCACCCCAACTATACCAATCAGAGGAAAAGATGGGCAGACAAGATAAGAACACAGTCAACACCACAAAGAGCAACTGTAGTGATAAGGTGAACAGGCCTGCTTTTCATCCCGCCCAGCTCCCGCACAGCTAGCTTTACACCCTAAATAACAACACACAAATTGTATTCTTTTAAACACTGCATGGCCCATTATATCTAGCCTCTTCTTGGCTAACTCTCATATCTTGCTTAACCCATTTCTAATAATCTGTGTAGCACCATGAGGTGGTGGCTTACCGGGAAAGATTCTAGCCTACCTCTGTCTCGGATCAGAGAATAATGGCATCTGTCTCATTTCCCTTCTTCTCAGCATTCTGTTCTGTCTACCCTGTCTACCTAATTTTCTGTCCTATCAAAGAGGCAAGGCAGTTTCTTTATTAACCAATGAAAGTAACACATAGACAGATGACCCTCCTCCATCAAGCAACATGACACCAACAAAAATTAATGGCTCTACAACAGCAAGATTGAACACCCTAATATAGATGAAACTGAAGAAAAAGACCTAAAACTAACTTTAGGAGAATGTTTGAGGCCCTTAAAGAGGAAAAGAAAGATTCTTTCAAGGAAATGGAGGAAAAGACAAAATAAAAATTGGAAGAAATCAACAATCCCTTAAAGAAAGCCAAGAAAACAATTAAGCAGATGAAAGAAACAATTCAAATAGAGACAATAAAGAAAACACAAACTGAGGGAATTCTGGAAATGGAAAATATGAGAAAACACTCAGAAACCACAAATGCAGCCGAGCAGTGGTGGTGCACGCCTTTAATCCCAGCACCCAGGAGGCAGAGGCAGGCGGATATTTGTGAGTTCGAGGCCAGCCTGGTCTACAAGAGCTAGTTCCAGGACAGGAACCAAAAGCTACGGAGAAACCCTGTCTCGAAAAATAAAAAAAAAAAAGAAAAGAAACCACAAATGCAAGTATAAACAGCAGAATACAGGTGATAGAAGAGAAAATCTCAAATGCTGAAGATACAATAAAGGAAATAGACTTGTCAGTCAAAGAAAACTTTAAATCTAACAAAACCTTAACATAAAATATCCAGGAAATATGGAACACCATAAAAACACCAAACCTATGAATAATAGGGATAAAAGAAGAAGTATAACTCAAAAGTACAGAAAAAATACAAAACCATAGAAGAAACCTTTCTTAACCTAAAGAAAGATATACATATGAAGATAGAAGAAGCTTATAGAATTCCAAATAGACTGGACCAAAAAAAGTCCCCTTGACACTTAATAGTCAAAGGAGTAAACATGTAGATTAAAAAAAGAATATTAAAAGCTGCAGAGGGAAAAGGATGAGTAATATATAAAGGCAGAACTATAAGGATTACACCTTACTTCTCAATGGAAACAAAAAATGCCAGAAGGTCTTGGTCTACTGTTATGCAGACTTTATAAGAGACCATGGATGCCAGCCCAGACTACTATACCAGTAAAACTTTCAATTACCATAGTAGAACAAAACAAGATATCTTATGACAGAATCAAATTTAACCAATACCTAGTCATAAACACAGTACTAGAAGGAAAACTGCAACACAAGGAAGTTAGTTCCATCCACAAAAACACAGACAATATATGATCTCACAACATCAAAACCTAAAAAAGGGAAACATACAAAATAACATCACCAACAACGAAAACTAAATATCAGAAAGAAGAAATCCCTGCTCACTAATATCCATTAATATAAATGGATTCAACTCTCCTATAAACAGACACAGGCTAACAGATTGGATAGGAAAACAGAATCCATCCTTCTGCTGCATGCAAGAAACACACCTCATCCTTAAAGACAGACATTGCCTCATATTATAAAGGGTTGGGAAAACATTTTCCAATGAAATGGACCTAAGAAACAAGCTGATGTAGCTATTCTAATATCTAACAATATAGACTTCAAACTAAAATCAATCAACAGAGACAAAGAAGGACGTTTTATATTAGTCACAGGAAAAATCCTTCAAAAGGAAATCTCAATACTGAATGTCTATGCCCCACATACAAGGGCACCCTATATGTATAATAAACAGTACTGAAACTTAAATGAAACATTAAACTCCACACACTAATAATGGGAGACTTCAACACCCCACTCTCACAAGTGTGAACAGATCTTCCAGACAAAAAAATTAACAGAGAAATAAGAGAACTAACAGATGGTATGACTCAAATGGACTTAACAGACATCTATAAAACATTCCATTTAAAAATAAAAGAATATATCTTCTTCTCAGCACCTCATTGAACCTTCTCAAAAACTGAACACATACTAGGTAACAAAGAAAACCTCAACAGATTAAAAAAAAAACTGAAATAGCCCCATTTATCTTATCAGATAACCGTAGCTTAAAATTAAAATTCAACAGCAACACTAATTTCAGAAATCCCACAGACACATGAATATTAAACAATGCTCACCTGAATAAGCAATGGGTCAAGGAAGAAATAAAGGAAGAAATTAAAGACTTCCTAAAATTTAATGAAAATGACCACACAACATACCCAAACTTATGGCACACAATGAATGCAATGCTAAAAGGAAAATTCATAGAACTACATGTCTAAATAAAGAAGCTGGAAAAAATCCCACACTAGTGAGTTAACAAAATATCTGAAAACTCTTGAACAAAAAGAAACAAACTCACCCAGGAGGACTAGACAACAGGATATAATAAAAATGAGAACTGAAACCAACAAAACAGAAACAAAAAAATAACAATACAAAGAATCAATGAGACAAGGAGTTGGTTCTTCAAGAAAATCAACAAAATAGACAAACCATAATCAAAACTAACCAAAAGGTAGAGAGAGAATATCCAAATTAACAATATTAGATATGAAAAGGGGGGTATAGCAACAGGCATAGAGGAAATTCAGAGAATTGTTAGGTCATACTTCAAAAACCTGTACTCCATAAATCTGGAAAACTTAATGAAAATGGACAATTTGCTGTATAAATATCACTTGCAAAATTAAATCAAGAAAAGATAAGCAAATAAAAGAGACCTATAATTGCCAAAGAAATAGAAACAGTGATCAAGAGCCTCCCAACCAAAAAAAAACAAAAACAAAACAAAAAAAAAAAAAAAAGCCCAAGCCCAGATGGGCCCAGATGGTTTCAGCAGAGAATTCTACAAGATTTTCAAAGAAGAACTACTACCATTATTATTCAAATTGTTTCACACAGTATTAGGCTAAAATTACCCTAATACACAAACTACACAAAGACATTACTGAGAAAGAGAATTACAAACCAATCTCACTCATGAACATTGTTGCAAAAATACTCAGTAAACTGTTGGCAAACTGAATCTAAGAACCCATCAGAAAAATCAGCCACCATGACCAAGTAGGCTTCATCCCAGAGATGCTGGAATGGTTCACCATATTAAAATCTGTCCAAGTAATCCACCATATAAACAAACTAAAAAAATATGATCATCTCATTAGATGCTGAAAAAGGCTTTGACAAAATATTCAATCCCTTCTTGATGAAGGTTTTGGGAACAGCATGGATATAAGGAACATACTTAAATACAATAAAGGAAATATACAGCAAACCAACAGCCAATAACAAACTAAATGGATAGACACTCAAGAAATCACACTGAAATCAGAAACAAGACAAGGCTGTCCACTTTCTACATATCTATTCAATATAGTACTGGAGTTTCTAGCTAGAGCAATAAAACAAAGAAGGGAGATCAAGGGGATACAAATCAGAAAAGAATTCAAACTCTCACTATTTGCTAATGATATGATAGTTTACATAAGTGAGCCCAAAAATTCTACCAAGGAACTTCTACAACTCATAAATATCTTCAGTAATGTAGCAGGATACAAGATTAACTAAAAAAAAAATCAGTAGCACTCCTTTACACAGATGATAAATGGGCTGAGAAAGAAATCAGAGAAACATCACCCTTCACAATAACATAAAATATCTTGGAGTAACTCTAACCAAACAAATGGAAGAACTTTAAATATTTGAAGAAAGAAATTGAAGAAGACACTAGAAAATGGAAAGATATCCCATGCTCTTGGGTAGGTAGAATTAACATAGTAAATATTCAATCTTACCAAAATCAATTTGCAGATTCAGTGCAATCCTAGCAAAATTCTTCATAGACCTTGAAAAAACAACACACCCACTGAGACGGTGGGGCTGATCTATTAGGAGATCACCAAGGCCAGCTGGACTGGGACTGAAAATGCATGGGATAAAACTGGACTCACTGAATATGGTGGACAATGAGGGCTGCTGAGAAGCCAAGGACAATGGCACTGAGTTTTGACCCTACTGCACGTACTGGCTTTGTGGGAGCCTAGTCTGTTTGGATCCTCACCTTCCTAGACCTGGATGGAGGGGGGAGGACCTTGGACTTCCCACAGTGCAGGGAACCCTGACTGCTCTTTGGACTGGAGAGGGAGGGGGGAGAGGAGTGGCGCTTGGGGAGTGGGGGGAGGGGGAGGGAAAAGGGAAGCGGGGAGAAGGCTGAAATTTTTAATTAAAAAAATTTAATAATAATAAAAATAATGTAAGGTTTGAAGGTACCCATAGATAATTTGTCAGAAAAAAATGTAAGCAAATTTCAATAAACATTTATCTTATACATATACTAATAATACATTAATATAAAATAATGCATTTATTGAAAAGTAGTTGTATTATCTTATCTCTTATTCTCATGTAAAAATGTTCTCATTACATATTCACAATAAATTTAACTGAAGAGACATAAAAAAAACTTCATACAGAAAAGCAAAAAACCTACAATAGTCAAAAAAAATCCTTTACAGTAAAGGAACTTCTAGAGGTGTTTAATACCTTACTTCAAACTCTACTACAGAGCTACAGTACTGAAAACAGCCTGATACTGACATAAAAACAGACAGGGAGGACCAATGGAACTAAATCAAAGACTTGGATATCTATCCACATGTCTATGAACACCTGAATTTTGACAAAGAAGCAGAAAATATAAAATGGAAAAAGAAAGCATATCCACCAAATGGTGCTGGCATAACTGGATATCAACATGTAGAAGCATGAAAATAGATTCATATCACAAAACTGAAGTCCAAATGTATCAAAGACCTCAACATAAAACCAACCACACTGAACCTCATAGAAGAGAATGTGGGAAGTACATGTGAGTACATTGGCACAAGAGACCACTTTCTAAATATAACCCCAGCAGCACTGACACTGAGAGAAACAATTAATAAATGGCATCTTCTGAAACCGAGAAGCTTCTGTAAAACAAGGGAAACAGTCTACAAGACAAAACAGCAGCCTACAGAATGGGAAAAGATCCTCACAAACCCCACATTGGACAGAGGATTGGTTTCCAAAATACACAAAGAACTCAAGAAATTTATCATCAAACGAACATACAATCCAATAAAAAAAATGGAGTACAGACTTAAACAGAGAACTCTCAACAGAGGAATCTAAAATGGCTGAAAGACACTTAAGGAAATGCTAAACATCCTTAGCCATCAGAGAAACGCAAATAAAAACAACTCTGAGATTCTAACTTACACCTGTAAGAATGACCAAGATCAAAAACACTGATGACAGCTTTTGATGAATAAGATGTGGGGTAAAAGGAACACTCCTCCATTGCTGGTAGGAGTGCAAACTGGTAAAGCCTCTTTGGAAATTAGTATGATGATTTCTCAGAAAGTTAGGAAACAACCTACCTGAAGATCCACAGCAATACCACTTTTGGGTATATACCCAATGAAAGGACATACCACAAGGACATATGCTCAACTATGTTCATAGCAGCATTATTTGTCATAGCCAGAACATGGAAACAACCTAAATGCCCCTGGAATAAAGAGTAGATAAGGAAAATATGGTGCATTTGCACAATGGAGTACTATACAGAAAAAAAAATGACATCTTGAAATTTGCAGGCAAAAGTATAGATCCTTTAAACATCATATTGAGTGAGGTAACCCAGATCCAGAAAGATAGACATAATATGTACTCACCCATTAGTGGTTTTTAGATATAAAGCAAAGAAAACCCAGCCTACAGTTCCCAATCCCAGAGAATCTAGACAACAAAGAGGACCCTAAGTGAGACATACATGGATCTAATCTACATGGAAAGTAGAAAAAGACACGATCTTCTGAGTAAATTGGGAGCATGGGGATCAAGGAAGAGGGTAGAAAAGAAGTGGAGAAAAATATAGCTCAATAAAAAAAATTTAAAGATACAAAAGAGCACTGATTACTCTTCCAGAGGATCAGGGTTCATTTCCCAGCATCTACATGACAGCTCAGAAGCAGATCAGTAACTCCATTCATTTGTGATCTGATACCCACTTTTGCCTTTTGTGGATGCTACATGCAACTGATGATATACAATCAGGAAAAACACTTATATACATAAAGTGCTTTTTTTCTTTTAATGTCATAAAAAGGACCAAAGATGACATACTTTTGTGGTTATAAGCAAAATGAAGAAAACTCTAAAACAGGCTTTGAATACTCATCATAATTTTTTTTTCTGATCATCAAAGACAGTAAAGAAAACCACCATCTGTCATGGTGACTTGAATTAGCTACCAATCTTAAGAAGTGAAAACATAATGTGTGTATTTGGTTTTCAGACTAATGATGGAAGAAGGTCATTGGTTAATTAATAAAGAAACTGCTTGGCCTCATAGGTTAGAACATAGGTGGGTGGAGTAAACAGAACAGAATGCTGGGAGGAAGAGGAAGTGAGCTCAGATGCAGGGCAGCTCCTCTCAGAGCCAGATGCGATGCAGCCAGCCGCCAGGTCAGACATGCTGAATCTTTCCCGGTAAGCGCACCTAGTGGTGCTACTCAGATTATTAGAAATGGGCTAAATTAATACGTGAGAATTAGCATAGAAGAAGCTAGATATAATGGGCCAAGCAGTGTTTATATGAATACAGTTTGTGTGTTGTTATTTCGGGGCATAAGCTAGTCAGGCAACCGGGAGCTGGGTGGCAGGAACGCAGCCTGCAGCTCCCCACAACAAGACTGTAAACTTGATTTTACTTTAAATGAAATTAGAGAAAATAAGAAAGCATGCACAAGGTCAAGATCTTAATTAATACAGCCATTAAGAAAAATAACCCGAGGTTTCCTCAAAAACCATGAGAACTCGAATTATCATGATCTAGTGATTCCATCATTTGGCATTTACCCAAAAGAAAAGAAGTCAGTATGGTAAAGAGATATTCACATTCCCATATTTATTTCTGTGCTGTTCACAATAGCCAGGAGATTTTGAAACAAATAAGTGGCCATCCACATAGATAAATGAATTAAGAAAATAAATAGTACACACAACAGTATACTAGTTGGTCCTAAAAAAAATGAAATCCTATCATTTTGCAACATCGTAGATACTGCTGAAGGGTATTATATTAGGTAAAATAACCCTAAAGCTGCTATATGATCTCATGTGTATATGGAATCTAAAACTATATAATTCAAGGGAACAGAAAGTTCAGTAGTTATTACCAGTGTCTGGCAAGGGTAGGGGGTAGAAAGAGGATGGTTACTAGGAACAAAGATGAAGGTGAATAGGAGGAACAGCTATACTGAAATAGAATAATTATGGTTGGTAACAAGTAAATACTTTATAATAGCTAGTACAGAATCTTTAATGTTACCAAGACAATGAGATGGTAAAGATTTGAGATGATTAAATATTACATGTTGAATACAAGTTTTGCAAGATCATATTGGTTATCATTAATAGTGGCAAATGTTAAAGCCCAATTACTTTTCTAAAACTAAGGGCTGGAGAAATGACTGAGTGGGCAAAGAACTTGCTGCACAAGAAAGAAAACATGATCTTAGATCCCCAGCAACCATGTAAAAGATAGTCATGGCAGCAGTCATCTATAATCCAAGCACTGGGGAAATAGAGACATGCAGATTTTTGGAACTCATTGGCCAATCAGACTATAATATTGAGATTCAGTGAGAGAACCTACCTCAAAAATAAGTAGGAGTCTGGACCCCAGTAGAAGGGAATATCACAGAAGAGGGAGAGGAAAGATAAGTGGCAAAGATTACGAAGGATATCTGAGAAACAATCTTTTAGACATGACAGAGATAATGTACTCATGAGCCCTACGCAACTGTACTTACTTGAACAAGATGGAGGCTGCTAACATTCCAGCATGAATGGGGAGAAGCACATGAGAGCTCTTGGCAGTTGGTGGCTGTTAGAGAAGGGAGGGTCAGTTTTTCTTATGCAGGGGTGTTAGATTTGCTATATTCCAGTGAATTGCTTCCCACCTATACATATTTATGAGGTACTAATTTTATACTCTGTGGGATACACACACACACACACACACACACATGCACAAGCATGAAGTTGGGAGCTGGAGTAGGGAGTGAATTATGATCAAAACATTGTATTCATAAAATAAAATTTTCAAACAAAATGAAAATTTCAGAGTATAAAACAAGCAAAAAATTCTGATGAAAATAAAAACAAAATAAGGTAGACAGCAATTGAGAAAAAAATATCCTCTATCAGACTCTAACACCCACATGTTTGTGTATACACATAAATACATATATACATACCACACATGCAAATTCTAAAAAGAAAAATAAAATAAAGATGTCCTTAAAGGAAGCTACAGTAAAGATGATTCTGTATAACAAGCATGCATCAAGACAATGAAAACCTTGGATTACTGATTCTAAACCCGAATTTTCTTTAAATTGTGATACACACTATATCCTTGCTACCCTTCATCTGCTGCTCCTCATTTTTCTTTTCCTTCCTTCAATCCATTCTAAACACCAATCTGAATATTTATTATATTTTCATAATATCCATCTTTCACCTATGTAAACTAATAACATATTGGAAAATTCTGGTAAATAAATTACATGTAAAAAGAAATGCCCAGTCTAATTCTAAGCAGAATGGTTCATCAATTAAAAATTCCTTGATCTCACTTGATTGATTTTAACTGTTGCTGTTGAAAGCTCTAGATGGCAATATCTGAATGCATATAAATATCTTGTATCATGCTCCATATGTCTTTTTTTGATTATCAGTATCTCAGTATCTAGATATCTGTAGACCAAAGTGAAAAACAAAGATTCAGCTACCATTTCATCATGTGCATTGAGAGGATTTCTTTCTTCCTTTTTCTTCTTTTTTTTTGATTTATTTATTTTATTTTATGTGTACAAGTGTTGAGGGAAGCTGTTAGATTATTCCCTGCTTCCCAGAGGGAAATAATCTCTCAGAAACTATATTATTTGCAATATTGTTTGGCCAATAGCTTAAGCGTATTGCTAGCTAGCTCTTATATTCTAAACTAACCCATCTCCATCAATCTGTGCATCACCACAAGGTCGTGGCCTACCAGCAAAGTTTTGGGAATCTGTCTCTGGCAGCAGCTACATGGCTTCTCCCTGACTCTGCCTACTTTCTATATGTTTTCCAGCCTGGCTATAGTCTGTTAAGTCATTGGCCAAATACATCTTCTTTATTCATTAGCCAATAAAAAAAAAACACATATACAGAATAACTTCCCACACCATTTCCCCTTTTCTGTTTAAATAAAAAGGAATGTTTTAACTTTAACATGGTAAAATTACATATAACAAGACAGGTGTCAAGCAAGAATTATAGTTACAATATTTATATTTACTTTATTTTTGTCATAACTAAGGAAAACTATAACTATCTATTCTTCACATCCATCAAAGGCTCCATAAGGATACAATATTACCTAAGTAAATAGGAAGTGCATTGTAAGCAACTTCCAAAACTCTAGAATTAACAAAGCCATCTTGCTGCCTGGACAGTCACCCAAAGTTCTTCGGTAAACATTGCAGGCACCCATCTTCAACCTACTGACCCATAGTATCAGGCAGACTTTTCCATGAAGCAGGAAATTTCAAAGACAGTTTCACCTATATTGGTAGTTGGTCAGTTACTTTCTTCTGTGTCCTCCAAAATGTCTGGCAGACTCTTTCATAAAGCAGGAACCCCCAAAGACTATCTCATCTTCTTCAGGCAGCTTTAGCAGTCATTTTTCTGTGGGTCACGAGAGTCCAGTCAAGCAGAATGGCTAACAAGCGCCATAAAGAACCTCTTCAATGTCATATTCCTCTTTAAGTATTTGGTGCTGCCATGAACAGATGTGTCTCATTATCATGAAAAGTTTAAGTTCTTAAAACATTTCAAATGCCATATTCTGAAGGTCTCTGAAACATTTGAAAAATACCTATCTAACTGAAATATATCTCTATATATCTAGAAAATATAACATGACTACAAACTTGACTATTATATATGACTATCCATTAACCTGTATTTCTTAATTACATATTACATTTTTAAATGAGGTGCATAAACACAATACCTTAATCAAGAGTAGAAATATACATACAACAAAATTGATCTTAAATTTATATCAATAAAGCAAGATCCACACCAGTGCAAAGTATACATCTCTATAGCATATTTCCCTTTAAATATAAATAAATATTTATAAGAAATATTTGGGAATTTGGGTGCAGTTTTTTCCAAGCTACTTCCTACTTTTTGTTGGGCAAAGTATTTCTGGAAGTGTTCATGACAACCTTTCAGAGGGTCTTGGTCCATCAAACCATATTAGTCTACAAGGACTCCACAGGTTCTCATCCTCTGTGGAAACGAAACAAAAATCTCTTTTCCAAAAAAGCATATCCTTAAACTCAAATTTTGAAGTCAAGATACCTTTAAAATACATTTGTTGGTTTAGCTTAACATCCCATACAATGAAATGCCTCTCTGTACTTAGCTCATTTACAGTAAAAAATTCAAATAGAACACAATAAGTTAATTAATCCAGACTCCATGTGTATATTCCATCTTTACATGGCGTATTTTTCTTTACTCCTTTAATCTATGACTGTATTTTATCTCTTTAATGACTTTATATTTTAACCATTTTTTATAACTATACTCTTTTTCTTATCTCTTCTACGCCTATGTACATTTTTCCAACACTTTGGCCCATTTAGAGGTCTTTTTCGTCTGAATTTGTCTTTATTGTCTATCTCTAATTCTCTTCAGACCAGGACTGCTTCTTAAAATGCTAATCATGGCCAGAACTAAGGCTGCTTGGCCTTTCAGTTCCACCCAGTTCAACACGGTGAAGTCATTTTCACGCCTCTAAGAGTCCCTACTGGGTGGGAGCCGTCCTTACCACCTCAACTCTGAGAAGCACCATGCAGCATATATACCCTTTTTATCTGAGTGAAAGCTAAATATGTCATGCAGCACATTGTGCAGCCTGGAAATACCTCTGTGCATGGCATCAGGAATCTTCCTGCCTCTGCACTCCTAGCAGAACAGATACCAGCACTTGACCAGGCAGGGAGTGCTAATGTGGTTTGAAATGTTGGGGCTGATGTCCACCACCCACTTGGAGTTTAGATGCATTTGTGACCATTCAGATTCAGGAGGAAAGTAGCTGAGACCACGCCCATGGCTTAGGGCTTCCCACCTGTGCAGACGGAGGAATCAGATCTGCTAGCAATGTACAGGCAAGAAAACATGGTGGATTCCCACAGCAATACACAGAGATATTTTCAGGCTACACAGAGAATGGACCTCTGCCATGTTGGACTGGGTAGAGACAAAAGACAAAGCAACCTTAGTCCTAGCCATGTCGCTCGGTATTTTTAGAAACTGTCCTGGTCAGAAAAGGATTACATATATGCAATAAAGACAAATTTAGATGAAAAGGACCTCTAAATGGGTCACAGTGTGTTTTTAAAAATATATGTTGGCTTGGGAGAGAGAAGAAATACAGTATAGAGAGTTATAAAAAGAAGTAAATGGTTTTTAAAAAATAAAACAAAATCTTTAAAGAAACAATAAACTTGTAGAAAAAGTAATAGAGAAAAATAATAAGCCATGCAAAGATAATATATACACAGAGAGTCTGGATTATGTATATTATTTTGTTTTCTTTAAATTTTCTGACAGTGAAGGAGCCAAGTACAAAGAGACATTTCATTGTATGGGCTGTTAAGCTAAACCAGCATAGATATTTTAAAGGTATCATGACTTCAAAATTTGGGTCTAAGGATTTGTTGCTTTAGAAAAGAGGTTATTCTTTTGTTTCCATGGAGGATAAAAACCTGTGGATTCCTTCCAGACTAATGTGGTTTGATGTACTAACACCCCCCCCAAAAGGTTGCTGTAAACATCCCCAAAATTACTTTGCCCAACAAAAATCAGGAAGCAGTTTGGGAAAAACTACACCCAAATTTCCTAAATGATTATTTATAAATGTTTGTTTACATTTAAAGGGGGATATGCTATAGATTTGAATACTTTTCATTGGTATAAATCTTGGTCTGTTGATAGAAATTTTAGGTCAATTTTGTTATATGTATATTTCTGCTCTTGATTAAGATATTGTGTTTGTACAGTTCATTAAAAAAATATAATGCACAATTAAGAAATACAGGTTAATAGGTAGTCATCTATAATAGTCAAGCTTGTAGTCATGCTAGTTAGGTTTTCTAGGTGTACAGAAGTATAGTTTAGATGTATGGACATTCTTCAGATCTTTCAAAGATTACAGAATATGACATTTAAAATGTTTTAAGAACTTAGGACTTTTCATGACAGTGAGACATATCTGCTCCTGGTGGCACCAATCTGAAGGTGGAAGTTATGAAATAATCACACACTAGCTCAGAATTGAATATGATAAAGGGTTATTTGTTTAGGGATAGACTCAAAGATCACAGTCCTAGATCACAGTCCTTTTCACGAATAGGGAACAGAAACCAAATTCAGCAGCTGGAAGCAAGAGAGCAAGCATATGCTTTACCTCAGCAGTTATAGCGTGAGACCATGTGCAAGTAGGCTGGTATCTTAAAGACTATTGGATAAAGGAGCTTCCATGACACCAATCTACTTTAAGAGTATGATTGGCATCAAAGAGGCTTCTCATGGCATTTGTTAGTCATTTGGGCAAGAAACTGCTCTTGCCTAAACTGTTTGACTGGATTTGCAGGACCCACAGAAAAATGACTGCTAAAGTTGCCTAAAGAAGGTGAAACAGTCCTTTGGGTTTCCTGCTTCATGAAAAAGTCTGCCATACATTCTATAGGGCAGAGAAGAAAGCAACTAATGGGCTTTGCCATTACAAGGCAGAACAGATCTTGAAATTTCCTTCTTCATGGAAAAGTCTGCCATATACTATGGTCCTGTGGGCTGAAGATTGGATGCCCCAATGATACAGAATAACTTTGGGCAACTGTTCAGGCAACAAGATGTCTCTGTTAAGTCTAGAGTTTTGGAAATTGCTTACAATGCACTTCCTGTTAACTTGAGTAAGATTATATTATTCTTGGATCTTTGATGGAATTGAAAAATAGATAGTTATAGTTTTGCTCAGTTATGATAAAATATAAAACAGATATAAATATTATAACTGTAATTCTTGCTTGGTATCTGTTTTGTTATATGTAATTTACCATATTAAAGTCAAAACATTCCTCTTATTTAAACAGAAAAGGGGAAATGGTATGGGAAGTCCTTCTGTATATGTGTTTCTTTTATTGGTTAATAAATAAAGAAGCTGTTTTTGGCCAATGGCTTAGTGGAGTAAAGGCAGGCAAGAAATTCAAATGAGGATATATAGAGAGAGTAGGTGGAGTCAGGGAGAAGCCATGTAACTGCCCACAGGAGACAGACACACCAGAACATTACCGGTAAACCACAGCTACTTGGAGATACACAAATGAATAGAAATGAATTAATTTAAGATATAAGAGTTAGCCAGATATTTCTGGCTATGTTTAAGATATTGCCCAAACAGTATTGCAAATATAGTTTCTGAATGATTATTTCAGGTCTAAGCAGCCAGGAATGAACAGGCAGCCTCCACCAACATACAAATGTTTTTCAGGAAGAATTTATTTATTTGTTTATTTATATTATCGATCTTCATTTGCAGGTTTATGCCAAAAGAGGACATCATGTCCTAATATAGATGTTTTGAACTACCATGTGGTTGTTGGGAATTGAACTCAGGACTTCTGGAAGAGTAACCAGTGCTCTTAACTGCTGAACCATCTCTCCAGTCCTGTGTATGAGATTATTGTCTCAATGTAAGTCTGTTTATCACATTTTTGCCTGCTGCCCATGGAAGTCAGAAAAGGACATCAGATGGACTGGGGAGAATTTCTTTGCTTATGAATAACAGGCCAAGAAATTATGAATCTATAGAAACACCTATTTTCTTAGACTATTCCATATATCTCAGCCATAGAATTAGGCACAAATGACATCTTAAAAAGCTATCAGTACTAAAGAACACACACACACACACATTTCATATCCGATATAGCAAATGTATTATATGACACTAATGGATATGTTCATTTATGCTACATTTTTAAAATAGTAATTTCTGGGATGAAGAAATGGCTCAGCTTTTAAAAATACAGGATGCTCTTCCTGAGGACAAAGGTTCGATTCCCTATACTCTCATGGGGACTCATAACTGTCTGTAACTCTAGTTCCAGGGCTTCTGATGCTCTCTTCTGGCCTCTGTGAACACTGCAAGTATGTGGTCCACAGACATTCAGACAAACACTCATACACATAAGATAAAAACAAATAAACCTAAAAAATGGAAAAGATTTTTTTGACAGTTTCACATGTCATATAGCATCTTCACCTTGCCATTTTTCTCACTTATCACTCCTTACCTTTCTCTTGATCACTATTCTTTTTCCTTATAGTCTTTGTTTACTTGAGTATCTGATGTGCAGCATATACTCCAAGCCAAATAGCTACCATTTTCATTAGATCAGTTGTACCTACTTCAAAAGATTAGCTGGCATGTGGATTATTGAAACTCCCTTTAAAAAGTAGATGGTAGTGACAGCTATTGGAGCCTCACCAACGAGGTTTATGCTATACTGCCCTAATTACATGCAGCCTTGGGGCTAGAATATAAAGGCTATGGAAGACTAGAGGAAGGGGGTCCATTAAAGTTGTTTTAAGATCATCCACGGTCCTTCCCATAAGCCCTTGCTCATGCTTTGTAAGTAACCGTAATATATGATAAATGTATTGGTTCCCCACGGTGACATTTGGTCGAATCAAAATTCGGTGGAGAATAGTGGTTGCTTAGCACCCCTTTAGAGATAATATTCTCAAAACAATGTCCTTTCCATACTCTTTTATGTTCTATATACAAGAAAAAAATATTAGCTTCTTGCCTTTTTTTGAGGCTGGATTATTTCATTTATGATCTCCAGTTCCTTCAGTTCTCCTAAAAACAACATGATTTTCTCTACTTTTTGATTAAATAAAATTCCACTGAGTACATATACCATGTTTTCATTATTCACTTCATCGGTGATTGGGTACCCATGACTTCAATGCTGTGACTAATGCTTTGATAAATATTGTTGCTTAGGTGTCTCTAAAATACTTGAGCTCTGATTTCCTTGGATACATACCTTGGAATTTATATCTTATAATTTAACAAGTTCTCCTTAAGCAAAAGGTGAATGCAGTAGGCTGAACCACAACACCAATTCTATTCAAATCTTAATCTTACCAGTTTATGAATACTTTACCCTACATGGAAAAAGAGACTGTATAAACATGATTAATTTAAAGATCTTGACTTAGTGAGATTATCCTTGATTATTCAGGTGAATTCAATATAATTTCAGAAGGGTATGGAGACCACACTACTGGCTTTGAAGATACAAGAATAATCTAAGAGCCAAGTGAAGACTTTAGAAATTTGAAAAGGCAAATAAACAAGCAAGCAAGCAAGCAAGCAAGCAAATAAATAAATAAATAAATAAATAAATAAATAAATAAATAAATAAATAAATAAAAAGAGTCTCCAGAACTTCCACAAGGGATAATACTTGATTGACCTGTTGTAGACATTTGGCCTCTAGAGTAATATAATAGTAACATAGAATCATGTTAGTCTAATAAGCTTGCAGTAATTGGTAAAACTGTCATAAAACATTCTACACACATGCTGTGGTTGCTTAGTTTGGGGGTTTTGTGGCATTTTTAACGGTGGAAGTGGGAGTGTCTCTGACTCTTTTGCCTGTTATTGGGACCCTTTTCCTCCTATTGGGTTACCTCATCCAGCTTTGATATGAAGATTTGTGTCTAGTCTTGTTTGATCTTGTTATGTCCTGTTCAGTTTATATATCACTGGGAGGGTTTTCTTTTCTAAAGGGAAACAGAGGAGCAGTGGATATGGGGAAGAGAAGTGGGGAGGACTGAGCTGAGGGGGAAGGAGGGAAGGCTATGGTCAATGTGTATTGTATGAGAGAAGAATAAATGTTTTAAAATTTTTTGAAAGGAACACAGTATAGAAATCAGATCTGACTCTGTCTCTTACTGAAAGCTTTAGACATGCCCATTGTTCTTCTTTTGGACAAAGGCAAATTTCATAATAGTTTAGAAATTATTGTTATTCAGAAAATGGCTAGCAAACACAGGCTTATTTTTTGTCATGACATATTCAAATAAAGCTATTTTGACATAACAATTCCATGTATTCACAACCTGGAGTCTTAGATGAACATTCAACATCTGTTTGCTGCTGAGATGAACTACAAAGCTAATTTGCTCATAACAGATAAGGAATAGAGCAATTGAGGTTAGCAGTTGTTACTCTTTGTGCTCTCTAAGGCAATGTGGAAATATAAAAGATAAACAACCAAAAAAATTCCACCTACTTTCTTTCCCATAGACTGTGGTTTAGACAAATATTTCAAATGCCCATGTGTTAAATAGAGTCTTGGTTGCCTAGGATGTGGAGGTGGTAAAATTTCTAAGAAGCAGGACAGAGTGGGAGGTATTCCAGTATCTGGGGATATGCTATTGAATGGCCTTTTATGGTTCAGCCCCTTTTTCTTTCTCTTTTAAAATTCCTAGCTATGAGGTGAATAGGCCTCTTCCATTGCATACGTACTCCTGCTAAGATGTCCTATTCTGTCATAGGCCGATATCAATGTCCTTTCAGCCATGTTCCGAAACCTCAGAAACTCTAAGTCAAAACAAACCTTTTTTCTGTGATTTATGTCTGTTACTGGAACCCAAAGCAGCCTGACACACAATGCTAGTGATTTTAAAAGAACTGTTTATTCATTTAAACTTGTGTGTATTTTATTAATGTTATATGAGTACATGTATGTGTACAACAAGTGTGTAGGAGTGCACAAAGGTCAAAAGAGGGCCATCGATCCCATGGAACTGGAGGTATAAGCAGTTGTTAGTCACCATTTTGGTGCTAGAAACCGAATCCTCTAGAAGAGCAATAAGTCTTCTTAACTACAAAGTCATCTCTCCAGCTCCACCATGGTAGTCTTTTTTCTCCTATCCATAACTTTTAAAACCTCTCTGCTCCCCCATAACTCTCTATCATTCTTTGTGCTTTCCTATATTCTGGCTATTTTTTCAAGAACTTCCATCCAGACTCGATGCCATTTGACAGAAGAATAATCTGGAAAAATGAGGAGTCTAAAAGAAACTGTCAAATGCTGTAGAAATCATAACTGTTTTACTGCAGGATTTAATGAGACATATTAAAACCAAACTTTTATGTTCCAAGGGTCTTTGATCTAGTACTATTCCAGAAAGCATGTTCTCTAAACAGTATATATTTCCAGTTTCCTCTTCCTGCTGTCTTTCCTTAATCAATGCAAATTTTGTTCAACCCATCAAATTCTTCCATCCCTTCATCCATTCATTTATTAATTTTTTTCACTCCTCTCTTGCTTCTTTTCTATAGTTCTATCCCTTCATTCCTCCCTCCCCCTCTCTCCCTCTTATTCCATTTCTTTCAAGTTCCAGTTTTTAGCCCTCTGTTGCTCCACCAACCTCTCTCAACTTTTAGAAAGAGCTTTTATATTAAAATTTCCTTTTTTTAGTGGACATTGTCCTGGTTGGGGTTTTTGTCAACTGGACACATCCTTACTGAGGGAATACCTCCACTGGATTGCTTATAGGCAAATCTGTGGAACAACTTCTTGACTGGACCATGTGGAAAGGTCCAGCTCACTGTGTGTGTTGTCACACCATGCTGGTGGCCTTGGGTAGTATAAGAAAGCAATCTGAGCATGTCAGTATGCAACATTCTTCCATGGTTTCTGTTTCAATTCCTTCTTCCAGATTCCTGCCTTGAATTCCTACCCTGACTTTCTCAGTGACAAAAGAACTGTAAGTCGAAATAAACCTTTTCCTGCATAAGTTGCTTTTGTTTATGGTGTTTTATTATAGTAATAGAAAACCTAACTAAGTCAGACACATAATCATTTTATATATTTATGTGATATAATGTTATGCCTCAGTATACATGTACAATGTGTAAAGATCTGATCTTGGCAATTAGAATGTTCATCACTTCAAATATTTTTCATTTCTTTGTATTGAGAAGATTCAAAATATTCTTTACTTACTATCAGAAGGTTTTAAAATAATACTTTCTTGGAGGAAGTACACCTTCCAAGAAAATGCAGTTGGTCAGAAATGTTGGTAACTTTGCAAAGTCCCTGGAGAATTTTGAAAAGACTATTTTGTATTAGTTATTATCATGCTAATATCAGACTACAGTGAGAAGGCTAGCAGATGGCAATTCTGATGGATTTCCTTCCCCATTAACTTCACAGATTAGACTCTAAGTAAGGAAATCCCCGTGTGAACAAAAGAAACTAAATTATTAAGTAAAGTGGTATCAAATAAATAGCTGGAATTAATTCTTTGTGATTTTATGTTTATAAGGTCATGTCCTATAAGCCAATGGGAATAGCATCTTAAAAAGCATGAGAGTGGAGTTTATTGTCCTGGATGCTGCCTTCTCAGGGCCTGAGTTGAATTTTTGCCTTGTTATTAATGATCTTTTTGACTTTGAACATTAAATAATTCAACTCTCTGTGTCTCAGGGCCCTTTCCTAAAAATATCTGGATAATAGTGCACTTGCTTCCTAATGTTGAGAACTAAACAAAAAGGGGAAAACACATAAAATAAAACCCACAGATGGTTACACACTGTAATCCACTGTGGAAAGTAAAACTAAATTTAACTGTTTTCACTTCTTCATACCTATGTGATCTAATCTATTAGTTTTTGTGGGAGTCAAGACACTTTCTAAATTACAGAATGAATAGTTTTCTTCATAGGAAAACAAACCCAGCTAAAACAATCTTAACACTCATTCTTCAAGTGCTAATCACCACAAACTGATGGAATGAAGGGCAGATTTCTCCACATTCAGTATAATTGAAGCTACTGAGGTATTCCAAATTAGGAGACTTGGAGCTTTTATGGCCTATTTGCCCATCTTCCCCGCTTAAAAAAAAAGGGGGGGGGATGATTTATGAAGCAAATCTCATTTGAAAGGGAAAGGGAGGTTCTAACTTATTACTACCCTTAATATAAGCACCACTCTGAGTAGATCCATTTTGAAGTCTCTTTAACACTAGAGAGAAGCTATCTTTCAGCTCCAAAGCCTTTGCTCACAAAACATGGACCATGCAGGAAATGTATAAAAACAATCATGGAGAGTTTGGCACCACACATACTATGCGGAAACAATGCTAGTTATCCCTGGAATCAATCCACGACAAATAAATAAGAATTAGTGGATGTGCAAGAGCCAACCCATTAAGTATTTCATTCAACTATATCATTTTGGTATGCAGAGGAAAGAAAAACCAACTACAAACCAATATAGTTACTCGGGGAAATTTGTCCTGTAACATGCCCCTATCTTTAGGAATTACTATTTCTATCTCCAATACTAATAATAACTTTCATCTGTCACTTTTTTTTTTTTTTTTTGGTTTTTTCGAGACAGGGTTTCTCTGTGGTTTTGGAGCCTGTCCTGGAACTAGCTCTTGTAGACCAGGCTGGTCTCGAACTCACAGAGATCCGCCTGCCTCTGCCTCCCAAGTGCTGGGATTAAAGGCGTGCGCCACCACCGCCCGGCTATCTGTCACATTTATAAGAGAATTGTTAAATAATATTAAAAATAGGGGCTGGGGCTCTCAAGGCCTTACCCTTTGCTTAGGAGTTACTGGCATTTTGTGGTGTCTAGGAGGCTGAGAGTTTTCTTCAGGGATGGGGCCCAGGAAATGATCCCACACCCATGTGCATTTGTGGAACAATAATTGACCCAATGCATTAGAAAAGAAAGAAGAGGAAGGAAGGAAGGAATATGATATGATATTTGGGCTATCAGTCTCTAAAAATGTGAATTGAATAAACATTTCTTTTCAATTATTTCTTGACAATGCTAAGTGTACTGCTCTGTTCCACCAGCAGGCAACCGTAAAGCGCATGAGAGAAAATCAACATCAGCACCATCTCTTATCCATTAGTACACTTCTTCACTACTTGTTTCATTTGAATTAACTGACAGACAAAGGAGAGAAATAGTGTCCGTTTCACTGTGTGATTACACAGTAGTCAGAGCATAGCATGGAAAATATTTGAATTAGTGTATCTCCTGAAATGAGAGCATCAAACTGAATGCAACAGCAAAAGCCCAGGTTAGAAGACTTTTATAAAAGAAGAAGCTCTCTCTCTCGAGCTCTTTCTGGTTTGATACCTTGACTTGCAGTATTTTATTTTCACACATGTTGTCATCATGGTGACATCTGTCATCGTGGTGGCATATTGGACCATAGTCCAAAGTGCCTGTGAAAGAACCAGTGCCATGATATTTGGGCTATCAGTCTCTAAAATGTGAATTGAATAAACATTTCTTTATACATTATCCACACACAGGAAATTTTGTCATAGCCACAGGAAATTGCCTAATACAGCATTTTCAACAAATGTTCTCTTTATATTAAAAGAACCTAGACATACCCTTCATTTGTCTTTAAAACCCGTGTTTCTCCTCAATACTCTGAATGAATCCTTGTTTTTTAGGCTATAAAAATTCTATATTACAATGCCTTCCTTGTTTATATTAAACTAGTTGTTATAAAGAGCTATTTTCAGTGTTGCTATTTGTAACTAAACTTGAATTTCTGGGAGCCAATTCTCCTTTTTAATTATTCATTGTGCATCGCACTTCACTGGTTTTTCAATGAGAAATAAACAACGTGCTACAAGCTTTGCTGGCTGTTCATGAACAGAGACCAATAAAATTTAAAAAGAGTGACAACCAATAACCAAATACCTAATTCACCAAATGAATGGTTTTATAAGGTAACTAACTAAAGAATCACTTTGAAAACTGACTAATTTGCAAATGCAACAACAAAAAGAAACCCACAATTGATTTCTCCTTTAAGAAATAGTATTCTTACAAGATGTGGCTCATGCATTTAATCCCAGCACAGGAGAGGCAGAGGCAGTCAGTAGTAAATTGAGAGCACTCTGATTGGCAATTACAATGCTTCTGTGAATAGACTTATGCTTCCTCTCTCTCCAGTTCTCTTTGTTCTATAACAGTAATTCCCCTTACTCAACAGCAGGTGCACTCTGCCACGAAGCAATATGCCTTGAGCGAAACCTTGGTTATTGTTCCCACAACTGATTGGGACCACAAAACCCTTCCATTCTTTATACAGAGCATCAGCAGTACTTTTGTGGTCATGAGCTTGTCACAGAGAATGCAAAGCTTGGCTTGTCTGATTCAGTGAGTTTCTGACAGCTGGTAGCTAGTAAGGAGATATCCAGCTTCATCTTGACAGCCATCTTGCCAAACAAGAGGTGCCATGAATAAGAGAAAGGGCAGATAATTTAAAAATGAAATAGTTTTACTTTGGTTTGTGGTTTTATATGTTGAAGTGTAATGCATGTGCTTCTGGCTCAGTTCCTGGTGATAGCCACACACTGCTTAACTCATGAATGCAGAAAGGAGAGCTAGAATGTGTGAATAAACGGAAAAAAAACATCAAATTCTCATGAGAGCTATGCCATTTTCAGAAGAAAACAACCCATTTGTGTAGATGAGTCCCTTTTTTTTTTTTTTTTTTTTTTATTTCTTTTTATTTTATTCTTTTTTTTTTTTTTTTTTTTTTTTTTTTTTTTTTTTTTTTTTGTTTTACATGCATTTAATTTGGTTCTTACAATTTTGATTCAGCATGGATTGCAATAAATGGGTCTTCAGCAGAGTTACTAATAGAAAACTGAGCTTTGCCATCACTGCCAACACTGACTTTAGTTCCAGTGCATTTGCCATTTATCTTGTCTCCAGAAATGACATCACAGTATGTTCCAGCAGGAAGACCAGTCTGTAAAGTTTTTGACAAAGCCTTGTCGTCATTGTTAAACACGAGGGGAGGGGAGTGGGGGAAGGGGACAATATGTGGGAGGAGGGGGAGGGAAATGGGAAACGGGGAGGAGGCGGAAATTTTAATTAAAAAAGAATAAAATACGAAGGATTCATCGTATTTTATTCTTTTTTAATTAAAATTTCCGCCTCCTCCCCGTTTCCCATTTCCCTCCCCCTCCTCCCACATATTGTCCCCTTCCCCCACTCCCCTCCCCCTATCCCCACTCCTCTTCTCCTCCCCCGACTCCATTCCCCCTCCCTCTCCATACTGAAGAGCAGTCCAAATTCCCTGCCCTGCGGGAAGACCAAGGTCCTCCCACTTCCATCTAGGTCCAGGAAGGTGAGCGTCCAAACCGGCTAAGCTCCCACAAAGCCAGTTCATGTATTAGGATCGAAACCTAGTGCCATTGTCCTTGGCTTCTCATCAGCCTTCATTGTCCGCCATGTTCACAGAGTCCAGTTTCAACCCATGCTTATTCAGTCCCAGTCCATTGCTCCAAATTGGGTCTCTGTCTCTATCTTGATCCATCGCCAGATGAAGATTCTGCATCCCCATGTTCCTGCATTGTTTGTAGTTCCTTATCTATTCACAGAGCAGAAGGTTCTGGGAAGAACCCACTCAAGCAAGGACTTCTTGGGATGATATGTCAGAGAAGCCAAGTAAAACAGATGTTTCCCAGGTCTCGCGTCGGTCAAACATCTGCCTGTGGGTATCGATGTAACATTTACCATCTATGAGCTAGCTTGCCCCGTGGACCAACACAGTGGCCTCAGGGTGGGGCATCACTGAAGGGGCTCCCTCGCTTGCATTCTCCATCATCAAGATGAGTCCCTTTTGACCTCAAATACCTCTTAAAGTACCTATCACCTCCAAATATCATTGCACTGGGGATAAAGCATGCATGCAACATTTTGTGGAACAAATTGTATTCAAATTGCAGTATTATTGTTGCCATTTTATAAACAAGGAAACTGAATCTGAAATTACGCATTAAATGTATAACGGATTCCAGAACAACTTATCAATATTATGAGTTCTAAAATTATGTTGAAGGAGTTCACCATTTTTAAATATTCATTCACAAAGTAGATATTTGGAAGACCATTGTGTACTGTGAACTTTTACCTGTATAGTGTCCATAAAGCAAGAGGAATAGGCTCTGGGCTGGACCTCTGGGGTCCTTTGTGGAATCTGTGGCAGAGAGATTTCAACATGATTGTTGCAACTTTGTTCATCACCAGAAAAATGAACATTACAAGATCACCTCTTACTGTGGGCTCCAGGAATTATAACTTTCATGATAAGTCTGCACCCAAAATAAAACAAAAGTAACACTATGTAGTGGCTTTCAATCTGCACACCAAGATATTTGATAACATAAAAATAAGGAGATTATCACAACTGTAAGTGGCTTTGCCAACACAAACAAAAGAAGTCAGCACCACTTCATTCTTCTAAATTTCTCATAAATGACTCAGTTGTACAACTGGAGATACACCTAGACCTTAGCCACATAGAATTTAGTGCTTGTAGTTCTTATTGGTTGAATGTAGAAGGATGGGGTGGTTAGCAGATGCCAATCTGTCTTCTTTATTAATATTAACAGTTAATTAATCTAGTATTACCTAATGTGAATCCTTCTCATTGACACAAGCTGATAGAATGTCTTATTTCTTTGTTCATATGATGGGGAGGGTTATTCCTGGTTTTTCTACACTCTTTTAATTTAAGCTTACTGTTAGCTAAAATATACATTATTGGCATTGAGAATGGAAAATTGGAAAGTCTGGGGGGAAAGGAAGTGGAAAAGAGTGGTATAATCTAGCTGATGTGGCTCTAAGTTTCCAGTCTATTATCAGAACATTGTCCCAGTGAGCCAGTCTGCCAGACCAGATAGTCACAGTCATTAGAGTTATTTTGCTATTTAGCTTGGCTCCCTGCCATCACATATGTTCATCTCAAAATGAGTATTTCTGACCAAATCCTTAGAGAGACCTTCAAAAGATGACATATGGGGGAAAGGGCAGCCATGCCAGAGATAGAGTAGCCTATTTCCACTGAGACTGTAAGCAGATGCCCAAGAGTCACAAAAACACAAATATCTTCTAGAGAAGGAAGTTAAAAGTATCTCGAGATGGATTTGTTTAATTCAGAAGAGAAAGAATAATGAAAACCAATATTCTATAGCATTTAGGTACTAACAAGGCAGGGAGGAATTGACTGTTGAATACGTACCATGCTTAGCAAAAGTGAAGAAGAGAGAGAGGATATTAGTCTGTGTGGCAAGAAAACATCATCTTCAACTGCATCTAGCAGAACTAGTCAGGACAAGACGGTTCTATTGAGCCAAAAAGATCTGTTAGACCTTCTGACAATGAAAGGGAGGATATAGTATCTGTAGTAAAATTTCTTCTCAATTTACCCATATTGTGATCTTTCGTATTTAGATTGTTTTCTGTTGTAAAGTTTCATGTTACTTTCTATTGCTTATCCCACTGCAGGTGGGAGTATAAAATAGTCCAAGTGCTATGGAAGCCAGTATGAAAGGTTTTCAAAAAACGTAAAAATAGACCTACTATATAACCCAGCTACACCTTTCATAAGTGTTTGCCTGAAGAACTCAAAATTGGCATATCACAGACATATTTGCACAACAATATTTATTGCAGCACTATTATTAGTAGGTAAGTTGCAGAATCAATGTATGTATCTGTCAACTGAGGAATGAATGAAGAATATTATATATAATATATAGTTCACATATATATGAATTTTATTCATATATAAATGAGTCATTACAGAAACATGGCCACAATTGAAAATAATAATATTAAGTAAACTAAGTCATTTACAGAAAAACAACTATTGAAAGTTTTTGGGTCAGCAAGATGGATTAGCATAAAAAGGTGTGTGCCATCAAGCCTGATGATTTCAATTCACAGACATGATGGGCTGGGGGAACTGATGCCTATAAGTTTTCTTCTCAGACACACACACACACACACAGAGAGGGGGGGGAGGGAGAGAGGGGGGGAGGGAGGGAGGGAGGGAGGGAGGGAGGGAGGGAGGGAGGGAGAACGAGAGAGAGAATCAATATAATTAAAATTGTTTTGTATTTTCTCCCATTTGTGAGTCATACATTTCATACAGATACATAAATTACTGTATGTATATAGGAAATAGGAGCATAAGTGAAACTTTCTCAGGGATTAAGTTGAGGGGGAAAGAATACAATTGGGGAGGAATTGGACCTGGTGGCACAGACCCTTAATCCTAGCACATAGGAGACAGAAGCAGGCAAATCTCTGTGAGTTTTAAGCCAGCCTGGTCTACAACAAGAGTTCTAGGAAAGCAAGGGATAGATAGTGGTACCCTTTCTCTAAAAACGTAGATAAAAGAAGGAGTCATGGAGAGGGGAGATACACTCAAAATGCACTATACATTTTTGTGAAAATGCCCTAATGTTGCTCAGTACTATGTATACTGACTATATACTAGTGGAAAACAAATATTTGTACATACTTTAAAAATAAATGTCCCTATTACACTTTCATTGATCATTCCATAAGCAAAAAAAAAAATCTACTCAGTATCATGAGTCAAAATTAAACATTTTCACCTGCTTCTTCTTCTTTAGCATGTATTGAGCTATATGTTTGTACCTATTGAGTCATTCACTGTTTGCATCACACTAGAAAAGACATTCCCTTACCATCTGCAATTTAGAGTTATGGAAAACCATCACATCAAGTCCAGTATACAAATTTTATCACTATTTTTATTTCATCTTTCAGTGTGCTTTCAATAAATATCTAGGAAATAAATTCTCAGATTGGTCTCCACTGCTGAGATCTGAAGGCCCAAACAGATGATCCAGACAATAGTTTTGCGTATATATCCTCCATCTGGGAATTGTGACATATTAAGAGGCCATCTGGTCTTAGGTTTGCACTCTTGACTATTTGGTGTCCGACTATTAAAGATAACTTACTTATTTTATTTGGTTATTTCAAAGCTTTACTTTTCCCTAACAATGAATAACATTTCCAGTTTATTTGTTAGTTTTACTTCTCCTGCTGAGAATAGTTTCTAAAGAAGATTCCAAGTGTTTCAAAGGCATAATTTATACACAGAACTAAAGAGTACACATCAGCTGGTGGCTCGTGACTTCTTTTGCTTTATTTTGCTAGTCAAGTAATAGGGGTGGGCAAGTCATCATTTTAAAATAGCTACAACCTGGTGAGATGGAAATCAGTTCAAATTAACACTATTTACTAGAATGATTTTGAAATCTTATGAATGCTGAAATATCTAAGGGAAAAGTAGATTATGGTAACAGTGTATTTATTCTTAGTTTGGGGTCACTTGTGGCAAAATGCAAATGAGCAGTTTTAGGCAGAAGGGACATCTGCAAAACATGTCATAGAACTAAGGGATGGAAATTAAATTAAACCTCAGGGAATTAGTAAAAGCAGTAACCAGAAAGGAAACAAACAAACAAGTCAAGACTAAAATGTGTGTGTTTGTGTGTATGTGTGTCTATGTGTGTATGTGCATATGTGAACGTACATATGCACATGCATGTGTATTTGTTGAGTAGCTCTTTTGGTTTCCATATCATGAGATAAAATATGGCAAGCCTCAAAGACCCTGAAAACTTAAATAATATTTCAAAAACAGTTCCAATGTCACTGTCTTTTAGTACCAACTGAAGTTCCCAAGGGAATATCTCATTGTCTTATCTACTGTCTTGTGTACAATATTGACCCAGTCACTATCAACCAGAATTAACTGATGCACTTATGTGTCATCATCAGGTTTCTCTGGTGTGTCTTCTATATAACTAATCTTTTAACAAATATTCTTCAAGGGCCTACTAGGCCAGTTGCTAAAAAATAGGAATCACAAGGACTTTGCATTCAGTGGGCTGATTTTACAGGGAGATTATAATTTAGAGCCTATGTCAATACCCCCAAAGACTTTTACAACATGGCCTCAGTAATTTCAGAAAATGTTTTAAATTATTAAACAGTACCTCATAGGGTTCCTCCAAGATCATGGGCCCTAACATTGATATTTATCCTTTTCTACATTCATTGACTCACTTGTGTATTCTATGCTGGTCTAGATGCTGATCAACTTGGACGGCCTGGTCTTGAGATTGAGTCTCCCACAACAGAGTTACATTTATGTACAAAATTTAGCAAGACATTTGTTAAAACACAGGAAAAATCACATAAGCTGGGAAATACTGGAGGAATAGTGGGCATTGAGGTCCATTTAACTTCAGGGCAAAAAAAAAAAAAACTGGAAAGGTGATTTTTGTGCTCTTCTAACTTTATCCTGAAAGTTCCAGAAAGAACATATAAGAAGTCTGAACATACAGTGTAGGATAAGATCCTACCAAAGGGCTAAACCTTTTGCAACTCTACTTCAGAACTGAAGTATGTAACACATCTGCACCTAAGCAAGAACCCTTAATAACAATTCAAAACTGCATTAGCAGGGACTGGAGAAATGGCTTAGAGGTTAAGAGCACTGCTTGCTCTTCCAGATGTTCTGAGTTCAATTCTCAGCAACCACATGGTGGCTCACAACCATCTGTAATGAGGTTTGATGCCCTCTTCTGGCCTGCAGGCATACATGCAGACAGAACACTGTATACACAATAAATAAATATTTTTTTAAAAAAAACTGCATTAGCTATTATTTCTCCCCCCCCCCCACTCAGTCTGTATAAAGTCACCTACATGTATGTTTTCAGGGATGACCCATTGGTATTGGATAATCAATTGGTGTGCTCTTCCCTGGGGAAGACTATTTTTTCCCACTCTCTGCATTCCTTAGTTGTCATAAGTTCTTTGTATAGGGTTGAGGTCTCCTGGGCTTCCTGTCCTTCATCTTACTGCTGTCCGTTTTAGCATGTCTATTGTTGTCCTTGTTAAGCTCATGCTTAGGCAGCCACTCATGTTAATAAAACTTTATAGGTGTAGCTTCTGACATTACTAGGAGACAGAATCTCATAACAAACTGCCTGTACCTCTAACTCTTACAATCTTTCTGTCCCCTATTCCATAACAGTTCATGAACCTTAGGTATAGGGCTTGTTTTGTAAATGTATCTGTTGGAGCTGGGGTCCACAACTCTGTATTCTGATTGGTTGTGGTTTTCTCTAATGGTCTCCATCTGTTGTACAGACAGGGTTCCTTGGTGAGAGGCAAGGACTAGTATTTTTTAATTAACCAGCTATGATATGTAATTTTGTCCTAAATGCAAGTACCACTTTATTCTTCAATAGAAACATCTAAATACTTTTCTAGAACTTTTTGGCATTCTGAATTAAGATCTTCTGAATAAGGAATCTTGAGCTGCTTTCAGTAAAACATGATGTATTCTATCACATTTCCTTCTCATTTATTATTTCAAAGACTGATAGTGGTTTTCTAGTTTATCTGAGGTATTTTGTCTTTCAAGCTTGTATTACCTAAGCTTAGTATAGATTTCTCTTGACAGCCACAGTGAGGCACCAGAAGCAAAAGCTTAAGTTACTATGCTTCATACTTTTCATGTATAAAACAGGTTCTGAAGCTTCAGTATGCATAATAACACTTAGTGGAGTTAGTATGTCATGTTCCTGGACTCCATTCTTCAGCATTTATGTTTCAGATCTGGAATGGGCCTCTGAATTTTTATTTCTAACAAGTTCCAAGTTGCCCTGGATACTCTGGTATAGGGCTATACTTTGTGAACCATTTCCCGTAGATCTTTTCTAAATGGCCTGTTGAATTAGCAAGAGCTAAGTTGCTTCATCAGGAAGAACAACCGTGCCACAGCATCCTGCTAAACATATTCTTAGCTGATCAATGAACTTGGCATCCATTGAACCTATTAAAATAGAGGTCAAGTGTCAAATCTAGATGTCTTTTATGAATATTCAAGAAAATTTTAAATTCTCTCATCAATGCAAATATTTTACATTCACTTTGCATGCAAGTAGAAATACACCTGTGGGAAAGTACCTATAGCATTCTTATGGAACTTGTGCCTCTAAAGGATACAAAATAGTAACAAACAACATAAAATTGATTCTCTTCCTTGCCGGAAATGTGATTTTACCATAACAGCTTTAGGATTGACAGAATAATTTTAAAATCACCTTTAATTGGAAGAAAATACACATAATATAGGAGTCACCATTTAATCAGCTTTAAGTGTACAGTTCAGTGTAATTAAGTACATTCACATTATTCTGCAACCATTATCATCATCAGTCTTTAAAACTGTTTTCAGCTTGTAGGACTAAAACTCATACCTAGCTAACTTACTACCCATTCCCCACTTCCCAGCCCCAGTGGAACTACCAATGTATTTTGGGTTCTATGAATTTGCTAAAGTTTCTTGAAGTAATTAATTAAATGAATAAATGCGAACCGACTGTGACTTTGAGCCAGCATAACAAATACATATCTCTGAACAAGCTGCACAAAGATGTATGAGTAGTACAAAGGTGCACTAGTACAGCTAGTAGCAAAGATTGCTGGCAGCATCTTACTGACTGATATACCTGCTAAGTAGTGTTCCCTGACATCATCTCCTCCTGTTCCCACACTGAGAATCTTGTTTCTTACTAGGTGCTAAGTGGCCTTTGTAACATTTGTCTTCTTAGACGTAAACATTCTAGCATTCCATTAATACAGCAGAGTATCAGTGTAGTACAGAGCCCTTCATTCTTTTGTTTTCTCATCATTTTTGAAACTTTAAAATTGCTGAAGATTCTGAGTAGGCTTATGTATTTAAAAGAAAAAAACCTAAAAGCAGCCAAAGCTGACTGATAACTTAGGGTAGGTTTTTGAGGTCACAGCATGTAAGTGAGCCATCGTTCCTTTGGATGTCTAGATGTGGAGTTCAAAGAAAACATCTAGCACATTCTAGCATTAGTAAATCTCCAGGCCAAAGGTACATGGTTCAGGAAATTAATAATCTCTGAGTGACATCGATGAGTTCTTTCAAAGACATTTACCTCCTCCCTGCCCTAACCCTTGACCTACAGTTCTCTCTTTGCAAAATAAATGAGGCCTGTCTTAGTGACTTTTTCATTAAGTCTTAGCCTCTCTGTCTAAGCAGAAACCTTGATCAGGCAACCAATTTCCATTTAAGTCTTTTTGGAAAAGTAGAATATTTTGAGTACTTAAGCTTTATATTATTGATTTTAGAGCAGTTTTTTTTAAGAAAAAATGAGGAAACGTTCAAAAGAAAGTAAAACATTTCATAAACACAAATTTCTTTTTATATTTCAATGTTGTGCTTCTCCTTAATAATGTAGATTTTATTATTATTAATAATAATCAGCTCAAACTCAAAATTTGTGGGTAGCTATAAATGTTCTCTTAGAAGCTTAGCCTCTGGGTTAAGTTGTGTGATAGACTGTAGCAAAAGTGGAAATACCAAGACGGTGCTACAGAGTAAAAGTTAATATTTTCTGGGTTCCTATCATGGACTGTAAATACTGCTAGACCTCATGATTGATCTAAGTTAACAGAACTGTCATGAAAAATGCCCACTTCTCATTTGCATGAACGAGTAGTGTGTTCTTTCTCACACATTTGATAAATTACCAGTCAGAATTCAAATTCAAATTAAGATTTTTTAATCAATTTGTTCAAAATTTCATAGTGGCCACCTGTAAAGGGAATATGGAGAGGGTACCATCACTGTTCTTCATGGAAGTACTAATGTGTGTAACTCAGTCCATTTTTACAAGTTATCCAGTGTCCTCATGCCAACAATAATGCTCAGATGATAGCGCCATCTTTGTATTACCTATGGAAACTAAAGAAATGAATGTCCAAATTCACACAGGTAGAATGTAACAAAGCTAAGTCTTGAATATAGGCCTATTTGATTAAAAACAAAAAAACACGCACTCTTGGTATTGCATTTTCCTTAACGTCTCTGTTGTGGATTGCACACTTGAGTCCCTCTCAAATTCACATTCTGAAACTCAGTCCCCTGTTAGGATGATATTTAGAGGTGGGGTATTTGGGAAGTAGCTGGTATGAGATGAGGTGATCAGCATGAAACCTTCATACATGTAATTGGTGCCCTTTTAAGAGTGAAGAGAATATTTCCGTGTTCTACTCTCCACCAGATGAGGATTCAAGCAGAAGATGGCTTTCTGACAACTAAACCCTCACCAGATAGCACTTGGTCTTGGAATCCTGAGGTCTGGAACTGCAAGAAACAACATTCTGTTTTTTAAAAGCCCCAGTCTGTGGTGTTTTATGATAGCATTCTTTAATGCTTAGGTCCTCTTCCTGTAAGATGGGATTCAAAACAAATCTACTTACAATAACCAAACAGTAAAAATAAGTGCGTTATCTATCAAGTAAAGTATGCATAAACAAAATGTGCTATATATATAATGAAATATTATATGATTATAAATAAAATAAAAAATTCTATCACATGTGAACGTAGATGAACCTAAAAAGCAGCCTTATGTTGCATGCAAGGAGACAGACACAAAAGAATATAATTAGGTAAGTACATTTGTCGAAATGGGCAGTGGCATAGAGACAGAAAGTCAACTGTCAGCTGCCAAGGACTATGGTAGAACATGAAAGAGAGTGATTGCTAATGCATATTGGAGTTTCTTCTGAGGTGATGAAAGCATTAAGCATTATTGGGTAGTAATGATGGTTGAATAACTTTGTGAATACATTTTAAATGCACTTTAATATGTATTTTAATTTTGTCCTTATTTTTGCTTTATTTTTGGCGGTTGAGGGTTCCTGACTGTGTTTATCTGTTTTTTTTCTTTTTTTTTCTTTTTTTTTTATTAAAAATTTCCACCTCCTCCCCGCCTCCCTTTTCCCTCCCCCTCCCCCCACTCCCCACGCCCCTCCCCCTCCCTCTCCAGTCCAAAGAGCAGTCAGGGTTCCCTGCCCTGTGGGCAGTCCAAGGTCCTCCCCACTCCATCCAGGTCTAGGAAGGTGAGCATCCAAACAGGCTGTTTTTGAGGCTTCATCTTGCTATGTGGTTCTGCTGCCCTTTAGCCATTGATCCTCCTGCCTTAGCCTTCCTGGTTCTATAATTACAGATATTCCATCACCCTGAATAATTTTGTACTTTAAAATGAGAAATTTTATTGGATTATACTTTGTAAACAAACAAATAAGTGATGAGCTTTCCCTCTCTCCACACCAGCCATTCTCCTTTTCCCAGTGAGAAGAAAGCAGGAGCCATTTTTATATGTTCTTCATGCTGACATGTAGTCAACTCAGCACAAGTTCACATGGTACTGCCAAACACACAGAAGAGCTCATGTCCTGGACAGTAACTACACATCAGAAATAGCAATGTATACGCATTTTTTTAACGAATGGCTAAAGGAAAAGAGAAAGCTTAGGGATTTCTCTTAGGGAATGTGAAAGTTTAAGTTATCTGAAGAATTGTGATGAAGGTAAATGAAGTTAGGTCACTAGATCCTCAAAGAGAAAAGAAAGGATGAGGAAGTACGAAATGAAATGGCAAGGAGTTTTAGGCCCCATTGTGATGTCTGACCTTCATCCTGAATTCATGAACATCTTTCTGAAGAAATTGATGAGGAAACAGCATGGCCACAATTCTGTTCTAGGAAAAATATTCCTGCCTATTAGACTAAACCCAGGAGCAAAGAGAAGTATCTAAATGTGGCGCAGGTAGGAAAAGGGGCTAGAAAATGTTGAGTCTGAGTGCATCACTGTGAACTGAATGTGCGTATAGAATTAGAGGTGGAGCTTTCTGGAAGGAGGTGGGTAGATGAATTTGGAATCTCGGAGGAAGATGATGGGCAAAGAATGTGAACACTACCAGGTGGTAGAGGACACAGAGTGTAGCTGAGATTTTAAGGGAGAGGGACAGAGTGAGACAAGAAATTGGCTGTGGATTCTAGCAAGTGTCATTGGAGGTCAATGAGAAGTGAACAGGGTCTCAGCACAAAACACACAGTAAGCTCTTGTTTCCTTGCATGTATGTGGTTCAAATTCCAGTGCCTGCCTCTCCCATCTGGATAACTTTTGTTTAAGGTTTGCACTTTCTTTTCAGCTTTGTCTTTTGATCACAGAGTACTGATAGCATTGCCACTTTTCAGCATGAGCAAAGTAGGCTAAAGCACTGAACCCAGATGGGCATGCTGAAATAACCTAGATAGTAATGCCATTTGAGGTCACCAAGATGATCATGGATGTTGTTCCTTCTTTTAATTTTGAAAAATTGCCAATTTACATTCGTGTAGATTAAATTTCACAGGTAGTGCATACTGAGACATGCTACATATAGTTGTGATGTTCCCAGCTGAATTCAGGGACAGAATGTTTTCACCTGCCTGAAGCTAACAGCAGAACATAAGCATCTCATGAAAGAAACCTTTAATCGTGTTTAGGAAACAAACCTCTACCCCTTCTATTGCATTATTTTAGAGAGAATCTCATGAAACCCTGGCTGACCTGAATTTTTTATATAGCTGAGGATGACTTTAATCTTTTGATCTTCCTGCCTCTACTTTCTAAGATGGGATTGCAAGAAAGCACCACAATCAACCTGAGCAAGGACTCTACTGACTAGACCATATCTCTAGCCCCCTGCTACATTTTTGCTAAGTTAACCTGTTCATATTGTTGGTGTTTTTGTTTGTTTGTTTGCCAATGGTTCCCCAGCAGCCTAAGGAGCAAAGAAACTAGAGTTTAATATTGGCCATATTTTAAACTGTCTTTCCAAGAAACTTTTCGCTTTTTCTAAATGCATATATTTCACAAAGAAATCCTTGCTTAAAGTATTGCTTGTCTCACCATACTCAAATTGATACGTGGTAAAGGGATACATTAAGGCAACTTTTAAAATATATACCCATTAAGGATACTTTAAGACGTGATTGAACACTTACACTCTTCCTGGTAAATGCAAGACCTGCTTAAATATCTATGATTATCACCTCTGATGGGTTGTCAGTTTCACCAGAACTTAATGGAACCCCCAATTCTCTCTTTGTTCTGCTTGAAAAAATCCTGAACTGAGAAGCACACAACCATCTGGTTGCCCTTTAGAATTGCTGTGTATTAGAATACACAATAACATATGATAAAAGAAAACATAAGAAGCATATGATTTAAGGGACCCAAATGTATTTGAATGATTGCACCAAGAGCCACTTTTAGCTCATTTTCTATATGCACAGAAAAATGCTGCGAAGTTATTTGCAACAGTAGGTTTGTTTGCCCAGCATGATTGCATTGATAATCCATTCTTTTGATGTTAAATTAGAAAGTGACAGTGAGGCAGACTGCCCATAAATCAACAGGATACAGCCAGGTTTTCAGGCATTCTTCTGTCAGACTATCATGTCCATCAGCACATATTGAGGCAATTCCATAAATTGGGTTATCCGGGAAAGGGGAGAAGTGAACAAGAAGAAACAGAGTGGGGGTGGGAAGCAGGATCAAAGAAGTTCAAAATTTCTGATAGGAAGCAAGACGCCTCTATTCACATGATTTACTATAACCCCAGTTTCATCTCCCCTTGCAGGCAACATGGCTCCAGATTTTCCAGGATATGTGATTTTTAGTCAATTGCATGCAATTCTAGCATGGTATAACTGATCTATCTTGATTACATAAGAAAATAATGCTTCTTCCCCACAAATATTTTATTTTTTTCACGCAGAAGTAACTTCACGTGTTCTCTAAACTCCAGGTACTTATGGCTCCTACATTAGCATGCCTTTTACTTAAAATTATTTATTTGGCACCTGGCATATGTCAAGTATGTTTTGAAGGCTAGTAACTGCATAAGTTGTGTAATGCTAGCTTGCTGCCATGCTCCCAGTCAGTATGGCCATCGACTCTAACCTTCTGAAATCATAAGGCCCCAACTAAATGCTTTCTGAGTTGTCTTGGTCATGATATCTCTTCACAGCAATACAAAAATAATGAGGACAGAGGAGGAATGTGGAATTGATATAAGAAAATATGTTATAAATATATGTATGAAATTATCAAGGAATGAATTTTTAAGGAAACAGAACATTGCTGAATGGTATTGTCCAGAATGAAAATGAGAAAGAAGTCACCAGTGAATTTTGGGGACAGATCAATAGAATATGTTATACCTAAACAAAGATAATATATTCTCTATTTTGTTATTTTATGTCTGTAGGTGTCATGTCATGTCTTCATATATGTTTCTGCCCCTACACATGCAGAACTCCAGGAAGCCAAAATAGGTTGCAGCATCCCATAAAACTGAAATTAGAGACATTTTGTGAAATTCCATGTGTGTGCTGGAAATATAATCCAAGTCCAAAGAGAAAATTATTGTATCAAAAGTGAAAACATGGCAATTTGTAAGATTACAATGAAAGAACTAACGTTTATATTATCAGTATCTTAGGAGGAGATGAGAAACTATACTGAACAAAAGGGCATAAACCTAAAATTCAAGAGAAAAAAGGAGACCTAAGTTGCATGACATATACACAAAATTAATTGTATGTAATTTACTTTTGCAAATACAGAGGAAAAGATAAGAGCCAAAGATCAAGGAATTTGCTGTACGATTGCATCTCCTTGTAACGTCAGAAGCAGCATTCATAAACTCTCACCAACATGAATCCCCAAAAATGAGGGGGACAAGGAGGACACTAACAGACATTCCAAAGTGGACAATGAAAAGCCAGTGAGGACTCAATACTACTCCAAGACCTATCAGGAATTAAGGAATTCTAAAAATAGAATTTTTTTCATTTTACATACCAATCCTAATTCCCACTCCTTCCCCTCTTCCCATTCCCTCATTCTTCTCCCTCCACCCCACCCCCATTCATTCCTCACAGAGGGTAAGGCAAATTAATTTGGGGAAGGTCCAAGGCCCTCCCTACTATAACTAGGCTGAACAAGCTGTCCATCCAAAGAGAATGGGTTTCCAGTACAAGCACTAGGGATAAATCCTGGTGCCACTGCCGGTGGTCCTGCAGTCTGTCCCAGCCATACAACTGTCACCCACATTGAGAGGGTCTAAATTGGTTCTATGCTGGTTCTTTCCCTGTCCAACTGGAGTTGGTGAGCTCCCATTAGCGCAGGTAAACCGTTCCAGTGAGTGTCCCTGTTATGGTCTTGACCTCTTTGTTTATATTCTCATTCTTCCAACTCTTCAACTAGACTTTTGGCGCTCCACCCAGTACTCCACTGCAGGTCTCTGCCTCTGTTTCCATCAGTTGCTGGATGATGATTCTATGGTGACGTTTAAGATATTCACCAGTCTGACTACTGAGCAAGGCCAGTTCTGGCACCCTGTTCTCTATAACTTAGGGTCTTAGCTGGGATCATCTTTGTGGATTTTTGGGGATTTTTCCAGTGCCAGGTTTCTTGTTAGCCCCGTAATGGCACCCTCAATCAAAACATCTCTTTGCTTGCTCTCCATCTCTGTCCTTCCTCCATCTCGACTATCCCATTCCCTCAAATTGTCCTCCCCACTCCCCTTCTCTTCTCCCTTCCTCTTCCCCTTCCACTCTACATTATCCTCCCACCCCCATGCTTCCAATTTTCTCAGGCAATCTTGTCTATTTTCTCTTCTCAGATGGATGTGTGTGTGTGTGTTTCTTAGGATTTATCTTGTACTTGTTACTTCTCTAGGGTCATGAACTATAGATTATCCTTTGTTTTACAGCTAGTATTTATTTATGAGAACATATATACCATGTTCATCTTTCTGGGTCTGGGTTACCTCACTCAGGATGCTTTTTCTAGTTCCATTCATTTGCAAGAAAATTTCAAAATGTCACTGTTTTCTACTGCTGAGAGGTACTCCATTGTGTAAGTGTACTACATTTTTCCTTATCCATTCTTTGGTTGAGGGGCATCTAGGTTGTTTCTAAGTTCTGGCTATTATGAATAATGCTGCTATGAACATACATGAACAAATGTCCTTGTAGCATGATTGAGTATCCTTTGGATATATGCCCAAGAGTGATATTGCTGGGTGCTGAGGTAGGCTGATGCCCAAACTGTCTGAGAAAATGCCATACTGATTTCCAGAGTTGTTTCACAAGTTTACATTTCCACCAGCAACGGAGGAGTGTTCCCTTTACTCAGCATCCTCTGCAACAAAATTATCATTAATGTTTTTGATCGTAGCCATTCTGACTGTTATAAAATGATATCTCAGAGTCATTTTGATTTGCAGTTCCCTGATGGCTAAGGAAGTTGAATATTTCCTTAAGTTGCTTTCAACAATTTGAGATTCTTCTGATGAGAATTCTCTGTTTATTTCTGTAACCCACTTTTAATTGGATTATTTGAAATTTTCATGTCTAATATCTTGAGTTCTTTATATATTTTGGACATCAGTCCTCTGTTTGATGTGAAGTTGGTGAAGATTTTTTCCCTTTCAGTAGATTGCCTTTTTGTATTATTGAATGAGTTGAAGATTCTCGGTTTCAGGACGACCCATTTATTTATTGTTGCTTTCAATGATTGTTCTACTAGTGTTATATTTAAGAAGTTGTCTCCTGTGTCCATGCATTGAAGGCTACTTCCAATTTTCTTTTCTATCAGGTTCAGAATGGTTGGATTTATATTGAGGTCTTTAATCCATTTGGACTTGAGTTTTGTGCATGGGGATAGATATGAATTTATTTGCATTCTTCTACATGTTGATATCCAGTTATTCCAACACCATTTATTGAAGATGTTTTCTTTTTTCCATTGTGTAATTTTAGCTTCTTTGTCAAAACTCAGGTGTTGATAGGTGTGTGGATTCATATCCAGGTCTTCGATTCAATTCCATTGGTCAACCTGTCTGTTTTTATGCTAATACCAAGCTGTTTTCAATATTGTAGTTCTGTAATAGAGCTTGATGTTAGTGATAGTGATGCCTCTGAAAGTTCCTTTATTGTACAGGATTGTTTTGGCTATCCTGGGTTTTTTATTTTTCCATATGAAGTTGATTATTGTTCCTTCAAATTCTGTAAAGAATTGTGTTGGGATTTTGATGGAGAATGCATTGAATCTATAGATTGTTCTTGGTTGGATTGCAATTTTTATTATGTTGATTCTACCTATCCAAGATCATGGAAGATCCTTCCATTTTCTGCTATCTTCTTCAATTTCTTTCTTAAAAGACTTAAAATTCTTGTCAAACAGTTTTCTTATATGGTGGATTACATTGATAAATTTTTGTACGTTGAACCATGTCTGCATCTCTGGATGAAGCTGAATTGATCATGGTGGATGATGGTTTTGATGTATTCTTAGATTCAGTTTGCCAGTATTTTATTGATTATTTTTGCATCAATGTTCATGAGTGAGATTGGTCTGTAATTCTCTTTCTTAGTATGTCTTTGTGTGGTTTTGGTATCAGAGTAATTGTAGCATCATAAAAAGAGTTTGACAATGTTCCTTCTGTTTCTGTTATGTGGAACTCTTTGAAGTTCTGGTAGAATTCTGTTCTGAAACCATCTGGCCCTGGGCTTTTCTGGTTGGGAGACTTTTGATGACTGGTTCTACTTTCTTGTATGTTATATGTCTATTTAAATTGTTCACCTGGTCTTGATTTGATTTTAGTATGTGGTACCTATGCAGAAAATTGTCCATTTCTTTTATATTTTCCAATTTTGTGGAGTACATATTTTTGTAGTATGACCTAATGATTCTCTGGATTTCTTGGTGTCTGTTGTTATGTTCCCACTTTCGTTTCTGATTTATATGCTCTTCCTCTGCCTTTTGATTAGCTTGGATAAGGGTTTGTCTATCTTGTTGATTTTCACACACACACACAAAAATCTCCGATTAATTGGTTTTTTGTATTGTTTTCTTTGTTTCTATTTTATTGATTTCAACCCTCAATTTGATTATTTCCTGCCATCTATGCCTCCTTGGTTAATCTGCATCTTTTTGTTCTAAAGCTTTCAGGTGTGCCATTAAGATGCTAGTATGAGATGCCTGAACTTTCTTTATGCAGGAACTTAGTGCTATCAACATTTCATTTAGCACTGCCTTCATAGTGTCCCATAGGTTTGGGTACATAGTGCCTTCATTTTTGTTAAATTCTAGGCAGTCTTTTCTTTCTTTCTTTCCTTCTTTCTTTCTTTCTTTCTTTCTTTCTTCTTTCTTTCTTCCTTGGCATAGGGGTGGTTCAGTAGTTCACTGTTCAATTTTCATGAGTTTGTAGGCTTTCTGAGAGGAGTGTTGTTGTTAAATTCTACCTTTAAGACATGGTGATCCAATAAGATACAAGGGGTTACACCAACTTTTTTTGTATTTGTGGAGGTTTGCTTTGTTACCAAGTATGTGATCCATTTTGTGATCCATTTTAGAGAAGGTTCCATTAGGTACTGAGAAGAAGACACATTCTTTTTTTTATTTTTTTGTTTTTTTTTTGTTTGTTTTTGGTTTTATATATATTTATTTATTTATTATGTATACAATATTCTGTTTCTGTGTATGCCTGCAGGCCAGAAGAGGGCACCAGACCCCATTACAGATGGTTGTGAGCCACCATGTGGTTGCTGGGAATTGAATGCAGAACCTTAGGAAGAGCAGGCAATGCTCTTAACTTCTGAGCCATCTCTCTAGCCCCGAAGAAGGCACATTCTTTTCTGTTTAAGTGGAATGTTCTGTAGATTTGCGTTAACTACATTTGAGTCATGACATGGATTCTCTTATTTCTCTGTTAAGTTTCTGTCTGGTTGATCTCTCCATTATGGAGAGTTGGGTATTGAAGTCTCCTACTATTAGTGTGTGGGGTTTGATGTGTGATTTAAGCTTTAATAATGTTTCTTTTACATATGTGGGTGCTCTTGTATTTGGAGCATAGATGTTCAGGATTGAAATTTCATCTTTGTAGAAGGAGCTGCGGGCTGCATATATTTCAACACACTGTAAACCATTTAGAGATTTTCTTCATCTTTGAATCTCTCTTTACTGTATATCTCTCTTTTTCTGACCACATGAGCCTTTAAATTACTGAGCAATATGGGTAGGATTAAAGCCGTGCCTTTGCCAGCTAGATCCAGCCCATTCCTTAGCAGCTCCTTCTACAAATGGTGCCCAGACATGGATAACTGAATCCACAGAAAGCCTGAGAAAGCTTGGGAAAGAATAGAGTAAAGCATGTTTTCTTGGTAGCAGCAATTTCTCGGGTCTGCTCTGCTTGCTAGAGGCAAGCAAGCGCTCTCATCTAAGAGAGGCTTCACGACTCAGCCTTACTGCAAAACCCTGCAGCTCTTTTAAGAGGTCCTGCCACGAAACACTTAAACTGTGTTGATGAAAAGCTGAATGCATGCTTTTCGATTTTCAGCCATAGCAGGAAAAAAGCTGTGCCATTTTAAAAAGCTGGCTTTCTGGGCCATCCTGCCAGGGCAAACTCTGACTCTTTCAGGCAGGCAGTCCGACTGAGTGCGGTCTGTGAGCAGAATGCTGCAGCTTGCTTGCTGGCAGGGACCTTGAAACGCCATAGAGTTGTAGCAATAAAAATGGCTACAGCTGGTACCTCCGCCATGAGGCTGGAGAGCTCCTGGCAGCACCAATCTACTTCAAGAAGATGGGCATCGAAGAGGCTCCTTATGGAATTTGATAGCCATTTGGGCAAGAAACTGCTCTTGCCTGGACTGCTACATAAACTGGATACAAAGAACCCGCAGAGAGAGGACTGCTGAACTTGCCTAAAGGTGAGATGATTCTTTGGGGTTCCTGACTCATGAAAGAGTCTGCGAGACATTCTGCAGGACACAGCAGATAGTGACTGAACTGTCTTTGAAATTTCCTGCTTCATGAAAAAAGTCTGCTGGATACTATGGGCCTGTAGGCTGAGACAGACTGGGACTGATGGAGATCAAACCGGACTCTCTGAACGTGGCTGACAAGGAGGGCTGACTGAGAAGCCAAGGACAATGGCACTGGGTTTTGATCCTATTGCATATACTTGCTTTGTGGGAACCTAGTCTGTTTGGATGCTCACCTTCCTAGATCTGGATTGAGTGGGGAGGACCTTGGACTTCCCACAGGGCACGGAACTCTGACTGCTCTTTGGTCAGGAGAGAGAGGGAGAATGGGGGGAAGGGGGAGAGAAATAGCAGGAGGGGAGGAAGTAAAAATTTGTAATAATAATATAAAAATTTTTTAAAAAGAATCTAAGCTGTGACATTCCTAGGTCAAAAACAGGTACTGTGGGCTTGCCACGCCTAATCCAACATGGCAGAGCAGCTCATGCCTCCAAGCCGTGCATATTGCACCACTAGCATGGTGAAGCTGCTAGTGCCTCTGAGCTGCTACACGCAATTTCCCCCTTTTAGGCACATAGCAAGTCTAGTTGCCATCAAACAAATTATAGCACTTGACTCCAAATGCTTCATTCAAAAGCTCTGTCTCCTGCAGGAGCCAGAGATTGCAATGGCAGCATAGCCCAGAAATTGGTATTTCAAAACCGTTACTTTCTAGTAGACCTGATCCCGCTGCCTACCCAGGCAGGAAGAACTGAGCCATGGGCATGGTCTCAACTACTTTATTTTCAACCCTGAGTGGGCCCACAAATGCTTCATAGCCTGGAGTTTGCACTGGCGGCAGGGCCCAGGAAGCCTCGTTTTAAAATGGTGTGACTTTTTTTTTTCAGAGTTGAAAGTGGTTCCTTTATGGAAAAACTGAAAATATAATAAAAATTAAAATAAAACCAGTTTTAAAAAGCCAGCCCCTGGAGTTTCCACCTCCTGCCTCTGGCCCTCCATAGGGGTGAGGCCCCAGCCCCAAGGCAGCAAAAGGTGAGGGCTTTCCTGCCCTTCTGCTTCCCCTATTCCATCCCGACTTTTATCTCCACATTTTAGAAGGGACTATTTTAGGAGCAGGACCCAAGGCCCTGTAGCCCAGGGAGGGAGGCTTGGCATGTGTACCCAGCCCCAAAGCTCCGGGCCTGTAGTGTCGTCATGGGCAGGGCTGCTGCTCCCTGCCTTGGCCCATCTGGGGTTGGGGGTGGTTAGTTCCAGATCTTGAGGAAGGAGTCCCAGGAGCCTGTGCCCAAGGCCATTCCATCATCTGTGACCCCAAGGCAGCTAACACGGTTATCGTGGCCAGCAAGGACACCTGCACGGTCACCCTTCATGGCATCCCAGATGTTGCAGTTGAAGTCATCACAGCCCGCAAGCAGCAGCCAGCTGCTGCGTGAGAAGGCAACCGAGGTGATGCCGCAGATGATGTTGTCATGGGAATACATGAGCAGCTCCGGATCAGCCCGCAGGTCAAACAGGCGACATGTGGCTTCATCTGATCCCGTGGTGAAGGCATAGCCATTGGGGAAGAAAGCCATGGTATTGATGTCAGATTCGTGACCTATGAATGTCTGTCGGCACATGGAATCCCGAACATCCTACAGCTTGATGGAGGCATCACGGGCACCTGACAGAAAGGTGCGGCCATCGGGGGCCAGTGACAGGGACATCACATCCCCTCTGTGTCCAGCAAAACCCACTGTCTGCTGGCCTGTCTCAATGTCCCACAGGGCACAGGTGGTATCCCCAGATCTGGTGATGATTTCGTTGTTGTCCAGGAAGCGGCAGCATGAAAGGTACCCAGTGTGTCCAGGCAGCTCTCCGCTGACCCTGACATTGCCCTCTCGGGTCTTGAGGCTATAGATGGAGCAGATGTTGTCCAAACCCCCACAGGCTACAAAGTTCCCTGAGGGGGCATAGGCACAGGTCATGACCCAGGAGGAGCGCAGAGGGATAGCATGTCCCAAATGATGAGCTTTCTGTCCTGGGAGGCGCTGACCAGCAGCCTTGAGTCTGTCCCCCAGTGCATGGCATAGATTTTTGCCAGGTGTCCACGGAGGGTCCTCCGTGTTCTCATCTGAATTCTCCCCACTGGGTCCAGCCCAGCTGTGATCTGGGTCAGTGTGGAATCCCCACATGATTTTCTGACTTCCCGGATCTGGTTCCGGAGCTGCTCGGCCTCCTGTCTCAGTTGCTCCAGCTCACTCATGGTGCCAGCCCGTGGGTAGGGCCAGTCTTGGGCTAGTGGTCCTGAGTTCCATCAGAAAGCAAAGTGGGCAAGCCAGTGGAAGCAATCCAATAAACAGTACCCCTTCATGGCATCTGCATTCACTCCTGCATCCATATCCTAACCTGTTTGAGTTCCTGTTCTGACTTCCTGCAATATTGAACAGCAATATGGAAGCAGAATTCATATGAACCCGTTTCTCCCCAATGTATTTTTGATCTTGGAGTATTGGTACAGCAATAGAAACCACAATAAAAACAAATATGTTCATGATTCTATTAGAAATTAGAAAATTGTTGGAGACAAAAAGAAAATTTTTCTAAGAGGTTAGACCTAAATAGAAAAAAAAACTCACAGAACTGTGAGAACTTTGAGCAAGATGGTCAGGAAAAATGCAAGAGCCAATGAATGCAAGAAGAGCTATCAAATTCAGACCTCTGGCTATGAAGAGTCTGCTGCATTCATCAATTCACAGGATCTGTGGTTATATGTAAAAAATATGGATAAGATCAAGCCAGTGAAAAAAGTCCAGCATGCATTGGAGAAGGACACCTTAGACAGCATCCGAATCTGAGAAACTATTGGCAGTTGATGGATGCTGAGAACAGTCAAATCACTATCCTTTTGGCATGTGGCCACTAGTAGGAAGCTCATGGCTCTAGGGATAGCCACATTCCCATGTGTGTATGGGTATCACTAATTGGATTGAAGGGATTATTAAAAACAGAAACAAAATAAAAATACATAAAGAGAAGATAAAGTGTTGTGAGGAACTGCCCTAGGTGGGGGGGGGAGGCTCACTAAGGGAAGATTTTGGGAAGCAGTGATGAGAAGATGGATCAGTACATTTTGTATTTCAAATAATAGAAAAGCACTATTTAAAAGAAATGACCACACATAAGAGCCCATCATTAAGAAACCCTAGATAATTGATTGAGATAAGGATTGAGGGTGAGTCAATGTTTCTGTGAAGATCCAGAGCATGGAAGAGAAGTAACTGGCAAGATGCATGTAATGCTGGTCTAAAGGGCCCACACAGGGAACTATTACTATGTTTGCAGTCTCCCACCAGAGAATTACTTTCCATGAGAACACACTGGCTCTGAAAGAGATGTCTTAAGTAGTCCTTGCAAACTAGCTGTGGTGGCCAGTTTTAGGTCAACTTGAAACAAGCTAGAGTCATATAGGAAGAGGGATACTCAACTAATAAAATGCCTGCATGTGATTGGTCTGTAGGCATGACTCTAGTATACTGTCTTACTTAGTGACTGATGTGGGAGTACCCAACCAAATGTGGATGTTATCACTGCTGGGAAGTGGTTCTGGGTGTGTTGAAGAGCAGGTTGAGCAGACCAGTAAAGAACAAGTTGGTGGGGGCTAGAGAGATGGCTCAGCAGTTAAGAGCATTGCCTTCTCTTCCAAAGGTCCTAAGTTCAATTCCCAGCAGCCACATGGTGGCTCACAACCACCTGTAATGAGGTCTAGTGCCCTCTTCTGGCATTCAGGCATACACGCAGAAAGAATATTGTATACATAATAAATAAATAAATAAATAAATAAATAAATAAATAAATAAATAAATATTTTTAAAAAAACCAGCAAGTTGATGAACAACACTCATCCATTGAGGCCTCTGCTTCATTCCTATCTCCAAGTTCATGCATTTTTTGAATTCCTGCTCTGAATTCCCCAACAATGTACTCTACTTTGGAACTTTAAGCTAAAATAAACCTTTTCCTTGCCAATTTGTTTATATTCATGGTATTTTATAATAACGATAGAAAGTGTAACTAAGACAGCAATTTTTTTTTTTTTTTTTTGGTTTTTCGAGACAGGGTTTTTCTGTGGTTTTGGAGCCTGTCCTGGAACTAGCTCTTGTAGACCAGGCTGGTCTCCAACTCACAGAGATCTGCCTGCCTCTGCCTCCCAAGTGCTGGGATTAAAGGTGTGCACCACCACCACCCGGCTAAGACAGCAATTAATACCAGAAGTTGGGTATTTCTCTGATAGACCTGACCATGTGTTTTGGGAGGATTGTAGAAGGACTTTGAACCTTTCCCTAGAAAAACCATTGAAGGCTTAGAGCTTAATGAACTAATTTGAGAAGGAGTGAAGTAGAGATAGCAGAGCACAGACTCCCATAGTCCATTGTACTACACTTGAACAGAAATATATTTCACAAGAACAAAAATATATATGAGGACTTGATTCAAATATGTTAGTCAAGGTTACCTAATAGTCCTGGTAAAAAGGAAAAAATGAATAAAATAGAAGAGATAGAATCTCATAAGGTGAAAAATAGTGTGAAAGATTTCAATAATGAAAGCAAATAAACATATAACTGTCAATAGAAGGCAGTTTATCCAGTTTCTAGTCTGTAAGTAAAAAGACTGTTAGAAAAATACAAACATCTATTTTAAACCAGGAATTTAAAAAAATAAGCAGTCTTAGATGCCAAATAGGTGAACATTGGCTTCTACAATATTGAGAGTGTGATAAACAACCCCTTGATAAGCAGACACTGGAGGGTCAGAACTGATCCAACACAAAAGTCTCCTTGAAGATTTGTTTCACAGGGTAGTAGGGAAAGCCCTGGATAGGGCTGTGGCATGGTCTTGGGACAAGAAATCTATTGGAAATGAGGTACAGGTGACAATTCCAGTCCCAACTTAGACAATATATCACCTTTAGGATACACATGTCTTTATGGTATTTGTTACAATCCTCCATATGATCTCACTTCTCCTTTACTCAGATTAATGACTACATTAATTGTCATCATAAAACCTTCATCCAGTAACTGATGGAAGTAGATGCAGAGACCCACAATTAAGCAGTGGACCAAGCTCCAGGAGTTGAGTCAAAGAGAGGAAGGAGTAATAATATGAGCAAAGGGGTAAGGACCATGATGGGGAAATCCACAGAAACAGCTGACCTGAACTAGAGGGAGCTCACTGATTCCAGACTGACAGCTGGGGAACCTGCATAGGAGACTAAGCTAGGCCTTCTGAATGTGGGTGACAGTTGTATGGCTTGGGCAGTCTGCGGGTCCACTAACAGTGGGAGCAGGATTCTTCGGGGGGAGGGAGGGGTTTAAGGCTGGGCTTTGCAGTAAGTATGGAGCCAGTCCTGGAACTCACTCTTGTAGACCAACCTGGCCTTGAACTAAGAGAGGTCCTCCTGCCTCTGCCTCCCAAGTTGGGATTAAAGGCATGCACCACCACCAACCTGCTTTATCCCTACTGCATGAAATGACTTTTGGAGGCCATTCCCTGTGGAGGGATACCTTGTTCAGTCAGCCTAGATGCAGGCAGGAGGGCCTTGGTCCTGCCTCAGTGTGTTGTAACAGACTTTGTTGACTCCTCATAGAAGGCCTCATCCTCTCTGAAATATAGATGCAAGTGGGGTGGAGGGAAAGTGAGGGAAGCCGAAGGAGGGGAGGGAGGGGGAACTGGGATTGGTATATAAACTAAAAATAGTTTTTTTAAAAAAAGTCCCACAGAAGGGCCAAAGACCTCCTCCTATTGCAAGGTGCCAGTACACTGCAAGGATGATAATGGTGACTGGGAGCTGCAAGTACAGCACTGATTCAGCCAACTTCATACAGAAAATTGGGGAGGAGCAGGACAGTGAGGAGTGGTCTGCCAACCAGGGCTGGCCACCAAGCAGGCAGTAGTGTCTACAGGAAAAATTTTAAAAAATAGACAAGCCTTTCCAAATAGCTTTACTGTGTATTTTCTAATGCAGGTTTTTAATCCTTTCAGGAAGTATCCTGAAATTGATTTCTCAAAGAATTGTTTTTAAAAGAGTAAAAGTGGGGCTGAATGGATGACTCAATTGATTCCTTACAATCATAAGGACCTGAGTTTGAGCCCTCAGAACCAACAGTAAAAAAAAAAAAAAATTAAAAAAATTAATCCCAGCACTCAATAGGCAGAGGCAGGTGAATCACTATGAGTGTGAGTCTAGGAAGCCCAGAGTGACTCCATTTCTATGCATTTATAAATTTTTCCTTAAGCTTAAGAAAATACTTTCAATCAGAAGCCAAGGACAATGGCACTGAGTTTTGATTCTACTGCGTGTACTGGCTTTGTGGGAGCCTAGTCTGTTTGGATGCTCAACTTCCTAGACCTGGATGGAGGGGGGAGGACCTTGGACTTCCCACAGGGCAGGGAACCCTGACTGCCCTTTGGACTGGAGAGGGAAGAGGAAGGGGATGGGGACAGGGGGATGGGGGGAGGGAGAGAGAAATGGGAGGGAGGTGGAAATTTTTAGGTAAAAATTAAAAAAAAATGCAAAAAAAAAGAAAATACTTCCAAAAGAGAAATTCAATAGATGACATGATTTGCTAACAGAATAGCTGGGAGTTTTCTACAATAATTCTCTTCTAATATACTAACTATCAAAGCACAAATGAACTTAATACATTGTACTGGCTGATTTTGTGTGTCAACATGGCACAAGCTAAACACATCAGAGAGGAAGGAGTCACAGTTCAGGAAATGCTTCCATGAAATCCCCCTATAAGGCATTTTCTCAATTAGTGATCAATGGGAGAAGGCCCAGTCCATTGTGGGTGGGGCCAGCCCTGGGCTAGTGGTCCTGAGTTCTAGCAGAAAGCAGGATGGGCAAGTCATTGGAACCAATCCAATAAGCAGCACCCCTCCACGGCATCTGCATCTACTCCTGCCCTGTTTGAGTTCCTGTCCTAACTTCCTTCAATATTGAACAGTAATATGGAATGTAAGTCAAATAAACCTATTACTCTCCAATTTGCTATTTGGTTAGGGTATGCTGTCACAGCAATAGAACTACTATCAAAGACACATATGATCACAATTCTACTAGAAAGTAAAAAATTATTGGCGAGGAAACAAAATTTTTCTAAAAGTTATTATCTAAATATCAAAAACAAAACAAAAACAAAGCTTAAGGAACTTTGAGCAAGATGGGCAGGAAAAATACAAGAGTCAATTATTGTAAAAAAAATAAAAATAAAAATAAAAAAAGAGCTGTTAAATGTTGACTACTGGCTGTGACAAGTCTGCTGTATACATCAACTCACAAGATCTGTGGTTGTATGTATAAGATATGGACAAGAGCAAGATAGTAAAACTCCACCATGCATGTGAAAAGGGTTCCTGAGACCATATCCATATCTGAGGAGCTATTGGCAGCTGATAGATCTTGAGGACAGTAAAATCACTAACCTTTTGACGTATGGCCACAGGTAGGAAGCTCATGGCCCCAGGGATAACCACATACTCATGTGTATGGGTGTCACTAATTAGACTGAAGTGATTATTAGTAACATAAAAAATAAAAATAAATAAAAAGAAGATAAAGTATTGGGAGGGAGTTCCCTAGGTGGGGGTCACTAAGAGAAGCTCATGGGGGCAGTGGTGAATAGATATGATCAATATCCTTTGTAATGTATGTAACTTTCAAATAATAAAGACTATTTGAAAGAAACCACCACACTTCAGAGCCCATCATTAAGAAACCCTTGAAAATGGAAAGAAATGAGACATAATGTCAGGTGAGTCAGTGTATCTGTGAAGCTACAGAGCATGAAGAGAGAGAAGAAACTGGCAAGATGCATGTAATGATGGTCTAAAGGGCCCACACAGGGAACTATTACTATAGTTTGCTATCTCCTAGCAGGGAATTACTTTCCATGAGAAAACACTGGCTCTGAAAGAGGTATCTTAAGTACTCCTTGCTAACTAGCTGTGGTGGTCAGTTTTAGGCCAACATGAAACAAGCTAGAGTCATTTAGGAAAAGAGAGAAGCTCAACTAATTAAATGCCTGCATATGATTGGTTTGTAGGCATGACTTATAGCACATTGTCTTATGTAGTGACTGATGTGGGAGGACTCACCCAAATGTTGATGTTGAAACTGCTGGAAAGTAGTTCTGGGTGTGTTAAAAAACAGAATGAACAGGCCAGGAAGGAGCAAGCCAGTGAGCAGCACTCGTCCATTGAGGCCTCTGCTTCATTCATGCCTTCAAATTTTTTCATTGTTTGAGTTCCTGCTCTGAATTCCCCCAACAATGTATTGTACTGTGGAACTTTAAGCTGAAATAAATCTTTTCCTTGCCAATTTGTTTATACTCATGGTATTTTATAATAGCAATAGAAACCGTAACTAAGTCAGAAATTGGTTCCAGGAGTTGGGTATTTCTTGACAGACCCAACCACGTATTTTGGGAGGATTGTTAAAGGACTTTGGACCTTTGCCTGGAAAAACCATTGAAGGTTTAGAGCTTAATGAGCTAATATGAGAACTTAAGAGATAATGCTCTGAGTATTGAAGACTGAAAATGGTTGAAACCTGGCTTGTGAAATTTCAGAGGGAAGTTTGAGAGTCCCTCAAAGACTCTAGCAAGGCAATCAAATGATAGATTCAATTACAAATCTCTGGTCATAGTCTTCTGAAGTTGAAGAACTGGTTGTGATTTCCAAGAGACCAGAGACACTAAAGTGAAACCTTTGCTTTACTGAGACAATTGATGCTAACCAGCAGGATCTATAAGTTATCAGTAAGAAGACACCAGAATCACTAAAGACCATAAATCTTTGAGTATTTACTCATTGTTGTCAGAGGCAGCTTGTTCATTTCCAGGCTGCCCAGACTCCCGAAAAAATCACATAGAAATCTGTATTAATTGTAATACTGTTTGGCCTATAGCTTAAGCATATTTATTGCTAAATCTTATATCTTAAATTAATCCACTAATTTGTGTATCACCACATGGCTGTGGCTTACCAGCAATGTTCCAGTGTTTCTGTTTCCTGTGGGTGGCTACATGGCTTCCTTCTGACTCTGCCTACTCTCTCTATAGATACCTCTTTCAGCCTGGCTTTACTCTGTTAAGCCATTGGCTTAAGCAGCTTCTTTATTAACCAATGGCAATAAAACATATTTACAGCATACATCACCTCACCTTTTCTGTCTAAATAAAAAGGAAGATTTTGACTTTAACATAGCAAGAATACATATTACAAAAGTTACCAAGCAAGAATTATAATTAAAATATTTATACCCACTTTATCCTTTATCATAACTAAGGAAACTTATAACTATAACTATCTATTCTTAAACTCCATCAAAGACTCCAGAAGGATATAATCCAAAATTCTAGAAATGACAGATATCTTGATGCCTGGACAGCCACCCAAAGTTCTTTTATAACTTTGGGGCATTCAATCTTCAGCCTATAGGCTCATAGTATACAACACACTTTTCCATGAAGCAGATAATTTGAGGATCTGTTCTGCCTTATAATGACAAAGTCCATCAGTTGCTTTCTTCTGTGTCCTGGAGAATGTCTGCCAGACTCTTTTATGAAGTAGAAACCCTGAAGGATGGTCTCACCTTTATGCAAGTTCAGCAGTCATTTTTCTGTGGGTCTTGCATGTGAAGCAGTCCAGGGAAGAGCAGCTTCTTGCCCAAATGTCTTACAAACTTCATAAGGAGCCTCTTCGACGCCCAGACTAGCTTCATGCTCCCAGAAAGGATAGTGCCCCCCCTCCCGACTCAGGAGGGATCCGCACTGATAGCACCATTGTAGAAGATTAACTTGCTCCTGATGCTTTATTTCATCATGAGACAGGATATGGGGGTAGAAAGAGCTGGTGTTTCCATGTCAGCCTAGCGGTGGTGGCTTGCGCCTTTAATCCCAGCACTTGGGAGGCAGAGGCAGGTGGATCTCTGTGAGTTCGAAGCCATACTCGAAAAAACAAAACAAAAAAAAAAAAAAACAAAAAACAAAAACAGAACAGGCACCAAAGCTACAGAGAAACCCTGTCTCAGAACCCCCCCCCCAAAAAAAAAAGTAACTGGTGTTTCCATGTGTATTTGACTTTGGCTAGAGTTTGGGGAATGATTTATCAACCATGAGATACTACATTATATGAGGTGTTTGGCCAGCAGTAGCAGCCTCAGCGTTGGACATACCGGACCTCTACCTCCTCATAGAGTTTGTTATATTTCACTTGTTTCATAGCCTAGGCCCAAGATTTCACCCTGCTAAAATAGATCAGCAACACCCCAGGAAAATGGTGATTTCAAGCCATAGTAAGCACAGCATTGATTATGCTAATTCTCATAGGATTTGGTGGTTGGCAGCACAGTGTGCATTTTGTGCCTGTAGTACAGTTCATAAAGCTGTGGATATTGTCTACACAGAGTTTCCAAAGTATACATATGCCCTACCAAATATCCTCACTTTGTATATTTACCAATGTTTCTTATCTTTAAAAGCAGATGAAAAAAGTCTCCTGATAAGGGCCTGTTTGCTGTTTTGTAACATTAATGGGGGCATCAAATCACAAACATTACCGGAGGAATAGAGAGGAAATGAGAAAGTAAGGTTAGAGTTGCCAGTAGAAGAGGAATCTATGTGTTACAGTTTCTGTTGCTGGGATACAATACCATGACTAGAAACAACTTGGGGAGAAAAGATTTCATGTCAACTTATAATTCCACAGCATAGTAAATTTCTCAGGGAAGTCAGGGCAGGAACTCAAACAGGGCAGTAACCTGGAGACAGGAGATGATGCAAAATGCATAGAACAGTGCTCATTGCTGGCTTACTCCTTCCTGCCTGCTCAGCCTGCTTTCTTATAGCACCTTGGACCAGCAGTTGAGAAGATAGAAACCCCTACAATGGTCTGGGTTCCCCCACACTAATCCCTAATTAAGAAAATATAATACAGTCCTGACTAGAGACCAATTATGTGAAGGAATTTTCTTCATCGACAGTCCCTCTTCCCTCAGGCTCTTTTGTTCTGTTGGTTTGAACTGTCCATAGTTTTTATTTTATATTATATTTTGCTACATTATTTTAAAAAAATGAAATAATGAATGTCAGAAAACAGCAACTGGGACAAAAGTTAACAATGGGATTGAAGCAAATGTTAACAATGGAACATTTAATTATACCTATATATGCTGGGTGAGGCAAAAATTAATATTCTCCAAAAGAGTGACATTGGATATATCAACCCCTCCAGGACAGGTCTCATGTTCAGGAGTAGTTGACTAACATATAATTGGATTCCAGTGTGTGTGTGTGTGTGTGTGTGTGTGTGTGTGTGCTTTTATTTGCCCACAGCTTGGTGGATTGTGTTTTATGTCTATTTCTTTTCTTGGTTTTGGGTGGTTTCTGTTGTCACATTCTTTTTTCTTCTCATTTCCTCTCCACCCCTTCTGTAATATTTGTGCTTTGATGCCCCCATTAATGTTAAAAATCAGCAAATAGACCCTTATCAGAAGAATTTTAATCTGCTTTTAAAAATAAGAATCATTGGCCAATATTTTAAGTGAGTATATTTGGTAGAGCACTTTGGAGACTCCATGTAGACAACGTCCCCATCTTTATGAACTGCACTACAAGCAGACCACGCACTCTATGCTGCCAACCACCAAATCCTATGAGAATTAGCATAATCAATGTTGTACTTACTATGGGTGTTGCTGGTCTATTCTAGTAAGGTGAAATCTTGGACTCTCCTGAGCCCTTTAACTAGGCTATGTCACAAGTGGAATGTAACAAACCCTACAAGAGGTAAAGGTCCGGTATGTCCAATGCTGAGGCTGCTATTGCTGGCCAAACACCTCATATAATGTAGTATCTCATGGCTGATAAATCATTCTCCCAACCCTAGCTAAAGACAAATACACATGAAAACATCAGCTCTTTCTGCTCTCACATCCTGTCCCATGATGAAATACAGCATCAGGAGCAAGTTTATCTTCTATGATGGTGCTATCAGTGCGGATCCCTCAGCATGAGCTTACAGGTAGACCTGTTGTCAGACTGCCAAACACGTAGGAACCAGTGTCCCCATGTTACCAGACCTGTCCTCCCAAGATTCCACTACAGATCACAGGGAAACTCATCTGGTCTTATAAGATTGCTTTTATTTTTAGTACCACAAGAGGGCTCTGTGGTAACTGTCAATGTCCATGACTGGGCATGACTTAGCAGTCAGACCTCTACAGAGTTTTGAGGTCTTGACCCTGCATGCTGAGTCTCCTATCTGGCCAGGTCTCTAGTAGAGACTCCAGTGGTCTGTAAGATTCCTTCTTCTTGCTTAGGATCATGATTACACAGCTCCAGGTTGTGCAAATGGCCATGATAAAGGGGGGCCTTTTGCTGATTTTTCCCCACGGGTTTTCAGTGCCTTTCCACAAGTCCCTCGCTTTCCCTGATCTCTTGCACAGGTTTTCAGCATCTTCCCCACAGGTCCTTCGCCTTAGCCTCCTTTGCCACTGGGGTCTTCTTTTCCTCTTAAATCTCTTTTCCTCCTGCAAGGACAGCAGTGTGAGGACATCCTCTCACACAGAGGAGATGGTAAGCAAGTGAATGGGGTATTATGAGGAAAATGTGTGGGTTGAGGAGGAAATTCCTGCCAGGCCAGGCAATGACAAGAGTCCCATGGGAAGGGAACCTGCTTAAGGAAAAAGAAAGGGTACTTAGCTCTAGTCCCCTCACCTTTCCATATCTCCATGAAATTAGCTGACCTGCAGCTTTTCCACCTGCTTCCTTGATTCTCTCTCTGAAACCTTGAGATGGGCTTCTATGGTTCATTTTGCTGTCAGCACTACTATATTCAAGACTCCTACAAGGATGGTCCATTAAGCCTTGCTTACAGCATTTAAAGACTTTTCTAGTCCAAAGTTTAAAAGTCTCTGAGTGCCATCACAGAGTGTGATATAGATGTCTCATTTATGACCAAGCACTCCACAGTGTTTATTCTCTGTACTTTGAGAAGTTGTGAGTCTCTGTGTTAACCACTGCCCATTGCAAAAAGAAGCTTTTCTAATGAGGGATGGGAGCTGCAGTAATCCATGATTAGACAGGTAAGTATTTAAAAGGTTCTAAGCCTGACACCAGACCTGTTTATCAGTATCACAGCAGTAGGTTATCTCCTGGGTTTTCTTACTTGCTCAGTTGTTGGTTCCTTGACAGGTTTATATTATGAAGCATAAGTACTTTCCTGTGGAGCAGGACTTAAATACAATCAGAAAACTGTTGGTTAACCCCTGTAATATTCATGCCACTATTGTACCAATGGACACACCTTGCCAAATCAGTTATTACTGTAACTACAAGAGTTACTCAGCTGGGTAAGACTGTTGGTTTTTCTTCCAAAGCAGCCTACAAAGCACCTTCCAACACTGAAAGTTAGCCAGTTGGAAGAAGTTTCCAAGTCAATTTAAGCTTGATTTCTCTATGTACTGTGACCAAAATGTGTTGCTTTTTCAGAAATAAGGTCTTACTATCAAGTTCCATTGGGAAATCAAGAGTAATAGCAATATCCTATACTGTTTATTATTAAGGGAGTCTCTTAGACTTTTTTACAAGTCAGTTAATCATGACAGCTACTCTCTAATCTGTCAATGCTCTGTTTTTATAGCCAGTTTACATAGTTGAATTTTCACATATGATACGAAATATTCACTGGGAGAAAGACAATTTGATCCTGGTTCCAAATTAACCACAAAATTCTGCTAAATCATCCGTGTTCCCTAGGCCTCAGTCCCTCCATTGAGTAGACTGGGGGATCCTCCTTACTTAAAGTGTTACATGTAGACCAGCATCAGCAGCATGCCTTAGAAGCTTGCTGTGAATGCAAAATCACAAGCCTCACCTATGTATGACTGCCTATTCAGGACCTGCTTTCTACAAGAGCTCTGGACAAAACTGGTATAACCTTTTTGGAGATGTTTTATGTGACAACAATGATAATTCACCTGGTACTGTATATGTAGCTTGCTTAGTATTTCTGACTCCATTTTTCACAGAGCTAGCTAAACATTAGAATCAACCAGAGGGCTTGAAATGTGATGCCCAGATCAATTGGAATCCCTGGTAATGTACGTTAAGAGCACTATTTAAATCCCCCCCCCAGGAGATTCGAATGTGCATCCATAATTAAAAGCCTATGTCCTAAATGCTCTTTCCCTTCTTGGATCCCTGTCACCTATTCTAGCTTATATTTTCTACCTTCCCATGCATGCTTTTATTCCAGTACCCAAGAGTAACAAGAGAAAATAATCTCTTTTAGCTGACATTTCTTGCAGGCACAAATGGCAACAGGAAAACTGCAATTGCAGTGGCAAATGTCAGTCATCAAGCCCTAGATACTTAAACTTCAATTTGGGCATCAGGGATTTAAGCACTAACAATGAAACCACCGCTATGAGGTCCATGCTTCAATGTCAGGATAGAAGGAGGGTAAATTACTGGGCACCAAGAAATAGCGATCTCAACATTTAGCCTCCTTTCTGGACCCCCCTAACAGAGCATCTCAGCTCCACTACTAGGATATGCTTAGAGAGAAAAAGACGATGATTCAAGACATACTATAGCCATCATCCAGCTCATTCTTCCCAGTTTTGTAGTCTCAAAACTTATGGACACTGCCTCAAAGAGGATGGTAATAGAGGCCAATTTCTCTATCTCTTCTTCTGTCAGTGAGTCACTATCTGGCCCTTTGTCTTAGAAAGCCAGAAGCTGGCTCCCCCATGTTCTGACTATATTGCATTCCTTTTGATAAAAGGGCCTTCATGAGGCCATGCGCTAAATCACATACCCAAGTTTTCAGTTTCTCTTTCACAGTTCACAGCTCACATACTTTGACTTCCCACTGCAAGTGTCCTCATGTTCAGCTTTCAGTGCAGTGAAAATAACTAGTTTACTTTCTTCACCTCTCTTGGCATAGTGCCCACAAGTACCCATGGAAATCTTTCCTACTGATTCAGGGGTCCTGTTCACCTCTTGGTCTTCCCCTCACTATTTTGTCCTGCTGGATTGTGCCAGATATGCAGCCCATGCACTAATGCCAGGTCGGGGGGGGGGGGTCACAGAAGACCTAAACATTGATGAGATTTTAAGGAGTCATGGACTTATATAACGTACTACATCCACTCTAGGGAAAGGCCAACACGCAAAGTTCTAGGCCAGCAAATGCCAGCATACATGGGCTGCATACAAATAGGCATAGATACACATGTAGACCAATACATAGGGCACATGGAGGTAAGCATACAGATCTGCCAACAAGCAGACAGATACACGTCGACTGGTGAAGGCAAATGTTCAAGCTTCTGACCTCAATGTCGTGTTTATACAGATTATGCAGATCATGCAAAAGTGTCACTCTGCCAAAAATAATGACATAACAGATTACACCACTGCTTACTTTTGTTACCCCTAGATATGTAGAGTCAGTTATTTTGCGCTCATATCTCGCAGTATATCAGTGTCATCTATGTTTTAGCAGACTCATACCAGGTATTCATATCAGGGCCATGTTATCTAAATATAAACTGTCTCTTATGCTATTCTATTCTCAGCAACAATCACTGCCAAATTATTAAAAGCCAATGGAGTGTGAGGACTACAGATGGCAAAGAGGTGGAATGATCTCTCTTGTTATTTGTTTCTACAAAGATACCTCTGACTGCTTCTGTCATCAAGAAGAGGAGGAGGAGAAAGAGAGATGTGTAATCCATATCAAAATGGAGACTATCTCAAACTGCATAAGTAAATATTGTTGAGGAAAGGGGGCTGGAGGGAGGCATTTAGGGCCTCATGGAGTAGATTTCAGAATTGTATTTTATTGTGCTTCTCACTTCATTCTTTTATGTTATTGAGCTCCTGGATGAACAATCTTGACCATGAATTAGTATTTGCAGTCCACTGTGTGGTAGGTCAACTGAAGAACCCTGAAGACAGCCTTATACTTGTGCTTGCAACCCTGAAAGATACATCTTTACAGAATGTGATGATTCATTTTATATCAATTTGACTGACACATGATGGAGGTGGGTCTTGTATTTATCTGTTGCTTTCATTGGTTAATTAATAAAGAAAACTGCTTAGCCCTGATAGGACAGAAAATTAGGTAGGCGGAGTAGACAGAACAGAATGCTGGGAGAAAGAAGCGCAGTCAGTGAGTCTTCATGATTCTCCTGCCGGCACAGCCGCAGGTTAAGATCTTCCCTGGTAAGACACCTCGTGGTGTTACAGGGATATTAGAAATGGCTTAGATCAATATGTAAGAGCTAGCCAATAAGAGGTTATAACTAATGGGCCAGGCAGTGTTTAAAAGAATACAGTTTCTGTGTAGTTATTTCGGGGCATAAGCTAGCCAGGCAGCTGGGAGCTAGGGCGGCAGGGAAGCAGCCAGCAGCTCTCACTACAGACAGACACAAGGGATGCCCACAGAACTGACCAAACATTATTTTCTCATGTGTCTGAGAGGCAGCTTCCATAAGAGATGAGCGTTTGAATAAGTTGACTGTATAAATATTTACCCTGACCAATGTGTGTAGATGCCATCTAAACTGTTGAGTGCCCAAATAGAAAAGAAAATAGGCATGAAATGTGTAAATTCTTCCCACCTCTAATGGAATTGTGATGTCTATGATATCTTCTTAGATATCAGAATTCCTGGTTCTTAGGCCATTGAACACTTGACTCTAGAGGGGTTCACAGGTGTCCAGGGAGATGCCCCCAGCTGGTACCTTGGGCAACTGAGGAGAGGGAACCTGAAATGACCCTATCCTATACTGATGAATATCTTATATATCACCTTAGAACCTTCATCTGGCGATGGATCGAGGTAGAGACAGCGACTCAATTTGGAGCAACGGTCTGAGCTCTTAAGGTCCAAATGAGGAGCAGAAGGAGGGAGAACATGAGCAAGGAAATCAGGACCACGAGGGGTGCAGCCACCCACTGTGACAGTGGAACCGATTTATTGAAGAGAATTCAAAACAGCCTAGTACTGAGTCTCTTGCTTAAGTATTAGTGGCAACTCTTATGCAGATCTATAAAGAAAAGGAGGAAGCTGAGCAAAGAAAACTGCAAGACACACAGTTTGTTGATAAGGAACACCAGTAAATGTATTGTAGAGCCAAGTCCAATGCTCAAGGAGAGAAAAAGTTTTAAAAGAAACTTGATGCTAAGTGGAATAAAATGAGTGATAACCTCAGGAAAAGACCTCATCCAGATAAGCTTCTAACTTATAAAAAAGAATTAAAGAAAAGTTTAAGCAGTGAAGAAAACCACCAAAAACAGAAAACTAATGCAAATGTATTTGAATGAGGGGCCAAGTTCCAGCCCCACCAAGCAGATTAACTTGTCAGTTTCAGTTAAGTGGTTCCGGTTTTTGATTCAAGAATACAAGAGGTGGGGCTGGAGAGATGGCTCAGAGGGTAAGAACATTGCTTGCTCTTCCAAAGGTCCTGAGTTCAATTCCCAACAACCACATGGTGGCTCACAACCATCTGTAATGAGGTCTGGTGCTCTCTTCTGGCCTTCAGGCATACACACAGACAGAATATTGTATACATAATAAATAAATAAATAAATATTTTAAAAAAAGAATACAAGAGGTTATAGAATCTCCCTCCATGGGTAAGGAAAGCTACTGAGGCTAGGCATGTGTCAGAGGTGTCCCTGCATGGAAGCCCAAAGAGGTCATTGTGTGCTGTGAATGTGAAGCCTAGATTGTCATGGAACTCCCAAGATGTTGGAGATGCCAGAATCCTGGGACACCTTTTAAAGACAGCTGCTAACAGGGAGAGGAACAAGCCAAGAGAAAGAAGCATGTTGCAGTCAACAAAACTGAAAGAAATGGGAGATCTAATGAGCACTTTGACATCGGACATGACGATGCAGAGTTTGGAGTTTGCCCAGATGATTTTCCGTCTTGCTTTGTACCAGTATTTCCTCACTATGCACCCTTTCTCCCTTTTGGACTGGTATTGTATGCTCTGTACCATTGTGTGTTAAAAGTATGTGATCTGCTTTTTGATTTTTCAGGAGTTTACAGTTAGAGACTGTTTTGAGTTTCAGAAGAAACTTTGGACTTTTAAGCAGACTTGAAACTGGGAAAGACTATGGGTATGTTTGAAGTTGGACTAAATGGATCTTTTAATACAATATGGTTATGGACCTATGAGGAGCAGGAAGTGAAATGTGGTGGTTTCAATAAGAATGCCCCCCATAGGCTCATATATTTGAATGCTTCGTCATAAGGGAGTGGTACTACTTGAAAGTGTGTCAGTGATGAGGGTGGGATATGAGGTTTTAACAGCCCAAAGTCTCTCTCTCAGCCTACAAATAAGGATGTAACTCTCATCTGAGCCTGCCTGCATGTTGCTATGCTTCCTGCTATGACAATAATAAACTAAACCTCTGATTTTTTAAGTAAGTCTTCAATTAAATATTTTGTTTTATAACAGTTGCTTTGGCCTTGGTGTCTCTTCACAACAATAAAACAGTGACTAAGATACCACCACATCCTAGATGTACTAGAAATCTTTACATAGACTAAATTTGCATGGGACTCATTGACCTCTGTCTGCTTCTGCATCCTGAGTACTGGAATTAAAGGCATGTCTAGTCATATATTTGTTTTATAAATTTAAGGTTGGTATTGCTGGAGAATTCTCTGGAAATGTACCTATTGTTCATGACCCAGACTAGAAGGTTTACTTCTCTAGACCTTTATAACCATAATCCAGGGTTACTGTCCCTGGGTGCTGGTTATTTTCTATCACAGAAGTTGGGACCAATTGTGGTGTTTGAATGAGAAATGTCACTTGGCCCTAGCTAGTGGTACTGTTTGGGAAGGTTTAGGAGGTGTGGCATTGCTGGAGGAAGTATATGACTAGTGACAGGTTTTGAGAGATTAAGTCTTTGCCCTGTTTATAATTTTCTCTTTCTCTTTCATGCATGTGGTTCAAGATGTGAGTTCTCAGCTCATTGCTCCAGCTGGTATGCCTGTCTCTTGTTGTCATGGAAGGGAATGGTTATAGTTCTAAACTTCTAGAACTAAAAGCCAAACAAACTATTTCTTCCATAAGCTTCCTTAGTCATGGTGTTTTATCACAAGAACAGAAAAGAAATTGATCATATTTAGTTTTAAGAAATGTGGAAGCCGGGCGATGGTGTCGCACACCTTTAATCCCAGCACTCGGGAGGCAGAGGCAGGCGGATCTCTGTGAGTTCGAGGCCAGCCTGGTCTAGTTCCAGCTAGTTCCAGGACAGGAACCAAAAAAGCTACGGAGAAACTCTGTCTCGAAAATCAAAAGAAAAAAGAAATGTGGAAGACTTTGAAACTTTGGACTAGATAGTGGTTGGATGTTATAATCAGAGTTTAATGGTCAATCCTACTAGAAGTTGGTAGCCTTAATGTTACAGTGGCAATTTTTGTTGAAAGAGAGGCAGCAATTGCTAAGGAGATTGGAGTCATTAAGGAGAGACTTGGCCTGTATTGAGATAAAATATAGGGTGTCCTAAGGAAAGAATCTCACCAAACTACACTTTTCTTTTGTAAAAGAGAGCCTAAACATTTTTATGTTTCTTTAAGCAACAATAAGCATCCTGCCTCAAATGTTATTCAAGGTACTAAGGCCAAGGAGTCATTCCAAGCTGTCAGCCTATGGTGTTCTGAATGAAATGCCCCCCATAGTCTTGAGCACGTGAATTCTTGGTCCCCAGTTGATGGCAAGCACTCTTTGGACAGCATTAGAATTTGTGACTTTTCCAGAGGAAGTACATTATAACAGGGGGCAAGCTTTGAAGTTTCAAAAACTTCACACCATTCCCAGTATGTTCTCTCTGATTCCTGCTTATGGCTCAAGATATAAGCTTTCCACTGCTGCTTGGGACTCCATGCCTTCACTCTGCCTGCCGTCATGGACTCAAATCCTCTGGAATCACAAGCCCAAATAAACTCTTCTATACGTTCATAGGAAAGTAACTAATACAGAAGCTGGTACCGGGAGTGAGGTATTGAAGCAAAAAACCTGAACACGCTGTTTTGGCATAATATGAATGACTTTAGGACTTTAGCCTAGGAAAATGGTCAAATGCTATAAACATGAATTAATGGGCCAACCTAACAAGTGCCTGGAAGACAGTACCAAGAGCAATAAAGATTGTGCAGGCCAAGCTCAAGAGATTTCAAAGGAGAAAACTATTAGCACCTGGGTTAGAGATTATTCTTGTGGTAGTTTTGCAAAAATGTGACTGCTTTCTGGTCATGTCCTAATAATTTACCCTAGGATAAGTTGAAAATTAATGGGCTAATTTCTCTGGCAGACGAGATTTCACAACAGCCTAATATTGACTTTGTCGCATGATCTTTAGTAATTACTCTTATGGAGATATACAACAAAAAGAATAAATCGGGCAAAATTTGAAGCGAAGAAAGAGCACCAAAAACCTAATTTTCCAGCCAAAGGTTGTGCTGAAAGTAACAAAGGGATTAAGGACAGGCCTGATCTGCACTAGAATGCAGGAAAGGATAATTTCAGGGTAAAAACCCACCAAGCTAATATTTCAGTTTTTTGTTTTGTTTTGTTTTGTTTTATTTTGGTTTTTTTGGTTTTTCGAGACAGGGTTTCTCTGTGGTTTTGGAGCCTGTCCTGGAACTAGCTCTTGTAGACCAGGCTGGTCTAGAACTCACAGAGATCCGCCTGCCTCTGCCTCCCGAGTGCTGGGATTAAAGGCGTGCGCCACCACCACCCAGCAATATTTCAGTTTTGAAAGGACAAGACCAGCAAAATTATTTACAGATCTTGAAAGAACAATACTCAACTTCATATGGAAAATCAAAAAAAATCAGGATAGCAAAAAAAAAAAATCCTGTATAATAAAGGAACTTCTGGAGGCATCAGAATCCCTGACTTCAAAGTCTACTACAGAGATACAGTACTGAAAACAGTCTGGTATTGGCATGACAAAAGGACCAATGGAACCAAATCAAAGACCAGAAAATCAACCCACACATCTAGGAACGCCTGATTTTTGACAAAGAAGCTAAAAACATAAAATGATAAAAAGAAAACATATTCAACAAATGGTGCTGGCATAACTAGATATCAGCATGTAGAGGAATGAAAATAGATCCATATCTATCTTCATGCACAAAACTCAAGTCCAAATGGATCAAAGACCACAACATAAAGCCAGTCACACTGAATCTCATAGAAGAGAAAGTGGGAAGTATACTTGAATGCACTGACACAGGAGACCATTTCCAAAATATAACCCCAGCAGCACAAACACTGAGAGAAACAATTAATAAATGGGACCTCCTGAAACTGAAAAGCTTCTGGAAAGCAAAGGATATGGTCAACAAGACAAAATGACAGCTTATAGAATGAGAAAGGATCTTCACTAACCCCACATCAGACAGAGGGCTGATCTTCAAAATATACAAAGAACTCAAGAAACTGCTCATCAAAAGAACTAATAATCCAATAAAAATGGAGTACAGACCTAAACAGAGAACTCTCAACAGAGGAATCTAAAATGGCTAAAAGACACTTAAGGAAATGCTCCTTAATCATCAGAGAAATGCAAATGAAAACAACTCTGAGATTCCATACCTGTAAGAATGGCCAAGATCAAAAACACTGAGGACAACTTATGCTGGAGAGGTTGTGAGGAAAAGGAAACACTCCTCCATTGCTGGTGGGAATGCAAACTGTTACAGCCCCTTTGGATGTCAGTGTGGCAATTTCTCAGAAAATTAGGAGATAACCTTCCTCAAGACCCAGCAATACCACTTTTGGGTATAAACCCAAAGGATGCTGAATTGTACCACAAGGACATGTGCTCAATTATGCTCATAGCAGCACTGTCTGTCATATCCAGAACTGGAAACAACCTAAATGCCCCTCGACTGAAGAATGGATAAGGAAAATGTGGTACATTTACACAATGGAGTACTACACAGCCGAAAAAATAATGACATTTTGAGATTTGCAGGCAAATGGGTGGATCTAGAAAACATCATATTGAGTTAGGTTACTCAGACCCAGAAGGACAAACATCATATGTACTTACTCATAAGTGACTTTTAGACATAAAAAAAGAAAGACCAGCCTACAATTCACAATCTCAGAGAACCTAGACAACAATGATACTCGAAGAGAGACATACATGGATCTAATCTACATGGAACATAGAAAAATTCAAGATCTCCTCAGTAAATTGGGAGCATGGGGACCATGGGAGAGGGTAGAAGGGGAAGGGAGAGGAAGGAAGGGGAGCAGAGAAAAATTTATAGCTCAATAAAAACAATAAAAAGAAAATAAAAAGAACATATTGTGTGAAAAAATAATTTTCAATAAAAAATTAAACATTTTTTTGTAGAAAAAAAGAACTTTCTAGTGTCTGGCCACTCTGCTTCTCTGATTTTCAGTATTAATCCCTATATCTGGGTCTGGGTTTTTATTAATACAAATTAGAATTTGTGCTATACAAATGAAAGTTTATAAAAGGCTATGTGGTTTACCCAAGGTCGCACAACTAGCAAGTAGGAGAGTCTGAACTCAAAACCATGTCTTTCTTATTACAAGGTTAAAGGCTTCACCTTTGTAAAAATGAGTGCCAGAGACAATGTGACCCTAAGTCAGAGCCTTAATAAAGTCATTCATCTTTGGCCAGGCTAATTCTCAATCTTTTCTTCATACCTGTAGTCCCAAGAGAGTAAGTGAAGTGATTATTTTTGAAAATGAGCCTACTAACCATAGTTGTCAGAAATGATGTAGTTTAGTGAATAGAGATTCATTTAACCTTTCTACAGTGAGTTCAAAGCCAAACTGAGAAATGTATTCATTTTGGAGGGATGAACCATGAGAATCCACAAACTCTGTAGACTGTATCAACTGGCACACACTGAAGAGAAATGGCACGTTTTAGCTCAGACATAGGAGTAGTGCAAGCATAAAGCTAAAGCTGGGAAAGAAGAGAAAAAAGATCAACCAAAAGCTTTTAGTGTTAATAGTTTTATAAAATACCAGTGCCTTGGAACCATGCCTTGTGGTTCTGATTGAGTCATCTTGGGTGAAGGAAGAAAGTTTGATGTCTTGGTTCAGGGCAACTAAAGGGAACAGAAATAAGTTTGCCATTTTAAATTCTGGTGCCCTAATGATGGACTTTTCCGGGCACAGATGTGGCTGTCAGGCGCATTGCAGTCATTACAGGGCGCAAGAGTAGAAGTCAGCTAAGGTAGCTGTGTGGGGGCTTTTAAGGAGGATGGTACTAGCGGGAAATATGAGTGCACATAAAAAGCTTTCTTTTTATAAAACATCAATAAAGATGCTTACGTTCCCAATATCATTTATGACATTTTGCTTTTGACTTCTTGATTCTCCAAGAAAAGCCTTGGAAGGGGAGAAAGCCTCCCATCTTTAGCCTCTAAGAGGACAAGCTTGACCTGAGAATTGAAATGACACAAAATGAATTAACAGGAGAAAAACATGAATTTATTCAACACAGGTGTATGAGACATGAGGGACTCATAAAGGAATGAAGACCCAAAGAAACAGAGTCATTAACCAAATTCAACAAGAATTATAAGCAGTGGAAAAGCATCTGAATTATGTGGGAAAGCTAAAGGAATTATTTTAGTGAGATCTACATAGAATTCTCTTAATTTTATCTTTTGTTGCTGACAATAAGAATGTTATGCCTTTACTTACATAAAAGATACCTCACCGATTCTGGTGGTACAGGTCTTCAATTCCAACTAATTGGAGACCAAGGCAAAAAAGGAAGATCACAAGTTCAAGGCCCACCTGTGCTACAGAGTGAGTTCATAACCAACCTGAGAAACTTTAACTTTTCAAGACCCTTTCTCAAATTAAATTTTTTTTTAAAAAAGAAGAACCTCAGGACATATTTTAGTGGCAAAACATTTGCCTGGCATGTAAGGCTCTAGGTTAGATTCTCTGTGCTGGCAAAAAAACATAGGGCACCTTCACACGGGAATACCACCTCCTGCTTTTAGTAAATACAATGAATTTCAAAGTGACTTTCTGAGGTCAACAACTCAGAATTGCATATTTTGAAATTGTAGCTTCTTAACCCCTTTCAGAACCATGCTGCAAACAGTGTCTACCTTGGAAACATCTGCATTGCTGACCTGCATCCATCTTGCTGCTATGGTTAAAATTATGTTTCAGACCTGGTTAGTTGTCCCCATCGACTTAAACCATGAAGCCCAATATGGACAAGTTCAACAGAACCGCCATATATGAGCTGCCCACACATGCTTCAGCCTTGCCTGGGCATAAATTTCATTCATTTTTGAAGCCCAGGATCATTCAGGCCTCTTGAGGTGGCAGAGCAGTATGAGGTAACAGGACCCAGTTGCTGGCAGAGGCACCAAGAGATCCGAGCAGACCAGGATGCCTGGGGCTCATTTTTTGTGGTGACATGTAAAGATGGTTTACTCTCTTGACCCAGGAAACCCGACAAAGTCAAGCAAATCAAGAGGTTCAAACTTTCTTGTTCACTCTAAGAATACCTGTGAAACTGTCCAGGCCATCAAAGGTATGCACATCCAAAATGTCACCAGGTGTCTGAAAGAACTTTAAAGAGGCAGCGTGTGTCCTGGTAAACTGTGGAGTCATAGGTGCACCCGGGCCAAAGAGTGCACAAAGTTGGCAGTCAAAAAAGAGAGCTGAATTTTTGCTGCACATGCTTAAAAATGTAGAGAGCAATGCTGAACTGAAGGGTTTTGCTGTCGATTCTCTAGTTATTGTACATATCCAGGTGAACCCAGCTCCTAATATGCGCTGACGAACTTACAGAGCTCATGGCTGAATTAACTTATATGTGAGCTCCCCAAGCCACAATGAGACGATCCTCACTGAAAAGGAACAAACTGTTCCAAAGCCAGAAGAGGAGGAGGGTGCACAGAAGAAACTGGGGAAACAAAAATTTATGCAAAGGAAGGAAGGAAATAAAGAAGGAAAAAATGCAGATAAACATAAAAAACAATAATGCTTTGAACTATCTGAAGTCGATTTTTTCTGGAAGTACAACTACATGTTTTTTATCTTCTTCAGCCTTGGTTTATTGGATGTACTTTTCAGTAGTATTCTAGTAAAGCAGAATCAAATCTCTTAAAGTCCTTATAGAGAGGGGGCCATCTAGTAACCAAATCCAGAAATACTGAAACTTAATCTTGTTTCTATTCTCTCTTAACACTGAACACCAAAAGAACTTTCCAGGTAGTGAGGCAATTTTTTTTTTTTTTTTTTTTTTTTTTTTTGCCTTTGATGTGAAATGTTGGCATGGATTTCCTGAATACTTTCTCTGCAACATTTAGAGCCTGCCATACTTCAGGCATAACTTTCACATTTACCCTTTGGAAGTTTAGGGTCTCAACCAAGGCCACACAATACCAAGTCCACTTCATTTTCTCTTGGAATTTAGTGTTTTCTGTGATATTTGACATGCTGGCAGATGGATCTCTTTGGGAAAAGTGGTCCACATCTTCAGAAAACTCTGCCAAGATGGTTCCCTGATTTATTGGAAGAGGTAATAGCAAAAGAACAGGCTTTTAGTCGTTTATCAATTCTTTCAAACCAAGCATTGATAATCATCGATATATAAAATGCTAAAATGAACACTGAAAACATAGTTCCTTGTCCTTGAGAAACTCTTCAATTTGACCAAGAAAGTTGATCCCAATTTTCTATCCTCAGAACTCTCGCATTAGGAATTAATATTCTGTATTAGCTCTAGGCGGAAGAAAGCAAATTGGAGCGTAGTTGCTGCATCTGCTTTCCGGGACCATGCTTTGGAACTTAAAACGAAACTGCTATTTAAAGCAAGGTCTGCTCTTGTTAGCCCTTGGAGCCCAACAGGAATGTCAAAGTGCAGACTTGAAACCGTCAGGAGCTCACGTGGTCCTGCCCATTCTGGAAACTGCATGTGCTTTGCAGTTACATTCTCTAGGTCCCGTAATTACACAACCAAAACCCAAATCAGATGATGTGATTTCACCCAACAACAGCCCCTTTGCGGAGCCTGTAATCATTGTTTATACTTTCCCATGTCAGTCTGCAGGAGTCCCCCCTCTCTGTTTTTTTTCTCCCATTGGCAGCCGCTGCTGTCAACGTTTGCTTGAAACAAACATTCTTTCCTGAGCACAGGCGGCTATCCCCACACTCTGGGTGATGTACAGCCTTGCGTTTATGTATGTCCCGGTGGGTTTTTGTTTTTATCATCAGTGGCAGTGCATTGGACCAGGAGACTGGAGGAGGACTGAGGATGAGGTCGCATTCTTTCACCTCCATGTCATGCCGAGGTACCCGTCCCCTCTGTCCTCTTGATGAGTCTTGACTAACACTGCTTGCCTAGGTTCCCTCTCAGGGACAATTTGGGAGTCACATTTCAATGTGACTTTTGGGGCCTTTGAAGCCTCTGCTGCAGGAGTAAAAGCACTGTAGTGATTAGGGGCCAGCCCTCTCAGAGAAGGCGATGGCTACACAGTTGAATATGAACACAATTAAAAAAAAAGCGGAGCACCTGGGATCAAATTGAAGCAAAGAATGTGACTTCAGATATAAACAGATGGGGGCTCATTTAATCACAGAAGAATATTCATCTTCACAGAATGTGTGATCCTGAAAACCCAAAAACCTTAAAAATTGATTGCCGGGCAAAAAACTGGGAAAAATTAAAAAAGGAAATGAAACAAACAACTATAACAAAATCTCCAACTTGAAATAGAGCAAGAAAATGCATGAATTCTTGCTGACGCCTTCAGTGTGGCCTATGGACAGTTAAACCTACAGATGCTCATCCCAGGACATGGGCAGTCTGTTTTATGTTTTCTTTTTGTCTGTTTGTTTTGGGGGCTACCCTGGTTTATCATTCTCGAGACTCTCGTGAACTATTGCGTTCCCTCGCTTTTCTTACAATCACAGTCTTTCTATGCCCAGGGTTGATTTCCCAGTTGCAGGGCCTGTAGTCGTGTACATATAATGATCCACATGTATCTGCGTGTGCTGGTTTAAGCATCTTACCTCCACCAGAACTTCTCTATCCCCTTTCTCATTCTCATAGACCAGTGAGGGACAAGTTATGGCAGCCTTAGGACTAACTAATTGGCTTGGTACTCAGACAATTTTCCTGCCTCAGTTGCACCCCACCGCCATCCTGGAGGGCTGAGATTACAGGTATGAGTGACTAAACTAATTTAATCCTCTGTGAATATCGAAACCAGCATGAATATTTCACCAGGCAACATGGAGCACACCTCTAATCCCAGCACTTGGGAAACTGTGGAAGGATATGTGGTCACTGTGGACATCCCTCCCCCTTTGGGAGGGAATCTTGGAGAATGTCTGTCTCAGAGTTGGCAATAAAAATCTCACCTGGATAGCTTCTCAAATTTTATTCCACACACAAATCAGCTAAGTAGATAAGCTGAAGATTCAGCTTTGCAGAGCAGGACACAGGGAGATTTTGCATTATGGTCTTTCAGTTAGTTTCTCTGGTAGTATAGGCCTAATGGGGCATCATCGAACCCGTTGGTAGAATGTAAGGAAAGGTCCTTACTATATATATATGATGGAATTATAGTCCACTCACATGAACTCACTTCTCTCAGGTCACACAGATAGAAATTCTAGAAAGAAACTAAAAAGGAGACTTCCTGAGCTCCCATGTTCCCAGCACCAATTAGTAAACTACAGAATGTATTTGTCATCCGACATATCAGATCATCCCACAGATCCTTGTTGATCCGGCAGAAGCTGTGAGCAACACATCTGTACCTAATACAGGCTTGCTCTCTCCCCAACCTCTTTAATAACCTGTGGAAATATCTGCCCTGGGCAACAACTGGGCTTGGCAACTCTCTGGAGAAAGTTCCTTGTTGATCCTGTAAATCACCCAGCAGCCATTGCTTAAAAAAGTGTCTTTTGGGGAACAGACTGAAGTTTGAGAAATGGCGGGAAAGGAAACCTGTTCATCAAAAGGGAATGAGCTCCAATTTGTGCTTGCATTTGCATTGGCTAGAAACAGGTGGACATCTTGAGAATGTGAGCTTTTGAAATGAGCATGGGAGCACGGCAGAAGAAAGGACTGTTCTATCAAACAATCATCCTCTGGACCCAACCCATCAGGCAGCCTGTGTACTGAGAATTTATGGATGTGTTTTCAATTTCTCTGACAGAATCTGTTTGGATTGAGGGCGGCTGTTTAATCTTTGAAATAATGTGTTCCATAACAAATGCTGGAATCACATATGAATTGTTCCCTTCATTCTGTGAGCCAAACCCTGACTAAAGGGGTTTGGAAATCCCCACAAGGTGCTCTTTGCTTATTGCTCATTCAGAAAGGAAAAAAATCATTTCTTTAATAAAATGTAATGTTGAGGAACTGCCAAAAATAGAAGCTCCCTATCTGCCTCCACATAGCTTCTTTCTAGCCAGTTAACTACCAATGAACTGAGAAGAGGCACAAGCATAGACATGCCAGCGCTGCACATGGCCCCAGGCAAACATGGAAGTTTCTGGTCCTGACTCAACCTACAAAAATCCAGGAACCCCATGCATGACCCAGACTTTTGTGAGGCCATTCTGGCTGAGCTCCCAGGAGCTATATTGAGAAGTTGTCACCTTTGGGACGACAAACCTTGGGTGTTTGCTATGACTCTTTAGTTTTTCACTACATTCTGTTAAAGACAAATATCTAATGCCCTTCAAAGGCTGTTTTTTCACAAATTCTACTAACAGATTTATTTCTACATTAACACTGTGCTGGAGGGTTTTTTGTCTAGTGGCTATTAGGCTTTATATTGTCTGGAAATAAACAACTTGTACACATTCTTGTTTATCATGGGATTTTGTTTCAAATTTCAAATTGATCATTATATGATCCATTCATATTAATGATTTTTCTCCCCAAGCTTAAATCTACAGAAAAATTTGAAAATTTCTTCTGTTTCTTTTCTTGTAACTTCCTTCCCATGAACTTGGAATCAATAAAGAAATAATTTTGAAAACTCTTAAGAGATGTGAATTTTGGAATTTTTCTTGGTTTGTGGGGAATATGTCACTTTTGTTTTGTTGCAAAATGAACAGGAGCTGGAAAGAGAAACAACTGGCTGTCCTAATTTGTGTTTACATTATCGAGTGTCTTATTAAAGTAATATGTGTGTGCACGCACACATGCATGTGGTATGTGTATGTGTTCTTTACCAACATTAGATGAATTTTCAGTTAAAGATGAGAAGGCTTCATATTGGAAGAAAATAATAGTCACATTTGCATGGCTATTTTCTATGCCAAGATTTTACAGTAGTTCTTATATTTAATTCTCACAGCCATGCTAATGGGTGAAGGACATACCTCAATCTAAAAAAATGGGGAAAACCAGGCTCTAAGACAGCCTTCCTATACTGTGACTATTTGTGGTGACCCCCAAAATAAAGCTATTTTCATTGCTGCTTCATAGTTATGATTTTACTAATGTAAATATCTCATATGCAACCCCAGGGGTATCACTACCCACAGATTAAGAACCACCACTCTAAGACATTTGATAAGGTTGAAAATGTCACTCAGCTAGGTCTTGGTGGACCTGGAATTCAAGTGTAGTCCTATAGGCATCTCACGTTTACGTAACTCCTTGAGTGCCTTTAAGTGTCACTGATACACCAGTGACCTGATTTCCATTTCTAACCCTATTGATTCCTCTGATCTCTGTACTTGAAAGCTTAATGTTTGTTTCCCCATCAATATTTTCATATGAATTTCCTTGTCTCATCTAGGACATCTCAGTCAATATAGCCAGTCTATCAAGAAGCTTGTTGGCTCTTCCACAGCAATCAAGTCTTTATTCATGAACTTGACTGGAGCAAGCTTCCATCCTTGTTCATCTGGCCAGACTCCTGACTTCCAGACTCACTGTCCATCAGACAGAATGGTTTGTGAGCAGCACAAATCAAGTTATGTTTAAACCCCTCGAAACATCTAAGTTACTCCTCAAAATCCCGAGTCTTTACCTGCCAAGATCCTCAGATATCTACTAATGTTTGCTCTCCCTCCAAAAAAAAAAAAAAAAAAAAAAAAAACACTTCAAACACATCTGCTGCTGCCCCGAGCCCTACCGCATCTGTAGCCATTCGCCCTGGATGGAACCATAGCAGGCTAGGCCCCTTCTATCTTAGGACGATTGCACATGATGGCATCTCCTGTTGAGGATATTGTCCCCTAAATTTGTTTCATTTCTAGTCAGAGGAAAACGCCTTTTAGTGCTGATAATGATTAGCACCTCTTCTGGGTATTTCTTTGGTCCTTCCTCCTCTTTTTCAATTTTCTTTCAAGCTTTCAATAAAAAAGAAATTATAGATAGTGGGGATGGACGCAGTATAAGTCCTTCTGGTTTCCACTTTCATTAAAATAAAGAATGTCATGCCGTACTTCCTAGCCTCCAACACAGAGCAGACATACAGATAGCATGGGGAAAATGATCCTGCCCTATCCTTAGAAATCCAGAGGCCCAGTCTGAATTTTGATTTAGTCATTGCCCACTCTGGCAAGAACAAGGCATTTTAAATCTAACCACATTGGCATCACAATCTGCACAACAATCTTGCAAAGCAGGTCTTTCCTGTGGCTGGGTGTGTCAGCAAACATCACCAGGACACCTCAGAAGTGCCTAGTGGGAAGAAATGTGCAGTGAAATCACCTCTTTTCCACTTACAACATGCTTGTTGAGAACCATTCTAGTTTTCTTTTCAAAAAGAGTTCAAACATTTAATTTTTAATAAGGTACCAAACAGCGCTACAGTTTTTTTTTTTTTAAAAAAAAAAAACAAATAACACATTACTATGTGGTGTTTCAAAACCAAATGTGAACGTATCCCATAAAATCACACATAGGCTCATTCCCAGCACACCTAGCATGGCAAATAAATAGTTATTACCACGCTTGTAAAATGGGATCTGGTTAATATTTCCCAAGTCAGATACACTGGCTCTGTGCTCATGTAAATCATTTCAAAGGTTAGAAGCTGAGTCTGATAAACCATTGCCCAAATCCAAAAGGTGGGATATTGTAATTATTCAATCATTCTCCTTTATGAGTTTCTCATCTTCTGCAGCACAGCTCTGATAATGAATAATGAGCAGAATATGCACATGTCGATAACTTAAGGTTGTCACCTAAATAAAATGAATCATTCTCAAATGTCCAGTTTCTGTGACTTAGCAGGGTCAAAACGTGTCTGTTTACATCTTCTCCTTGGTAAGGCCTTTGGGAAGTACTGAGCAGAGACCTGTTCTTGGGAACAGTGAGAGCCGAATATTTGAAGATTTCCTTTTGGCACATTTGCCTGTCCCTAAAAGTCACAGGAATATCTATCTACATTCCCATGAAATGCACTGAAAACCATCAAGAATAAATCCACATGTCTTTGGTGAGGGGAATAGCCATTCTTCGGTGTTCTATAACCCATTTCCTTAGTCCTAGGGAGTAAATGCAAAGCATACACCTTCTCGATTGTACTTTCAGTTTTGTTTGGGTTTGGTATTGAGAATAGATTCAGAAACACTCCAGAATGTTTTACCGATACCTGAAGATTTTGGTTCTGGAAAGGGGGAGGAGGATTATTGGGAAAGACGTTTATTTCATGTCCCAGTTCTTATCAGACCACCAAGAACTTTGGAATGGAAGCTCTATATTGGCATACAGCAAATACCATCAGAATTACTATTGAAAGCTTTCCTAAGAGTGACAAAGAGAGCCCTGGGTGGTGGCACATGCCTTTAATTGCAAAGGCATGTGGATCTCTGTTAGTTCTAAGCCAGTCTGATCTACAGAATAAGTTACAGAATAGCCAGAGCTGCTGCACGTAGTCTCAACCTCTCCACCCCACAAAATGAAGAGTGAATTCAATGATCCCTTGAGAGATGGGCTCCCTGGGAGGCAGTCTTCATCCTTGACCTTAACCTGCTTTTCGTACCACAGTGTCGATCCTCAATCCCACAGTAGAGGATCAACTTGCAAATGAATAGAAAGCGGGCTTATTTCAGCGCAGTGACACTTTCAATTATTTCAATGAGTTTTAGCACTTCCACAGTAAGCACTAGGAGAAAGACACAACGTTCTCAATTTCCCCTTGGTAACTTTGGCCCAGAGTAAATTTATTCCCTTGTCTTCTTTCATGGACTCCACTAGATTAGAGGGGAATTGTGTGGCTTTTCTGTTTCTACTGCTGTGCATTCTTTTTTGCTGTTTTTTGCTTATTTTCTTCTTTCTTTCTTTCTTTCTTTCTTTCTTTCTTTCTTTCTTTCTTTCTTTCTCTTTCTTTATTGGTTTTCGAGACAGGGTTTCTCTGTTTAACAGCCCTAGCTGTCTTGGAACTTTCTCTGTAGACCAGACTGGCTTCAATCTCACAGAGATCCACTTGCCTCTGCCTCCCGAGTGCTGGGATTAAAGACATGGGCCACCACCACCAGCTTTGCATTGTTTCATAAGCTACTTATTACACACAAACACACACACACCACCACCAAAAAAAAAACTGGGTATGAGGGGCTCGTGGATTATAGAAGGCCTGGCTATGACTAATACTCTCCTTCCATTACAGACCAACTCTGAGAAGAGCCACCTGGGCAAAAGAAGGGAACCATATGAAGTAATCTTTCACACTTAGAATTTACAGTCCAGGAAAATTCAGCTTCATTTATAAATGTGCCATGCAAAATCCAATAACAGCCTTAATATTAGGATCTACTACTTAATATTTACATGCTGTGAATGAGACTATGAACCTCATTCTCAAACCAAGGCTTAAAATTTCTATTACCTGGCTATTTTCACACTGATGTTAGTGTTAATCACTTAGTGTTATTTCAGAGGGAGACAATTAGTAACAGAAACAAATAGTTCAAACTATAGTATTCCACGGTTGTCAGCATGATCTGACTTAAAAATGATTGCTTTTCAGAATATATATTTCTTGCAATGATGAGAAGATTCACAGAAACCCACTTGTAACTAGGGCTTTATTTAAAATTAAAATTCCTAGTAGGCCTGAGAAATAGACTCAACTTCAGAAAGAGTTTTTCTCTCAAATGTGAAAAAATGGGTAATATGTAAAAATATTACAATAATGTTTGGAGGAATATTTGGAGGGACTGTCAAGGATGAGAGAGTAAAAAAAGATACAAAAGACAATGGTGGGACATGACGATGGAATTTAATATGACAGATACATTCCCCTCCCCAAAGCCAATCCTCCTTCCCTATTAAGAAACTCTAAACTTCATTCAGGGAGTAATGTGTGTCTAGCTAAAATTTTTCTTTCCGGTACTTGCATACATCTAGGAGGATGGGACATATGACAGAATTCCAGCGAATGATTGTATGCTGAGAACTCTGGGAAAGCTTATCTTTTCTAGATACACACATTTCATCTTGTTACCTGCCTCTTCCTCCATCTTTCCACTCAGAAAGTAGACGTTACACCTAGCATCTGGGCAACATTTTTACGACTATGAGGCAGAGGATAAGAAAAGTGGTAATGAAATACTAGAAGAATTTGAATTTTTGGAAATAATACGGAGACAGTCCTGAAGTGGCCATCTCCCAGATTTCTTACTAAGACTCCTTGTCAATTGTGCTTTCTGTTACATACAGTCACGTGCACATGTACCTGATACATCAATATCTAATGGCAATAAGATAGAAAAGAATGATGATAACTGAGGGAAAAATGAGGGGCAAAGATGAAATGAAATGGTAAATGATATAAATACTACTGAGATCATGCAATGGACCTACAACACTAATTCTTTCCTTCAGAAAAAACAGAAGTGCAGACTGAAAGAATAAGTCATTAGGTTCAAATACAAAGAGACCCAATACTTCAATTGGCTGAATCAAATGTAACTCTGTCCTGTGCTGTGATTGCTATTACAAAAGTACATGCATAGGCATTGAAACTGGATATTTTATATCCTACAGGAAGAGAATGGAAGAGATTTAGAATCAATTTACTATTTCTCTTGTAATCCATTAGGAGGAATTCCCATTGAGAACTCATATGCCTCACTCTAATCATGGCTCTATCTGAAAGACCTGAGAAGAGAGTTAAGTAGAAACACTGGGTAGCTGGTTTTTGACTATTGCACATGCTACTCGGAAACAAAAACACAGTACAGCAATCTGGGAGCACACAGGCAATAATCCATGGCAGGTGCTAGACTGGTCTATATATCAAACACACAAGTAAATAAATGAAGCCGAAGCTTTGGGGTTGCAAATCAGTGATGAGGCAGGTGTCCCCTCAAAGTCAGAATGTATCCCCTTATATGAGAGGAATGTCCGCACAGCACCACATGTTCCAAAAGTTCACTGTCCAGTCTAAAAGAATTGATCTTCTTTAGAGAAGTGATTTCTTCATGTTCACTATGGTTCACTGAACTGATACTGGTTCAGACTGATAAAGAAGCAAAACAATGGGCTTGAGAACAAAAGCAAGAAATGAGATCGTCATGAGTAGACCCATCAGGGTCTGCTCATAGTTTTCACTATATCCAATTTTAATTTCTTTTCTCTTCCAATAAAGTAAGCTCAATATCTTCCCTATGGTTCCTTAACATAATAGTAAAATTGTAGGAACCAATATATAACAGTGGCATGCCGATACCCCTCTTTGTCAAAGTTTCACATGTACTCCAAAATTACAAACATCAATCTTGAGTGAAGGGACCAAAGTTTCTTGTGTTCCACATTCTCGTATAATTCATGTCATTTACACATTCCCACATGCCCTCAAAGCAGTTAGTAACTCATTAAGAAACACGGCTTGGATCACATAAGTGGTTAACGTTATAAAATGCCTACTAATTTATGTTTTGCCTTTTTAAAAAAAGTTTCATCCTTCTCCCCTTCTTTCAAACAAGGCTTTCATTTCTGCTGCCCTCTCAGCACACGGTCTTTCACTGGGATCATAATGCATCATTTGATTATTTCTTTAAGAATTATATACTTATTGGTCTTCTCAAAACATTTGCAGCCTTATTGCTAATTAAACATGATGGATTCGGGGTCTTGGTTTGCCATCTGGGCCATGTGTCTCAGAACATCCTTTTTGGTGATGATTCCAAGAAGTCTCCTGGAGTGGAAACAAAATAGAAAACAAGAAGTCAGCCTGACAGAAGAGATTCACGACCAAGCTACAGGCAAAATTGCCTAGCTTCCTCTGTGGGTAGGCAGGACCAATAGAATGTGCTCCAGCCAATGGCCTGTGTGCAAAGGTGACAGGTGCCTCTCTCAGGTCTCCTGTGCAGCTCTCCTGTCTTCCACTCTCCTCACCTGACATCCAGGGACAAGAGAATCAGTGAAGGACTCTGATGCACAGAACACTGGTTAATAAGTCATGAGACTGAAAGACGTGGATCCCTGAATGACTGTGGTGAAGAGCCTGTACCTGCAACTAGGATGGATTAGGTGAGAAAAATGATTCTTTCTTTCTTTGCTTGTATGTTTTGAGACAGGCCTATGCAGACCATGCCTCAAACTTGTAGTCCATTGATGGGGGAGAGTCTTCTGCTTTGTGTTCATTTCATTGGTTAAATAAAGAAACTGCCCTGGCCCTTTTGATAGGACAGCAGCTTAGATAGAACAGAATTCTGGGAGAAAGAAAGCCGAGTCAGGCAGTCGCCATGATTCCCACCTCCGACACAGATGCAGGTTAAGATCTTTCCTGGTAAGCCAGCTCGTGGTGCTACACAGAATATTAGAAATGGGTTAGATCAATATGTAAGACCAAGCCAATAAGAGGCTGGAACTAATAGGCCAGGCAGTGTTTAAATGAATACAGTTTCCGTGTAATTATTTTGGGTAAAGCTAGCCGGGTGGCGGGAAGCGGCCCACCCCTCCTAATACAACAGTCCATGTCAGACTGAAACTTCTGATCTCCCTGCCTCAGTATCTCAAATGCAGGATTATAAACACACACACACACATACACACACACACACACACACACACATATATATATGATTAGCATAAAAATAAATGGTTATTGCATAAGTCACTGATATCACAAGTTTGTTTGTTACACAGGCTGTGAACCTACAGTGACTAACACCATGCCTTCAATTTTAAGATTGTAATCAGTTTATAAAGAGCTGTTAAAGCTATTGTCACAACTTGGCCACACCATAAAAAGTCTAAATATAAGGATTTTCATAGAATAAGAAATTAAGGTAGACATGGTACTGTATGCCTATTAATACTAGCACCAAGCAAGCAGAGACAAGAAGAGTGCCATGTGTTTGAGTTTAGCCTGACCTACAGAGGGAGCTCCAGGCAAGTCTGGGGTACAAAGTCAGACTGCATCCAAAAGAAAGTATTCTACTTTTAATTTTTTTGTTACTAGATGGGTAAAGTACAACATACACTCTGACCAAATATACATATCATCTCCTCTTCTAAAATTCCCTTGTTTTCAATTTTAAAGAGTGTCAGTTTCTAGGGTTTCTCTCTCTCTCTCTCTCTCTCTCTCTCTCTCTCTCTCTCTCTGTGTGTGTGTGCGTGTGTGTGTGTGTGTGTGTGTGCAGACAGGGACACACACACAGAGGCACATGCAAATACATATGCGCGGTGTGTGTGCTTCATTTTGTACATGTATGTGCCAAGGCCAGAGGTTAACTTATGGGTCTTCCTTCATTGTCAAACACCTTATTTTTAAAGACAAGTCTTTCATTGAACTTAGAGCTCATTTGATTCAGATGGGCTTGAGCCAATGAGCTTCAGAGACCCTCCTGCTTCCTGCTCCATCTACCCCATAGTGCTAAGATTGCAGATATGCAATACTACACCCTGCTTTTATGTTGCTAATCAGCATACAAACTCACAACTTCACAGCAAGCACTTTACCAACTTAGCCAGGAACCCAGTTCCCAGGGTTGTTGTTATAGGTTTATCTGAACTGTACAAACCTAGAGACTGGGATGCAAATAGGGCTCCTGGATGATACTATGCCCATCTGAACAAAAATTCATGCCAACCTTGCCTTCATTCTTCTATTAAATATTTGAATAATGATCTGTGGAATCAAATCTTCTCCCTTTGGGGAAGTGAATTTTCCTTCAAAGACAATGTGAACAAATTTCTTTGGAAAACATTCTATCACCTAGTAAGTTTGCTCCATCTCCATCACTACGGAAAAAAAAGGACCAGGAAGCAAGCTCCAGCAGCCTCTCCTCAGAATTATAGAGCAATATAAATGGCAGGCCTCTACTTATGGGGCTCTGTTAAGCCCCATAAAAATTAGAAATCACAGGTACACAATGCACTGTCATTTCACTCAAGCCTAATTAGGCCAACTCATGTTGTGCTACCTGGTAGTTAATATGAATATGAAGAAAGCTACATTTATCGAGGGGTGGCCATGTCAGCTACAAGTGGTGAACAAATCAGGCTGTTTCCGATCACACTGGACCTTAAACAAGCTAGGAATGTGGTGTCTTTTTGCTGTTATTTTCTCAAGGCAATCCTCCTGTCTCAGGTTCCTATGTGTTGGGAATACCAGTCATAAGCCACCACACCCAGCAAAATATGTATCTTCAATGCCTCACAACACAGTAAAATTATATTGAAGCTGTTTTTTGGAACAGAAACACTGCTCTGGCAAATCTGCCAAGATGACCTACAGTCTTGGAATCACGCAGCCTGTACTGCTGTAACAAAATGCCACAGACATGGTGGCTGAATTAAAGTGTAGATCAAGGTGCCAACATGGCAGTTTTCCCAAGGCTGATCTTCTTGGGGGACAGATGGGGACCATCATGTTCCCGCTGTGTCTTCATATGGCCTCCTCTCTGTTTACAGATACTCCTTGGGTTCTTCCTCTTTTTTAAGGGACACTAGTCCTGTTGGATTAAGGATCTATCAAAACGGCCTCATTTAACCTTAAGGCTCAGTGCTTCTCCTCACACAGCCATACTAGGGTTAGGGCTTTACTATAGTAATTTAAAGGGAGACAATTCAGTCCTTCCCAGGACTTCAACTGTCTATATTAGATAATTGTGATAAAACCATTCCCTCTGAATGCTTCCCTTTCCACATCATAGGAAATTCTAAAACTTGTATAATACGTTGGACTGGCTTAAGTCAACTTATTGGGTTCCCCACATGTGGGTCTACTCATATGTTGGTCTAGTCCTCAAACAACCTGATGGAACTACACATTGACACCCTTCTTGTAATGGCATGCTGGCTTCTCCTGGGAATCCATCCACAAGTGCGACCAAAGCCAAGGGAAGTGCGGTATTCTGGGCTTCTCACATAGGAATGAGCCTGGCTTCAGCTAGTAACTCCTGAAAATCCTCTTTTCAAACTTGATTTGTCTCAGATGTTTGGGGATCAACTGCCATAATCAGGGTCCCTGCATTCATCCAATGAGAGGTGATGATTTTCCCAGTGACACTGTTATCCAGTATTAGGTCAATCACCATGCTTCAGTAGAAATATCACTGAGTCCTCAATATTGCCCTTGGGTCTTCATAGTCATATGTAGCTTTTGAGACCAATACTCCAGAGGCCTGAGTCATGTCAGAGGCTTGGATGCCCCAGGTAAAGAAGACAGTTTTCCCCTTGGGGTCATATATAATTTGTTCTCATTCTGCTGATACTAATTAGTCTCAAGAAGCTACTATGCAGGACTCTGTGTTTTAAGCTCTCCTGCCTTTGAAATAAACTGTTTTTATACCCTCAAAAAAAAAAAAAGAATACAACAGAGCTAGCAAGGGGATTTGATGCTGGGAGAGGTCACTGTTCAAACCCAACTGGGAGTGTCCAGTGAGGATCCTTCCTAGATGGCTCTAGTTGAATATGTTCTAACCTTGATCTAAATGATACTCTGTACTCTTATGCACTCCAGCAAGGCTTTACTCATGACTTCTCTACTTTGATACTTGTGGTAATTGGGGCGTTCTTTGTAGGGAGTAACCTTTCCTGTACATTACTCAGATTCTAACTGCTACTTGCTAGCAAGACTGCTGCTCACCGCTGCCCTCCCCCACAAATGTGGCAACCGAAATTTCTTCAGATACTAACAAATGTTACCCCTTATTGAGAACCACTGTCCAAACTAAAAGGAAGGGAGGGAAGGACTAAATTAATTAAGTGACCACATCACTAAGCAACCCCACTCCTGGTTATCTTGTCAAAAGAACTAAAAACGGGCTGGAGAGATGGCTCAGAGGTTAAGAGCATTGCCTGCTCTTCCAAAGGTCCTAAGTTCAATTCCCAGCAACCACATGGTGGCTCACAACCATCTGTAATGAGATCCTGTAATGAGATCTGGTGCCCCCTTCTGGCCTTCAGGCATACACACAGAAAGAATATTGCATAAATATTTTTTTTTAAAAAAAGAGAACTAAAAACATGTCTGCTTAACAACTTACACACTAATCTTATTTCCCAATAGACCCAACTGGAAACAGCCCAAATGTCTAGCAATAGAAAAATAAGTAGATAAACAGTGGTTTATCCATACACTAAAAAGTTATGCCAGGCAGTGGTGGTGCACACCTTTAATCCCAACACTTGGAAGGTAGAGGCAGGCAGAACTCTATGAGTTCAAGGCCAGCCTGGTCTACAAGAGCTAGTTCCTTTACAAACTCCAAAGCTACCAAGAAACCCTGTCTTGAAAAACCAAAATAAAAAAATTTATTCTGTAACTAAAAACATAGATGAATCTTGAAAATACTATACTAAGTGGAAAAGCCAATCACAGAAGGGCATACAGTATATGACCCCCTTGATATGACACATCCACACAGCTAAGACAGTAGATCAGTGACTGCCTAAGACTAGTACAAGAGGTTACAGCTAAGGGATACAGGCTTTTCTTTAAAAGTAATGGGAATGTTTTGGCTTTGATGGTGATGATGGATGCAAAATTCTTTTTCGATTCTAACTACCTAATTATATATTTTAAATGGGTGAATTGCAGGTTATGCAGTTATCTCAGTAAAGCTCTAAGAGGGCCAGCAAGATGACTTAGCAAGTAAAAGTGCTTGCTGTACAAGGCTGAGACCTGGATTTGATTTCTGGAACGCAAGTGAAAAAAAAAGTCAGGATGCAGCAGCATGCATCTGTAACCCCAGCATTTCTACAGCAAGATGAAAGACAGAGAGAGGATAAGCACCTGGATGCTTAGAGAAGATGGTAATGTAAAGTCCACAGCAGAAAAGAAACAAGAGAGACTCTGCCTCAAATGAGACAGCAGGAGAGAAACAACTCTCAAAAGTTGTCCTCTGCCAACATTGGAGCACTGGACTGAAGTCTCACGATCCAAAGGAGGAGCAGAAGGAGAGTGAGCACGAGCAAGGAACTCAGGACGGCGAGGGGTGCACCCACACACTGAGGCAATGGGGATGATCTATCGGGAACTCACCAAGGCCAGCTGGCCGGGGACTGAAAAAGCATGGGACAAAACCGGTCTCGCTGAACATAATGGACAATGAGGACTACTGAGAACTGAAGAACAATGGCAATGGGTTCTGGATCCTATTGCATGTAATGGCTTTGTGGGAGCCCAGGTAGTTTGGATGCTCACCTTAATAGACCTGGATGGAGGTGGGTGGTCCTTGGACCTCCCACAGGGCAGAGAAACCTGCTTGCTCTTTGGGCTGAGGAGGAAGGAAGACTTGATTGGGGGAGGGGGAGGGAATGGGAGGTGGTGGCGGGGAAGAGGCAGAAATCTTTAATAATTAAATTAATTAATTAATAAAAAAAATCAGCAAGAAAAAAAAAACCTAAAACCATAAAACTCTTGGATTAAAACATGGAGATAATAAAAAAAAAAAAAAAAAAAAAAAAAGTTGTCCTCTGGCTTTGACACATGATCTGTGGCGCACATGTACTCATACACTGCCTCACAAGCATATTATATGCACATTCACAGCCAATTCTTATTCTTATTAATAAGTATTAAATTATCATTATTATAAAAATAACATCTATAAAAGAAAAGGGAATCAATAGAAACAAAGACAGGATCACATGGACTTATACAAAGTCCACCTCTCTGTTCAGATGCTAAAATCTGGTGATAGGAATAAAGGACAGGTGTAGAACTCTAGTGCAAGGGATCAGTTGCTGGAAGTGGAAAAGTACGGTTATTTTCAAGTGTTAGGAATCTGGTGTTCTTTCAAAATTAAAAAAGAAGATAGTTACGAAGCTAATAGCATACAGTTATAATATGCCACTAAGTAAACCATTATCAAGAACAAAATATGAACAGATCAGCTAACAGGACAGAGAATTCATAGTTGCTCTTCTGGTGGCAAGGGCCCCCCAGCTGAGCATCCTCAACATGTAAACAGTGCTTCAGCTTAACAAGCTCACTCATCTTCTGCCATGTATTTTTTATGTGAAAACACAGAGCATCATGACTACCTCTGTAACACTTGCCTTGGGTGATGTCACTTAGATTGGATTCCTTATTCCTTATTCCTTAGTAGATGACAAGTTCCTTAACTTTTTCTGTGTGTGGTGCTTGGGATTGAACCTAGGGACTCACACGTGCGAGGTAAGCACTCTACTACAGAATCATGTTTCCCATCATCTAAAGTTTTTTTTTTCTTTTGAGATAGGATCTCACTAAGTTGCCCAGGCTGATCTTGAACTCACTCTGCAGCCTAGGCAGCCTTGACTTGGCCATCTCCTGACCTAGCCTCCTGAGTACATGGGATTTCAGGCTAGAGCCACTAATCCAGGGGACTTTTAATTTTAACACTTGGTTTGATTGGTGCTGGGCATGGAACTCAGAATCATGTACACAGATTAAGTGATGTACCACTGATATATATATATATATATATATATATATATATGGCCTTCTATTTTAAAATCTTTTTGAGCTTTCTCCAGTTTTCAGCCACAATGAATGCTCAGTAAAAAAAAACACTAACTACAGTAATATCTCCTTGCAAAACCTATGGCCACTATCATTTACAAAGTGATGAAACCATACATACATACCCTTCATTTGTTTATATAGTCTGGACCTTGTTTTATTATCTTTACCCTTGAAACAGAAACCAAAGATCTAATACAGCCATGCGCAGTAACATGGGTCTATAGTCTCGGCTCATGGAAGGCTGAGGCAATAGAATCACTTGAGCCCAGAAACTTGGAGGCCAGGCTGGATAATTTGGTGAGATCAGTCCCCTAACCACTACCACCACCACCCACAACAACAACAAAAATCAAGCATTTCTAGCTCTGAAAAGCTCTTCAAGTTCTGTGACTATAAAGTATGCAAGTTAGATTGGTTCCAGCAGCGCTGAGGAAATATACGTTCTAGCTCTGCCTTGGCTTTGAGCATAAACTACACCCTGACCTGCAATGGCAAAATATCAACCCAGAAGGAAGCAACATCAAATCCAGCAGGCGTCATTAATGGCAGTGAATGTCCTGTTTGATTTAAATAAAGTGTTTGAACTCCTAGCTACTTTCTGTGGCACTCTATGAAAATCGGTGAATTTGAAAATGGCCAGATTTATGCCAAAGGACCTAAACTGCAGACTGAAGCAGCTGAAGTCTTCTGAGGCAGCTGCCCAGACCCCTGATTGGGGTGCACCCAACAAGGATAAGGGAAACCTAAAATAATCACCCAGACTTACTTTCCCTTTCTAGAACAACTAAGGGTAAAAACTCACCCAAACTTCATCTTAGTTCCTGAAGACTTCTTAGATTCCCACACTCTGTGTACAAAGCACCTCTGGTTCCTAGTCTAGTTTTATGAAAATTCTGGGCCCCAGGCCCAGGGATAGCCTGCAGACAATCAGGTCAATGGACAGGCTCAGACTCTCATCCACTAGAGCAGGGAAGGCACATGGCAATGGGACGCATCAAAACCATGAGCTGGCTTGAGCTGTGCCTGCCCTGGCTGAATGCCCAAGGAGAAGATGAAAGGCCCCACAAACAAGGATCCCTTGCCAGCACTAATGTATCAGCATCTGTATTTGTTTAAAACACGTAGAGCCAGAGAGAGAGAGGGAGCGTCGTTTTCTCTTAGAACATTCAGAGCCAATTTCAGCACCCAGATCTTCACAGGAAAACCTCATGGGGCTCCAAGAGGTATAAGTGGGCATTGGGGGCAGAATTTCCTGACTGAACTGGAAATTCCAATGATAACTGACATCAGCCTATTTTAGAGGAAAGGAGAAACTGCTATACACTTGAGATGGCCTGGGCAATCATCGTAGTATTTACTCCAAGCTGAAAACCCAAGTGCAGATATTCGTTTCAGCGGTTTTCAAAGTGGGATCCCCAGGAGCTTGGGAAACCTGGAGATGCATTCTCTGTATTGGAAGGGCATTCTAGTGTGTGTTCAAGTGCGAGGAAGTAGAGAGTACCTCCAAAATCCATGGGCAGTGTGATCTGTGGCCTCAGTGAGAATGAAGGAGAAACCTGTCCTGCCCATTCGAAGTTCTACAGGCAAATGTGCACACTGAACATTTGCAGTCTGTACCCCTGTTACTAGATCAGCAGAAGAAGCCAAATGAATATGATTCCTTAATACTCAGCCCAGGATCCTTCTACTATGACACTATGTTTTTTTTTTTAAGTCAAATTTGTAGTTTGGGTGCAGGAAATGTGTTGTACACTGTAGAATATTTAGCAGCATTGACTCTGGAGAGGTAGACTATGTTAGACCTCTGGAATTATTTGTAGATTACACACACACACACACAAACATACACACTGGTCATCCACCCACATTCTGCCCTCATGTGAGAGTTAAGAGCCACACCCAACCTGCTTGCTCTGATGAATTTTCATTTCCTCCCTTGACTTCTTCATAGTAACTCAAGAGCAACAGCCCTTCAGATGTCCACTTCACAGCCAACTTTGTTTTTCCCCCCAAGAGAAAATATTTATTGTCATATTGTATTTCCCAATGATTTATCCAGTGTAAAATGTACAAACTTACTGTGTATTTTAGATTCATATGCTTTTTAAATGATGTATGCTTGATGAAGGTTTCTAGAACTATGCAGCTACGTCTATTTCCCCCATAGCTCTTGCAGTTTGATTGCTGCTGCTTTGGGCATACTACTACGGTTGTGAAGAGCTTTTATGCCATGGAATTTGATAGCTTGATGACATCATTGCTGAAACTTTTGCTTTGTGTTCTTACAGGGCAGGAAATCAACACCACAAATATCAAATGGCCACGGTAATGCCTAAGGTATAGTTCTCTGGGGGCCATTCTTCAGGCTCAGAGGTGTGGCTCAAGTTCCAAAGCCTCAGAAGAATGTGCAGAGAAAGGTGTCCTAAGTCCAGTCATCTATCCTCTCTACTCCCAGCTTGGAGGCTGGAGATAGGAGAAATGCTGTACCTTCTTCCTAGGCCAAGTGACACGTAGCAGAAGAAACAAGCTGTTCTTTAGCTCCTCCCTTTGTCTCAACCTTCAGACTGAACACAGGCAATAGTCTAGCCTAGAAGTCTATAGTCTAGTCTAGAAGTTTCTCCCTCTTCCCTCTGCTCGAAATTCCCAAGCTTCTTGTACATTTTCTTCTAGATACATTCAACTCAGCTTAGTGGTATCATCTGTCAAGGACTGGCCCACCCCAATGGAGTTCCTTAAGGGTAGACACTTTAAAGCTGGCCACAGTACACGTATTTTCTTCCTTTGTCTGGCTACTCACCCACTCCGTGTCACCAGGCATTGCCGGAGCCCCAGTTTCCGGAAGATGTCCACGACAGTCTCCATGGGAGTGTGGTCTGTGACAGTAAAAGGGCTCAAGTTCAGGATGCGCCTCAATTTCAGGGGATGTGGGCTGTTAGCAGGCAACTCAGGGGGCTCCTCTGTGAAGTACATGATGGAATTGCTCACGATGCCCTCTTGCCTCTGTCTGGCATTCTCTAGAATAATGGCAAAGAGAAAAATGATAAGACACACACAAAAAATCTTGTACTTAACTATCCCCACCTGCTCTTATACAGCGTCTCACAAAGGGGAGTTCCGAGGGCAAAAGGCACAGTCATAACAAGTACTTCAGCCAAACATCTGTGAACCTGGCATCCTTCTCACATGCTGTGAGAGGGGGGCCCTGCTGTGACAAGAATGTTCACTGCCAATACCTTGCAAGATAGGCCCCTACCAACATGGCCCTTTGCAAATGTCCACTGTTTTTTCCTAGACTCCAGAGCACTCCAAAAGACCAAAGGTCCTTCATCCTTGCTTTTACACCATCTCACCATGGACTGAAGTTCGTGAGGACAAGAAACCTCATTTCACTGCCCAATAACCTTAGCACATTGATTTTTACAAACGAGCTTACAACTGGCCTAAATGGCATTATGAATCCTAGAGGAATGAGAAACCAATAAGACTTGTCCAGGCTCACAGCCCAGAAATGCAGCTCAATCCCAAATATGACCCTTGGGACCAAAGAAACAAGCCCAGAAAAGCTACATCCCTCTGCTTCTTAATTCTCCTCTCTTTAAAATGTGCCATTTCATAGATTTCACAAAGAAAGATAGTAAAACTGTTATGGTAGCAATTAGTCTATTTCTGTCTGTAGGCAAGGCCATATGAAGCTAAAGAGAAAGTAGAATAACCGGAATTCATTAGAAATACAGCTTAATGTAGTGCTAGAAACCCAAGCTATTTTAAGTCACACATGAAATAAATCCATCGGTCTCAAGATATTTCTCCAAGGCCATTTTCCTTCTCTTGGAATTTTAATCTTCCTTTTAGTTCATGGGAAAAGGTTAGGGAAAATGTACAGCAGGGCCTGCCTTAAAAAATGAATTCCAGTACAATTCTTAACCTTCTCAAAGACTACTATTCTCCTATATTGTTCCTTCAGAAATAAAATTCTTACTGCCTCCTCTAAGAGCATTTAGTGCAATAGAGTACACTAATGGAAAACTGGTGGCATTGGGAGTCAGGCTGAGTCTGAAAGGGGGGCTCTGTTGTAAAGAGGAAAGGAGGACCTGCTGGGCAAATGCCTGCACATTATATGGGTCAGGTTGAATCTAGTTATATCAAATGGGATGTGATTCAACCACAAATACCCAATGACACTGACGTGCATGTTTTCAACTGCAGGTCCTACATAATCCACACTACAAGCTACACACTGTGCTCTTGTTTCCTAATCCAACGGGTTCTGTCTTAAAGCTCTCAGGCACAGAGGCCATATTCAGTACATACTTATTTGCTCATTTCCACAAACCAATATATTCTCTTAAAGTCCTACATAACATAATTTCCATCCACCTCAACAATCAGACTTGAACATCAGGATTGGATCAAGCCACAAGCCTTAATCAAGAACTGATCACACGGATTTGCCAAGCCCCTCATAAAACCAACCAGCCCAGATGCTGAAATAAACAGCAAGCTCATGTTTCCTCAGAATCTACTGATACTGTCTGAAGCCTTGATAATAACAGCTACACATTCAATGAAGAAACCTTGATAATAACAGCTGCACATTCGATGAAGAAACCTTGATAATAATAGCTACATATTCAATGAAGTCTTGCGCACCAGCATATCATTTATTGCCATGTGTCTAAGTATGCAGTAGGCACAAAACATTTTGTTAACTATTTATTTTTGACAGGTGGTGGTGGTGCACGCCTTTATTCCCAGCACTCAGAAGGCAGAGGCAGGCAGATCTCAGTGAGTTTGAGGCCAGTCTGGACTACAGGGTGAGTTCCAGGATATCCAGGGCTACACACACGCACACACACACACAAAAGATTTATTTTCCTTTTGATGTGTGTGTGGGGGGTCTAGAGAGAAAGAGAGACAGAGTGTGTGTGTGTGTGTTTGTGTGTGTGTGTGTGTGTGTGAGAGAGAGAGAGAGAGAGAGAGAGAGAGAGAGAGAGAGAGAGAGAGAATTTGTAGAGGCCAGAAGGAGGCATTGGACCCTCTAGAACTGGAGTTACATATAGATAGATATACTGGCAGTTGCAAGCCACCTGACATGGGTGCTGAGAACTCCACTTGAATCCTTTGGAAGAGCGACAAATGGTCTTAAGTTGCTGTGTCATCGTTTTAGCCCCAACACAAAACGTTTCTGTCACATGCATGCATATAAGCATGAATGGGTAAAATCTACTAAATGTCTCTTTGTCATGAAGAATAGAGCCTATTTCATGGAGGAAGGAGGCATTAGAAAGGAATGTCCAGGGGGTATCCACCACCAGGCAAGGACTTTAACCATTAGCTAGGGTAAGATAGGAATCTAAGCTGTGCTTCTTGCTATTCTGGGATGACAATTGTTGCTCCTTTCACAATGACTCTCCTAGGTCACTTTGAAACTTTGAAAGGTTTACATTAAGGCTTCAAACTCTAGGGAAGGGGGTGCTATGCATATACCTCTGAGTCATATCTTCAATCTTCAAACATACATTTTTTAACACACAAAAGTCATGAAGAAAATGCACTGAATATTAACAATGATGGCCCTTTTTAACAGTAGTGAGAATGAGGGTGCTTTTAAAATTTGTCTCTACTGCATGTACTGTCTTTTTAGGATGCAATTCTATTTGGATGCATACCTTCCTAAACCTAAATGTAGTGGGGAGGGCCTTGGACTTCCCACAGGGCAGAGCACCCTGCCCACTCTTAGGACTGATGGGGGAGGGGCAAGGGGAAGACAAGGAGTGGCAGAGCAGGAAGGAAGTGGGAGGAGGGGAGGAAGTGGAAATTTCGATTGGTATTATTTATAAAGTAATAAAAAATAATCTGCTGAAAAAAGAAATCATTAACAAAAAAATTCCAATTTTTTTCAATAACATAAGAGCTTGAATTACCTTTACTTTTAAAATGTAACAAAAACTTCATTTTTAAATCTTTGAGAGTTCAAGCACTTAAATGTTTCTTTCAATGTTTTTACTGTAGAAGGCTTCATCATGATATTGTACTAGAACTAGTCTGGGTGAACACAGTTCCTTTAAAAATGATGTATATTTCATGAGCACCTACTAAAGCTGCTCAACTTCATATGCCACTTTCTAGCAGCAAGAGTGTCATATGCAAAGAGGGTAATAAATATAGTGTTGGTGAAATGAATTTCACATAATGGGATAGATAAAGAAAAAATTAAAAATTAAAAATAAGCGAATATCCATGAAGTCTGTGAGTGGCTTTAGAGCAATGATTCTTAACTAGATACAATTTTGTCCCCAGTCTTAGGGGAATTCTGTAATGTCTGGAGGCCCTTTGGATTGTTACAAAATGAAAAGGAGGAATGCCACTGAATTTTAGTGGAGAGAGAGCAAGGATGCTATTCAAAACCCTACAGTGCATTGGACAGTCCCAACCACATCCAAATGTCAGTGGTATTAATGTTAAAAGCCTTTACTTTAGAGTAATTGTTTCCAGTGAGGCAACGCTCTATCATTCACTTGGTTAAGAATGCTTTCATAAAACAAACACAATTAACAAGAAAGGTTAAAATGGAAAATTGGAAGCAACCACTCTTGAGCTAAGTAGCAGAATGACATGATTTAAAGACTACATAGAAAGAAAAGCAGATTATTCTATTAGATACTATCCACCAAGGCGTGGAGAAATCTTACACACGCTGTGTATTTTAACACATAGCAGAAAGTAATTAACACCCTATTCCACATGACCCATTCCAATAATTAACAGGCTTCCAGACAGAAACCTCTACACTTAAGCGTCTGTCTGGCATATCTGATACCCATCTTCTCATTTGGTCCTGAAGGCGGATCCCTTTATGCAAGTAAGCATCTTCCATATGCTGGAGAATCATTATTAAGTCATTCACCAGATGAAAACCCTGAGAGTTCCCTTAACTCTTCCCCATAACTCTAACTTTCCATTCCTTTAATCATCTCTGTGGCTTCCCACTGAGTCCTCTTGGAACCTGTACTCTCTTAATTGCAGAAGCAAGGACTTGAAAAGTCTGAGCCCTGCTGAGAACAGAAGGATCTTCATATTTGCAAAAAGTAATGAGAGGTAAAATCCACTTGCTAGGAGTTTGAACAAGGGTCACACACAGGGCCCCACTGGCTAAAAAACTCTGATGGCCAAGAGTTGGTGCTAACCATCATTCTCTAATATAAAGGCAATGGCTAGGTTCTGGCATTCCAGAAAAAGATTATGAACGACAAAACATAATAACACATATGTGTGCAAACACTATTAGGAGAGCCATTACTTTGTTTGCTAATGTAAAAAAAAAAAGATTTTAAGTTTTAGAAGAAAAGAACAGACTGGAAGAAAATCCTAATTTTGTTTATTTCTCATTCTTTACTCATGATAACTTTCTTGAAAGTTCCTTGCAAAAGCTCTGCTTCTAATCCCCTTAAGAGTGAACTTGGCATGGGAGAGTTTTTAGCAAAATGTTTAATGTCCTATCCTGATAGTCATACAAGGGCATATAATTCCTCAAATACAGGCCTTGAATCTCACCAGCAGAATGTGGTGATCCCTCAGCTTCCATGGCTTAGGAAAACAGCAAGTCGTGGAAATAACAGCTTCTGCACTATGATGGGCCTAATCAAAAGCACAGAAATATGATTTGCACTGCATGGTGCCTCTTCAGATATTCCAAACATAGCTTCTGAGGGGGTGCATGCTTGCAGAGCTTAAATTTCCTCCCCCGCCAGTTGATGCCAATTATCGTTTCCCACTTGATTACAGTAATGGATTTAACCAAAATTAGCAAGATGTCTCTTAGCAGGTGTGCCTGTAGCATCACAATAGGTAACGGATTATGTGACATTTATTATTTCAGGTTCTAAACTCAATCTTTGCATCAAAGATTTTGGGGAGGTTGAATGCATTTTAAAGGCAACTGATTATATTATTTTAAAACAAATCCAACCCTGCTTAAACAACTTTTTAACGATCTTATTATTTGTTGGGCAATATTTACCCCTTAAGGCACTTCCCTGTTCCAAGGCAGGACCTATATAAAGAGAAACATCTCTGAGCATTCATACAGGAATTTGCCATTGTTCCTAAAATGTAAACTCAAACTTTGTTTTCTGTGTGAGCTAACCATTAAAGTTAGAAGGCAGCAAACACACTACACTAACATTTGGAAAGCTTTAGCGGAAGATATCTTAAATATATTTTAAGCTATTTAGTATGGGGAAAGGGTTTTAAAAATAGAAAAGGAAGTGCCTGGGAAATAGGAACAAAGAGCCAGACCAAAGAGCAGTCTGGTTAAGATGTGTTCACAGTGAGGTAATCAGCAGTCAGGCAGGAGGAAGAAGTTCGCATTGTTATCCTGCAGGGACATTCAGAAAGATGTGGTGGAACGTAACACTGTCCTATGGGCAGGAAAATTGTGCCAGAGGTTTGTCCCCATGTGATATAAAGGTATTTCACAGGTCATGGAGCAAGACTGCTGATGGGTAGATCATGATGTTTGTCATGTATGACAAGATGGACTACACTGGTCCTTGTAACTGCTTACATCCTGAGGTCCACAGAACTTCAGTCTTCTGAGGCACATTATTTCTCCTTGCCTAGAGCTCTCTCTATAACCCTTACCCAGGTCTACTTCTTGCTTTCTTTCCAGTGTAGCCATCCCTGGCGAAAAGGATCCATAGATTATCTTCCTTGAACAGCCTGTCTTTGGAATATTCCACCCATATATCATTCCTTTCTCTGTTACCAAAGGAAAAAGTCTGACCCTCGGAGTGATTGACCTCAATTCAAACACTAGGAAAACCTAATCACATCAAACTACTTTCTAGTGATGCTGCCTGCTAACTCACATGGGCCCCTAAGTGGTTGGACTGGAAATAATGGCAGAGACTGAAGCAAAGACTTGTGGGGTACCAGAGAGAACCCCCACACTTAACTGGGGGTGACTATGCTATCCAAAAGTCCATTTTTGACATAAGCTATGTTGTTTAACTTTGTTCTCAAGCATTCCTTCCTTTCAGGTTTAGTCAAAAATTCCTTTAAAAACAAAGCAGCAGCAATATACCTCCCAGCAGGAAGAGACTTCCAGTGGCTGCCTGTACCCAGAGCAACTACTTTCTAACCAGGGATATCTACCCCAGGGCTGGAGTTTAAACCTTTAAACCTTGGCTCTTCACAATGTGAGTTGGTGGCAGAAACACTGACATGCCTGGGAAGCTCAGAAGGACTACAGATTCTCAGCCTCCAGCGGGCCAGATTAGTTCATTTAGAATTTATATCTTCTTTTCTTTTTTGGTGTTTTGAGACAGGGTTTCTCTGTGTTGTCCTGGCTGTCCTGGAATTGACTCTGTAGATGAGGCTGGCCTCGAACTCATAGAGATCTACCTGTCTCTTCCTCCACAGTGCTGCAATTAAAGGTATGTGGCACCATCACCCAGTTCAGAATTTGTATCTTAACCTGAACCCAGAAGATAAATATGGTTAAATCAAAGCTTGGAAGACTCTGGCTTTTTAAAAATTTTTTTTTCATTAAATGTGTTTGTACAAACACATAATCACAAAGCGTGCACTGTATTTACATCAGTTCCACCCCTTCTTCTCCCCTTCCAGCTCCTCCTATGTTTCTCTGCCATATCCTCCTCTAAGTTTCCTGTTGCCTTCTTGTATAGATATTACATATATGCATATACATACGCATGCACACACAGCCCATTGACTCCAGTTAGTGTTGTCCATTCGTGCACAGGTTTAGAACTGACAGCTTAGGACTGAGTGACATTTGGGGGCTTGTCAAGGAAGCCCCTGACTTAGTGAACTCCCTGAGACCCATGTGCAGATTCGAGGGCCACAAGAGCTACCATTAGGCTCTGAGGGAAAGGTGAGAGTCTCCCTGTTCATACTCACTTATAGCCAAGATCAAGGGAAAGGTGAGAGCCTCCCTGTCCATACTCACTTATAGCCAAGATCAGCTCTCGCCTCTGGGCAAAGCCGATGAGACGCTCTGAGTCTCTGGAGACCACCACAGGAAAGCCGTTGTAGTCCGTCTCTTTGATGAGTGTCTCCACGTCCTCCACAGTCATGCTGTCCTGGGTGAGTACCGACAATGGTGGTTCTCCCCTCCGGGGCCGCATCACATCTGTGGCCAGGGTACGGTGGGTGAACTCATCCTTCACATCGAGAAATGGGTACCCATTCAGATGGATGTGGGCCTCATAAATCCCTTCTTTCCCAAAGGCATCAGCTACCCACTTGCTGGTGACAGCAGCTGCCATCAGGGGCACAATATACTCCAGGCCTCCAGTCAGTTCAAACATGATGACTACCAGTGACACTGTCATCCTCGTCACTCCACCTAAAACAGAAAACAGTGAGATGTGACAGCTCAGCCACAGACCCCATGAGAATGTGATTTGTGCAAACAGACAAGCTCACAGAACAGAATTTCAGCCCAAGAAAGCTCTCTAATGAGAACTTTCTGTCCACCTCATACTTGTTCCATGAAGTCAGTGCCACGTGATTCCGGGGCTCAGGGAATGTTAAACCCAGCTTTGCATCAGGGAGCTCTACCCCCAGGAGCATGGGTGCCTATTCTCCCAGTTAATGTGCCTGGCCCTTTGATGAGTGGGCCCTACCAGGCTAGCCAGGCTCCTGACAGAGCAAGCACCTCAGAAGCCAAAAAGCTGGAGAGATTATTATAATATTGGCTTGGACAGGGATCAGGCTTTAAATCCCTAGGTATTGAAAGGCAATTCCAACCAAATCCTACTCCAATAAACTTAACCTCTGTACACGAGATATTTGGGGCTGGGCTATTCTATGTTATCAAGAAGGTGCTATGTTTGAAAGCTAAGCAATTGCTGTGCCTGCTACCCACTACACACAAGTGGCACTTATAGTTATGATAAGAAAAAGTGTCTCCAAATATTACCAGAGGCGGAATCACTGCTTGTTTAGAAGCCATATTCTAGATGGCACAGCTATAGGACAGTAGAGAATTCATCACCATGGGCTCTGGATGGCTGGACAGAGGAGAATCTTCTGCTAATACATGAAGGGGTGTGTGTGTATGTGTGTGTGTGTGTGTGTAGCTGTATGTCTGTGTGTCTGTGTGTGTTGCACAAGACATGAGCTACTAAGATGTAGGAATTTGCTTGTTATCAGAGGATAGCCTAACCTTATCCCTAGTGAAACCATCTCTTCTTTCTTGTCTGACCTCTAAGGGAGATCAGCACCCTGCCCTCTTCCTTCCCCACCTATGGCTGTACCTAGACAGGCTGCAGCTCCCACCATCGCATAAAGTCCTGGTGTGACACAGTCTGCTCCAGGCCTGCACCAGTTCCTGAAGATGATCCAGTCATGGTGATGGTAGGCCAGCTGCTCCACACCGATTCCCACCATCCGGCCTGCCATGGCTCCTACAGCCATGCTGGGGATGAAGAGGCCTGAAGGAATCTCGAAGGAGCACACAGAGAAAAGGTAGCCTGAGAAAAGGAGGCCCACTTCCACTGCCCAGTCCCAAGGAGAGGGAGAGTCTCCCACGCCCACATATTTGCATGTGACTTAGGTCTTCAAAGGAGATACGGCTCTTCAAAACAAGTAAGCCGGGAAAAGGTGAGACAAATGACTCAACCTGCTCAGTTGCTTAGTTGTTGAACTCCACTGCAGCTCAAAAAGAACACAGTTTGACACTTTCATTTCCTCTCCTTCAAAAGCCAGCCCCTCTGCCTGCTGTGCATTAAAGAATGATAAGCTTCACTGCAGATAACATCCCAAGCCAGCATCTGTCACTTGAGCCTCTCACAACTTTCTCACTCCCTGAACTGTGTCATTCACACTGGTTTTGAAAATTAAATGTCAAGCCACAGCATGAGAATAGATGAGAAAGGCCTTCCACTGTTCCCAGGTAAAATAAAGAAACTGAGTGCATTGTGTCACCATAGCAGTTCTGCATCCTTCAAAAGCTTTCCAAAGACTTAGTACTCTCTTCAAAGGGTGCTGGCTGGACACTTATCAGGGAGAGAGGATAAAAATCTCCCCTTCCTGACTAGATATATTTCCCAAGAAGCTTTCAGAATATTTTTCAGCCATCTTAGGACAACAAGGAAGCAGACTGTGTGGCCTAATAGTAGTTGGTAGCGGTGAGTTTTCTACTTCTATGAATGAAAATATCTCTTGGCTTAGCTGGTTTATAGATGGGCTACAGAAGCTCTGACTCCCCAAGTTCAGTGAGAACCCACAAGCTTGGAGATCTCCCAGCGGCAGCTCCTCTCACCATTCCAGTAGTCATCAGTCTGAAAACGGAGGCGGCTCTTTAACCTCACCAAAGTGAAGGGGAGGAAGCAGCCTCTTGTGCAATTTCTAGAGTTTGGAATGATCTTAAAGAAACTGTTTTTTTTTTTTTGGATTTCCCTTACTCCACAATCGTTGACTCCCTCTTAACTTCAATGCAGGTCTTTCTTACTAAGCAAAAAGGACTGATAGATCTTCCTTGGACATAAAGACAAACTCCTTTGGTAGGAATGGAAGATTAAGGATGAGTCATCTACTTAATGAGTTCTACACATCCTGTGTCTTATGAAATCATCATTTCTGAGAAGCTGCAAAAAGAAAACATTTGTAGAATACCACACAATAGTAATGGCTACACATACTCATGTTTTGTGAAAATTCCCTAAGCTTTTACTAACTCTGTATGAATGGTATATTCTGATAAGTTCTTAAATAGAAATGATGGTACTATTCACAACAACTAAGAGGCAAACCAATCCAAATGTCCATTAAAAGATGAATGGATAAAGAAAATGTGCACTCGGGAGGCAGAGGCAGGTGGATCTCTGTGAGTTCGAGGCCAGCCTGGTCTACAAGAGCTAGTGCCAGGACAGGAACCAAAAAAGCTAAGGAGAAACTCTGTCTTGAAAAATCAAAAAAAAAAAAAAAAGAAAATGTGGAATATACATAGAATGAAATACTACAATAGTGAAATACTCCAATAAGAGGAGCAAAGTATTGGAAAATGGTACAACATTGGATGAACCTTGAAACCATGATGCTGAGGGAAGGATGCCAGACACAAAAGGGCACATATTTCATTGCATATATATATAAAATTTCCAGACTAGGTAAGTCTACAGTCAGAGAACACATGAATAGCTGCAAGGGCTAGAGGAGGGGAGGATGGAGAGTACCTATCAATATGGCATCTTTGGTTGAATAATAAAGTTCTGAATCTAAATAGACAATGGTTATGCTGTATTATGGATGTACATAATGACAATGAACTCTATACTTTAAAATGATCAACTTGGCCAGGCATGGCATTAACATCTGCAATCCCAGCATTAAGGAGGCAGAGGCAGAAAGTCCAGAGACAGCCTGGTCTAAACAGTGAGACACCACCTCAAAGAGAAAAAGAAAGCATTAATGTATCAGTGCCCTTGGAGGTATATACAGTTGGGCAGGGTTAAAACAGTCCTTCAAACCAGAATGGAAGAACCTGTCTTCTCTCCAAATTGGAAGCATGTGTTATTATGCACAGCTTTCAACGACTTCAAGAAAAGAGGCATGCAAACAGCCCATGTCATGGGCCTAGTTAATCCAGACAGGGGAGCAATTACTTTGTGCTGTCATGATGATGATGCAGCAGGTAAGCTGCTCAGTACAGATTCTCTAAATGCTGGCTTTGGGTGTGTCTCTCCAGAGCCCTGTACCTTTCAAGGGCTCTGTACCTCTCAGACCTAATGCATGATACAGACAGTTTTCAAGGGATGCTTACTGACTGAAATGGAGGCCAAATTGGGCTTTGTTTGTCCACTGTCTGCCACCACCCACTCAGCAGGTAAACCAAGGCAATGAGGTGACTTGGTATCCAGCCCTGTATCTAATAAATATCTTATAAATTAGGCTAGACCAATCCACCTACAGCTTCTTCAACTAAAAATGGAAATAGCTAGATGTGGTGCCATATGTCTCTAATATCAGCACCTGGGAGGCAATAAGATCTCTGTGAGTTCAAGACTGGTCTGGTCTATTTAGCAAGTTCTAGGCCAGCCAGAGTTACATGGTGAGACCCAGTATAAAAAAAAATAAAATAAATATAAAAAAAACATAAAAAGAAAATGGGAATAAAATATCTACTTCACATGCTTGCTGTTTAGAGAACTGCTTCCTTTTGATTAAAAGAAGATTAAGCACATGAGAACATTCAAGAATGCTCCTCTTCTTCCAATCATAATTTTATTTTGGATAACAATGTGCTGCACCCAGAAAAGCATGTCCTCTTCCCTCTTTCTTCTTCACTTACCTTCATGCCAAATGTAAATATAGTAATGACTATTTTGAAGATCAGTGCCAAGGCCAGCTGCCACATGGCTGTGTACACCCCAACTCCAGCTGGCCGGTCTGGAATGTCATCTACAGGCCGAGTCATGTTGGGGTCATTGATGTAGTCACAGAGCTGGGAGGATTCAAGAGCCCCACAGTCGTTAAACAGCTCAGAAATGAGCTCACTGGTGCTCTGACGAGTGTACGGATTGGGATAGGCGATGATGGCGGTGATGGCTGTCACCACAATGACCTCCAACACTGGGTACTTCCCCAGTCTGGTAGTTTTACGCCTCCTGCACCAGGCAATGTTGCAGCGTGTGAAGAGGGTTCCCCACAAACCCCCAAAGACTCCAAGCAGGATGAAAGGGAAGAGTTCGGCCATATACCAGGGTGTATGATACTCCACATAAAAGAGAACCAGGCGACTATTTCCAAAGGGGTTGATGGAGCGCAGTGTGAAAGCCGCTACCAGTGCTGCGAAAAATGACCTCCACAAGGTTTTCAAGGGGAAGTAGTAACTGACCTGAGATGAACAAACAGAAAATCAGAGAGTGACCGGAGAAAGGGCTGCTCAGACCCTTTCTCTTGGGTGAGCAGCTAACTGTTGGCACTTGGCATAAAAGACACGGACTAAAACCAAAAGTATATTCTACTCATTTTATCAGTTTATGTTTAGTTGTGACCAAAAAGCATAGCAAAGACATTTAAGGGAATTAAAGTCTATACACGGAATGGCAAGCTGAGTTCTGGATACATTTTGGTGTTACAGTTTTTATCTAGCAGTCATAAGACCTGGGTTCAATCCTTAGCACTACAAAAATTAATAAATATCAAAAGTGGTATATCTTTAATAAAAATGGGTTTGAGCTCTATTTTAAGAGAAATAAAAGACTTAGGGTATAGTGTGTTTAATATGTTCAAGTTTAATATGCTCAAGACCCTGATTTTTGTTCCCAACACCACAAAATGATAAAAATAAATATATGTACTCATAATACTGTTCATGTCACAGAAATCCCCCCAAATTCAATAAGTCTTATTGTCTGAATAACAGAATAGATTAAAGGCTGGAAAATTCTGGCTTATAAGTCAACTCCTTGTCCAGAAAATATACTTCTATGGCAGCAGAATTTTTATATTTATGAATGGTTAGGGGGACAAAAGTAACTACTTATAAACTGAAATATTCATTTAAAAACAACATAAGAACTAAATAATGGTGACATTTCAAAGCTTATAAGGTTTTCAGCCACATAGCCATGCCTACTCATGGATATTGCTGCAAAGACATAGTCAATTGGCTGTGACAAAAAAAGGTGTGTGGCTCAAGAAACCTACATAGTTAACTATCTTGACCTTTTCAGAGAAATGTTTGTTAACCCCTGGAATGATTCATTAGGTTCCAAAACCCAGTTGGGAGTGAGCTTGTCTATATTCCCACATCAGAAATCGTTCTAAAACTTTTATGTTGGCAAGTTTGAAAGCAGTATGTGAGAACACATTTAACAGCAGAAATTGTGTTCATTAATCAACTGCATGAAGCTTATTCAATACTTTGGTGCTTTGTCAGTCACTCACATTGTTGGTCATTCCAAACCACAAAAACTCATTCTACTGCCCGTTACCTCCTCTAGACTGAAGAGCACACCTCCTATGGGAGCACCAAATGCCACAGAGACACCAGCAGCAGCTGCAGCTGAAAGCACCTGCAAAGCGAAAGTTAAAGATGGGCTCTAGAGACTTTAGTGCAGGTGGGATGAGGTAGGGACTCCAAGAAGTCCCCTGCCAGTGGAGGTGGGCAAGAGCTGACTTACCTCACGCCTCTTGCCCTCATTCTTGCTATATTTGGAGAAAAGGCTGCTGAAGAAGTTGCCACAGCAACAAGCCACATGCACCAGTGGCCCCTCTTTCCCAAGGCTCAGGCCAGAGGACACAACCAGCACCAAGGTAACAGTCTTGATTAGCAGTGTCCATTTCCCCAAGTAGCCTCTGATGATAAATCCACTCAAAATGGTCTTTATCTGGAACAGAAGACAGATAGTGAGAGGAATGAACTACAGTGGTCCATGGCTGAGAAAGAAGATGCAATGACTCTGAACAAGACTCACTAAGCTGGAGGAATGGAAGGAACTGGTTCAATTCTTTTGATTAGAATTTTGTACCAGTAGAAGTTTGTATCTTATTACAGTAGCCCTCTTACCCATGGAGATACATCCCAAGATCCCCAGTGGATACCTGAAACCCAGATTATGTCAAACTGTATTATACCATATTAAAGTTGAATTCATAAATTAAACCCAGTAAGAGATTAACACCAAGATGGGTGGTGGTTGTGCACACCTTTAATCTCAGCACTTGGGAGGCAGAGGCAAGTGGATCTCTGTGAGTTTGAGGCCAGTCTGGTCTACAAAGTAAGTTCTGGCACAGCCAGAGCTGTTACACAGAGAAACCCTGTCTCAACAAACAAAAAAAAAAAAAAAAGGAGAGAGATTAATACCAATAATTAACAAATTAGAACAATTACAAAATCAAAGTATGTCTTCCATTTGTTTCCTTTTTATCTACCTAACATTAATGCCTTTTTCAATTTAATTAGCACTTCAATAAAATTTTTGCAATTAGCGTGTATATTGGAAGTACCATAGATTGCTATGTGACCTTGGCTGGACAGGAACTCACTACATGAACCAGGCTACCCTTGAGTTCAAAGATTCATTTGCCTCTGCTTCTCTAGGGCTGGGATTAAAGATGTGTACCACCATGCTTAGTCATAGATTGCTTTTTTAAACAGATAAATTTAGCATGCAAAATAATGGACTTCACTATGCTGTTTCCATACGTATCAGTCATATACTTTGTTCCTGCTGTCTCATATTGAAAAGGACTTTGAGTACAGGAGAACTATCTTACTCCTTTGCAGACTTGCTCCATTTTGTCAATGCAAACAATGGCTTTTCCCCCACAAGTACATTTCAGTCTTTGCTTAGAATTCAATTGGATGCCAGTATCTATGATGGACTTTGTATAATAAAGTCTACCCCCTCAAATGGTTCAATTCTTTCTTACTTCCAACCTCTGCCACAATTGGATAAAAATGGGTGATTGTTTGCCATTGAGCTGGCAACTTTCAAGTTCTGATTAGATTCACGAGACACTAAGCCAGTTAATCAAATTCCCAGCCACTTTTTCCAGTTGTATGCTATGTTATGGGATAATGTTTTCCCGTTTCAGTGTCAGTTACATACACAAAAATATCTTCTTGTGGACATTACTCAGTCAAGTAAAACAACTTCTCAAGCAGTGAACACAATGCTTCTCAACCTCATCAGAATCACTTGATGAACTAGAAAATGTCAAAGAGTAGCTCTCCCTACAGAGATCTCAGCAAGATCTAACTCTCCCCACAGAGATCTAATGTAATTGCCCAGAGATGCAGCCAAGGCAAAGGGGAATTTTACAGTCAGACGATTTCAAAATGTTCTAGCCCGAAACAAGTAACAAAAATTTCCCTAACTTCTCAATATTTAAGGTTCATCACTGAAACACAATTTATTTTTTCAATGCTCACTTGTATTGTTTATCATGTCAGCTTTATTGGTTTGAGGAGATTATAAGTGGGCTTGAAAGGAGTGTGCACAGGAGTCTATCTTAGTATTATGAGAGACCTCTTGTCTTTTAGTGGGATAGGGTTAAGACAGAATCTCACTATACAGGTCAAACTGACCTGATTCTCAAGCCTCCACCTCCCAAGTGCTGCGATTAGAGATGTGCATCACAGAGTCACTCAGAAAATCAGCTTTCAATTTCAGAAGGAGGAAAAGAGAATGAGGAGAACAGAGAGTAGGAGATAGGGGAGGGAAGGAGAGTGAGAGATCCCAAAATTCTCTGTGAGTTCCTTCCTGCAGAATATATAAGAGGTCTCTTAGCTATAGTCAGACAGTACTTCTTGAACTAGCCTTTAACTACTCAGATAAACTAGTTGTGGTCAAACTCGTATTTAACTAGTGACAGTTATGCTAATTGAGCCTGTGCTTTGGGGATATGAGAACTCTGTATGGAAGGGATATCTGATTATGCCTGCCACAATCTAGCCCTTTTGTATTGCCACAAATAAAAATATAATTTTTGTCAGTCGGTTTATAAGGATTTGTACCCCGGGGTACATTTTAAAAGCATAATACCACTTAGAAAATCACAAACATCTAAATTACCTGAGGCTCTGCCAGCAATGACATGCAGTGAATTCGCCAATGTAATAGGTATTTTGTAATTCTCTAAAATAATTTTATAAAATTTTATTATCAAATTAAGAACTAAAGAAGGCAGATGCATTCCCAGGAGATGCCCAAATCTAATTACTTTAATTTGAATTGATAGAAACTGAAGCATGCAGGGCTTTAGTGAGATGTATTGCAGAGACTCTTATTGTGGTGTTACCATTATGATCAAAGCTCTTTCTGATAGATAAATGTTTGTATGAATGTTCGTATTTTGTAAAGAACAGAACTCAGTGAAGAATAAATTCTGAGGATGCAATTTCTTGTCCAGGTGGTAGTTAACACTTGTGGCTTTTCGGAATTGAGAGTTCCCAGAGTACGTAAGTTTTCTCCAAACTCTGAAGCCACAAGTGTTCACTTTTATTTTATTTGTGTGTATATGTGGTATGTGGGTGCATGTACATGGGTCCTGGCACCTATGTATGCACATATAGAAAATAAAGGAGGATGTCAGATGTCTTTTCTATCACTGTCTACTTTTTCCTTGAGGCCGTGTGTCTCACTAAGCGTGATGCTTACTATTTCAGCTAGGCTGATTATTAGTCAATGAGTTCCCAGGACCTGCCCATCTCTGTTCCACCATGTTGATGCTATAGGGATGTGCAGCCATGCTCAACTTACTTAAGTGCTGAATATTCAAACTCAAGCCTTCATGTTTGTGCAGCAGGCACTCTTATCCACTGAGCTATCCCTTCAGCTCAAGTGTTCATTTTCAAATGTGCTTTACAGAAATTATACAGTGCATTTATTACACAAAAACTCTCTAAATTAGCATTTAAAATGTTTATAGTGGGTACAGTGATGCAATCTGTAATCCACAACAGAACTCAGGAAGTACAGATTAAAAATTGATAAAAGATCAAGGTCAGCCCAGGCCACATTGTAATTCCACAGAATTAGAGCTATATAATGAGAACCTCCCTAAAAATTTTTTCCAAAGGAATTTTTATTTTAAATAATCAAAATATTGTGGAAAAAAAATCTCAGAGGGATGAGCAATTTTGAAAACCTACTTTGGACTAATTTGAAGCTCAAAAGCAGAGTACTTGCCAGGCATGTGCAAGGCCTTCAGTCTCATTTTCTGCATTATAAAATGGTGTGAATATGTGCCCATGTGCATTGTTTTCAAAGTCTGCTTTTGTGTGACCTGCCATACAATATATTCCAGCAGACTGCATGACTCCAGCAAGACAAAGTACTCTTTCTAAGCAGCTCAGCCCAATCTTTGCTAACATAAAATAGCGGGTTCCAATCCCTACTTTAAGTCAATTTCCACTGGGATCTGGCTTGACTCAGAGAAAGTTCTTCTCATACACAAAAATGCGGGTTTACATAGACTTTTCACCTTGTCCATCTTCTCCAAGAATCATGGTTGGTTCTGTCTTCACAGGTAAAGGAGTTCCAGCTCTACTACACTAACAGTGCAGGCATTGTTACTGCTGGCTCATACTAGCCAACCTCAACTGTGAAATCTCCATTGGTTCATAAAACTTTCAGATTATCACGAATGCTTGGAAAACAGAGAAATGACTCTATTAAGTAACGGCATATGGTTAAAAGAGTGCTGGCAGGGCAAGCAATCATGCTTTCCACCACTTTTAAGAAATACAGGAGTAGATAACCTTTGAAAGCCCTATTTGTCTCCTCAGCAGAACCATCCTTCTTCCCCCTCCACTTCCAATAATTCCATTGTATTTCTTGATCAAGTTAGCACATAGGTTGTTTCATTTTCGCTACCATATAAAGAGACCCATCCTCAAGGGATCCGTTCACTTTTTACTTGCCACACTTGATATCGCTGTTGTGAGTATTATCCATATCACATGTCACTTTATCACATAAGAAACTTCAATGTGCAACTTCACCAATGATGATATCTACTTTGGGGTCAGTAACATCTCTCAGCAGGTAAAGGCACTTGGCAGTGTGCTTCATGATCTTAGTTCAATTCCCAGCACCCACATGAAGGTAAAAGGAGAGAAATGACTCCAGAAAGTTGTCCTCTGACCTCTATACAAACATTGTGGGATGTGCAGAGACCCCTTCATCTGTGTACATCACATGCATGCATACACACGATGTAATAATAAATAAAAATTTCATTTAAAGAGTATCCGCACTGGAGAAGAAACATTCGAGCAGCTACTCAAAGACAAAGGTCACATCTGCCTGCAAGCTCACCAGTACAACCATTCATCTCTGGTTTTTGAAGAGGGGACAAGGATTGATCCAGCATGCATTTTATTTTTCTTTGAGCATCCCTAATGACCATCTTCCTGTTTGGGGAAAAGCTTGAGCAAAAAGATGCCTACTAATGAACAGTAAGATCATAAATTGGGACAGTAATAATTATCTATTCTTGTTGTCCAGGGTGCCTAGGTTCTGGGTGTTAAATAAAACAGTCAGTTCTGAGGCAATACTTGCTTTGGGAATAAAAACTGCCACTCATACTATTCATTCATCAGAGAAGAATTTACATATAATGCAAATTTTGTGACCGTGTATAGATAATTTCCCCAGGAGAACTACAGGGTGAATGCAGAAAAGTGTCTCTAGTTGAACTGAGCTGTGTAGGAAAACACAAAATATGCATTTCAATATGACTCTAATATCTACCATCTCACACCTGTGCTAGGGTGTCATGGCTGTCATACCTGCTGTGACCACTGTCTATTGATTTTGGAATACACACTATCTTAGTTCTCACCAACTGCAATGCTTAGCCCCCACTTTCCACAAGCGAACATTCAAGTTTTTTCAATAAGTGAAGTATTTATTTAGCATTGATATATGTGGGGACCATTTAACATACATGACACTGTGCTACTGTTCTTAGCAGGTTTCTCTCTTCCTCTGTCAGGTTCTAAGTATTGTGATCACACTCTGACACATTTTCTCATAAGTCTCTGGTTTTTAGTGTGCCATTTTGCATATCATCATATGCTTTCAAAGTAAATACACTTCATCAGAACAGAATTGGTTGTATTGAGGAAATAGGGTGGAATGTGGTGGTTTGAACAAGAATGCCCCCATAGGCTCATATGTTTGAATGATTAGTCATCAGGGATTGGAACTACTTGGGATGGGTTATAAGGTTTGGCCTTGCTGGAGGAATTATGCCACTGGGAGATGGGCTTTGAGGCTTCAAAAGCACAAGCTGGGTCTGGTAGTTCTTTCTTTTTTGGATGTGGAACTCTCAGCTACTTCTCCAGCACTTTGCATGCCACCATACTCCCCAACATGTTGATAATGGACTAAATCTCTGAAACGGTAAGACAGCCCCAAATAAATGCTTTCCTTTGTAAGAGTTGCTATGGGCCAGACAGTGGTGGAGCATACCTTTAATCCCAGAACTCGGGAGGCAGAGGCAAGTGAATCTCTGTGAGTTTGAGGTCAGCCTGGTCTACAAAGCAAGTTCCAGGACAATCAGAGCTGTTACACAGAGAAACCCTGTATTGAAAAACCAAAGAAAAAAAAAAGAGTTGCCATGGTCATGGTCTCTTCATGGCAATAGAACACTGACTAAGGCAGGTGCTAAAGCAGTTTGATTGGATGATCTTGAATTAATATGACAAAATAAACTGCCAAAAATTCAGTAAGGCGTATCAATACATATTTCTACTCTTTTTCTTGAAAGAAGTCTATATTGAACTTTTTTCAGTACACCTTCCTGATATCTTCTGCCCCTTTGTGTGAACTGCCTAGACCAGCATTGGTGTGGGAAGGCACAACACTGGGTAAACTGGCCTGGAAATGTAGTTAAGTCAGTAGAGTATTTTTCTAGGATGCACAAAGCTCTGGGTTCAAATCCCAGCAACACATAAACCTGGCCTGGTAGTCCACATTTGCAATCCATCCCAGCACCTGGAAAATTGAGGAAGGGAGGATAAGTAATTCAAGGTCATCTTCTGCTACATTGGAAGCTTGTGAATAGCCTGAGATACATGGAACACAATATCCAAAGAGAAATAAATCTTTCAAGAGGGTAACAGGGACCCAGTGCCACTATCAGTCCAGAACTCTTCTCTCACCTTACCCTCTCCACTGCCACATAAGAGCAATGCAAATGTTGTAACTAGAGAGAACCTGAAAGACATTCTATGATTTCTGGTTTTTCATTTTGCATCTTTCAGGAGTCAGCTCAATTACTATCATTCTACCCAGCAGATTCTCCCAGGCTTCATGTTTGATCTCAGTGAATGATGAAGTCACTTCCCTGATACAGTGGTTACATCAGATTGCTGAAAATTATTTATAAGAGCTGTATATTCACATGGGCATAGTCCCAGTGTATGCACGGAAAGCAGAATTAATTTTTTTAAGATTTATGTATTTATACATAGTGTTCTGACTGCATGTATGTTTATACACCAGAAGAGGGCACCAGATCTCTTTACAGATAGTTGTGAGGCACCATGTGGTTGCTGCGAATTGAACTCAGGACCTCTGGAAGAGCAGTCAGTGCTCTTAACCTCTGAGCCACCTTTCCAGCCTCCAGAATTAATTTTTTAAAGATTCCTATTTTCGTATTTCTGTCACCTCCACTACTATCTGGTTTTCACATTACATCATAGAGTTACTACAGTAGCAATTTTACGAGGATGCTTTGTGATCCCAGATTCTTCAAGCTTTAAGAGTTTATCTTGGCTTCCAAGGCAGAGGTCTAATCATTTGAGAAGCAACAGACCCAAACTGCTGAATACAGTACTCATTGTGAAACCAGACTTCTGGGTTCAACTCACAGCTTGCCAGATTAAAGACTTTAGGGAAGTTACTTAACTAGTTTTTATTTTAGTTTTCTTAACTACTAAGTGAATGAACCGTGCCTATCTAGTAAGCTTATTGTGGAGATCATAGCTGGCACACAGGATTTTAGCTACAACTTACCTCAGGTATGCCAGAGCCACAGGCATATGGTGCAAATACACGTACCAGGGAGACGGCCAGAAACGCAAACAGCAATGCCCACAGAATGTACATTAAGTAATTCAGAATGTAAGCACTGGCACCCTAAAAAGCAGACACAAAAGAAGGAAGAAGCGGTGAACCATAGCAGACCTGAATAATGTACCCAACCCCACCATCTCCATTAGGAAAGCAAAGTTCTGATGGGCTCAGAGAGGTTCCTGCCAGGCCTGCATAAAGGAAAGCACCAGGTGTTGCTATTGCTATAGTCACTACACACAAACAGCATCAGGTGTTTCTCCAGGAGCTATTTACACAAGCCTTCCAGTGTATGAAATCTCAGCAGTGATGGAAAGCAAGGATGATGCTGGATTGTAATCACCACTTGCACTGTAGTTAATAAAAGGTGTGGTGCACAAAACGCTGCCTGTGAGACTGTATACGATTTGTTTTGTCTTGTCTGTGGTGGGATGGCCTCTTTGTTTTCATTACAGCCACACCCAGACCACAGTGAATAAGCTTCAGTTCTGTGTTTGAGAAGGTTGCTTCTCTAAGTGTGGTCCATGGACCAACAGCACCACATCACCTGGGAGGTTGGCAGAAACATAACCTGTGGGCCCCTACCCTTGGGCTGCCAAATCAGATACTTCACAAAGGCACACAGCCCAGTGTATTTTAACAAGCCTCTGGAAGATTCCACCAAGTGCTAACATGTGACAGGCACTCCTAGAAAGGAGCTGCTTGATGAAGATCTTCTCCCAGTCAGTGGGTTACCCTCTTCAGAAAAATATATTGGACTATTTATTCCAAAGTAGCTAGTCTTGTCTTTTCTTTCCTTTTCTGATACAAGCACACAGTCTGGGTACTTTATCCTTTCTTGAGGCTTCAGCTTCTTCTCACCATCTGGATTATTCAAGCAAGAGAAAAGGCCTACCTACCTGTTAGGCCATGGCCACATATGTGCCTATTAAATGTTAGGACATGTTCCTGGAGATTGCAATGTGGCCACATATTTCACACACTGTAGTGAGAAATCAGCCCAAGGAATACCTTTCATCCACTTAAATAAGTACATTTTGAAGGCTAAAACAAACTTCTCACTCTTTTAAAGAGCAATTCTTTGAAACAAAGAATAAATCTTACAACCAGTTGAAAACATAGGCACCTCTATTTCCCCTGGAACACATGCTGCTAGTGGGAAAAAGATGGCAGTCAGCCAAGCCCATCTGCCCATGCTCATCAACCCAAGTCTAGAATTTCTTTCTGGAAATAATGGCAAGAATGTGTGAGATTTCAAGACTCCTGACTGTTTCTAAGATGTGAGGCAATATTCCATCAAGAGAAAGGATTAGTAAAATGGCAAAGTATATTGCAAATGTCTTCAGCTAAAAAAGTCCTTCAAAAGAAACAGGGAAAGGAGAAGTTCAAAAAGATTACAGATACCCTCCCAACATACTTGAACTTTTACAGTTCTGCTATCACCCCTAATGTAAAGCTTGTTACCTAGCTCCTTTCACCTGGCCTTGATCAATCAATGACCCTCCTCGTCATCTTTCTTTTGAGTCAGAGTCTTACTATGGAGACTAGGCTGGCCTCTGTCTCGGCAAAATATGCATGACAATCTGAATTTCTAAATGCCATGAAGGTAAGTACTAGATCTGTGGGTCACCCATATATTCATGTGCCCCAGACCTGCTTTTCACAGAAGCATCTTCTGATTGGGTCAGAAAAGGTCGATGGAAGATAATAACAGAAACCACAATGAAGCGCTATTTCACACGCACTAGGTTAGCTACAATGAAAGCAGATGCTAGCAAGTGTTGTAAAGTAGGTAAGCAAATCAGGACCCTTATATATTGCTCATGGGAATGTAAATAAGTGCATCCACTTCGGAAACCATCCTACCAGTTCTTCAAAATGTTAAATCTAGGGGTCACCTCTCTCCCAGAGTTTACACCTATATATACCCAAAGGAGATGAAATTTATGCTCCCACCTGGAACACAGATGTTCATGGTGACATTGTCATGCTAGTCAAAAAACAAGAACACATGTTCATCAAATAATATGCAGACTAGCCATACAATGGAGTATCATACAGCAATGAAAAGGAAGCAAATGCTGACTAAGGCTACAGCATGAAGCAACTTGGAAAACAATATGCTAAGTAACACAATATCCACAAAGTCCACAAAGTCATGGATTCATTTAACTGAACGGTCTAGAAGGGGGAAATTTGTAGAGACAGAAAGGTCATTGGCAGTTGTTTGGGACTATTAATCAATGACTCTAGAGCAGAACAGGCAGATTTGGGGGGGGGGGGGGTTATGGATAAAAATATTCCGAAATTGACCATGGTGATCATTACATAATTCTGTGACTATGACCAAAGCTACTGAATTGTACTTTCTGCGGAAGGATCTTATAGTGGTATATTATTTGTGTTTTAATAAATAAAGCTTGCCTGAAGATCTGAATGCAAAGCAGCCACACTAGTCAGCCATACAGGCCAGGCAGTGGTGGTACACACCTTTAATACCAGCAGCCACACTAGTCAGCCATACAGGCCAGGCAGTGGTGGTACACATCTTTAATACCAGCAGCCACACTAGTCAGCCATACAGGCCAGGCAGTGGTGGTACACATCTTTAATACCAGCAGCCACACTAGTCAGCCATACAGGCCAGGCAGTGGTAGTACACACCTTTAATAGCAGCAGCCAGACTAGTTAGCCATAGAGGCCAGTCAGTGGTGGCACAGCTTTAATACCAGCACTAGAGAGAAATATAAAAGGGGAGGAGATAGGGGTCATGCTCAGTCTCAGTCTGCTGACTTGTGGAGGCAGGATTGCCCGTTTTGATCTGAGGTAGATGTAAGAGCTGGTGGCTGGCCGCTTTGCTTTTCTGATCCTCAATTTGAACCCCTGGTTTTTATTATTCGTGCTACAGATCTGATGAAGTATAAATTGGCTCCCTGAAACTGTTACTTTATAAACTGATAAAACCTTTTCTTCCGGCTTAAAACATAAAAATCAACTCCATTTCTTCAGAACAAAGAAGAAACTACCTTTGGTAAGAAAAAGGCAAATATACCAGCTGTGATAGTTCATGCCTGAAGTCTCAGAACTTAAGCTGAAGTAGGAGAATTACTGTGAGTTCCAGGCCAGGATGGGCTATAGTGTGAGAGCATGTCTGAAAATCAGTAAAGAGATAGGGGAGACAGGAAGAGAGAAAAGACAGACAAAGTGAGGGAGAGAGGAAGGAAAGAAAGGGGCACCCTAAAATACACATATAATGCCCATGAGCGAGGGGCTCCAAGGTCAGCAAGGGTTTTCCAAGTAAATTCTGAGCAGGCTCAGAGCTCAATGGAAGCAAGCAATAGCACTATTTAAGCCAGAGAATATAATCTGAAGGTGAAATCATAGGTGTTCAGGAACTTGGGATTATGGTGGTCCCAAGATCCTACACAGATACACACCTCTGACTGGCTCAACAGAAGCTCTGACCACTTCTGCCACAGGGGACACTTGTCCCTGTCCTCGAAAGTGGTCTCATTGGAGGTCCAGCAGCACTGCTCATGACTGTACCAGAAGGCAGACAAACAGACACCCTCCTTCAGGTCTGTCATCCAGTCAACAGCGAGATCGATGACCCCAGCCAAAGTACCTAGAAAAAGAATAAATCATGGAGAAGAAATGCCACATGGAAAGAAGACAGGGCATTCCCAAAGCTGAGTGTACACCCATGCTACTGCCACTAAAACTGACAGCTGCTTTCATCCACTTGGAAGTAACCTGAGCATTTATGGCATGGGCATCCCAAAGAACCACAAAGGCCCTAGGGCCTCAAATCAGGTAGTAGGGTTATGTGGTTCCATTCTCTTAAGTTGTGAGGGCAGAAAAAAGTTTAAGATTCAGTCATCACTCTCTGAGTTTTTTAGTGTCAATATACTGCTTGAAAAATTATCCTCAATTTAGTAAGATGGCTCAGGAGATAAGACTGTTTTTATGCAATCATAAGGACCTGAGTTCAAATCCCAACACCTACATAAAACCTAAGCATGACCATGTATACCTATATCCCCAGTGTTGAGGGAGGCAAAATGGAGATACCAGAAGCTCCCTGGACAGCCAGTTTAGCCAAAAGAACAAACTTCAGATGCAGTAAGAGGTCCTGCCTGGAGGGAATACGGTAGAAATAAACACAGGAAGACATCTTTGTCTGGCCTCAAAATACATATGTACTGGTGGGTGCACACACATACACAAACAAACACACTCACACACACACACAACATATGCATAATTCACATCACATGCACCAAACACATAAGCAAGTAAACAGCCCTTCCCTCTCCAATGGCTTTCTCATGAACATTTAAGTCACCAGTAGTCCACATTCCCCTCCAGACACTGTCCTGGAGCTTCCCTTCTCTCTTCTTTCCCTCAGTCCAGTTCATTCTCTCCTTCTACTAAGAAAGCAATAGCTTGTACCCAGTTTTCACTATTCGGAACAGGTCGTACAGCACACAACCAAGAGGCCCTATGTAGCCCACTGCCTTTTTGTTACTAAAGCTTTAACCCAGCACAGCCACACTTTATCACTGGATGCTGACTGTGGCTTCCTGCTACAGTAGCAGAGTTGAAGTATAGAGACAGAAACTACACAGCTCAAAAAGCCAAAAACACTTATTTGCTAGCCTTTGATAGAAAGAAGGTTGCCAACCCTAGTTTTCAGCCTCTTGGCATCACTTGAAATTGCCAAGCACTCCATTCTTCCAGAAGCTCCTGGCTTCTGCAAAGTTTAGCTCTCCTGGTTTCCCCCTTGCTTTCGGATTTTCTGTCTCTTTTGATCTTTCCTGCTTCTCCACCCTGCATTCTAAGGGGGATATTTCCTCAAAGCTTGACCCTAAACCCTTTTTCTCCTTTCGTAGTATGCATTCTTCCCTGGCTGTCTTATTTGTATCCCTCTTGCTACTAAGCCCTAAAGGTATATCCAGGCCCATAGAACAGTGTGTGTGTATGTATGCATGTAGGTGTGTCCATGTATATATATATGTGTGTATATATGTGTGTGTGTGTGTGTGTGTGTGTGTGTACGAGAAAGGAAAGGTCTTGTCATCTAGCTTTTGTGTCACCGTTAAGGTCAGGCCAGGCACCTGGACCTGGGTCCACTTCAAAGGACACACATAATGTCCAATTCCATTTACATGGAATGGCCAGAACAGACAGATCTCCAGTGAAAGGAAGTAGACTGGTAATGGTTTAGAACCTTCCATAGCTAAAAGGTGCAGATAATATTCAGGTGGGAATGATAAAATTGTTCTACAATTGGTCATGATGATAATTGCAAACTCTATAAATACACTAAAAACCACTTAATTGTACACTTTAAATGGGTTAATCATGCAATATGTGTAGTATAATTCAGTAAATCTGTTACACAGAGAGAGACAGAGAGAGAAAGAGAGAAACTAAAACTGGTGAGAGAGAGGCTCAATGAGAGAAAGATGTGATTTTTTTAGAGAAATGATCAGAGAAAATTTCAAGTGGAAAGTGACATGTGAGCAAGATCTGATGATCACCCCCCAAATCCATCATTTTTCAACCGTTCACAGTCACATTATTCTTCATCCAATCTCCTTTGCTGATGCAAGTTGTTTTGTGAACCATCTCTGCTTTGGTCTGTGGTGCAACAGTGCCGCCTTATGGTAAATTCTGGTAAATTAGTTCTGCAGAGGATAAGTGTGATCCTCTGCGAGGGGATCCCAAATAAAACCAAGGGAACATCCATCCAGGCAGTTGGACACCCGAGTCCTCCCCACCATTAGAGCCAAGGGAAAACGGTGCTACTTTCTAGATCTTGTTCCAATATGCATCCAAATCCAAAGAACACTGGATCTTTAAAACCCCTTCATTCTGTACCTTCCTTCACTTTTTACTGTGGTCGTAGAACTAGCTTTCTAAGTGTTTGCTGCCTCCAGTTACACATTAGAATCATAAAGGGAAAAGAGGTCTTTAGACCATTATAGTGTTTTCTCCAGAAATGCTGTTTAATACCAATCCTCATAGTCTTCTAAAAAAAGAAGCTAACTTCAGCAAACGACTACCACAAAGAGCCAAATATCTACTATCCACAAAATGGCACTGAGATTATGACAGCGGAAGATGAGGAGTCTCTACGGGTTGGAACAGTGTATAGTCTAGATGCAACTGTCCTCGATTCACCTTGGATCCTGTGGGTGGTTAATATTATTTTGAATGCCATAGCATGCTCAATCATGCATTTCAGGGCTTTCAAGTAGTAGGAAAAGCCCACCACATGTGACGCTTGATGCTTCAAAATTATAATGCTTCCATATTTTGTAACCCCATACATAGCTAGGTATAACAGAATATAAAATGTGTGCTTTCGGTAAAATCCCAGGGTAGTCATAAATCTATGCAGTGTGTGTACAAGGCCAAATAGCGCTGTTATTTGCAACTTTTCAGAAGTTCACACTTGCTTTGTGAGCTATCTCTGTTTTGGTCTGTGATGCCACAGTTAGGGTCAGGCTCCCGCCTTAGTCTTGGTAGATTCTAGAAAAAAAATAGTCATTCAGGTATTTTCAATCAGTAAATCTCTTACATTGAGATAGAAGATGAATATTACATAGCTTCAGTGTCTCCTAAACATCTGGAGTGTGGGGGTACTAGAAGTACAGCACACATACATATCTTGCACATACCTGCCAGTAGCCCGATGAGTAGCATCACCACCCATCCTGACCACGCATCCAACAGGCTCTTGATGAACTCCCAGATTGACTCCTTACTTTTGTTGGTTATCTAAAAATAAAATACACAAAGCAGTTGATCAGAACACAAGTCCATTTCCTGGGCTGGAGAGATGGCTCAGAGGTTAAGAGCATTGCCTGCTCTTCCAAAGGTTCTGAGTTCAATTCCCAGCAACCACATGGTGGCTCACAACCATCTGTAATGGGGTCTGGTGCCCTCTTCTGGCCTGCAGGCATACACACAGACAGAATATTGTATACATAATAAATAAATAAATGTATTTAAAAAAAAAACAAGTCCATTTCCTGCTTCTTTCTCTGAAGTAGATTCCTCAGGAAACAACGTGACTGAGGAGATGAATATAATTAAGCCATCAAATTCCCGGTCACACTGTTCTTGCAGCAATGCAAGACTGATTCAATGGGCTTCCTAGTTCACAAGGCTATATGGAAGCAGCGCAGAATCAGTGTCTCCTTTCAAAATGGATTTTAGATAATCAGATTCAATATGGATTTTTAATTAAGTACTCTTTTAGGGATACTCTAACTCCTCATAGACCATTATGGCATTTTTATAGCATACCTCTTTCCCGTCCCATTCTGGGGGAGCCCTACACTCCTCTAACATCATCATCCCCCCACCTATTCTTGGTTTCCTATTTCATTCCTGTCTGCTTCTTCCAAGTCTTTGGCTCTGATTCCAACCTGCCTTCCTCTGTATGCAAAATGTGTACCCTAACTTTTCCAGGGTCCAGTTTCCACCACCACATCTCTCTTTAAGTCCCCAAGCCATGCCGGGCAGTGGTGGCGCACGCCTTTAATCCCAGCACTTGGGAGGCAGAGACAGGCGGATCTTTGTGAGTTCGAGGCCAGCCTGTTCAACAAGAGCTAGTTCCAGGACAGGCTCTGTAGCTACAGAGAAACCCTGTCTCAAAAAACAAACAAACAAACAAACAAAAAGTCCCCAAGCCACCTTGGCCATGTCTCAAGCTTCAGCAACCATCTGCAGGCTAGGGCTCTTGCACCCTCCAAGGTGAGCCCTAACCTCACACTGAGCTGCACAGCATGCTATTTCCAAGCCCCTGCTGCTCCCCATCCTCCACTCATTAGCAAAAGCCCCACCTTGTCTGTCAAGAACCTATGGTTCTATGACTCCATTTCACTCTACTCCCTTCTCTAAAGCCCTACACAGCTTGAGGCTTGATCATGATCGCACAGGCATCTTTTTTTTCAGCCTCCATTAAGAACTCCTCCTTCCTTGTGACCACACTCCTCCGCTTCCTGTTTGTCTCTCTGCAGTACCTCTCTACTGTCCTCTTCAGCCTTCAGCAATTCCTCCCCATGGGTTATTTAATCATTCCTAACACAGCTCCGCAGCATACTCTTCTAGGCTCATCTCTATTCATCTCCTTCTGGGAATCCTCCAACAAACCCAGGACTCCCTGGAATGATCTGAAGGTGTCACATTCTTTCATGTGTCCGTGACTTAAAAAAAAAAAAAAGAACACTCCCTATATTTAAGATCTTTTCCCTCTCTCTGACTACCAAATTCTTGGTCACATTGAGAGAACAAATTAAAATCTTACCTCTCTGAAAAAAAAAAAAACTCTCTAGTCATCCCTCATAAATGAGTCCATAGCATTTGCCATATTCTAGTACACACTAGATATCTGGTAGCATAATAACACACACACACAGACACACATACAGTCTCATCCGATCTTCAATGTCATCACTTTTTTCTCAAGGATTAATGAGTAAATGAGGCCCAGAAATGACAGCCTCAAACTCAACCACCATGAAGGTGTCAAGGGCAAGAGGTGGTTCAAATGTGTCTGACTTCAGGGTCCCTTTGTTGTTTACACTGGTCATATTTCTACCCAAAGTACCTGATATTGTAACTCTCAGTCTTTGTATCTGCTTCCTCTACTAGATCTTTCCTGCTGTGGAACCAACACATGATGCACAGCCTCAGGCTCAGATTATAACCTGCAGATGGAAGCATTGTGGAACTATCAGTAAAGACTCTTTAGCATAGTACCACCTACCTTTCTGTGTCTGTCAGTGTCCCGGGACTTTTCCCTCAGCCAGTCTATGGTGTGAAAGTCCTCATAGGTCCCCACATCAGGGAAAGGCTCATCAAGGAAGTCCATTAGGTTCCCAGAGGCACTCATGGCTCCTGAGCTGACCATGCTAGTTACTCCTGGAAGAGAAGTCCACCTGTTAAAATGCAAACAGGGCTCGTGTGTAGCTCAGGACAAGAATATCTGCATAGTATGCATGAGAGCTTGGGTTTGATCCCCAGCTCCACAAAGAAACAAAGTAAGCATGACCACAACATGAATATAGCACCATAATCCAAGAACAATCTACTTTTCTTTTTCTCTGGTTATATGTGTATGTTGTGTGTTGGTGTGTATTTCTGTGTGTGGTAGGGTGTGTGCTATGTGTGTGTGTTTATGTGGGGGGTACGTGTGGTGCTGTGTGCTGGATAGGCCTTTCACATGTTAGGCAAGTACATTTGGTTGTGGGACAAATGTCTATATTGTCAATTATATTTTAACAAAACACTGATTGGTCAGTAGCCAGGCAGAAAGTATAGGTGGGACAACCAGACAGGAAGTATAGGTAGGTCAATGATAACAGGAAAATTCTGGGAAGGAGGAAGCCCATTCCTCAGCAGTCCTGACCCAACCAGAGAAGCAGCAAGATGTGACTGCCCTGCTGAATAAGGTACTGAACCACGTGGCTAACACAGACAAGAATAACGGGCTAACATCAGTTGTAAGAGTTAATAAGAAGCCTGAGATAATGGGCCAATCAGTTTATAGTTAATGTAGACCTCTGTGTGATTTCTTTGGGACTTAATGATTGTGGGAACTGTGCAGGACAGAAAACTCAGTCAACATACATTACCACTAATTGTTTTTCTAACTGTTTCTAGAAAGGGTCTCATGTAGCCCAGACTGACCTTGTTACAGAGAATGTCCTGGAACTCTTGATCCTCTTACTTTTGCTTATTGGGTACTAGGATTACAAACATGTGCTACTATTTCCTGCTTTCATTTTTATATAACATAAAAATTATTTCCATATCAGTATCTCTGCTGTAATGCAATATGTACACAGTTCATCCTTAGTATTCACCAGTTATCTTCTACAAAGTGATATTGAACACTGAATTAAGAAATACCAAACAATGCCCCCAAATGAATCCTGCAAGCCTCTGCTCACAAATTTTTTCAACCTATCAATAAATAATCTTTTTGTTTGTGTTTCTATTTAAAGACATCTTATTTGATAGACACTCCTCACTCAGTATCCTTGAACTCAACCAACTGCACCACTACTGAGGCCTGATCAAAGTTTCTCTATCAGATATATTTTCTCCAAAAAGCACATCACAAACAATGCTCTAGGACATAGGAACAAGGACACTTTAAACAGCAAAATTACCAACAAAAGGAAAACAGGTTTGGGGGTTTGTTTTTAGTGAGGAACTAAATAAAACAGGAAAAGGTCACTAGTTCACAGTATGACCATAGAAACGCAAAGGTTATGTTCTCTGACCACAGCTGCCAGATGTGTTCCTGATGACTTGAACTTTTCACCATTCTGCACAATTTCCAAGTCAATGACTAACCTTTAAAGTGCCACTACTGACTTGGTACTACTATATATAGTTAGGTTCTTGAAAGTCCCCTAAAAATCTGAGTATTACATATTTTATCCTCAAGGTGGCGCTATCAAAAAGAAGTGAAACCTTGAGCTGGAGCTGAGGGGGAGGGGGTTGGTCCTTAGATGATAAACTGTGTGTGCCCCAAGGGGGAGTACTGGGCCCCAGCTCCTTCCCCTCACTCCCCTCTCATGTCCTGGCCATGAAGTAAGTGTCTGTTCCACCACAAAATCGTACCACAATGTACACTGTCACCACAATCCCAAAGCAAGGTGGCTAACTGATCACAGATTGAATTCTCAAAAACCATGAACCCAATAAACCCTTCTTCTTTTCAGGTTGACTAGATAAGCTATTTTGTTACAGGGATGCTATGCTGAAGAACACAGAAAATGGCAAATTTTAGTGAACAGGCAAATTTGTAAATACGGTTCACAACTAAGTATGAGCTTCTTTCTGTGTTTTATAAAAGGAAACAGATCGTCAAATAATAATAATAACCAAAATCATTGGTCCTCCTGAGAGACAGAATAGACAAAAGAAGTAAACAGCCTCTGTGGTTGTCATCATCCAGATGTGCAACAGTAGCTGCAGAGTAACTTTTATTCACAAGTGGCAATCAAAGCAATCTGTAGGTGGCAGCAGCTCTCTGAGAGACGAGGGCCATGGATACCAACAAAAGCAGTAGGACAGACTACTGATAGCCAAGAGGCATACAAAGCTGGCAGCACAGTGTCCTGGGCAAGGAGCACTGGGAACAAACACTCACTTAAGTTTTTCTTAAAACACAGTCAAAATGGATCTTGCTGCCAGGACAGTAAAAGACTTGAATGTCTTAGATAACAATTCCATTCCAACTGTTCAGACTCCCCTGGCCTGGAAACCCATCGAACATAAACCTCCCATATTCTGCCACCCTCAGAGTCTCATTCCCAAATCACATAGGAGTACATTTGAGGCACAGAAAAAAAATCTGCAGCAGGATCAATGTTCACTCAGGTTAACAAAAAAAATAATAATAATAAATGACTTCTACAAAGACACGAGCCTAGAAAATGCACCAAATAAAAATTACTTTGGCAAAAAGCGTGGAAATTTGAATTATAGTATGAAGGCCACAAAAGGCTAGGAATCAATGGTTAAAACATCGAAGGTGGTTATAAAAATATTTCTGAGCCGGGCGGTGGTGGCGCACGCCTTTAATCCCAGCACTCGGGAGGCAAAGGCAGGCGGATCTCTGTGAGTTCGAGACCAGCCTGGTCTACAAGAGCTAGTTCCAGGACAGGCTCCAAAACCACAGAGAAACTCTGTCTCGAAAAACCAAAAAAAAAAAAATATATTTCTGTTCAGACCTCTCTCATTGCTTTATATATTTACGTATCTAGAAGACTCAACCATGTCCTGATGAAACTTCACTTTAATCAACTAGAAAAGTCACTATGAACAAAATATGGTAATCACCTTACAAGCAATAAAATGGCCACAATGATTGATTTATTGACCATCTGTGCAACTCAGCTGTTTTAAGTTTCAAAGTTTGAGGTCTGAGCTGTGCCAAGTTGAAAACTACACCTACTGATGAGTATCCAGGGAAGAAACACATTGCATAAGTCGGTAGCAACCAATACCATAACCAAAAATATAAGGGAAGGAATAAAATTAGAAAGCTGGTAGCATTCTCATTTTCACAAAACAATATGGTCACAACCTCTTATGATAAGGAAACTCTCTGATGAGGAAAGATGACAGGTTGTAGCCACACAATGCAGAGGTCTTGTCAAAAAAGAAAAAAACCACCTCAGTTAATGGAAGAATAGCAGAGATTTGGTTCTGCTACTAAAGGAAAATTGGTGCTGGACAGAATGGTTCATGCATATAATCCCAGTACTTGTTAAATGTGGCAGAAAGACTGCCATGAATTCAAGATGGGGCTACAAACTGAGACTTATCTCAAAAAGTGGGGAGGGGACTACCTGAAATCTAAGCAAGTCTCTACTGCAGCGCCTACTCCAGGCTATAGTGCTGCAATGAAAAAGTCAATCCAGAGAATAAACCCATCAGCAAGCTTTTCATTTAGGGGAGAGGTGAAGGTGTGTGTGTGTACAGACAAGTGCCAGGGGGCAAGCCTAGGTGCTGCACTTTGCCCCCTACCTTCTTTGAGACAAGATCTATTATTCATCACTGTGTACACCAGGCTACCTGGCTCCCCAGCTTCCTGGGCTTCCCCTGTCTCATTTTCATCTCATCATAGGAGCTCTGGAATTATACGTAAATATGTTACCACAACCAGTTTTACAGGGTCATGGGGATCTGAATTCAAGTCCCATGATTGCAGGACAAGAGCTTTTCCCACTGAGCCTTCCCCACAGTGCATTCATCTGTAGACACTGATGGAGAATGTCAGGTATGACCAGTAGACCCAGAATTAGTAGGGAAAAATAAACATGATATAATCAATTGAGTTTTGATTGCCTCCCAGGGACCCCCAAAGGAGTCGCTGATGTCTCTCCTGGGACAAAGAGAAAGGACCAAGGGATGTCTGCAAAGGGTACAAACAGAGACAACATGGGCAAGGAAATCCCCTTCACCTCTGTGAAGTCTGTAGTGTGTATAGGTCACCTGATTAATGATCAACTCTATCAGCTCAGTATGGTGTAGGAACCCTACATCATCATTTGCACCACTTATTTTTAGTCCTTCCCAACAGGTACATTTTGCTTGGCAGATGATAGCTCTGCTTATGACCTTGAGGCCATTGTATCAAAGAAAGACAGCATCCTCCAGTCTGAATCTGAGATCCCTTGTTGACCTGAATCACCTACATCAAGTATCTGCAAATGCACCATACAGGAAAAGTCTGACCATCTAATTTTGTAAACCAAGTTTTATCAGCATACAGTCATGCCCACTTTGGCTCTGGAAAATGAAGTCTAGTGAAGTCCACTCTGCAGAAAGGAAAAACAACTCCAGTGGTGAAGGGGATTGAAGCAGCAATGGATGACAATGCCCAGAAGAGATAAGAAGGAACAGAATTTTCCCTAGCTCATGCTGGTGATACTCTGCCTGAGAAAATAGACTCTCTCCTATACAACCATTATTTACCTACAAAGGGACTTTGGAAAACATTCAGGACACCTAGGACTTTTATCTAATCCCTTAAGGCAAAAAGTATCTGTAAGGCTTAGTCTCAGCACGAAGCCTCCAAGAGACTGGGATCAAAGTCTTCAACAGCAGATGAAAACAGACTCTATCCCGTAAACTCAATTTACCAGAGCCCAACAAAGACACGCATGTGTTAGCAGTGATAGCATCAATGATGCCATTTAGGACTTTGATGTTAAAAGCTACTCTGAATGGGTCGGCTCACCCTCAGAATAGGAATTTGTATTATTTAAAGGAAACCTAGCCTGTATATAGTTGGGTGCTGGTAAAGATGTAATGGATTCTAGAGATGAAAGAAGGCAGGAAATCACTTGGATAAAGATCAACAAGAATAATCAAGCCCCCCCTCCGCCCCACACACACTAAGTATAAAAGAACATGCCATCCTGAACTAAATGGCAACTTTCAGCATATCTGCCCCCAATGCCATCCCTTTGAATGTGCTGCTGCTCTCCTTTGATCCTTTGAAAGGCTTCTTGGTCTCTGCCTGGAAAGTTCTGATTTACTCTGCAGAGCGCTTTGCTGCACCTCCTCACCTATAGAGACTGAATTAGTTTCCCCAGAGAGAGAGCTGCTGCATCCTACTTAGGCATTTCAAAGCCTCCCTTATCAGAACTGCTATGTACATCACACCATTCCTCCTTTACTGTGATCTTCTGCTGTATGAAAAACTTAAGTCATTTTTGCCTCTCTGTGTTTGGGCCTGAAATGCAGCTGGTGTTCAATAACCTTCACTGAATTAATTCAATGTATGCATTATTTCTGGACCACGGGGGCAGCAAAGCCCATTGGAACTTCTTGCAACCACCTAAAATAGCAAAGACATTTTAATGCCATCATAAATGAGAAAGAGAGAAGGGAGAGGAGAAAAAAGAACTGTGAGTAGAAGATACATGAACAAAAAAAATGCAAAAGCAAATAAGTGAATTTGTCAGTAGTTACTGTTTGGTTCAGGGTAGTTTAGACCAACAGCCTTGGGGACATGATCAGTATGATTTTGAGGGTATAAGTCTTTCAGAACAAAATGTCAGAAGCCACCAGGATCACGCTGCAGAAGCCCTTGATTTTGCCCATTGCCAAAAGAAGACCCAGCCATACAAAGCTGACCCCCCCCCCAAAAAATCTCTAGTCGATTCTTTATTTCATTTAATGCATCAGCATCTGGGTTACAACAAAGTTCCTTGGCAATTTTCAGTTGACCAATTCCCTTCTGGCTGATTGGTGCCACATCCCTGAAAAAAAAACTAAATTAGGAACCTGGGAAAAATGAAGTTTGATCCCCAACATGTGTTCTCCCAAGAGGTTCTGCCTAGGCGTTCAGTTCTGTTCCAGTTCCCTCACATCCCTGAGGTATAGAAGCAAGACTTCCCCTTAGGTACTTGTAAGAATAAGGCAAGACAACATTATTGATAAAGCACTAACAAATAGTTCTATGGGACTACATTGTTTTTACTCTAAAATTCTGGTTTCGCTCTGAAGGGTACTACTGTTTAGAATGACCCAAACAATGTATCAAATCTTCAAGTCCCTGAAAAATTTTGTCTCCACCCTGCGGAGCTGTGGGATGATGAGAAAAGGCCTCCTGACTTCTATGGGCTTTAATCTTCTCATTCATAAAATATGTGTTGTGAGCATACTTTCAGATTTGGAATTCAATGACTTGGTGGGGTGTTTTTTGCTTGTTTGTTTTTAAAGATTTATTTATTATGCATACAGCATTCTGCCTGCATTTATGCCTTACTCCAGAAGAGGGCACAAGATCTCATTCTAGGTGGTTATGAACCATCACGTGTTTAGTGTGAATTGAACTCAGGACTTTTGGAAGAGCAACCAGTGCTCTTAATCTCTGAGTCATCTCTCCAGCCCTTGACTCTGTGGTTCCAAAACTGAGCTCAGTGGTATGAACTCATGCTGTTGGTCAGAAGAGGTTTAAAAGTTATTTTTTTCTCTGAGTACTGAGTCAGTCTTCAGGACACTCTAGTCTATATTCATCTTTCCAGGTCAAAGCAGAATCTTTCTGGACTTAAGGGTTCAGAATTTTCAGGTTCACCTCTGGAAGCATCACGCAAGCTCAAACTCAAGAAAGTAGTGATATTAGAAGTGGTATTAGTGCACAGCAGGTAAACAGTTCCAGGTGCTTTTCACAGTGCTTTTGGACACTTTCATTTCCAGATACGAGGCAGTGAAGATTGGACAAGGACTCAATAAATGGGTAAGGCCAGTACTCATGGGCAATCTCTAAAGTTTCTGGGTCTGTCCTTGATCTTGAGGATCTAAGGCCAACAGAAGACCACTGCGAGCAAGAAAACATGTCATTGACATGCTTAGAGAAAGCAAGAAACTAGGACTGGTATCTTGAAGTGCTGCTATGCTCTACCATGACTGGCAGGAAAGTGTGTATGGGGAGAGGGGAGCTGAGCTCTACTGCAAATGGACTGGGTGAAGGAGGTAAAAGGAATTATTGACCTCTGACTAGGAGCCCAAGAAAGTAGCTCAAGAAGCATAGCTTTGCATTGGGCAGACCTTTTTCTTTAGCCACAGACAGCAATATTTAATATAATACCTCTGTCCTTTCGCCTTATGATAGTACTATAAGGGACTAGATTTTCTCAAGAAAGTGCTTGCCACACAAACATGAGGACCTGAGTTAGATCCACAGAATCCATGAAAAAAGCAGGATGAGTAACACAAACTTGTGATCCCAGTGCTAGAAAGGCAGAAACTAGTTGTATCACTTTTATTATAACCATAAAAAGTAACATGAGATATATAGGTCATTTATAGTTGATCTCAAAACATGATGGCTTACATAGGAACAAGTGCCTCATTTTTGTCATTAATAGCACTGGGATTTGACCAGAAACAAAAAAGACAGTTCTCACTAGAGATTGCTCAGAAGACTACAGTCAGCAGGGCCTGAAATCATTTGAAAGCTTGCTCACTATCAGCTGTGCCCAGCTTGGGAGAATCAACAAATGAGGACTGCCATGGTACTGCCATGTGGCCTCTCCAATATGATTGCCTTGGGTGGTAGGCCTTCTTACTTGGAGGCCCTAGATTCCAAGGTGACTGTGTCCTGACAGACACCAAAAAGAATCTGGGTCATTTTACCTCACTTAGCCTCAGAAGTCAGGCAGGCTGCTGCAAAAGCACACTCAAGGTCAAGTGGGTGGAAAATAGATCATAATCCTGATGGGGGAGTGCTGAGTCTCTAGAAAACACCCGGAATCCAGTAACAGTGTTGTGACCATTTTTGAAAAATAGAATTGACTATTCACCTCACAAAATAGTTTTTACAAATGCAGAAAGTATCTAGAAGAAAATATTGATTATTTCTGACCGTCTTAGGTTGTAAGTCACTATAACATGTTGTCATAGTTTTTCATAGGTATACTTTAAAATAGATGGCTGGTTGGCACTGTAGTTCAGTGGTAAAGGACTTACTAACACGCTAGTTTCAAATATCAAGTACTACTTTGTTTTTGAGACATGGTTCAAGCCAACCTTCAACTTGCTATATAGCTGAAGATGTCCTTGAACATTTTTGGGGGGTTGGGGGATGGGTTTAAGACAGTGTTTCACAGTGTAGCCTGACTGTCCTGGAACTTGCTCTGTAGACCAGGCTGGCCTCGAACTCACAAATATCTGCCTCAAGAGTGCTGGGAATAAAGACATGAACTTTGATCCCCTGCTTCCACCTTCCCAGTGCTGTGGATGGCAGGTGTACGTGATCACTCCCAGTTTATGTGCTGCTAGGGATGGAACCCAGGGTTAATTGCTTGCTAAACAAGCATTCTACCAAATGAGTTCCGTCCCTAGCCCAAGTTAATTCTTTAATACATGTTTCCCGCTGTACTTTGAGTGTTCGTCCTGAAAGGTAGCACTATTAAGACCTTGGGGGCAATACTGTATGAGTTCCTACTCAGTTAAGACACTCCACAGTGGTATGATTGTAGGCCAGTTGCTGAGCCTTACCTGGTCTCAGTTTTCCCGGCTACGAAACAGAGATTGTAGCAGCACTTGCCACAGGGTACTGTTATGACAACTATGTGGAGTCTCTGGCTGACAAGCAGCAGCACCCAATCCCAGGTTCCATTTCAGCCTGAGGAGGCTACGGTTTCAATGGTGTTTGATTTCAATAGACTCAGCTGTCCTGGAACTTACTTTGTAGACTAGACTGGCCTCAAATTCACAGAGATCCAGCTGCCTGCCTCTGCCTCCTCCCCGCCCACCCCCTCCAGTGCTGGAATTAAAGGTTGAGTTTAAAGGCATGCATCACCATGCCCAGTTCCAGCGGTGCTTTCTCAGGGGCCTCCTATGGTTGCTTTTATCAAAGAACAGTGAAGTAGGTCACTAAAATAGGAATCTATGCCAGAAATTTTAAATCTTTTTTCCCTAAAATATCATTAAAATATTTGCATTTATTAGAGACTAATTTCTTCAAATAAGAATTTTCCCTATTCAAAGTGGACAAACTACTGAGATATTTGCACGAATCCTCAGTCTGGCTATGTGACCTCCATTGACCTGCCAAGCCACGTGACACAGTGACTGAAAGTTAATGACTAGTCCTTCTACTCTCTCAGGGACAAACATTTATTAACTAATCAAAATGATTTGTCTGTGCCACAGCTAATTTTTAGGCCCTTGCTGTGTTCCAGAATTTTCAGAGCTACCTTCACTGACACTTTTATTTAACTAGTGAGTAGTACAGAGAGGAAAAACTGAAAATATGTATTCTTTAGTACTGGCAAAATTCAAATAGAGATAACCAGGCCGATTGCCTCAAACTCTCAAAAGTAACCATTATTGTTCTTACCATCTAGAAGTGAGGAACAAGCAGTATGATAACTGTCTATAAACAGATACCTACAACTGGGTGTAACAGCATATACCTGTAATCTTAGTACTGAGAGACTAAGCGAGGAGGGCTGCTGCAAATTCAAGGCCATTCTGGTCTATATAGTAAGTTCCAGGAAAAGCAGAGCTATAGCATAGTTTATACATAATTATACATAATTAATTCATCTACTATAAAATTCCAATTTATACTTGGGTACATTTCCAGACTTGTGCAATCACCAACACTATCCAATCTCCCCTAAATGTAACTTCATAACCACCAGCAATCATTTCCTCTTCAGTCCTCCAGAAACCGCTGATATATTTTCTGTCTTTGAATTTGCCTATTTTATAATATTTCACCTAAATGGAAACATCTGATGTGGCCTTTTGTGGCTAGCTCCTTTCACTTAGCACAATATCTTCAAGATCCATCTTACAGAAGATCATGTATTAGCACATCATTCCTTTGTATTGCTGAATGATATTCCATAGTGGCACAGTATCACACTTGGTTTCTCTATAATCTCCTAACTAAATATTTGGGTCATCTCTACTTTGGGGCTGTTATAAACATGGTATAGGGTCTTTGTATTCATGTTTTCATGTCTCTTGCATATATGCGTAAGAGTGAAGTTAGCTAGGCAGTGGTGGTGCACGCTTTAATCCCAGCACTCAGGAGGCAGAGGCAAGCGGATCTCCGTGAGTTTAAAGCAAGCCTGGTCTACAAGAGCTAGTTAGAGGACATCCAGAGCTGTTGCACAGAAAAACTGTGTCTTGAAAAACTAAGAAAAAAAATTGAAGTTGCTAGGATAAAAGGGAACTCTGTATTTAAACTTCTGAGGAGTTGCCAGATTGAAGTCTCTCCATTCCCTCCCCCTTTGTTTTTTTTCTCTTTCCAGTTCTTGTAGATGGATCTGGGGTTTCGTGCACACTGAGCATGTGTTCTACCACTCACCTACACCCCAAGTTGAAATCTCTTCCTTCTGAAGTAAACAACTAGCCACAAAAATACAAAAAAAAAATTCAGAGCTGTGAAGACAAGTTAGTCAGTAAAGTGCTTGCTATGCACCTGTGAGAACCTGAATTCCACCCCCATCTGCTGGGAGCAAAGATCTGTATTTGGTTATAGCCATGGTAGTCATTAAGTAAGATATTCACCTCTGTCACCTCTGTAGAGCAAGTTCTGGGCCTAGGATATAATCCTTATCTCCCTGTGAGTTAAGAATGCCTACAGGATTGCAGACCTGTGGGCTCCAGAAGTGATTAACACTTCCCTTGAAAACATTTACAGACCCTCAGCATTTCCTTATCTCCTCCTATCAGCTAGGGAGTCTCCAGACCTGACATTCCAGCATCCTAACCTCCCCACTGCCTTTTTGCTACATAATGCTCCTGAGAAAAAATAATGTTGGCAGCTTGATCAGAACACAGACTTGCTGTCCGTTTCTTGTATCTCTTGCCCCTTTCATTCCTCTTCCTTCAAGGTTCGTGCTGTGGTCCCTTTCGTGGCCCACTGGTCAGGACACTCATAACCCATGTTAAGAAAGGAATGCAGCAATATACTTGTAAGCCCAGCACAGGGGAGGCAGACACAGGAGGATCCCTAAGATTCACTGTCCAGCCAGTCTAGTTGAATTTGTGAGCTCAAGGTTCAGTGGGAGAGTCTATCTCAAAAACTAATTGGGATGTACCTAGGTCCTAGAAGCCTATCATTGCACCCATAGTTCTTAACCACTTTTATGATAAGCCTATACCATATGCTGCCACTACTTATCTTCAAACTTTTTATCAATTAAGTCTTTTGTTTCCAGTGTCTTGTATTCTAAATTATACTATAAGGTCCATCTACATTGCTGAACATAATTACTGTGTTCTACCTCTCTGCCTTAAAATTGCGAGGGTGGGGGGCAATGTTTCCTTTCTAGGGTCAGAGTGCAAATATTTAAAACTTTGTGAGCCATGTGGTCAATGTTAGGTTTATATGCCTCTATGTTGTCATTCAAAAGCACCGAAAGACCAGACATACAGTCAATATGTGGCTCTGGTTCAATAAAATTGTTTGTGAACACTGAAATTCAAATTTTGCATAATCTTCATGTGTTACAAAATACTTTGGGGGCATCAACAATATTAAAATGTAACAACCATTTAGCTTCAATAATATAAAAATAAGAATCATTCTTAGCCCAGAAGTCACACAAAAGCAGGTAGCAAGCTGGGTTTGGCCCATGAGAAAATATGCTTCGCCAGTTCCTACTCTATTATCTGACTGCAGAACTAAGTTCCAATGTATTGCTCCATTCCTCTATGGACAGGTATTTGTTGTGATCCACTGGGACTATTTCAAAGTTAAGCAGTCACAGTCATGTCTCACAGATCATTTAGGGGACAGAATGAAGTCCTAGAAATATCAATAAAAAACATTACTAACATTTCAACCTTGACACTTTGAGATGATAAAAGGCAGTTCCTAATACACACACTCACACACACACACACACACACACACACACACACACCCTACCCATACACACTCTAAGGTGTCTATAAGATCATCCAACCAGAAGGATTTCCCCTAACTAATAAATTCCCTCAAGTTTCCTGTTGCCTTGGTTCATGAATAAAATGTAATGGCTGCATTTCTCTAATAAAGTATTCAAGGACAGTATTAGAGGTCACCTCTAGTGAACAGTATAGGACTCAATAGGAATTCTAGAAGTGCACAGTTACAGGTGAGGACCTGAGAAGATCATGCTCAGAGACAGGCCTAGGTCAGGTGGCATCTAAAAATAAGCCTCCGTCCCCCCAGGAAAAGAAGCGTTAATTTCTTAACAATTTCCTAAACAATTCCAATGACTAATCCACAAGTAGCCTTTTTTTAAATTTATTTATTTATTTATTAAAGATTTCTGCCTCCTCCCCGCCACCGCCTCCCATCTCCCTCCCCCTCCCCCTCCCCCAATCAAGTCCCCCTCCCTCGTCAGCCCAAAGAGCAATCAGGGTTCCCTGCCCTGTGGGAAGTTCAAGGACCCCCCACCTCCATCCAGGTCTAGGAAGGTGAACATCCAAACTGCCTAGGCTCCCACAAAGCCAGTACGTGCAGTAGGATCAAAAACCCATTGCCATTGTTCTTGAGTTCTCAGTAGTCCTCATTGTCCGCTATGTTCAGCGAGTCCGGGTTAAAGGTCTTTTTCTTGTAATCTACAGGGTAGTCTCTGGGCTCACACATAGTGTCATCACATATGGCCACCAGAGGGAGCCTCTCAGACTCTCCCACTTGACCAATTGCTTCAGAAACCAATGCCCCTAGGAAAAGGAGTCTGCCTTTCCCTATCTTCTTTAATTTATAACGTAGCCTCGCTGGAGCTTCTCTTCTGGGCCTGTAGGTTGCCAGAAGTTCAAAACTGAAGAGCCCATAATATCAACTGAGCACTAAGGAACAGGCACTGGTGTAATTGTCCCTAAAAGTCACTGCAGCTTCTCTGTTCCCTTCAGTTTCTTCTCTTTTAATCTATCCCGACTGAAGCACATCCTTAAACATGCTTACGATTTATAACTTTTAAGCACAGAATGGTGAACCAAACAATCCAGATGCATCAGAATACACATGTGATTATATTTATGGACTATTCAGAAACAGACTAAAGTAAGTTATGATTTACGAGAGCGAACAATTCAGTGGTAATTCTACAGAGAAAAGCAAAGACACAAGCAATAAAAGTCACAAGACTGGTTTAGAAGGTGATGGATGGAAGCAATATGATATGTCCTGACAAAGGTGGCTGGGGTTTCAGGGAACTGCTCTTAGACCCAGCAGTCAGATCAGCCCCCTGGGCTTTGGATAACCAGGCTACTTTCTCGTTCTTCACTTTGTTCTCTGGTGAGAACTGAATAATGATGCCCCAGGTTGCCTTTCCTCAAAGTCTGAGTCTCTGCACTCAACATAACAAAATGTTTAAACACTGCCATCCAATGCAAAGGTATCTCTAGTTTCACACTGCCCAACATAAAAACATGCACCTTTTTTTGTTTACTTTGTTTTCTGTTATTCCATACCTCCAACTGCCAAAAAGTCACAGCAATCTTCCTGTTTCAGTCTCTTGAATGTAGATATTACAGACATGCACCACCATTAAGAACTTAATATTCCTAACCTGCCTGAGAGGATGGATGCAAAAATAAATATGCCACAGATGTTTTAAGGCAAATATTGCTCTAGCTATATGCTCATGCTGCTCTGAATTGAAAGATTCAAAATGGAAGTTTAAAAACAGTGAAGAGACAGAGACAAAGAGACAGAGAGACAGAAAGACAAATACAGATAGAGACAAAGAGACAGAGACAGACATAGAGAGACAAAGAGAACACATGTGGGTAGAAAATAAAATCTTACTCACTCTGTTATGATTCTTTTATTTCTTCTCCATTTTTTTTCATGAGACTGAGTTTCATATAACCTAGACAAAGCTAAAACCTTCTATGTAGTGTGGGATGACACTGAAACCCTGATTGTTCTCTCTCACTGTTCGGGTTAGTTTCTTTTGTCAACTTGACACAAGCCAGGGACATATGGGAAGAGGAACTTTGGTCCATCCGATTGGCCTGTAGGCAAGTCTTGATTAGTTATTGATGGGGGAGAACACAGCCTATTTTGGGCAGGGTCACGCCTGGTCAACTCATTCTGAGTGATTTAAGAAAGCAGGCTGAACAAGCCATGGGGAGAAACCTGGTAAGCAGCGCTCCTTCAATACTTCTGCATCAATTCCTGCCTCCAGGTTTTCATCCTGTTCAGCTTTCTGCCTTGCCTTCCCCTATAGTTAGACTGCAAAATGTAAGATGAAATAACCCCTTTACTCCTCAACTTGCTTTTGTTGTGAGGTTTTTATCACAGCAAAAGAAAGCAAACTGGGGTCCTCTCCTGGGTCCTACTATCATAGACTGCTAGGGTTATATAAATATATATGACGACCACAGCTGGGCTGGTTTTCTCTCCTCTCTCTCTCTCTCTCTCTCTCTCTCTCTCTCTCTCTCCACACACACATACCAGATTCAGAGCTAGAGCTAGGTACATGATGAGGCTCTTCCCCACACCTCCATTCTCAACTTTTACCAGGCACTATTGCCACATTCCAAAGAAATTATAGACAAGTCTGGACCTTGACCAGTTTTGCCCGTTGTTGTAATACTGTTATGTGACCACATACATGTGAACTGTGAACTGCCTTGTACATGTGACTCTGTTGTCCTTACCCAATTTCTAGAATAACCCATACCACTCAAAACCTTGTAAGCGCCATCTGATTTCTAGTAGCATCTCTATAACTGACATCCTTGTGGATGCCAGGGATGGTGGTTCTGTTCACATGACATGCTTGAAAGTCATGGTTGGGAGCCTGTGTTTACAATGACTTTCAGAACTGGTGTAGAAATACCCCTACTCTCTTGCCCCTCCAAACTGATAATTTTAGTAGCAACCACAATCCAACAGATCCTTAAACCAACCATGAGACCAACCACTAATGCTCTCAGGCAAATGGAGGAGGGTAAAAATCCCACAGGGAAACTGGTTTTTAAATCCATTCAAGGAGCTAGAGAGTGGATCAGCATGTTTGAGACCCTAGGTTCCATCCACAGCACTGTACAATTAGTATATAAAGTATCTCAGGAAGTTTATCTGAAATAAATTTCATATTATAACTAGAACATTAATTGCAGAAAACTTTATTCTGAATGAAACAAGAAGCTCAATGCATCTCAAAACAAAAAGAACCACCCAGGCACATCACAACCAAATTGCCAAAACTAATGAAAACCAGGATCTTTCTCTATGTATGTTTTACATATTTATTTTTATTTTACATATATGAAGGGGAGTCAACCTGAATGTATGTTTGTGTACCACATATGTGCAGTGCTCTCAGAGAGAGACCAGAAGGTGTTGGATCTTTAAGACTGGATTTACAGACAACTATGAGCTGCCATTTGAGGGCTGGGAATTGAACCTGGGTCCTCTAGAAGAGCAGCCAGTGCTCTTAACTGCTAAGCCATCTCTATAACACTAAACCAGGGTCTCTTAAAAGCATTGAGAGAGAAAAGATAAACTGCCATGAGGGCCGATAAAGTAAGTACACAAACGCCTTTACAGTTAAACAACAGAAGGGCATGAGAGAAGATCTATCTGAGAGGGTAGGTTCCTCCGCATGGAAGGAAGTGTCTCCTATCACCTTGCTGCCTGTGTGAACCCTCAGCCATTTCTAATTCATTTGAGCTAATGCAGTCTTACTTTTAAAAAGCTACTGTTGGGGCTGGAGGGCTGGAGACATGCCTCGGCAGTTAAAAACACTGGTTGCTCTTCCAGAGGTCCTGAGTTCAATTCCCAGCAACTACATGGTGGCTCACAACCATCTAGAATAAGATATGATGCCTTCTTGTGGAGTGCAGGCATGCATGCAGGCAGAACACTGTATATATAATAAATAAATAACTCATTTTTTAAAAAAAAAACTTACCAGAGGATAGTTTTTTCTGGAAATGTTACTGTTGGGCTAGTGAGATTGCTCAATGGGTAAAACACTTATCACCAGGCCTGATAACTTGATTTTGGTTTTTTTTTTTTTTTTTTTTTTTCGAGACAGGGTTTCTCTGTAGCTTTGGAGCCTGTCCTGGAACTCCCTTTGTAGAACAGGCTGGCCTCGAACTCACAGAGATCCGCCTGCCTCTGCCTCCTTAGTGCTGGGATTAAAGGCGTGTGCCACCACCGCCCGGCTGATAACTTGATTTTGATCCCCAGGAGCCACATGGTAGAAGGAAAGAGCCATTTCTCAACCAACTGTACTCTGACAACTCATGTCATACATTCATGAGCATATAGACACACGCAAATGCAAATAAATAGATAAATAAATAATTCTGAAAAAGTTTTGGTCAGGCCCTGGGGATGTAGCTCAGTTCACAGAGTGTTTACTGAGTGTGCAAGTTGCCCTGGGTTTACTCCCCACCAGTAGTAGCCCATGCCTTTAATCCCCTACGTGGGAGGTAGAGGCAGGAAGATCAGAAATTCAAGGTCATCCCTCAGCAAAGTGAGTTTGAGGTTGGCCTAGGATACATGATACTTTGTCCTAAAATTAATAAATCAATTAATGAAGATATTTTTAAACTACCTTTAAAAAGATACTATCAAATGTACCCTAGAGACAAAATAGAGGCAGTCAATGGATGATGGGACATCTGGTGCAATTAAAGACAAAGTCATTGGAGTTGCAGACGTCTCTGGAGATAGAGAAGAAGGAATGTAGCTGTTTCCTAGCTTGGATTGTTGAGTTCAATAGTCAGGGGCAAAGGATGACCATCGATTCTTAAAAGCATAGTACCCAGCTATTGGCTGGGCTTCATGTACGTTTGAGACCAGGGCTTTCCTTACAGGAAAGTGAGTTTAACCTGACTTGAAGCTACAGAAGATGGGTATAAGAAACGTTTGGGGATAATGATCACCAGTAACAAGAGGAAGGGTGGCAGAGAAAACACTGTTAGGTAGGCACACCCCTCCTGGGGTTGAGTAGGGATTTGGTTGACGTGACAAGACCATCAAGACCATACTGAGCTGGGCAGTGGTAGCGCACGCCTTTAATCCCAGCACTTGGGAGGCAGAGGCAGGTGGATCTCTGTGAGTTCAAGACCAGCCTGGTCTACAAGAGCTAGTTCCAGGACAGGCTCCAAAATCACAGAGAAACCCTGTCTCGAAAAAAAAAAAAAAAAAAAAAAAAAAAAAAAAAAAAAAGAAGACCATACAGAAACTGCTTTGCAGATCCCCTAGGATCTGCTCTGACTTTGGCTAGGGAACCTGCACACACATCTCAGGGTGGCCACTGAATTCTGTACTTATGCTGACCTAGCAGTTCTCCCAGGGCTCTGTGGCCTGGCTGTGTTTGCTTACTTCTTGGGTCTCAGTTCCTGGTCTGTGTTGATTGGGCTAAATGTGATACCTACTATTCCTCCTACAGAGGAAGCCTGGGAGGTGCTTGTTGGACTGAAAGGACTTTGTGGTCAGTATATAGGAGGGCCCACCATAGTGAGCTGTTTTTCCTCCCAGCCTAGTCATGCCTTACACCAATCCTGCTTCCCCCAAAATATGCAAAAGGACTGAAACTTCATCCACCACCTCAGCCACATCAGCCTTGTTCTCTTTGCTGTGGCCAGTATGAGGACACAGGAGGGAAACATCAAAGATGTGTTTGATGCCCCTCCCTGCATGTAACCTTGACAAAGTCACTAGTCATTGGTGGCAATTTAACTTTTATTAATCGACAAGTGGGAATATCACAGGGAGGCAGAAAACAGATTGTGGAGAAAAACTTGTCAGAAAAAAAGGTCAGCAGAAGGCCAGTACAGGGAGAGACAGAGGGCACAACTTTCCTCCAGCACTGCTTGGCACTGCTAGAGCTGAATTGTATCCACTTCCAAATTCCTGTATCAACCCACCCAACCACCACTATTTCAGAGAGTGACCATATTTGGAGGCAAGGTCTTTTCAGAAGTAATTAAGTTGAAATAAGGTCTTTAGGATGGACCCTAAATTCAATATGATCAGTGTCCTTATAAGACATTATTTGGGCACAGAAACACACACAAACTAAGAAGACAAGCCCAAAAGAGAGAGACCTACCTACCACAGACTTATTTTCCACAGCCCTCAGAAGGAAACAACCTCTCCATAATCTGATCTCAGACTATGAGGGAATTTGTTGTTATCTGAACTACCTGGTATAGGATCCTGCTATAGAAGCCCAAACAATGATTATAGTATAAGCAGGCTTTGTGTGGATGTGTCTGCCTTTGCCCACCTGAAAGATGGGAAGATAATCCAAGTATCTTTGGTAAACTGCTTCCACACAGTTTAGGAGAAACAGGGCTCCCAACAACCACTCGATGTAACCAGGGAGCATCCAGGTCCTAAAATGATCATGGCCTTGGAGCCTGGGCTCTAAGCAACCTGTCTCTCATGGTATATGAGATCTATGTTCTTCTCTGCCTCAGTTTTATTTATCTGATAAAAGACCCAGAGTAATAGTTCTTGATTCATAGACTGCCAGGAGCCCTATTAGTTTAATGCACATAAAGTTCTTAGAAAAGCACTGTGAGACATATGCTCATTATTGTTGTGATTATTATTACTACTATTATTATCATTATTATTATTGTTGTGAGCCTTTTCCTTTTGTTGTTATTGGAAAGTGTCTGTGCAGAAATTCTAAATTGCTGGCTCTTGGCAACAGCAGCACAGAGACCTCACAGCCCCATCCCCCACTTGGGTGAGGCTGGAGAACACTGAGTTGATTGTATCACTAGAGGCCATATGAGGTTGGCCTGGTCTCCTTTCCAACACACAGGCAAGGTTTCAAAAAGGGACAAATAGCAGTGTGGGCCTGGGGCTGTAGGAAGCCTGCCATGCCACACAGCAGCCTGCTAGGTCCTGTGTAAGGCAAATTCAGATAACTGGGTACAGAGAGTACTGGTGGGCAGGGAAGAAGGAGGAGGAGGTAGTAGGAAGTGATCATCCCTGAGCTCTGTGTGTTACAAGTTTATAAGGTGCAGTTTAATTCTCCTGTGTCTCTATGCACTCTTTTGTTTCCAGCCCCCCTCTGTTTGAGACTGTCTCCTTTTTGTTCCGGTGGCTCTCGGCCGCTAGGCAGCTAATGGGGAGCTCTTGTCACTGTCACTAGCCTGGGGTTTGAAGGTCCTGCTGCAGAGATGATTGAATCACAGCCTCCTCCTCATCCTAAAGTTCTCCAGAAATTTTACACACAGGGGCCACCTGGTAATGACTGGAAATATTTTAGAGTGTCCCAACCGGAGGGTGGGTGAGGGGAACTGTTAAAGATCCTATACTACCACCACTATAAAGAACCTTGCAGTTCCAACACGGTGTGATGGTGTATGACTAATACCAGTATTTGGAAGACTAAGGCAGGGCCACTGTAAGTGTGATGCCAGCCTGGGCTACAAGTATGAGAGCCTGCCTCGAACACAGCAGAAACAAAACAACTACACAGCCTCAAATATGTATAGCGTCAAGTTGAGAAACTCTGGCCTAGACATATAACATAGATGCAAGGAATAGTTGATGGATTAAAATATTATTAAAGGGCCGGGCGGTGGTGGCACATGCCTTTAATCTCAGCACTTGGGAGGCAGAGGCAGGCGGATCTCTGTGAGTTCGAGACCAGCCTGGTCTACAAGAGCTAGTTCCAGAACAGGCTCCAAAACCCTGTCTCAAAAAACAGCAACAATAAAAAAATGTTATTAAAGGGATTGGAGGAATGGCTTGGTGAGGAAAAACACATGCCATGTAATGTGAGGACCTGAATTGGAATTGCCAAACACACATAAAAGGCAGATACACAGCACAAACATCTTAATGCAAGCATCTATAACCCCAGCATTCCTATAAGATTAGCGATGGATACAGGAGAATCACCAGAAGATTTTAGGTCAGCTAACCTGGTGATTGCAGTAGAAAAACAACAAAGTCCCTGTCTCAAACAGGGTGGAAGGTGAGGCCCCCACACCTGACCTCTATCGATATACCCACATTCACACACATGAATATACCTTTTGTTGCATGCACACACACATGTACATATGAGTGTGCATGCACACATGCTCAAAATAAAAATAAACTACAATGTTGTTGAGGTCTTGAATGGAGGAGTGAATGAAAATTGAGGTTTGTGTCTTATGGGGATGCTTTTGCAGTATTCATATTAATGGTCTTTTCTTAGGCATTAATGAATTTGTGTTTTAAGGGTTTATTTTTTAAATTATATGTGCGGGTTTGTGTCCATGTGGGGGCATGTGTACTTGAGTGCAGGTGCTCACCAAGGCTGGAAGAAGGCATTGGATCTCTTATAGATGGAATTACAAGTAGTTGTGAGCTTCCTGGTGTGAGTGGGGAGCCCTGACCTTGGCTCCTCTGGAAGAACATTACTAGTTCGTAATTAATCATTAAGCCATCTCTGCAGCCAACTGCACATGTTTATTTGTTGTTATTTTTGTTGTTTGAGGCAATGTCAAACTATACAGCTTAAGGTGGCCTGGAACTCATTATGTGGCCCAAGCTAGCCTCAAACTGTCAGTCTCCCTGCCACAGCCTCCATAGTGGACTACCACACCCAGCATATGACTTTGGTTTGCACCAAACCACTGTTCAAGGAGTACCTTCTCCAAGCTCACAGCACTGAAGAAGACAGACATGTGTCTACCCTCACAGACAGGAAAAAATTTAAAAAGACACCTCAATTGTTCATCCATAGCTCTATCAAAACTGCTTGCTTGATCTTAGGCAAGTCATTCAGCTCCTCTGGACATGTACTCCTCAGATAAAAATTATAGAAATTGTTTTGACTTTGAAGTTTTCTTCCAACATCTAAACACTATAAGTTTCATCTCAGAGAAATGTTTCTCCCTTTGAAATTTTCTAGTAATATAATACCATTTTCATTGATTAGAAAAGAGCACCTAATCCACATGTCTATCAATCATCATCAGTGTGGTAAATTCCTGTACTGACCACGAGATGGAATGTACTGGGGATGTGTGGATATAAATTAATCCTCATACAACAGCTAAAGAAATGGAGCTGTCAAGTAACCAGGTGCTCTAATTTTACCTTTGTTATTTTTTCCTTTTGAGACATGGTCCAGGCTACTCTGGAAATCATTTAATGCTGGCCTCAAACTCTTCACAATCCTCTGCATCAACCTCCTTAGTACTGGGATGACAGGCACGAGGTACCACACCTGGCTACCTGATTTTATTTCTTATGGTGCTATTCACAAGATAATGAAATGAGTTGGGCCATGGTGGTGCATGCCTTTAATCCCAGTACTTAGGAAGCAGAGACAGGCAGATGTCTCTGAGTTCGAGGCCGGCCTGGTCTACAGAGCAGGTGCCAGGACGGGCTCCAAATCTATACAGAGAAACTCTATCTCAAAAAACAAATAAAAAAAAAAGAAAATGAAATCAATCACTGCTATAACAGGGATAGATTTCTAAGGCATATAAAACAAAAGAGCTAGATGTAAAAGTGTATTTTATGATTCCATCTGTAAAATTCAAGAATAAGCAAACCTGTGCTAATAGGAACCAAAATGGCAGTGGCCACTCCAGCAAATGGGACAATATAGTGTCCTTGGAAGGTCTAGTAATGGTCTGTACAGATGTACATGTGTACCACCTGTGTGATCCTGCTGCTCGGAGAGGTCAAAAGAGTGTGAGATTCCCTGGAACGAGAGGAAGCAAACCCAGGTCCTGTATAAGAGCAACAAGTACTCTTAACTACTGAGCTATATCTCCAGCTCCAATTTCGTGCATACCGTATGTCAAGACAGTGGAGAAATGAGGTAAGGGATGATATATTATGTAGATGGGTGTGTCTGCACAAGCATTTTCTGAAATCGTGTATAACCAGATTATCTATGGTTGGTTGCCTTGGGAAATGAAGTAGGGGGACAAGAATGTAAGAGAACTAAGTGGTCTCTGTGTAACTTTGAAATTATCACCAAGTCCATAAATTACTATTTCATCAAAATAATTATCATTCCTCATTAATATATAATTCACATCATGATCTTAAAAGAAGCTCAGCCTTGCATATGAGAAAGAAAAATGTCTGTTGGGCTGCTTCTGAAAACATAGTTAAGCAAAAGACTGATGATGAGACTTTCCCATGTCCAACACAGCCACTGGATGAGCAGGGAGGGGCATGCTACAAGGCTCTGAAAGTAATATAGTTAGGAGAATAATTCTTCTGCCTTCTACTTAAACACATATTAAAGAGATCTCAAAAAAAAGCACTAAAAATAAAAACCAAAAATTGAAATTGCCTTTACCATGGCATTTTATTTCTAAGTACTTCAACAAGCATCTCCAAAATGTAAGATCCCTGACCAATAAACATATGTATGAACTATTCATTGCTACTTAACAAATTACTCAAAACATAGTAGTAGGAAATAAGCATGTCTTTTCTCACTGTGTGTCCTACTTTCCTTTCCTGTTGCTGTGATACAATACCCTGACTAAAGCAACTTCAAGGGAGAAGGGGTTTATCTGGCATACAATTCTAGATTACAGTCATTACATCACTGCAGAGAAGTCAAAGCAACAGGAACTTGGAGCAGCTAGTTACATCAACAGTCAAGTGCACGGAGACAATAAAAGCATGAATATTTTTTTGTTGCTCAGCTAACTTTCTCTACTTTAATACAATTTAGGAACCAAACTCTGGCAATGGTGCTGCCCATAGTGGGCTCGGTCATTCTACATCAATTAATGCAATCAAAACAATCTCCCTACATGCCTACTGGTCAACCCAATCTAGACAATTCCTCGTTGAGATTCTTTCTATATGATACTGATTATGTCACACTAACAATTAAAACTATCACAGTGTTTGACAGACGAATCTGCATGTATCTTAGCTAAGTGCCTAAGCTCCAGGCCTCTCAGAAGACTGCCACAATCTCAATCCTCAGCTGGGGCTGACAGATCTGTTGCCAAGTGCACCCATGCCACAATTGGTTCTGGCTCCCAACAAGATGCAGAAATTCTCATGACACGGCATCCCCCCACCTGTGCTGGAGTGACTCAAGAGAGAGAACACAGACCCCAAACTGACATTTCAGTTCTTCAGAGCCTAGGTTCAGAAGTGCTATGTGAGTCACTAGGTGTGGCCCAACTGCCAAGGGAGAGGATTATGCAAGATTGTACCCAGCAGGGTAAGTCTCAGATTCATTTTACCAAATCAGCACTAGTCCCCTTGGATCATTTGATAGCTAGACACACAACTCTTCAAGTGCCCCCCAGATGTCTACTGTTATGTTTGTTCAGGCTGGAATCCAATCAAGGGCCACAAATTTTATTAGGTTCTTTGGTCTCATTTATTAGGTTCATCATCAATTGATGATGAACAGCCTTGTGGATATTAGAATCGTCATTCTAATTTGCTTTTATTTATTTTTATTTTATTTTTGTGTGTGTGTGTCAGGCCAGCCCCTGATTACAAATGCTAAGCAAGCATCGCTCTCCTCTTCCCTCAGAAACTGTGAATGATAACCTCCAATAGAGAAAGCCCTCACATTTATAACTTATGAATACCCAATATGACGATTTCAAATCAAGGGCTCCACATTGAACAAACCATAAGAAAACAAACTCTGGAATGTAAGAGCTGGAAAAACATCTAAAGGGCATCTATGGACTGAGGCTATGGCTCAGTGGTAGTGTGCTTACCTAAAATACAATAAACAAACCTAGATTCTACTCCCAATACCATGCTGGAAAAAAGAATAAAGCTGTCACCTAAATCAGTAACTCCTAACCAGGGTCAGTGGAATCCTTAAGCAGGTGGCAATGTCTGGTGACATTCTGGCTTGTCACAGAAGGAAGGAAGAGCTTCATACTGGCATCTGTAGCTGGAGGCCACAGACTAGGCTAAACATCCTACAATGAATCAGATGCCCCTCATAGCCATCCTAAACTAAAGTTAAGAAACCATACACCAGATAACTTTGTTTCTTTCAGAATGAGGAAGCTGAGGCCTAAAAGGATAATGGTGACTATTTCAAGGTTATACAGCTGCAAAACCAGAAATAGATCCAAGTGTCTGTTCCACCTTCCTCCAACACCTGCTTTGCTTTGTCAAGAGTTGGTTTGGAAGAAGAAAGGGTGGGATCTGAAGGTGCTTTGTTTTTGCTGTTAGACATGGAATCCAGGGTCTCTCAAATAGGAAGCATATGACCTAACTGAGCTATAATACTAGCTAATCTTAATGTTTGTAGCCAACGCAAACCAAAGGAGGAAAATCACAATAAATACATCACTGAACGAATGACACACAACCTATCAGGATATCCCAAAGTCTGAACAAATGCCATCTTTAATTATCAATTTGAATAGCACTGTTTCACCAAAGTTGCTACTGGATAGAATTCTTCAGAGGGTAAGTTCCAGTGCAGGTGACTGATGCCTCCCTTCTAGAGACATCAGGTTTTCAAAGAGAATGTTAATTCGCCTCCCTAGGGTGCCCACACACGTCCTGGTCACAGACCAGAAGAAAGGAATATAAACAGGGTTGTTGAGAAAGAGGGCATTAGAATCCCCACCCCCCACATGCACACACAGGCTGTCATGCTGGGACTGAAGTCACCTGACCCCTCCATCTGCCGCTGAGTCATCAAGCCCCTTCCTTCAGTGAGCTAATTATGCAGCTAAGCAATTAAGAAGAATGCTGGAAATTCTGAAGGTCTGGGTTATCTCCAACCTCCAGCATTCGCTAAGTACCATTTTGTTCTTAGAGATATAGCCATGTTTTACAGCGGCCCATTATCTCTGCAAACCGTATTTTATTGTATTTTATTGAATGCTGTTATTTTTAAATCTACTGAAAACACCTGCCTGGAAAAAAATAGGTTTAAATGCTGGAACCTTGCAAAATAATGCTAAACAATTCTGACTGCACATCTGGCCTTGATATTGCAGCTAAGAAGTTGCCATTCCCTATCAAGTTTTTGCTTTGAATAAAATTAGGCTCACTGCTGAGAGGCAACCTCTGAGAGAAGAATTAATAAAGATATCTTTATTGAGCCAGCACGATGACAGAAGGAAAATGGTTTATGGTTATCTTTTCAAAGCAGCTTTTGCTCTTGGTCTCTGTCCTTAGAAAGCATGTGTTGTTGTCAGTTAAAATCTTTCTTCCCTTCCTTGCAAGAGGCTCTTATCTTTCTGTCTGGCCCCTGCCCACTTTCTGCAAGTGAACACGCCAAAACCCAACTCACGCTTGCACCTGCACCAGGCCACTCCCCATCTGATGCTTGCAACAGCAAAAGGAGCAGGAGGAAGCAGCTGTGGACAGCAGGCAAAGGCCCCACTTTCGGTTTTAGGGGGAGCTTCCAAGGCAGCAGACCACCCACCCAGGATTTTCCTGAAGCGTCTGCACCGTTGGGAGCGCCAGAAAAGGTATTCGGGCACCATGCACCCCTTACCTGCAGTGCCGCATCTTGCAGCGTGGCCGTCCACCTGGACAGCATCCTAGAGCATCCTTTCTTCAGCACGTCTGCTGCGAGTGCTGTGACGTCATCAGGAGGCGGGCTCCACGCTGCCACGTGATGTCTTTGGAGTCCTGCGGCTGCCAGCAAGACAGGAGGGGGTCCGAGGGTGGGTGGGAAGACCCTGCATGTTCCAAAAGAGGCAGGTAACAGTTAATATGACCTCCTTTCAGGGTGTTTGTCTTGATGCATGTCTATTGCTTGGTCTTGTTGGGAAAGTTAGGGGAAACAGTACACAGGAAGAATTGACATTATTACAGGTTCCAAACATATAATAGGATTTCAAAAAAAGCTAGCAATAAGGAGATTGTTGTGGAAAGGAACACAATCTGGTGTTCTGTTTTATCAGATGCAATAGAGAAATATGTTTTGTAAAAATCAAAATGAAACCTGAAATAGACCATGAATGAACACACAGCATTTGAAGTTTGGTGTTCCAAACTATATAGTCAAATATTACGCTCAGGCAGTTCCTGATGGAATATTCTTCAAACTGGACCGATGGCTGATACTTTGAATTATTCTCACTAGCTGCATTACATTAGTCTCATTTGCTAAGGGGAAAAAACAGTGGCATCACACATTAATACTACTTTCTGTAATCTTCGCTTAATTAAAATAAAACACTGAGAGAACACAATTGTATTTATGTTTATTTTTTCTTAACTCCTGGCTAAGACATTTCATCTCTTGAGCACAAATTTGTTGAAAACAACTCATTATTTCAAGTTGTCTGATTTTTCGGACATTCTGAAAAAGCAAGTCACTTTACTCTTATAATGTACATTGTCAACATTTTTTGCATTCCCAGTAAAACAATCTTTCCTTGAAGGCTTTAGAATATTCTCTGATCAGTTCATAAATTGGAACTAGTACATTCAGAACTTAAAGCAGTTCATGTATAAAATCTTCCTTGTTTGCCAAACCACATAAACGTTGTGAAAGGGTAGTGACAGACGCTCTTTTCATACCTATTGCAATTTCACAGGGATTATTTTAAGTGTAAATCACAATTATAACATTCCTTTTGATCACTCTCCTGAAAGCCTCGTTAAATAGATTGCTTAACAAGCAGGCATGAGTTAAGTTGGCTGGCCACTTATTCCACCAGCTTTTTTCCCCTTCTGTATTTAACCCTGTCCCCTTTACCACCATTGCCTCGAGATTAGCCACATTTCTGCTCACAGGGTCAAACTCTAATTTAGATTAAATACAGCCCTTGCCTCTATCAGCCCTCTACTATTTTCAAGATCGTATGTTTTTAAATTGACAGCGGTGGTGTGGATTTCTAGGTCACTGCTCTCAGGTTTGTTTCTCAGAGTGACAAAGAACTTACCTTTATAGTTGTGAGGTTCTTGATACACAAAGTCAAATAGCTACTGCAATCTCTGACTCCTTTGGGTTGAGGGTCTGAAGCACACGGAAACTGACAAGTTCATTTCCCTGCCAGAGGCAAATGTCGATTTCAGCCTCAGGCTCACAGAGGGCTCAGTTGGCAGTCTGGCAGTATCACGTGTTCGGCTCAGCCACTCAGCCTAGTCCTGCCCTCCTGGCCACCCCTGGCTCTGGAAGGTACTTTGTAATGTGGACGGCCTTTCTAACCTTGGTGGAAAGGTGTCTAGGGAGAACCTATTTCTGCAATACAGGAAGCCCCACCTCCGGTGACTGGTGCTCTCTGCTCGCCATTTCCCGGGGTGGGGGCAGGGATAGAGAACTGCAGTGCATGTAACTCACCCTGCTGCTCACAGCCTTCCTTTGTGTTCTGCTTGGCTGAAATGAGTAAACCTTCCTCATCTGGGGACATATTTTTTTTTAAACAAGTTAGTTTCACCTTCTCTTTTTCCAGGTGATTGCTCAACTGAAAGCAAACATACAGAGACACACACACATTCCCCATACATACACACTTTCTGTCTGTTACACACACATACACACTTTCTGTCTCTCTCTCTCTCACACACACACACATTCCGTCTGTCTCTTACAGGCACACACACACCACCACCACCACCACCACCACAACAACAACAACAAAAACAGACCTAAAATGAGACTGTGGATTTCCAACAGAATGAAATAACTGTTGTAATATCTTCTAAGCTCAAAATTTTTAAAAAACGGAATAAAAAGTACTATGATTTTAGATACTTAGGGAGAAAAGGACATTTGTACCAGGTTAAATGGAACACAATGAGGCTCCAAAACATTATGCAGCAAGTGATTTATCTGTTGCATGTGGATGTAATATACTTGCAGCTAGTTACATACAAACTTTTATATATGAACATGGAAAGTAATTAAGACTAATTCACCAAATTATCAAAATGTGGCAATTCACTGGCAAATAGGATTAAGAGTGTTTTAGTTTTCTTCTCCTCCTCCTCTTTCTTCTCCTTCTTTTCCTTCTTTGCTATGCAATCTCATTTCTCCACAGCGACAGCTTTATAGCAAGAGAAGGATGCAGAATACACACTTGGAGCTAATTTTTATTTTTTATTTATTTATTTATTTATTTTTGGTTTTTCGAGACAGGGTTTCTCTGTGGTTTTGGAGCCTGCCCTGGAACTAGCTCTTGTAGACCAGGCTGGTCTCGAACTCACAGAGATCCGCCTGCCTCTGCCTCCCAAGTGCTGGGATTAAAGGCGTGCGCCACCACCGCCCGGCTGGAGCTAATTTTTGATGCATGGTTCTTATTTGAAGAATCTCCAGTGCTACACACAAAGCTTGAAGGAAACAATCTCAGTCCTACTCTGAAGTTTTATGTGTCAGGCACTCTAACCATGCTTCTCATTTTGCACTGGAGAGAAAGAAGAGGGGAGGAGGAGAGTGAAAGAGAAAGAGTTGATGGGCTCAAAACTTTTCTTCAGTAGCCATGGAAGCACAATTAGGATCTGATTTCTAGATCCCAATGTTCTCTTCACATATTTGGAATTTCGTGACATGGAATCTTGTACACTTTCCCGCTCTTCATTATCTGCTGTATTTCCAGAAACAATACACAAGACTCATAATAACACTGTGATTGTTGTTCAGTTTGCCATGCTTTATTTTGTTTTGTTTTGAGACACAATCTCACTCTGTAGCTAAGGTTGCCTCTTGAGTGTTGTGAGCCACCTTGCACAATGAGAACACTGGTTCTTAGTGGGAATAATGTTGCCCTTTATCCCCTAGGGATATTTTCAGCTGCCTACTGAGGCACTGTAGGGACTAGTGTATTCCTGGCATCCAGTGGGCGGAGCTCAGAGAGACAAGAGAAGAGGCCACAGTGTGCAGAACCACTGCTTATGACAGTAACTAATGTAGTCTCTTAAATATCAATAAGGCTAAGGGCCTCTGGGTTAGAATAGCTTATAAAGTGTGATTAGATGTCCCTGCCATTTTGAGGCATTTTTCCCTTGAGAATGTGCTGGAGCCTCTGGTCTATAATGAAGCACTGACATGTCAACACTAGAGCATGAGGAAAGAATAACTGCCTGTCTAAATATACACCATCTCTGAGAGAGCCACAATAAATGGTGCTTAGATTTCTGGTGCATAGAACCCAGTGTCTGTCTCTCAGAGGCTGGTGTAAAAGTCTCAAGAGTTTTGGGGTGCGTTAAATATGTTTTAATCATACATTTCCCAAGCACTCTTTTTTGTTTGTTTGTTTCGAGGTAGAGTTTCTCTGTAGCTTTGGAGCCTGTCCTAGAACTTGCTTTGTAGGCCAGGCTGACCTCTAACTCACAGAGACCCTTCTGTCTCTGACTCCTGAATGCTGGGATTAAAGGTATATGCCACCACCATCTGGTCCAAGCAGTCTTACATACATGTGTCAAATATTCAGTACACTGAGCACATTTCTTTTCAGGGTGCCTTTGATGTGTGCTCTCAGGTATTATCAGCAATAGCACAGGGAGAATGCTATGTCCTTGTCCTGCAGAAAAGACAAAAGACAGCCTTGACATTGTCTCTTGCTCTCTAACCTGGAACTCTGTGTAGTCAAACATGGACTCATGGTCCCTACTTCTCTCTACATGATATCCCTGCCATGACCATCCCCTCATTTCCTCTGTGAACCCACAGCTCCCGAGACCCTGACATGGTTTGCACCACATTAGACTCAAATCACTTGCTCACATCAGTCCTATAACTCTTGGAGAGCAAGAACTGGATCCACCTGCCAAAGAAAGTCCAACATTCAGCACTACGTCTAGGTCTTACCAAGTTACACTAACTCAAATTTTGCACAAATAGTAAGATGGCTCAAAGGTTAAGAATGCTTGCTGTGGCCCTTTCACTAAGGCTACCAGCCCAGACCAGTGAGTGCCTGACTAGAGGGCAGGCCTCAAGGTCCCCGCCAGGGGAAGCAGGCCCCTGCTGCTGGGGTTGCAGTCTCTGCTTGTGATCTCCTGGACCTGCTCTCCCTGCCCCCTATTTCCCTTGGTCCCTGGCTCATTGGGGCCACCAGGAATCCCTGCATAGGTGCTGAGAAGTCCCATCTGGATGGGTGAGTGTGTGCTATCCTGGGGCGCACTGTCCCGGTAGAGAGCACAAACGCCCCCCCCCCAGCTCCTGCTGCAAGGCTTTCTTTCCTACACACCCGCCCCCCACCCCCACCCCCAAGCCTGCCTTGTCTGCAAGGTCCTTTACTGTGGAACAGTTTCCTGCCCTTTCACTGAGGCTACCAACCCAGAGTAGTGAGGGCCTGACTAGAGGGCAGGCCTCAAGGTCCCCGCCAGGGAAAGCGGGCCCCCGCTGCTGGGGCTGCAGTCTCTGCTGTGATCTCCTGGACCTGCTCTGCCTGCGCCCTACTTCCCTTTGTCCCTGGCTCATTGGGGCATCCAGGAGTTCCTGTGTAGGTGCCGAGAAGTTTCATCGGGACGGGTGAGTGTGTGCTATCCTGGGGCAGACGGTCCCGGTAGAGAGCACAAACGCCCCTCCCCCAGCTCCTGCTGCAAGGCTTTCTCTCCTACACACCCGCCCCCACCCCCACCCCCAAGCCTGCCTTGTCTGCAAGGTCCTTAGCTGTGGAACAGTTTCCTGCCCTTTCACTAAGGCTACCAGCCCAGACCAGTGAGTGCCTGACTAGAGGGCAGGCCTCAAGGTCCCCGCCAGGGAAAGCGGGCCCCTGCTGCTGGGGCTGCAGTCTCTGCTGTGATCTCCTGGACCTGCTCTGCCTGCGCCCTACTTCCCTTAGTCCCTGGCTCATTGGGGCATCCAGGAGTTCCTGTGTAGGTGCCAGAAGTTTCATCGGGACGGGTGAGTGTGTACTATCCTGGGGCGGACGGTCCCGGTAGAGAGCACAAACGCCCCTACACTAAGGATACCCAACCAGAGCAGTGAGTGCCTGCCTAGCGGGCAGGCCTCAGCAACCCCCGAAAGGGAGCGCAGGCACCTCCAGCTTGTACTGCAGTGTCGCCTGTGTTCTACTTGACCCCGCCCGACCCCTTGCATTCGGCCTTCTTTACGCGGGTCATTGGAATACCACGCATCCATGTTTTGGTGTTGAGGAGTTCACCTGGAAGGGAACGGTTCCTGCCCCTACACTGAGGAGATACACCTAGAGAGTTAGTCACAGCAAAGACTGGTCCAAGACATCAGGCCTCTCCTGGCTCCATTTGAAGGAAAAGATGGGCAGGCGCCAATGCAAGAATTCCCCCAACAACTTGAAAGGCAACGTGACATCACCAGGATCCAGGAATCCCGAAATGAGAAGTGTACACCCTAATCCAGAAGAATTAGAAGAATTCGACTCAAAAGTGAATTTTATGAAAATAATAGAGGACCTTAAACAGGAGGTGAAAAACTGCCACAACCAATTAGAGATTACAAACAAAAAGGTAGAGGAAATGAATAAATCTCTCAAAGATACCCAAGAAAACCAAGAGAAACAAGAAAAAGTAATCAAACAGGTAAGGGAAACGGTTCAAGACTTGAAGAATGAAGTGGAAGTAATAAAGAAAACACAAACCGAGGGAAGGATGGAGATGGAAAATTTGAATAAACGAACAGGAACTACAGAGACAAGTACCACCAACAGATTACAAGAGATAGAAGAAAGAATCTCAGACACTGAAGATACCATAGAGAAAATAAACACTCTCATCAAAGAAAACAGCATAACCAACAAATTCTCATCACAAAACATTCAGGAAATCTGGGACACAATAAAAAGACCAAACCTAAGAATAATAGGGATAGAAGAAGGAGAAGATCTACAGCTCAATGGTCCAGAAAATATATTTAATAAAATTATAGAAGAAAACTTTCCCAACCTTAAGAAAGATATTCCTTTGAAGGTCCAAGAAGCATACAGAACACCAAATCGACTGGATCAAAAAAAAACATCTCCTCGTCATATAATAATCAAAACACAAAACATACAGAATAAAGAAAGAATATTAAGAGCTGCAAAGGAAAAAGGTCAAGTTACCTATAAAGGTAAACCTATCAGACTTACACCTGATTTCTCTATGGAAACCATGAAAGCCAGAAGGTCCTGGATAGATATACTGCAGAAACTACGAGACCATGGATGCAAGCCCAGACTTCTATACCCAGCCAAGCTTTCGTTCACTATAAATGGAGAAAACAAAATTTTCCAGGATAAAAACAAATTTAAACAATACGTAGCCACAAATCCAGCCCTTCAGAAAGTAATTGAAGGAAAATCACAAACCAAGGAGTCCAACAATGCCCACAATAACTCAGACATCTAATGACCCTTCACCAGCACAATTTGAAGAAGGGAAACACACAAACTCTACTACCAAAGGAAAGAAGGAAAGAAAGGAAAAATGACTGGAGTTAACAACCACTGGTCATTAATATCACTTAATAGCAATGGACTCAACTCACCTATAAAGAGGCACAGGCTAAGAGATTGGATACGAAAACAGGATCCAACATTCTGCTGCTTACAAGAAACACACCTCAACCACAAAGACAGACATCTACTCAGAGTAAAGGGCTGGGAAAAGGTTTATCAAGCAAACGGACCTAAGAAACAAGCAGGTGTGGCCATACTAATTTCTAAGAAAGTTGACTTCAAACTAAAATCAATCAAAAGAGATGGAGATGGACATTTTTTACTCATAACAGGAACAATTCACCAGGATGAAGTCTCAATCCTGAATATCTATGCCCCTAATATAAAAGCACCCACTTATGTAAAAGAAACGTTACTAAAACTCAAGGCAGTCATCAAACCACACACACTAATAGTAGGAGATTTCAACACTCCTCTCTCACCAATGGACAGGTCAATCAGACAGAAACCTAACAGAGAAATAAGAGGATTAAGGGAGGTAATGAATCAAATGGACTTAACAGACATCTATAGAACATTCCACTCAAATAAGAAAGAATATACCTTCTTCTCTGCAGCTCATGGAACCTTCTCGAAAATAGACCACATACTCGGTAACAAAGCAAACTTACACAGTTACAAAAAAAAATCGGTAACCACCTGTGTCTTATCAGATCACCATGGATTAAAGTTAGAATTCAACAACAATGCTATCCCCAGAAAGCCTATGAACTCATGGAAATTGGACAGTCAACTACTGAACCACACCTGGATCAAGGAAGAAATAAAGAAAGAAATTAAAGTCTTTCTTGAATTCAATGAAAACGAAGACTCATCATACTCAAACCTATGGGACACTATGAAAGCAGTGCTAAGAGGAAAGTTCATAGCATTAAGTGCCCACATAAAGAAAACGGAGAAAGCACACATTGGAGACCTAATAGCCCACCTTAAAGCTTTAGAAAGAAAAGAAGCAGACTCACCTAGGAGAAGTAGAAGACTGGAAATAATCAAATTGAGGGCTGAAATCAACAAAATAGAAACACAGAAAACAATCCAAAGAATCAATGAAACAAAAAGCTGGTTCTTGGAGAAAATCAATAAGATTGATAAACCCCTATCCAAACTAATCAAACGGCGGAGAGAGAATACGCAAATTAACAAAATCAGAAACGAAAAGGGAGACATAACCACAGACACAGACGAAATTCAGAGAATCATTAGATCTTACTACAAAAACCTGTATGCCACAAAATTGGAAAATGTAAAAGAAATGGACACTTTTTTAGATAAGTACCATATACCAAAGTTAAACCAGGACCAGGTGAACAATCTAAATAGACCCGTTAGTCGCGAAGAATTAGAAGTTGTTATAAAAAACCTTCCCACCAAAAAAAGCCCAGGTCCAGACGGCTTTAATGCAGAATTCTACCAGAACTTCCAAGAAGACCTAATACCTATACTCCTTAATGTATTTCACAATATTGAAACAGAGAAGTCATTGCCAAATTCCTTTTATGAAGCTGAAGTTACTCTGATACCAAAACCACACAAAGACACAACCAAGAAAGAGAACTACAGGCCAATCTCACTCATGAACATCGACGCAAAAATACTCAATAAAATACTGGCAAACCGAATCCAAGAACACATTAGAAAAATTATCCATTATGATCAAGTAGGCTTCATCCCAGAGATGCAGGGCTGGTTCAACATACGAAAATCTATCAATGTAATCCATCATATAAATAATCTGAAAGAAAAAAACCATATGATCATTTCATTAGATGCGGAAAAAGCATTTGACAAAATTCAACATCCCTTTATGATAAAGGTCTTAGAGAGATTAGGAATACAAGGGTCGTTCCTAAATATAATAAAAGCTATTTATAGCAAGCCGTCAGCTAACATCAAATTAAATGGAGAGAAACTCAAAGCTATTCCACTAAAATCAGGAACACGACAAGGTTGTCCACTCTCTCCATACCTCTTTAATATAGTGCTTGAAATTCTAGCAATAGCAATAAGACAACATAAGGGGATCAAAGGGATTCAAATCGGAAAGGAAGAAGTTAAACTTTCATTATTTGCAGACGATATGATAGTGTACATAAGCGACCCCAAAAACTCCAGCAAAGAACTCCTTCAGCTGATAAACACCTTTAGTAGCGTTGCAGGATACAAGATCAATTCCAAAAAATCAGTTGCCCTCCTATACACAAAGGATAAGGAAGCAGAGATGGAAATCAGAGAAGCATCACCCTTCACGATAGCCACAAATAGCATAAAATATCTTGGGGTAACCCTAACCAAGGAAGTAAAGGATCTATTTGACAAGAACTTTAAGTCAATGAAGAAAGAAATTGAGGAGGATACCAGAAAATGGAAGGATCTCCCTTGCTCTTGGATAGGGAGGATCAACATAGTAAAAATGGCAATTCTACCAAGGGCAATTTATAGATTCAATGCAATCCCCATTAAAATCCCATCAAAATTCTTCACAGATCTTGAGAGGACAATAATCAACTTTATATGGAGAAACAAAAAACCCAGGATAGCCAAAACAATCTTATATAATAAAGGATCGTCTGGAGGCATTACCATCCCTGACCTCAAACTCTATTACAGAGCCTCAGTATTGAAAACAGCTTGGTATTGGCATAAAAACAGAGAAGTCGATCAATGGAACCGAGTAGAAGACCCTGATTTTAACCCACAAACTTATGAACACCTAATTTTTGATAAAGGAGCTAAAAGTATTCAATGGAAAAAAGAGAGCATCTTCAACAAATGGTGCTGGCAGAACTGGTTGTCAACGTGTAGAAGAATGAAAATAGATCCATATCTATCACCATGCACAAAACTCAAGTCCAAATGGATTAAAGACCTCAATATTAGTCTGAACACACTGAACCTGATAGAAGAAAAAGTTGGAAGTACTCTACAACATATGGGTACAGGAGATCACTTCCTACGTTTATCCCCAGCAGCACAGACATTAAGGGCAACATTGAATAAATGGGACCTCCTGAAACTGAGTAGCTTCTGTAAAGCAAAGGACACTGTCACTAAGACAAAAAGGCAACCCACTGACTGGGAGAAGATCTTCACCAACCCTGCAACAGACAAAGGTCTGATCACCAAAATATATAAAGAACTCAAGAAACTAAACTTTAAAATGCTAATGAACCCAATAAAAAAATGGGGCACTGATCTGAACAGAGAATTCTCAACAGAAGAAATTCAAATGGCCAAAAGACACCTAAGGTCATGCTCAACCTCCTTAGCGATAAGGGAAATGCAAATTAAAACAACTTTGAGATACCATCTTACACCTGTCAGAATGGCTAAAATCAAAAACACCAATGATAGCCTTTGCTGGAGAGGTTGTGGAGAAAGAGGCACACTCATTCATTGCTGGTGGGAATGCAAACTTGTGCAACCACTTTGGAAATCAGTGTGGCGATTTCTCAGGAAATTTGGGATCAACCTACCCCAAGATCCAGTAATACCACTATTGGGAATATACCCAAGAGATGCCACATCAAATGACAAAAGTATCTGTTCAACTATGTTCATAGCAGCATTGTTTGTAATAGCCAAAACCTGGAAACAACCTAGATGCCCTTCAATGGAGGAATGGATGAAGAAAGTGTGGAATATATACATATTAGAGTACTACTCAGCAGTAAAAAACAATGACTTCTCGAATTTTGCGTGCAAATGGATGGAAATAGAAAACACTATCCTGAGTGAGGTATCCCAGACCCAAAAAGAGGAACATGGGATGTACTCACTCATAATCGGTTTCTAGCCATAAGTAAAAGACATTAAGCATATAATGTGTGATCCTATAGAAGTTAAATAAGAAAGTGAACCCAAAGAAAATCATATAGTCATCCGCATGGAGAGGGGGAAGTAGACAAGATTGCAGGGCAAAAACTGGGAACTTGCGGGTGAGGTGGCATGGGGCAAAGGGGAAATGGGATGAGAAATATGAGAAGGGGAGGATGGGAGGAGCTCGGGGGATTGGGATGGTTGGGATATAGGAAGGATGGATACGGGAGCAGCGAAGTATATATCCTATCTAAGGGAGCCATCTTAGGGTTGGCAAGAGACTTGACTCTAGAGGGGTTCGCAGGTGTCCAGGAATATGTCCCCAGCTGGTACCTTGGGCAACTAAGGAGAGGGAACCTGAAATGACCCTATCCTATACTGATGAATATCTTGCATATCACCTTAGAACCTTCATCTGGCGATGGATCAAGGTAGAGACAGAGTCTCAATTTGGAGCAACGGTCTGAGCTCTTAAGGTCCAAATGAGGAGCAGAAGGAGGGAGAACAAGAGCAAAAAATCAGGACCACGAGGGATGCACCCACCCACTGTGACAGTGGAACTGATTTATTAGGAGCCCACCAAGGCCAGCTGGTCTGGGACTGAATAAGCATGGGTTGATTCCGGACTCTCTGAGCATGGCGGTCAACGAAGACTGATGAGAAGCCAAGGACAATGGCACTAGGTTTCAATCCTAATACATGAACTGGCTTTGTGGGAGCTTAGCCTGTTTAGAAGCTCACCTTCCTGGACGTAGATAGAAGACCTTCGTCTTCCCGCAGGGCAGAGAATTTGGACTGCTCTTCAGTATCGAGAGGGAGGGGGAATGGTGTGGGGGGAGGAGAAGAGGAGTGGGGATAGGGGGAGGGGAGTGGGGGGAGGGGGCAATATTTGGGAGGAGGGGAGGGAAATGGGAAACGGGGAGCAGGTGGAAATTTTAATTAAAAAAGAATAAAAAATAAAAAAAAAAAAAAAAAAAAAAAAAAAAAAAAAAAAAAAAGAATGCTTGCTGTGCCGGGCGGTGGTGGCGCATGCCTTTAATCCCAGCACTCGGGAGGCAGAGGCAGGCAGATCTCTGTGATTTCGAGGCCAGCCTGGTCTACAAGAGCTAGTTCCAGGACAGGCACCAAAAACTACAGAGAAGGGGCTGGAGAGATGGCTCAGAGGTTAAGAGCATGGACTGTTCTTCCAGAGGTCCTGAGTTCAATTCCCAGCAACCACATGGTGGCTCACAACCATCTGTAATGAGATCTGGTGTCCTCTTCTGGTCTGCAGGGACACATGCAAGCAGAATGCTGTATACATAATTAAATAAATCTTAAAAAAAAAAACTACAGAGAAACCCTGTCTCGAAAATCAAAAAAAAAAAAAAAGAATGGTTGACAGTTGTATGGCCAGGGCCACTAGCAGTGGCACTGGGATTTATCCCTACTGCGTGTACTGACTATTTGGGATCCTATTCTCTTTGGCTGGATACCTTGCTCAGCCTAGATATAGTAGGGAGGGCCTTGGACCTTCCACAATGCAAAGTGCCTTACCATCTCTGAGGATTAGAGTGGGGTGGGGTAGGAGAGTGTGTGGAGGGAATGGGAGGAGGAGAGGGAGTGGGAATTTGGATTGGTATTTTTTTTTAAAAAAAAATCTAATAAAAAAGAAAAAAACAAACAAGCAAAAAAGAATTCTTGCTATTCTTGCAGAGAACCCCAGTTTCCAGCACCTACATCTGGTGGCTCCAAACTGACTGTAACTCCAGCTCTAGAAGATCACACACCTTCTTCTAAACTGTCTGCAGATACCCACATACACACACTAACACACAGACATTTATACATAATTTTTTTTAACTTTTTTTTTTTTTTTTTTTTGGTTTTTCAAGACAGGGTTTCTCTGTGGTTTTGGAACCTGTCCTGGAACTAGCTCTTGTAGACCAGGCTGGTCTCGAACTCCCAGAGATCCGCCTGCCTCTGCCTCCCGAGTGCTGGGATTAAAGGCGTGCGCCACCACCGCCCGGCTACATTTATACATAATTAAAAGCAAAAATAAATGTTAAAAATATTCTCAACTGCCGGTTGGTGGTGGTGCACACCTTTAATCCCAGCACTCGGGAGGCAGAGGCAGATGGATTTCTCCGAGTTCAAGGTCAGCCTGATCTACAGAGTAAGTTCTAGGAAAGCCTCCAAAGCTATACAGAGGAAACCCTATCTTGAAAAAAACAAAAAACGAAAAGAAAACAAAAACAAAAACAAAAATATTCCCAACCAAAAGTTAATACAAATAACATATAATATTGATATATTATGAATATATCACAATATTACTTTTTGTGGTTTTTTGAGATAATCTCATATATCCCAGACAGTCCTCAAGCTTGCTACGTATTTGAAAATGACCTTGAACTTTTGATCTTCTTTCCTCCCTCTCCCAAAGACTGAGATTGCAGGGGTGCATCACTGTACCCAGTACCTGCAGTGCTAAGTATCAAACCCATGATACTAGCTAGCATTCTACCAATTGAGCTATAACCCCAGTCCTCTACGCGCTATTTTTTCACATTTGCATAAATATTACTTTTCCCTTTTGTAAACAGGGACAGTGTTACACAATCTGCCTATGCTGGCTAGTTTTATGTCAACATGACCCAAGTTAGAGTTATCTGAAAGGCAGGAACCACAATTGAGAAAACACCTCCATAAGATCAGGGTGTAAGGTGTTTTCTAAAATAGTGATCAGTGGGGGAGGGCCTAGTCCATTGTGGGTGGTGCCATCCCTGCGCTGGTGATCCTGGGTTCTACAGGAAAGCAGGCTGAGCAAGCCATATGAGTAAGCCAGTAAGCAACACTCCTTCACGATGCTGAATCAGCTTCTGCCTCTAGGTTCCTGTCCTGACTTCCTTCAGTGGTGAAGAGTGATGTGAAACTGTAAGCCAAATAAACCCTTTCCTCCCCAAGTTGCTTTATCATGGTGTTTCATCACAGCAATAGTAACCCTAAGACACCACCATTTGGAGTTGTTGTGAGGCATAAGTGAATCACTGTGAAAGAGGAAGCAGTGACTTTTTTTGCATGGGAGACATGAGGGGAAATGTATGTACCTGTGTATAGAAATCTGTATTTTCAACTAAGAGAAATTTTTAAAAATATTTATTTATTTATTTATTTATTTATTTATTTATTTATTATGTACACAATATTCTGTCTACATGTGTGCCTACAGGCCAGAAAAGGGCACCAGATCTCATTACAGATGGTTGTGAGGCACCATGTGGTTGCTGGGAATTGAACTCAGGACTTTTGGAAGAGCAGGCAGGCAATGCTCCTAACCACTGAGCCATCTCTCTAGCCCCCCTAGGAAAAATTTTTAAGGGTACATCCACACCCACACGCGCACATGTGCACACACACACACATATAGCATGCCCAATTTATTTAGATGCCATTGTAAAACTGTATAAGACCTTCTTAGGGGGACACATGAAACATATAACCCCTGGTTTACTGGACATAACTGCTAGCATTGCACAATAATTCAGACTCCTCAAACAAAAATGTATTTTTTAGATTTACGTAGTCTTCTGTGTTTTCTTGTTGTGCCTACATGTATGTTAGATGCATAACTGTTGCCCTCAGAGGTCAGAAGAAGGTGTTGGATCCTCTGGGGCTGGAGTTATAGGCAATTGTGTTAGAAATCAAACCCAGGTGTGCCTAAACATAGAACCATCTCCCCAGTCTTAAACAGCATGTAATAAATTTTGGCATTTTCTGCATTATAAATTTTTGCATAATTTTTATTATTATTTTAAGCATATGGATTTTGTGACTGCATGTATGTTTGAGCACCACTTGCATGCCTGACAAAGGCCAAAAGACAGCATTGGATCCTTTAAAACTGGAGTTACAGATGGTTGTGAACTGGCCATGTGAGTACTGGGAGTCAAACCCAGGTCTTTTGGAAGAGCAGTCAGTGTTCTTAACTGCTGCTGAGCCACCTCTTGTATTAATTTTTACGTTAGCCGGGTGGTGGTGGCGCACGCCTTTAATCCCAGCACTTGGGAGGCAGAGGCAGATGGATCTCTGTGAGTTCGAGACCAGCCTGGTCTACAGAGCTAGTTCCAGGACAGGCTCCAAAGCTACAGAGAAACCCTGTCTCGAAAAAAAAAAAAAAAAAACTTTACGTTAACAAGTAATACAGTTTTTATGGATGCCTTTTGTGGTGCTCTAAAACTTTGCACCCAAATTTCAGTCATGTTTTTCTTTTTCTTCTTTTTGCCTTTATTTATTTATTTTCTTTTTTTGTTTATTTATTTATTTATTAAAGATTTCTGCCTCCTCCCCGCCACTGCCTCCCATTTCCCTCCCCCAGTTAAGTCCCCCTCCCTCATTAGCCCGAAGAGCAGTCAGGGTTCCCTGCCCTGTGGGAAGTCCAAGGATCTCCCACCTTCTTCCAGGTCTAGGAAGGTGAGCATCCAAACAGCCTAGGCTCCCACAAAGCCAGTACGTGCAGTAGGATCAAAACCCAGTGCCATTGTTTTTGACTTCTCAGCAGCCCTCATTGTTTGCTATGTTCAGCGAGTCCGGTTTTATCCCATGCTTTTTTTAGACCCAGTCCAGCTGGCCTTGGTGAGTTCCCGAAAGATCATCCCCATTGTCTCAGTGGGTGGGTGCACCCCTCGCGGTCCTGAGTTCCCTGCTCGTGCTCTCTCTCCTTCCGCTCCTCATTTGGGCCTTGGGATTTCAGTCCGGTGCTCCAATGTGGGTCTCTGTCTCTGTCTCTGTCTCATTTCCTTGCCTGATGAAGGTTAATATTCAGGAGGATAAATATATGTTTTTCTTTGGGTTCACCTTCTTATTTAGCTTCTCTAGGATCACGAATTACATCTTAGCCCTAGCTGTCCTGGAACTAGCTCTGTAGACCAGGCTGGCCTTGAACTCACAGAGGTCCACCTGCCTCTGCCTCTTGAGTGCTGGGATTAAAGGTGTGCCCCACCACTAGGTGGTGCCTCTTGAGTAACTTTATACCTGGGTGCATTGTCTTGAATGAATGAATGAATCCTTCCTATCTAATTTGGTTCTATATGTGTGATCAGAGTCTTAAAATATCTAGAGGAATACAAAAATGATGTGAAATGTAAGACTGTGCAATGCAGCCTATCTCGGGCATTCTGAGGGGTGTTTACAGATTATATTAAACATCTGAAAATTGTAGACTTGGACTATATTACTCCACTATCCAGGTAGAGGGAATACCCTTATGGATGTGATAAATGACAGTCTTAAACACCCTGTTTTTTCAATAGCGTTCCTGTCAAGTTCATTGCTTATTCTAGGCTGCCTGAGGCAAAAGCCTGCATAAATCATAGGAGTAAGAAAACTGTTGTTCCACCACCCTGCCCCCCCCCCCGCATACACCCCGTGACTCTACACTTTGAACTCTGTGGCTGGTAGTATCTCTTTTTTTTTTTTTTTTTTGACTGCCAGGAAACTCAGATTGTGCCAAGGCAACTCGCATCTCTCCCCTTTCTCTCTCTTTCTCCTTCCCTCGATTTCCCCTTTGGATTGAACTTAGTGACATGCATGTGCTAAACCAACATTTTACCACTGAGCTACAATTAGAGCCCTCTTCTTGACATTTTTAAAAACAATCTAACTTAGTTGTCCAGGTTGGTCTTGAACTCACTCTGTAGCCCAAGCATGTTCTAAACTTCTAATACTCTTGTCTCAGCCAGAGGGGCTGGTACGACAGTTATGCATCACCAAGTTTGGTGCAGAAAGCTGTCTTCTCCAATTGACGAATGTATTGTAACATGTCTGTCAATTACAAACAACCCAGTTCTTCAAGATTAGAGCAGAAGCAGTCTTAGCTATAGCATTTCCTGACTCCCATAGAGTATATTGTTTCACCATGGCTGATTTTAAACTACTGTATGAGAAGTTGATACATAGTGGTCACTGCTACATACCATCTCCATTGCACAGGGACCACAGAAATAACTGGGCTTTTATTTAGTTCTTTGACAATTTTATGCATTTATATAATGCATTCTAGCTACAAAAGTAGGAAAAATCATCAGTAAGCTGCTCCCTAGTGAGGAAGTCCCTCTCCCATTTTCATGACTTTTCATTTGGGTTTGTGACCTAACGTGGGAGGTGATGTATGCTGTGAATAAGTTTTATTGCCATTGGTTAATAAAGAAGCTGCTTTTGACCAGTGGCTTAACAGAATATAACCAGGCTGGAAGAGATATATATAGAGAGAAAATAGGCAGAGTCAGAGAGAAGCCATGTAGCTGCTCCGGAGACAGATGGCGGATGTCGGACAGAACTTTACCACAGTCATGAGGTGATTAATGGAGATTAATGGAGATGGGTTAGTTTAGAATGTAAGGACTAGCTAGAAATATGCTTAAGCTATTGGCCAAATAGTATTGCAAATATTATAGTTTCTGTGTGATTATTTTAGCTCTGGGCAGCCGGGAACGAACAAGCAGCATCCCCCAACAGTGACCCATGTAGTTTAACCAGGGCCATCTGTGAGACCACTGGATTGGAAGTCAGTTGGGGTCAACAGCGGGATATTCACTAACAAGGGCAATGACTCCTACTCTCCCGGAAACTCTCCATAGGAAGGAGTTCAGCAGTAAGGAACAGGGGGAGCCCTTGGAGTATTTCCTCCCTTCATGCCTGCCTGTAGATGTACCCATTCTTGTGCAGACCTAGTGCAGTCACCCACAGTTGTTGAATGTTCATGGCTACTACAATTGTGTATTATCCAGAAGTTGTGTTTCACAGTCCTTCTCCTATTTTTAGGATTTTACATTCTTTTTGCTCCCCACTTCCACAGTGTTCCCTGAGACTGGAAATGTTATGCATGTCTTCTTTAGGGTTGAGTACTCCAATGTCATTTAGTCTCAATACCTTGTGTAGCCATAAATCTATATTCACTTAGCAAAGTTCACTGGAAAGAGAGGCTTCTCTGAGATTCAGGATATATATGGTGCTTCAACATTATGTCAATTTATCTAAATGACAGAATTAAGGTTTTATTGCCCCCAAGTAAGGAGTAGCTCATTTAACCTAGAAAAAAAATGCATCTTGTCTCAGTACAGTAAGGCAGAAATATGATTTTTTTCTGAATTTTACTTGGACAACCACGCTGGTCACCAGCAGCAGTGGCTACTTATTAAGAAATTAGCCTAAATTATAAGTTAAAATTTAGTCCCCCATTCACAGTAGCTACATGTCAGGTGATTAACTATCACATGTGCTCCAGTAACTGTAATATTTTAGTTGGGATCCAGAAAAATTGTATCATCATAGATAATTCTGTTAGCACCACCTTGTATTCCTACTAAATGAATTCCACTGAAGTAAAACAATTTGTGTTTATTGCCATTGGCATGCTGCCTGTACTTTCAGTGCAGGAAAAGCAATCTGGCTGGAAGGTCTATTGGTGGGAATGACAGAAAGGCACAAATTCCAGAGGTCTATGTGCTGCTAGTCACAGAACTCAGGCATGGTGCTTCCAAAAGCCACAAAATGGACAGTTTCTGCCCTTGGGGCCTCCAGACCTTGCTTCAAGAAGACACAGCAGTACCTGGTTGTTGGGACCAATTAAGTCCTGGCCTTCAGCTGCTCTTCCCTGTCTAGAGCCTTCTAATTGAAGTGACTAACAGCTGAGCTTTGCCTAGAGGATCAGAAAATTGGATTTTCACGTGTTGGCCATTGACTTCAGGGTATTTAAGCTTCCAAGGTGCTATTAAAGGAGGACTTTTTGGTGCCAGTGTTGGGAGGTCTGTATGTCGGTCTGTCTCTGCGTGTGTATTCTCAACCTCCAGCCCCTTGCCCGAAGCTCGTGAACTGCGTTCTAGCACATAGAGCACAGATGGGGGCCACGGTGTGCGGCACCTGGTCATTGGTTTCAAAGCAAAGATAGAGATGCTTGTACATAGATATCCAGATAGGAACTCAGAAACACACCCTTCAAAGGGATACTTTTGCACTATATTGAACAATTGACCTCCCAAATTGTTCAATTTCTTGTCTGCAGGACCTCTAAAGACAGTGGCTTAGATGAAGAAAGGATGTATACAGATGTGGATTAACTTAGGGGTTTTGGAGTGATGAAGAGTTTGCCCTGTGTTTCAGTTAGGCGTTTGTTGCTGTGGAAAACACCATGACCAAAAGCAACTAGGGGAGAAAAGGGTTTATTTGGCTTACATTTCCATATTACAACCTATCATCAAAGGGAATGATAGCAGGAACTCAAAGTAGCAACCTTAGGCAGGAGCTGAAGCAGAGACCATGGAGAAATGTTTACTGGCCTGTTCCCCATGGCTTGCTCAGCCTGATTTCTTATACACCCCAGGAAAACCTTCTTAGGAGTAGCACCTCCCACAGTGGGTCCATCATCCTATATTAATCATCCATCAAGGAAATGCATCATAGATCTACCTACAAGTCAATCTTAAGGAAACATTTTCAAAATTACAATTACCTCTTCCTAGACATGTCTAGATTTGTGTCAAGTTTACAAAAACAGCCAGCACGCCCTAGAACATGTGCATGGTTGCAACATCAACAGTGCCCTAATAAGAGGGCGATAAGAGGATCAAAATCAGAGAAAGAGATGTGAAGATCGAATAAGCAATCAAAAAGCAAGAGTTGAAGATGCTGCATGATGAATTTGAGGATGCAGGATGAAACCATAAGCAGGCAAATCTAAGGAGCTTCTAGAAGTTGAAAAGGCAAAGAAATGTTGCTCCCTAGAGCCTGCAGACTAAACACAGTTCTTGATTTGAGCTTGGTGTAGACCATAAAAAACTTTCAATCTCCAGAAATATAAAAGGGCAAATGCGTGTTGTTATAAGCCCTAAGGTTGTCATTATTTGTTACATTCTATTCATTCTTGAGATAAAATTAAAGGGCTTCCTAAGCCTAAGGAATAAGCCTAAAAGAAGAGCCTGCTCCTGGAACAAGTTCCTGCAACTGCCAGCAGTGAACCAAGCAGCAACTGGAAAGCGTCTCCTGGAACAAAAGCAAGAAAGTTTTTATAAACCATTATCATTAATACATGTGCACATCTAAATGATCTATTCAAGGAAAGCATTTCCAGAAATATCAAACACAATGAATTTTAATATTAATCTGTGGGAAAATACAGATAGGTCCAAAAAAAGATTGAAAATCTGAAAATAGAACATATACATAGGTACTCAAGGGAGAACATAACAAAACAAAAGCAACTTTTGCACTCTGGGTATCAAACAAGACGGAGTAGACCGTGAAAAAGCTTGGGAAACAATAAAGATGGCCACTTCACTGTGCTGTGGGTGATGTTGTCCAATGAAAAGTTAAAAGGTCATTAGGCAATAGATTTCAAAAGTAGGAATTACCATTGGTGTGAGGAAAAATGGGAGCTTTAACACACAAGTATCAGTGCACCCAGGACAACTCAAGGGAACAAGCCCTGAACAAAGCTGAAAAGCATCCAGTTAGTGTAATCAATAAGCAGCTTACTAGCACTTGAGTATGTGTGGCTAAGTGTGTAGAGTGTGGAAATGTGTGTGTGTTCTGCTCCCCAGATTCAGGTCTACTCAGAATGTCCGAACATGACTCTTTATGAATAGAATCAGTTGGAGGTAATTAACTCAGGATTCTCAAGCTGAAACGTAGGTAGGTCATAAATCCAAAAGGTGCTGTTTTCATAAGAGAAAGCAAGGGAAGATTTGAGGAAACACAGGTGAGAAGGCCCTGTGAAAATGGAGACAGAGATAAGAGGGATGGAGCCACAAGTTATGGACTGCCTTTAACCCCTTCTAGGATCTAGAAGAGACAGAAATGACTCTCCCTTGGAGTCCATGGAGGCAGCACATACCTGCCCTTCGGGCTTTTAAAAAGAGGGAGAAAGGGTTTTATTTTTAATCTAAAACCTAACCTAATCAAGAAAACACATGGAAGTAACAGAAACACAAAAAGCAGGAAACAACAGGGGAAAGAAGGGAAAAAAGGAACTTTTTTCATATAATATATTTTGATTGTGTTTATATGTTCCCCTCCCCAACTCCTCCCAGATCCTCCCCCACTTCTCTACCCATCCAACTTCATGTTCTATCTCTCTTTTTCTCTCTATCTACAAAAAAACAAACAAAATCTAATAAAATAAAATGATAAAACAAAATTGAAGAAACCACCCCTCACACACCAAAAGAAAACACATGGAGCTTCTTTTGTGTTGGCCATCTACTGTTAGGCATGGGACCTGCCTTTAAGTACGGTTTGTACACCCAGTAAGACTCTAGTGCAGAAACAAAAATTTCCTTTGCAGTGAATGTCTATTGGAGAGAGCTTTTTGGTTAAGGATGGAAGTTCTTGTCCCCTTCCCTCTCTCAGAGCTGGGATACCATCTGACGTGAATCTGTGCTGCTACAGATTCTATGAGTTCATATGTTCATCAGTCCTGTTGGACCTAGAAGATAATGTTTCCTTGGAGCTGTCCATCGTCTCTGGCTTTTACAATCTTTCCAACCTCCTGATATAAATAGATAGATCCCTCAGCAAAAGAAAATATTTTTCTTTAAAAGATTGCTCCCTATGGCTTATTACAAAGAAATTTAAAAGTATAGATAAAATAAATTCAAACTATTACAGCTTATGGGGCTGGAGAGATGGCTCAGCAGTTAAGAGCTCATATTTCTCTTTCAGAGGACTTGAGTTTGGTTCCCAGCTCCCAAGTTGGGTAGTTCACAACCACTTGTAATTGTAATCCAGCTCCAGAGGTTCTGATACCCTCCTCTCGTCTCCTCTGGGACTGCACTCATTTGCACATACCCATACACAGACACAACCATACATAATAAAAATAGAGCTTGCCAAAGTTGACCTCAAAAAATAAATTCGTATTAATTAATTTTGGTTTTGACAGTTTCACACGTGTATAATATATCCTGATTACTCTCTCACATATCTTTCCCCACCCTGTCAGGCCTGCTCCATCCCTATTGATTCCTTTCCCATATTCACATTGTACTCTTAGCTTTAATCAGACAAGCCTTTCTTTCCAGTGAATGATGATAGATGCTGAGACTCATGAGTGGGAATGAGTGACAAATGCAATCGATCTCTAAATAAGACATTTATACTTCCCCTCTGGGCTCAGGGGAAATTGCAGAATGTATAGCAGAAAGAATATAATATTCAGAACATAGAGTTGGGGGATGTGAAATGCCAGCTCCTTAACAAGATCCAGCTATTGCAATCACGACAGCTACAGATGCATGTACTGGGTCCAAACAAAAATATGCCCGTCAACAGGTATAGCTGGTGGAGGAGGTTAGGGGATCCTATTCAATGTTGTTGAACTATTGGCTACTGATAGATTTGGGAAGCATAACGGCCTTCACTGGGGTCTTCATTGATGACCCCACCAAGCTATAATGGATAGTTTTAATCCAATTGATAATACAAATGTTCCTAGTTAAACTAAATGAGTCAAGCGACAAAATTTAAAAGACAAACTTCTATAGAAAAAGGATTAATAAAATAGCTTAAAACACTACTTTGCAAAATAAAAATAGAGCATGGAACAGGACCAGATAGCCTTATGGTTTAATTCCTCCTAACTTACCCCCCCCCTAAAAAAAAAGAAGAAGAAAAAAAAAGAAAAACTTGGAGCTGGAGATATACCTTAGCTGGAAGGAGTTGGAAGAGTGCTTGATTTTATATATATATATATATATATATATATATATATATATATGCACTAACACTCATGAGATATAGGCAAAAGTACCAAAAGTTCAAAATTATCCTTGACTTCATAGCAAGTTCAAAGTCAGCCTGGCTACATGGGTCCTGTGTCAAATAGAAAAAGAAAAAGAGAGGGGGGAGGGGAGGGGAAGGAAGAGGGAAAGGGAGAGAGAGAGATCCATGTTTCTTTTATGGAACAACAATTGACCTTTCCCTTGGCAAATATTTCTTTTTCTTTTTCTTTTTTTTACAAAGACAACATGGTATCACATATCTGTCATCTCAAAATGTGTGAGGAAGAGGGAGAATTACTGCAAATTAGAGGCTTTCCTGGTCTACATAGTGAATTATAGGCCAGTCAGGGATACTTAAGTGAGACTGTGTCTCAAAAAAGTTTTAAAGTTTTTTTGTTAGTAAGCGACCTTGTCTCAGTCAGGTAACGGTGTCCAAAGCCTTTAATATCTGCACTCAGGAGGTGGAGGTAGGTGGACTTCTGTGATTTTGAGACCAGCCTGGTCTAAAGAGTGAGTTCCAGTACAGCCAGGACTGTTGCACAGAGAAACTCTGTCTCAAAAAATCAAGAATGAGAGACCTTGTCTTAAAATAAATAAGGTGAAGCCGGGTAGTAGTGTGCACGTCTTTAATCCCAGCACTCAGGAAGCAGAGGCAGGCCTCTGTGAGTTTGAGGCCAGCCTGGTCTACAAGAGTTAGTTCCAGGACAGCTAAGACTGTTACACAGAGAAACCCTGTCTCAAAAAACCAAAACAAAACAGAAAAAAAATAAAGTAGAAGTTTCTGATGATGATCTCTGGTCATTATATATGCCACAAGTGTAACAGACTGCTAACACATGTAAACACATACATGTAAGACATATTCAATCTGCTAAATGAAAAACTACAGTGAAAAATACAGACATATCATTTGTAGTTATAAACAAAGATGAATACATGTATACCAACAAATCAAAAACTAAAAAATAAACTAACCAAGCTATATTTCCACTTATCTGGGGATGGGTGGTTCATGAGTGATGGACAGTCTGGATGAAAATGGGGGATAAACATTTCCTATTCACTTTTTAAAATATGACATTTTAAAAAATAAAAAGGCTTATAAATTAACGTAATTGTTTATTTTTTTTGAACAGGTCTCTCTTCATGGCTCAGGCCGACCCAGAATTCATCATGCATTCCAGGCTGCTCTCATGATCCTCCTACCTCAGCTTCCTAAGAGCTGTAACTACAGACTATATGCTAGGGTACTCAGCTGGCTAATTTCATTTTTAAAAGCAATTAAAGTTAGTATTTTTAAAAAGAATTAAGAAAGAAACCCAACAAACTTGCTAAATTTTTCACCCAGCATGTGAAATATTTCCAGTACCAGCCAATGGGTATTCAAGTAGAGATGTAATAAACGCAACAATGGTGGGAAGAGCTGTTAATGACATTATTATTAGTAAAATTTTATACTTTACTAGGTCCTAGATGCCCCTCACCCGAAGAATGGATAAAGAAAATGTGGTACATTTAAACAATGGAGTATTACTCAGTGGTAAAAAATAATGATATCTTGAAATTTGTACATGGATGGAACTATGATGCTGTAAAACAATCCCACACCAGTTCATCATTAGGATAATAAAAGGGTTATTTATTTAAGGGGAAAACTTACAGATCACCATCCTAAACAACAGTCCTCTGAGCGCAAACAGGAACAAAGTCCAGCAGCCTGAACAGGAGCTGGAAGCAACAGAGTGGTACACGGTTCGTGCTGCTTTTTAAACTATAAGAGACCACACCCACAGCTCCCACAGCAGAACTAGAAAAGATCATCCTGAGTGAGGTAATCCAGACCCAGAAAGACAAACACAGTATATACTCACTCATAAGAAAAGGATAACCAGGCTACAATCTACAACCCCTGAGAAGTAAAAAGGAGGATCCCCAAGAGAGACATGCATGGATGCTCTGAGGAGTGGATGGGAGATGAATTGTGGGGAAGTTGGGAGAGTGGAAGGGAGGAGGAACTATGATTGGTATGTAAAATGAAAAAACAACTTTGAAATAAAAATTAAAACCCATAATATAACTAAATAAATACTTTTAAAGATCAAAAATGTTTTTTACACTGTTTTAATACAAAAATAATGTTAACAAATCAGCTTCAAAACATGTTAAAAATATACTCATCCTCCATTGTTTTTGTTAATTTTTCAAAAGCAAGGTTGATTGATTATCTACCAGGAGAATCATTAACATCACCAATCATGTTTTCATGGATAAGAAAGAAATTTTTATGTTCCTCTCAACAGATGTACAAGAAATTCAACCCATTCATTTTTAAAATACTCAAAAAGGGGCTGGAATCTATAATAGTACATGTGCTCAGCTCATGTGAGGTTCAGGATTCAGTCTCCAGCAGTGTTCATAAAAAGCACACAATGGTCTTGTACTTTGTAAAGATTTGTCAGTTGTATTATTTTAATAAAACACTAATCAGCCAGTAGCCAGGCAGAAAGTATAGGTGGGGTGACCAGGCAAGATGTAGAGGAAGGGTGACCAGAACAGGAAACTTCTGGGAAGAGGAAAAGCTGAGTCTGCAGTCGACACAGAGGAAGCAAGACGAGAATTCCTCACTGATAAAAGGTACCAAACCACATGGCTAACACAGACAAGAATACTGGATTAATTTAAGATGTAAGAATTAGTTAATAAGAAGCCTAAGCTAATAGGACAACCAGTTTATAATTAATGTAGACCTCTGTGTGTTTCTTCAGGGCTGAACAGCTGCAGGATCAGGCAGGACAGAAATCTCTGTCAACAAAATGGTACCAACATGGACAACCATATCCACATAAAGCCTGAGAGAGTTTGGGAAGGAATTCTAGGCACAAAAAAACACAGTTAAGCATGGCTTTTTGATAGCAGCATTTTCTCAGGTGGGCTCTGTTTTCTAGAGGTAAGTGCATCTCATTTAAGAGAGGCTTTCTGACTCAGCTTTAGCTGCAAAAGCCTTGCGGCTCTTTTAAGAGGCCCCACCACCAAACACCTGAATGGTGTTTAAGAATAGTGACAGCATGCTTCTTGGTGGTGGCAGGGACCTTGAAACTCCATAGAGTTGTGGCAATAAACATGGCTCTGGCTGGTACCTCTGTCATGAGGCTAGACTCTCAGAAAGCTACAGAATGTCACTGATCTAGCCATCAAAGCCATGGCTTTAATCCTAGCCATATTGCTTAGCAAATTAAAGACTCATGTGGTCAGAAAAAGAGAGATATACAGTAAAGATAGATTTATAGATGAAAAACCCATTTAAATTGTTTGCAATGTGTTTAAAAATCAATGTATGCTTGAGAGAGAAAAGGGATAAAGTCCTTCAAAAAGAAAGAAAAAGAGTAGTTGAGTGTGGTGGCACACACCTTTAAACCCAACACTTGGAAGACAGAGGCAGGCGGATCTCTGTGAGTTCAAGGACAACCTGCTATACAGAGTGCCAGGACAGCCAAAGATGCACAGAGAAATATGGTCTCAAAATAACCAAGAATTGAAAAAGAAATATAGTTTAAAATAAAGCCACATAAAGATGGAAAATACACAGAAAGTCTGGATACTGTATGTTATTATGTTGTCTATAAGTTGTTTGACAGCTGAGGAAGGAACAACAGCTGCTAAAAGACATTTGATTACAAATGCTCCTGGATTAATCCAACATATATATTTTGAAAATGCCTTGACTTCAATATTTAAGTCAAAAGACATGTTACTACGGACAAGAGGTTTTGCTTTTGTTTTCACAGGAAATGAGAAGCTGTGTATTCATTATGGGTTAAGAAAAATCAGGTTTGATCAAGGAAGACTCACTGAAGAATTTCCAATAGGAGCAGATGGTCCATATTATCCAACATTTCAGAAGACCTCTGTTGGAGTTTCCTCTGAGTTCTACATTCAGAACAGTTTCAAGACTGCTGGCTGAAGCCTCACAGAATTCTCCAGTCAGGACTTGATCATAATTCTAAATTTTCTTTTGGTCTCCATAAGAAGTTCAGTGCCCCAATCAGCAGGAAGTAGCCTAGAAAACTATGCCCACACTCCCCAATAATGGATTATGGATGTTTGTCTTTGTTTAGAGTGCTAGTTACAAGTTATGGATAATGGTCAGGAAAAAGCTAAATAAAGGAAACTGGTTTTAGAGTTCTTGTTTTGGAAAAATGGGGTGGGGAAGAATTGCTCTGGGACAATGGTCTTGTGGTGTGGGAGGTCCTTCTGTCTACGTGTTGCTTTTACTGGTTAATAAATAAATAACTGCTTTGAGCCTATGGCAGGTAAGAAAAGAACTAAGTGGGGAAAGCTGGGCTCGATGCTGGGAGAAAGGAAGGGGGAGTCAGAAAGAAGCCATGGAGCCACCCACGACAGACACTGGGAACATAACCCAGTAAGCCACAACCACATGGCAGTATACAGATTAATAGAAATGGGTTAAATTAATATAAGAGTTAGCTAATAAGAAGCTAAAACCACTGGGCCAAACAGGATTTAATTAATACAGTTTCTGTGTGATTGTTTTTGGGTCTAAGCTAGCCAGGCAGCCAGGAACCAACAAGCAGCCCTCCTCCAACAGTCTTGTATTAATTTCATAAAATGCTGATTGGCCAATAGCCAGGCAGGAAGTATAGGCAGGGCAAACAAAACAGGAGAATTCTGGGAAGAGGAAAGGTTCAGTCTGCAGTCGTAACCCAGATGCAGAGGAAACAAGATGAGAATGCCTCACTGATAAAGGATACCAAGCCACATGGCTGACACAGATAAGAATTATGGGTTAATGTAGGATGTAAGAGTTAATAAGAAGCCCAAGCTAGTAGGTCAGCTAGTTTATGATTAATGTAGACCTCTGTGTGTTTCATTGGGACTGAACAGCTATGAGACCTGGTGGGACAGAAACCTTTGTCAACACAAGAAAGCTAAAGAAATGGCTCTGTGGTTAAAAGCACTGACTGCTCTTCCAAAAGACTCAGGTTCAATTCCCAACATCCATATCATAGCTAACAGTAACCTGAAAATCCAGTCCCAGGGGGCTGATGACCTCTTTTAGCCTCTGTGGGTACCACATACATGTTATATGTAGCCATGCACACGAACAAAGTAATTAAAAGCATAAAATAACTTTTAAAAACTAAAAGGCATGTAAAAGCTTTCAATAGAATATGTATTAGGTATTAACATGTATGTGTGAATAAGTATATGTATGTGTGTACGTGTAATTTACCACCACAGCAATATCTTAATGGCGGAAACCCAGATGTTGGGTTTACATACAGTTGTAGTTTTCAAAATTCATTTTGAAGTTTGGGTGATATATGCACGTGTTGGTATGTGTGCACCACCATCGCCTGGAAAGTTTAGTTTTTAATAGTAGAAGACTGAAACAAACAGAGGATGCTGGATAAACTCATATCCACCAATTCAGTGTTGCAAAATTTAAAAAAGGGAAGGGGGATGAATAATACTCTATGTACATACTACTGTGACAGAAATGGGAGTTGGAGGAATGTATTTTGCATGTAGGTCAGATTTAAATTTGTCAGAAAGCAGCCTGTACTAGGTTTATACAAAAAAAAAAAAAAAGACTGGTCTTCTTTTTAGAGACATGGTTTATATAGCTCAGATCAGCCTCAGATTTACTATGCAGAACAGATGGGTTTTAAGTTCAGGCTCCTCCTTTCTCATGTCTTCCAAATGTTGGGATTACAGGCCTCCACCCCTACACATGGCTATACACTGGCTTAAATGGTATTGTTTGGGTGACCCAAAAGTTATCTCACCTTAGAACCCGAAAATGTAACCTTACTTAGAGTCTTTGCAAAAGTAATTAATTAAAAATCTCAAGCTAGGATCATCATGGATTAGCCATGTGACCTAAAATCTAATGACACGTGTTCTTACTGGAGACAAACTAAGTGACATGGGGATTAGGAAAGTGATTAGAGGAAAGCTGTTAGAACAACCACTACAGAGGTGTGTGTGTGGGTTTGTGTATGTGTGTGCCTGAGCAATCGCATGCCTGTGTGTGCGCGCCAGCATGAGCACACACTGTCTGCAGAGTCGGGGATTAAACTGTCAGCCTTGTGTATGTGACACAGCTGGTTTACTGCTGAGCTACACTTACAGTCTCTCAGATATATTTTTATACTAAAAAATCAAGTGAGTTCACCCACTGAGACAGGTTGCCTGAGCTAATGGGAGCTCACTGACTCCAACTGGACTAGGAGTGAACAAGCACAGGATCAAATTAGTCCCTCTGAATGTGGTTGACAGTTGTATGGCTGGGGCAGAGGGGCCACTGACAGTGGCACTGGGATTTGTCTCTACTGCATGTACTGGCTCTTTGGGATCCTATTCTCTTTGGATGTATATCTTGCTCAACCTAGATGTAGTAGGGAGGGCCTTGGACTTGCCACAGGGCTGGGTGCCTTACCCTCTTTTAGGATTGGAGGGGGTGGAGTGGAAGGGTCTGTGAAGGGAGTGAGAGAAGGGGAGGGAGTGGGAATTTGGGTTGGTTTTTTTTAAGTAATAAAATAAAATAATAAAGAGAATATAATGCTGTAAAAAATAAAAAATTAAGTGGAGAATGTTACTGTGAAAGGGAAAAGACTCAAATGTAATTATGCACATATTTGGGTGCTTATATTCATGTGTACTTATCTGTATATATTTATTTGTGTGCAGACAAGTGTGTGTTCACGAGCAATACAAATAAAAGCTTTTAAAAATGATTATCTAAGCCGGGCGGTGGTGGTACACGACTTTAATCCCAGCACTCAGGAGGCAGAGGCAGGCGGATCTCTGTGAGTTCGAGACCAGCCTGGTCTACAAGAGCTAGTTCCAGGACAGGCTCCAAAACCACAGAGAAACCCTGTCTCGAAAAACCAAAAAAAAAAAAAAAAAGAAAGAAAGAAAAAGATTACCTATAAAGAAAGAAAAGAAGGCAAAAGGGCAAAAATAAAAATAAGATAAAAATAAGTCTTCTTTGGATAGACTTCACATTGCATATTTGTCTTTGGAACTATGTCAACATTTTAGATAGCAATAAAAATTTTTAAAGTAAGTTGACTTTACATTCCTAATAAGACATACCTTAAGGTTGAAGAGACTACAGAAAAAAATCCCAAATGGTTTCTGTCAAGTTGGGACCATAGGCCCCAGCTCCTCGCATCTATCCCATCCCCCAGACCTGGTCTGGACTCCAAATCCCAGCAGGACAGGTCCCGACCCCATCCCCAGGGAGGGAGGGGTCAGGACCACTTTTTCCCCCAGGGTATTTATTTATTTTATTTTATTTATTTATTTATTTATTTATTTATTTATTTATTTTTGGTTTTTCAAGACAGGGCTTCTCTGTGGTTTTGGAGCCTGTCCTGGAACTAGCTCTTGTAGACCAGGCTGGTCTCGAACTCACAGAGATCCACCTGCCTCTGCCTCCCAAGTGCTGGGATTAAAGGCGTGCGCCACCACCGCCCGGCTATTTTTTTTTTTTTTATTTTTATTTTTTTTTTGGTTTTTCAAGACAGGGTTTCTCTGTGGTTTTGGAGCCTATCCTGGAACTAGCTCTTGTAGACCAGGCTGGTCTCGAACTCACAGAGATCCGCCTGCCTCTGCCTCCCGAGTGCTGGGATTAATCCCCAGGGTATTTAAATGAGCTCCCCAAAGAGGAACACGAGGTCTCCTGATCTCCTCTTGCTCCTGCAGCTTCCTGGTTCCCCCTCAGGGCCACCAGAGAGCACGCAGAACTCCCATTAAACCTGGATATTTCTTAATTTGGCTTGTTTTGATTTGGCTTGATTAGAAATTTTGCATCGGCAGGGAGCTCATGTTAGAAAATATTCCTAACAGTTTCCAGTAATTCTATTGCCAGTAGAATTGTTGGTCTTATTCTCAAACTGTGTGCATGTGTTTACATGATATAGGTTAAAATAAATGGTGGAGCGATATTCTAGCACTGCCATTCATTTTCCCCTAGGAAACCATTTTTAAAAATCTAAAAATAGGATCTGCAGAGCCAGCTCAGTAGTTAAGAGCATTGGCTGCTTTTCCAGATGTCTTGAGTTCAATTCCCAGCAACCACATGGTCGCTCACAGCCATCTGTAATGAAATCTGGTGCCCGCTTCTGGCCTGCAGGCATATATTATGAATAAATTAATTTAAAAAAATCTAGAAGTCATGACCAGCCTAGTAGCAATAAAGACCTCTAACAACAAAATATGTTGCCCTGAGAAAATGGTTAGTTCCTGTCCTGGGGCATTGAGTTGTGCAGGACAGTGGTGATGAGGCCATTTCAGACTACTAGGCTCAGAACAGAAGGACACAGAAGCTGGGCAGATTTCTCAAGTCAAAGATGGGTGAATTTGAGCACTAGGGACAAACCCAGTGCACTGAAACACTAGGCAGTTTCACATACATGTGTTAGTAATAATGACGGTAAAGATCTCAGAAATAAACAACAAAAACAAATTGCTTACCACTGTATAGTGGTAGTATGATTTGCTTTTTTGAAAACCAGTAGGGAAAAAAATCAAGCATTTATCATGCCTATCCCACAGAAACTGTTTTCACAGGGTATCCAAACAGATAAGCTTCTCCTTTAACTATTTCGATTCATGATTTAAACAAACAAACAAAAACAAACAAGCTAGACTCAGAAGATTACCATTAACTAATCCTTAGGGGACCACTTGGCTCTAGGTCTTATCAACAGTAGTTGACTTTACAAAAAAGTACAAGATATTGTAAGTCATGAGATGGTGACCATATGGAAATCTTACCAGTCATCCCTCTCAAAAAAGGAAAGAAATGAAAATGAACTTCAGTGTGATCAAGCTTCCAGATTTGACTACAGTTGAGGAGTGGTTTCTTCTGAGTTAAAACAGTCTATCCCGGAAGAGTGAAATATGTACTCTACCACTGATCTAAATTCCCAGCACCATTTTTTCATTTTTTTAAAAGACTCCATTAAATTATATATTCTCAAAAAAAAAAAAACCACAACCCACACATTTTAGTTTGTTCTTAAGGCAGGTTAGTTTAATTTTATAGAAGAAATACTTTCAAACGATACAGATGACACAATCATAGAAAACAGCGACAAAACAAAGAGATGAATACTGATTCTAACTTATTCCCACAACACAAGATTACTTATTTCAGCAATAATCACCAAAGTCTGACAATGCAATTATTAGATAAAGCAGAAAAACCAAATTCCCTTTTATACTTGGCGCTGTTTTCAGAGACCCTGGTGGCAGAATTTGTGTTGTTGCTTGACCAGAGCTGCCCAGAGAGAGTAGTTTTCTTTCTCACCAGGCTAAGCATACATACAAACTCACACAGCAGATGGAAACCTCCCCCAAACCCCTAAAGCCCACAGCCTTTCATTTGTCTGAAGTGGGTAATATATTCTGGGCATGGTAGTTTGAAGATGTTGGCAGCTGCCAGAAGGAAGCAAGTGACGGTGTTGCGTACCATGTCTGGTAACAGCTAACATGCAGCAAACAGTCTATATAACACACCTGGACACTTCACCTTTGCAAAGCCAGATGGCAGGGAGAGATATTATGGAAAGGTGTCAAACCCAGGTGCTCCTCCCTAGACTGATTTCAAAGCAGGGGCTGCATGTATTTCCTGTTGGGCATGAGTAGGAAGACAATGCTCCCCATAGAAATTGGTATAAGGTAGGCAGTGATATTTCTGAGAAGTATGTCTGTTTATTTTATTTTATTTTTTATTTTTTGGTATTGGCATAGTAGGTTTTCCTCAGCTGCTCCCTAATTTGAGTTGGCAGAAAAGCTACCTCATTCCAGGTAGAGAGTGGGCTGGGAAGAGTTGTCTCTGTGAGGCAGTATCAGCCAAAGTTGGCTCTGGCTGGAGGTTAAGGTCCTAATATTCTGCAGGCATAGGAGTGAGTCTGCTGAGTAATGCTGCTTGCTACTGGCAGTGCTTTAAGATTGGCACCTTGGGTCTCTACCACTATTATAGGTTCGTACAAAAAGGAAATTGGTGGGGATGGGAAGCAAGGCTAGAAACAGGAATGCATAGCAAGAGATGACAACTGTTTAAAACAAGGTTTTCAGTCTTACCACCACTGACAAATTCCATTGTCTGTGATTGGTCACATGTCAGTGAAATGCTTTTACAAAATTCATTCTCAATAAATCAAAACATGAAAGTAGGTTATACAAGGGAAGAGGTTATAGGATGAGAAAGGAGACCTGATTAAAAGGGGGGCATTTCCAAGGAGGGACAGGAAGATCTAGGAAGAGAGTTCTGTTTTCTTTGACATTTCCTGTGATTACTTCATTTAATTCATTCAAGGCCTCAGAAAGAAAACACATTTATGTAGAATAAATGTGTGCTAGGCAAACTAAATTGTTTGGCATTTAAAAGAATCATGGCATATTTTTATTCCATTAAATTTTCCCTCATTAGCTAGCTCTAAGATTCCACGAGGAATAATGGTTCACTCCAATATGAGAGAAGCATTCTGATGTAACCCAAATATTCTCCTGACATGACTTGCTGGTTAAGCCATGTTACCCACATGCCCTTCTCTCCACACACACAAAAAGCACCTTCAAAGGTTACGTCTCTGCCTTTAGTAGCTGCTGTATTCGTTCTTTTCACTTTCCTTCACAAAACAGTAGGGTAGTGGGAAAGTATTCCCACCCTGCTGTCTGTCAGACCGGTCAGAGGTGGCAAAGGTAGCTGCACATGCTGTGACAAATGTACGCAATGTGAACAGCCACCAGTCACCAGTGGACAGGCAGGCTGAAACCTGGGATGCCGGAGGCTCTGTTGCCAGCTTCAGACTTGTGGTAAGCACAGAAAGATGCATTAGATGACAACACAGCAATGAGGAGCCATCAGTGCCCAGCACACTGAGCCCTACAATGCATACACAGCTTGCATAGTATGACTGAACCACTGCAGTTGATATTTTAACATAACACACAGAGAGTGAAAGTGTACAATATACATGGTAAATGCACCTATGAGAAACTGATACATGTGACAAATTCAGCACATAGTGTTTGTGTTTCAGGTGTCAGAAACAAAACCGGCCCCAAGTTCCATTCTACTGCATGACAAATACTGAAGAACAAAATTTCAGTCTTAAAATACACCTTAAAGTCAGTATTTTCCTTCAAGGAAAAAAAGTACTATAAATAAATTACAATACAGTGAATTTGCCTGAACTCACTTCGTTTCTGTCTTCCAGCCTTTAAGTCAAATAAAACAGCGTAAAAACTGTACACTCTTAACATGATAGTTGATCTTTTATAAAATAACCTGTCTTCAGAGATGTCGATTTCACAACAAGGAAAAACCAAGCCCTGTTGCCGTCACTATTATAAAATATATATGTATAGATATATGTTTTTTTTACAAAATGTGTATATTAATAGCTTTGCACAAATATTTTAAAGACAAATTTAGCTAATCTAAGAACTTCATGAAAATAAAACAGGCAGATAAATACTTCATGTGCACAATGCACTACATCAAACGTCGTCAGCTGGGAGAGGAGGTATGTTAATCCTTGGTCTCGTAAAAAATGCTATCTTCTCCCTAGGATTGGAAAGAATTATATGTTAGAAGTGGTTCTTAAAAGGCTATGGTTGTAGCTCAGTGGCAGAGTATGTCTAGTTTATGCCAGGCCGTAGAATCATTCAAAGCAAAGGTGAGTAGGGGAGGGCTGAACTTAAATCGCCAGTGACAATGGTATGTATAAAGCCCTCTGGTGTGCTTATCTTTAGTGGCTAAAATACTAATTAGAATGTAGTAGGTGCACAGGAAATACTTGTTCTATTAAGAAATGAATAAGAAGATGAAAAGTGTATAAATGAGTTCTAAATCAAATTTAGGGTAAGAAGTTATACTACTTAATGTAGTTATGTCAAGAATATGAATATTAAAGATTTCAAAACATGAAGGCTGAAAGTCAAGCATAGCATTTAGCAATAAAAAGGGCTGACACAGGCAAATGTTACAATATGGATGACCTGCAGAAACCTGATGCTAAATGCAATGATCAAGACTCAGAAAACTACATGGGGCATGATCCCATTAATAGGAAATGTGCAGAGGATGCAAATGCAGAGAGACAGGGAGCAGGATGCTCACTGCTCCTTGGCAGGGCTCAGAGAGGGGGATGGGCTTGACCACCAAGAGGGTATGAAGACAGTGTTTAAAAACCAAATGGAGGGAGTAGTAGCAGCATGACATTATTGATGCAGCAAATGCTATTAACTTGTTTGTTTTAAATGTGTTCATTTTATACTTTTTGAATTTCACTATAATTTTTTACAGCCACAAAGAATACAGATATAATGGTGCAATTAATTCTTCCATGAAAACTTTACTTGCTGTTACAGGTAAACCCAATCTATGCAATTAAAATCTAAGACAATAGTGAGTCTAATGTGGGAAAGTAGATGTTGACAAAAGCTTGATCCTGTGACAAGTCTTTGATCACTAAATTATATGATATACATGTTTTACAGTTTGTAGATTTTATTTTAGTTAATTAAAAAGGAAAGGTGACAAGAATGTGTGTATGTATGCAAATTAGTTACCTACAGTAGCAAATGTTCAGAAAGCAGCATCTGGTTAATAAAATAGAGCAACTGCGTGAATTATAGATAAAACATTATGTTCAAATAAGTTACCAAAGTATGTAGCATCCTGGGATATTTTAATTTTTAAACAACAGACTTCCATATTATGATTACAGGTGACATAAAAAAGTATAAAGTATAAAAATTAGAAGAAAACACCAAAATGTTATTAGTGGCAGGACATGCTGTTTATAGTAGATACCTGATGACTGTGCCTTTTGTATTAACCCATGTGCCATGGTGATAGGAAAGCAGTGAGCCGTAATATTGGGCACAGGGTCCACTTCCCCCCTACCTAAAGGTCTGCACTTGGATGGGCTCCTTATGGTTCTGCCCTCTCAGCTGGTAGATCTCTTTGGAAGCCTTCTTCAGCATCTTCTCAGCTACCTGTTCTTGATGGTAGTCAAGTTTGGTCTGTCTGGTCTGCAACAAAAACATTTAATGAGCAAGACTTTCTACTGCTACCTAGAAAAAAAAAAAAAAGAATGGCCGGGCAGTGGTGGCACAGGCCTTTGATCCCAGCACCCAGGAGGCAGAGTCAGGTGAATCTCTGAGTTTTAGGCCAGCCTTGTCTGTTACACAGAAAAACCCTATCTAGAAATCCCCCCACACCCAATAATGAATGCCTTCACTTCTATGCCTGGAGTCCAGAAGATACAACACCAGCCACAAAGATCCTCAAGAAAGGCCAGCCCTTTCTGTAACCAGAGGAAATCTTCACAGAAATGCCTGTAGGTGGTTGCAGTGGCTGGAGCCAGGCCTGTCAGAATGTGGCCCCAGGACATTCTTCACACAAGGCAGGAAGGACCTGGGGGCCCTACACTCACCTCAAAGAACCTCTAGGTGTCCACTGGTACCACCATAAACGTGCATAGTAGGGGAGAATGTCATAAAACAAGTCCCAGGATCTTTTCAATTACTACATCATTATAGGAACACTCACAACTAGAGCTCAGGTAGGCAATCATGGATAAAAACAGCTGGGGAGTTCTAAAAGGAGTCTAAAGCAGGCCCTTGGCCCTCTTACCTGTCTTTCTGCTTCCTTCAGTAGGCTACGGAACCGCTCATCTCGGAGCACCCAGTGTGGAAGGTCAGTCTGGCCCCGCAACTGGGCATCTTCCAGACGCTGCCTCAGATCCCGGAGGGTTCCAATCTCCTCATTCAGCTGCCGCTGCCGAGTCCTCGAGGCCTGGAGGTCCAGCTCCAGGTCCAGGGAGGTACGGGCCATGAGCTCTGCCAGAGATGACCTGCAGGGCTGTGGAAAGCAGGCAGGGGGCACCATTGAGCTTGCAGGCATCACCTTCTGGAAGGTTCTTCCACAATTAACAGGAGATGGCTATGATACAAGAATTTCTTTAAGCACAACCTATCCCAAATCCACATTTTAAAAAACTAGATTCTGGAGCCAGGCAGTGTGGTACACACCTTTAATCCCAGCACTAGGGAGGCAGAGGCAGGTGGATCTCTGAGAGTTTGCGGCCAGTCTGTTCTACAAGAGCTAGTTCCTGGACAGGTTCCAAAGCTACAAAGAAACCTTGTCTCAAAAAACAAAACAAAACAAACAAACAAACAACAACAACAAAAAGATTCTGGCAAGATTAAATCTCTACTTCAATATTAAAATTAGGAACAACAAACCTTTTTCTTTAATAATGACCTACAACTGTGTTTGTAAATATATACAGCAACAGTCCCTTATATATATGCAGCCGACAGGATAAAAAAATGAACATACTTAGAAATGCCATTTCAAAATGTATGTCTAAAGCAGCAAAATGTGCATTTTCTTTGGTTTTTATATTTCATTTTTGACTTACATCTGAAAAGTACAACTGGCAACACACAAAAGTGATGTAATGTTTAAGACAGAGGGGAAATACTAAATACACAAAAGCAGGAAAGTCTGGTGTTTCTGGCATCCAAAGGGTCAAGGTCAAGAGAACATAGGACAGTAACAAAGAATGACTCAGTTCACAATGTTCACGCTGCTGCTGTTCAGACACAACTTTGCAGCCCAATCATATGCTTTCTTAGATTTCTCAATCTGAAACTAATCTGTATACCAACATCACATGGGAATCTTGGATTTTTAAAAATATTGATTCCAAAGGATGCTTGCCCAGAAAAGACAGGGACTTACCTAGTACCTTACAAACTATAACTTTTAAAGCTGGCATGGTAGAAAGAGAAGAAAAAAACCTTGGCAAGTAAAAGCAATGAAAGCTATAGGACAGTTCTTTGTAGAAGCATGCTGTATGCTGAGAAACTCAGGTCTAGAGGTTAAAGAGATGCTAAATGTTGAGCACCATGTACTGCTCTTGTAAAGAACCTGAATTGAGTTCCCAGTACCCATGCCAGAAGGCTTACAAACTGCCTATAACTCAGTCTCCAGGGGATCAGGCACCCTTCCCAGGATTCCACAGCATGTGCACTCACTTATGCACATATTCCCACCCGTGACATATTCCCACATACATACACATACACATAATTAAAAGTAAAAATAAATCATAAAAAGAAGCCCAAATTTGCCAACCCTATATATCATTTTCTGTCAAAAATGAAAAATAACATCATGTAGAAATGATTATTCATTTAGTGAACTAAGAAAATAATGATCACAAGTGATATAGAATCATCAAGAAATGTTAATAGCATTATGCCACTATTACATTTTATAAAGAAGTTACAAAGAAATAAAAATATTGTCATTTAATTAATGTGGCTTTAACCATTTGCTAAAATAATACATTTATAAAGAGGATTATAAAAGCTATGGAGAAACCCTGTCTCGGAAAATAAAAAAAAAAATAAAATAATAAAGAGGATTATACAAATAAAACAGAGTGGATATAGATTCCATATTAGTTTCTGTAGCACACACCTGTTTGTAGCGAAGGGTTCGCCTTTCCAAAGTATTTCGAACAAAGTGGGACTTCCTGGGCAGTGTTGAACTGTCACTGTCACTACGATAAAGCTGCACCAAAAAGAATGATATTCAGAAACAAGTTATGAGACATTTTCTATTCATTAGCTGTGTATTCCAAATGGGATTCTTTTTTTTTAAACTTCTCCCAGGCATTTAAAACTCTGGACCTAGAGAAGAGTTAAGGGAAAACAAAGACAAAACCCAAACCAAATGAAGCAAACAAAACTGCCAACCTGGTCTTCTTTCATGCTTGTCAACTTAACCACATGGACTTTCTACACTGATCAGATCAACCATACTTCTGTGCTATCCATACCAACTACAATTTGATATTAGGTAAGATGCTTATAAAAGCAGGTACTGTCTTCAGTATGTTTCACTGTTTAGCAATCATTCACATTTGCTTTTTATTTCTGGTTTTAGTAAAATGGCTTTCTGGAAAAAGAGACTCATTCCTGGTAGAAGGGCAAGCCAACATTCACCAAGCCCTGCTGTGTGAGTCAAGGGAAAGGTGTGGTTTCAAAGAGGGAAATAAAGACTACTTCTTTATGGGAGCCCCTACGGATCTCATGTAGTAATGGATCAATGGCTGTCTGTGTGAGTGCCCAAGTTTTGCCTTCCCAGTTTTATTTTTTTGTACCAGTTTACAGCAGATATTCAGGAAACGCAGTGGCAGAGAAGCTTACTTGCCCTGTGGTCATACCAACATGCATATAAACAGCAAGGCTTCTAACACCATCACCAATAAATACAGTCTTTTTAATGCAGGGAACAGAGCTCAACCAAGCAGCTGTCAGTCTTCCTCTAAGCAGCAAACTCTGCCCCACTACCACCCAATTGCCAAAAAGCACCCGAATCGGTTTCCTGGTGGTTCTGCCAGAGCAGAGGCTACAAATAGACCATGAGGATGGTATTTAGATGAGTATGTCCAATGACCTCTATGAGCATCATGACCATTTTCCCTTAAAAACCCTTTCACTATCCAGATCAATGGTGTTATTGTCATCCTGGTCCTGCCTATTCAGCTCAAACTAACTGTACTCCTTTCAATGACTACAGTAGCTTGGACCACCTACCTGCTGGTTCTCAATCCATGTACACATCAGAACTTCAAAAGTTCTAATTCTTATGTCCCACCTGTGTCAGTGACAAGTGTCTAGGAGTAGGACCTGGGTGTCAGTATTTAGTAAAGCCTTCCAATGTGATTTGACTGCATATATCCACCATTCCCGAAAGTATAATGAATTGGAATGCACTCCTTAGAGCCTACAGGCTTCAAATTCTGGTACCTTGCTGCTCAGCCACTCAACCATGCTTCAGAACTTCTAAGGAACATGTTAGTACAACCTACAGATCTCTATGCAACTCAAGACTGTTCCCATTCTGACTTGCTGGTTTTGAGGCTGATGTCACAACATTTACCTTGCCTCTATGAGATGGAACACATAGAATAGTGAAAATCTGTGGGAGGTACAATTCAGAGGAAACCCAGAAATCAACAGGCTCAGAGCCAGGTGGCAAGCTGAGTTCCTAGCACTCAAGTTTATCTCCAATCATATATGGTGTTCATTCATTCATTGGTATGTCTTGTGAGAATACGCATGTCTTTTAGCAGAAATAGTAAAAATGAGAACTTGACAAAGAGAATGAAGAAGAAAATGTTGCAGACAAGGGTAGATGAAATTCAACTCACCCTGCAAACATACTGGCTTCTTGCTCCTGGTGAGAAGGTCTGTGAGCGCACAATGGTGCTGCTGCGGACGAAGGGAGATCCTCGGGCACGGCGGCTAAGCCTTTCCTTGTGAACACTCACTGGTTCCTCTAGCAAAAGGTCTTCTGTGGTGGTCTCTTTGTCAACCTAGGTAGTAGTCTTTCTGTTACTCCCATAATACAAATGATACATTTAGTGTGAACAACCTCCTCTCCGAAGGAGAGGCTAGTCTACCTGCCTTTTTAAAACTACCATGCAAAAGTGGCATTGTAAAAAGGCATAGTAGTTTGGTTTCTCACTCCTTACTCCTATTCAACTCTGTTTTTCTATTTTTGGAGACAGAATCTATGTAGCCAAGACTGGTCTGAAACTCACTGCATACTACATGTTGACCTTGAACACATGGCAATCTTGCTGCCTTATCCTGCAAGTGGTATGAGAAAACGAACTACCAGAATGCACTGAAGAAATGCCAGGCTATTTTCCATAGAAATCATACCATTTCACAACCTAATCCTTTCCAAAACATAAATGTAAATAAAGAAAGGGGAAAACATCAACACACCTCCACAGCCACTCATTTGGTAGCCACTTCTCCAGGTTATAAGCAGTAGAAGAGCAGCAATTCCTGGAAGCCTGGTCTAAAACACCTGTTCTAATCTGCTTCACCCAAGGGGAGGGTTCATACTGCTGTTTCAGGCACCTTGGTGGTAGCATGTTCAGAATATTTATCTGAATAGTTAGGGTAATAGCATTTAAATGAGGTATAGATACAATGTCAATTGCTCAAAACATATTTGTCCCTGAAGATGGAAAGGGATCACCACAGAATGGTGTAAAAAGCTCCCCTTTTATGTTACAGCTCTCTTTTCCTTATAATCTATGGGTGATGAACATTTATGTAAGACCTACTGTGCCCACGTTAAGTTCTTACAGATCTTAGGCAATGCTACTGTTCAGCATTTAGTAATACAGAGCCCTTGCTTAGCTATTGTCTTCAAATGCCACACATTTCCATTGCTATTAGTGAGTACATGTTCTACTCCTACATGTAAGTATGTCAATCTAGCTTCCTACAGTGCACTCACCTCTCTTCTACTCTGTCCCTCACACTTTCCATAATAAGTATTGGGACATACCCCCCTCTCCTTCTAGGACCGACCAGGTACTGTACATACATTCAAAGGTCCTTTTGACACTTTCTACTTACCTTTAGAGGCAGGAGTTGGAGTTTCTCAGGGTTGTAAGAATCTACCTGGCCAGTAAACACATGCCCATGGATGGAGTCCACACCAGTGTAACAGGAGTCTGGGTAGTTGGGGCTGGTCTGGGTGCAGTTGCTACAGCCACTATCAACTGAGTCAGCCTGCCAACTCCTAAAGGTAAACATTGCAATAGCCCATGAAAAGTTCATCAGAGCTGATGATGCCTTTCATAGATGTCTGAAGAGCAGAGCAGCAGAAAGAGCAAAGAAAACCTGTTTCTGTTCAGTGACTAAAGACCACTGCTATTCTCATAAAGTAGGACTATTTCTGGTCTCTAAGGAAGACAGTACTTATATTTCTCTATCACCCAAATGGAGTCACTTAAGGTACCAAAATCTCTAGCAGAAAATTCCCTCAAATGTGCTGTTTAGCCATTAACAGAATACGTTATTCTTTTGCCAGATGCTCCAAAAGCACATTTCTGTCTAAACTAAATTCAGGAAAAATCAGGTGAAGAAACTGAACTTCACAAAGACAATATTCTTCATGGAAATCTGTGGAAGGAATTTAATATGCAAATGGCTCCATAGAGGATCAGTCAAGCCACTTCACCAGAGGTGCTCATTCACCTGAACTATTCATCCATTTCTCACAGTCCTTTACAGTCGAGGAGTCACTAACAGGCCACTTCAAGCAGTAACAGAAAGAGAAGTTGCCTGGTTATGTAATAATATGCTTCCATGAGGAGTGTGTCCAGAAGAGGAAAGTTCACAGAGGCAAAATGAATTTGTGTTAGAACAGGGTCAGAGGGAAGGAGCAATGCAGATGACTGATAATGGAGGTGGTGGATGGTATTTTCATTTTATGACATTTTTCTCCATAGCTGAGTTTGGTTAAAAAAAACATGGCATACTGAAGTTATACCTCAAATTAGTGAATTGCACACTGCAAATTGCAGATAAATGAAATCTCTATAAGGTGGGTTATAACAATAACAATGGAAGTGTAGCTCAGTGGTATAATACCTGCCCACTGCCCAGCATGTACAAAGCCTTAGGTTTAATTCTCAGTACCCTAAAAGAAATGAAACATAGAACAAAAAGCTTAAAGAACTTTGAGTCAGGGATAGTGGCATATGCCTATAAGCCTAGCACTCAGAAGGCTTTAGCAAGAGAACTCCAAAGCCACTTTGGGCTAAATACTAAAAACCCATTTCCAAAAACCAAAAGGGGGAGGAACTTTGTTATCATTAGTCTCAGCAGAGGGGAGTCCTAAAGAGAAATCCTGGAATTAAAGGAAGAGGACTGAGCACAAAGCTCTGGGTATTTCTCCAGTTCAGATCACCAGGAAATTCCCCACCAGAATCTGGCTCCTGAGCAATGGTATGGTAGCATCACCCAGAACATTCTAGAGAGGCAAAGAGGAGAAACACAACTTGCATCTATAAACACTCCCCTGAGAGCCATGTTGACTGGCACTGGGAAGACTAACCTGTCTGCAAGAACTTCATTTCACCTCCCTAAGGTACTGACAGAAAGAGTTCTGCCTCTTACTGTGGCCTTAGAAGGGCAGGGGACTATTCACTCACCTCTCAGATACAGCCTCTCCCTGCTCTTCCTTGCGCTCCATCTCCAGAATCTCCTCCTCAGTATATTCCAGCTTTACACGCTCCTCTGCAAGCTCTTTCTCCACAGCTCGTAGCTGTGCTGTGGTTCTGGCCAGCAGCACTGTCACTGCATCCTGAAGAAGGAAAGGATGCTTCAGAGAACCAGATAATCTCTTGGCCACACAGAAGAACAAACCCCACCATTCACAGCAACATACTGTTCACCTTGTGCCTACAGCTCTATGTCCACAAATTAGTACAAATCATAAACATGTTTGCATTAAAAATTTGTTTTCAGAAAGTGGCCTTGTGTATGACCATGTTCCCATCTGATTCCTTCCCTTGAAATTCCTTCAATGATAACACATGCTGACTTTTAGTCTATAAGGAAACTTCTTAGAAATGAATACCTGGAGCAAAGCCAGTCTCAAAGTCAAGAAAACAGTCATAATTGGCTCCTTGAGCCAGGGCCATGTACCGTCTTTCCGGAGCTTGCCTGCGTGGTGTCCCGTGTGGTACTCTCCATAACTCGCACAGGTTCTTTTGGCCTAGGAGGCTCAGGGCTGGCAAAGACCTGTACAGGATACCAGCGCAGCTGCATGTCGCTTGAATTGTCACAGTCGGCCAAGTTTATCTGAGCAATTCCCTGCATGGGTGTTAAAAATAAAATCCAGAACCAGTCTTTTATGATGTTATTTCATAACTGTGGTCCCTTAATATAGAAAATTTGACTGCCAGAACCCACACAGTAGAAGGAGAATGAAAATGTTCCTCTGACCCCCACATATGCACTGTGCCACGCACGTCCTCACTCCTACTTGCCTCACCCCCATACAATGTATATACAAAACATAAATGAGGAAGAATAAAAAGAAATGACAGATGAAATTAGGAACAAAGAAGTGATGGAGGGAGAAAGAAAAGAAGATGAAGGAAAAAAGGGAAAGGAAAAAAGGGGAAGAAGAGCACCATAAAAACCAGCAGAAGCTTTGCTGCTACACATACCAGCAATTCTTCCTGTAGCTGAGGATTCACTGAACACACGTATAGCTGCAGTGATTTCAGTGTCAACATGCTGGAATGCACAGGGATTCTGAACACTTCATTAAACACCAGTGGAGCTTGGAATTCCAGAGACTTGGAACAGTAAGTGTTGGGAGTGCCAGAGTCGAGTGGGGGCAAGTAGACGCGGATGTGGCTGGGGACAGAGGGGAGGAAACATGTTGGTAGGCAGCATGGACTAATATGCACACTTGTTGGTATGACACCAGTGGTGTGGTTCCCAACATCCATGTCCAACTCTGTAGATTGGATGGAAAATGCCTGACTGGCCAAGATAAGACTGGGGGCTGTGAGGTTCTGCTGGACACTTTGCTTCAGCAGGAGCTCTTTTGCTCTTTCCTCACAGTTCTAGCATTCACAGACATAAAGCCTGTTTCCTGTGCTTTCTACCCACAGCCTGGAACTTGGCACATAGTTAAGAGGGCTGAAGTATTTGTGACCACTGCTGTGTGTATCACCAAGTGAACTGAATCCCATTGTGGATCCCCACGTTTACAAAGCTAGTTCACAAGGAATGGATGGGGATGAGTACCTTAGGTTTGAATGGCCCATTATTGGCAGCCCCCACCTTAGTGAGACCCTCCACAAGTACCCACCTAGGGACAGAGAGCACGGAGAAGCAGAAATTCTACACTGAGACTAAGATCACCAGCAGACTGCCAAATGGTCCTAATTCCCATTTCCTGTTACTGTCCTTAGCCAAGGGTTGCCAAAATCTTGTCTCAGGCCTCTTGATACAAATCATGGGATCACAGAGTGGAATGGGTTTGTATCTTCACCACTCAGCCCTTTGAGAACATGGTAATCTTCAATATTACTAGTGGCAGCAAGACCACACCAAATGCCTCAACTAATCAACTACGCTCATGTGTATATATATATATATTTTTTTTTCCTTTGTACTTTACACAGATGTTTCCAACTGTTTTGCTCAAATTCAGGCTCCCAAACTGCTTTCCTCTCCCTAGTCTGCCAAGCAGAATAGGCAAAGAGTTACTTCAATGCAGAGGAATGCCAAAGGAAGGTCATCACTAGCAATACACAGCCTCCAGGTCTCCAATACCAGGAACTTACATTTTGCAGTCTTCCTTCATCACCGGCCCAGCAAGGTTCCTCAGTTGCAGCACATGCACAAGGAGATATTCATTTGTACTGTCATGCCTAGAAAATAAAACTCATGTTCATGGATTACAAATTCCCCATGGAGGAAATGACCCTGTGATTCAACTGCAACAGTGGCCACAGACTGAAGGACACTTTACCCTATCCTATCCCCAAGGGACATTGGTGCTATCTGGAAGTATTTATTATTATCAAAAGTGCAAAGGGAGAGTCAAGTGGATGGATGTCAAGGACATAATTGAATACCCTACAGTGTAAAAGATGGGAAACCATAGCAAAGAATGGCCCAATTCTAAATGTCAACAGTTTTAGCACTAAAACCTGGAACACAATGACAAGAATGGACAATCCAAAACTACAGAAACCTGAACATCCTTCTCTGCCAGCATAAAAAATCATGGCACCTGCTTTTGTTGAAACTGTAAATTAGGGCCATTGTTACAGACCACTGGATGACCTACCTATTCTGGGGATAACCTGATATCTGTACTTCTAGCAACACACTGTCAACTTCTAGCATAAATGTGGAAAATATACCTCCAAGGTCTTGAGTGTGATGAAACTTTGAGCATCCCACCTTTCTGACTTCTAACTTAAGTTAACAGTCCTCAGTTGTAGTATCAGCGATGAAAGAGTAATGCAGCCACTTTTCTCTGTCCCTCCTTCATTCTACCCTAGTCAACTCATCTGAGACTAAAGTAAGACTTGACCTAACAAGAATGGGGAAGCAACATCTGGGTCATGGGGTCCCTCCCCCCCTTCACCTGACCATAGAAATGAGAACCATGATGAAGCAGGTCCCCATTTACAGGGCATCTTTAAGGCTAAAAGGTGACTGGGAATATCAAAGGTGACTGAAGACCACAAAAGTGGGCCCTGTACCACAGGGCATCTTGAAGTTGGCTTCTATACTCACAGATATCCCACATAGATCTGAGGCTCATTGTTTCCATTTGTGTCTCCCAAAGCAGTCTCTTCAGAATCTTCATTTCTGAACATAATGGTAAATTCATCAGGTTTATTCCAAAAGGACTGAGCATTATAGATATGTATACTTTCTCTCATGCTCAGGGTGTCCTTTACTAAGAAAAGCTTTATCAAACTGTGACTCATTAAGGGGCTCAAAGGGCATGGCTGGTACTCCAGGATCATCATGTGTTATCTCACGGGTACCTGCCCACACACTTCTTTATTTCTCCCTTGGTTTAAGAAAAGGAATTATTTATTTTTATTTTTATGTAATAAGTATTTTCCTGAGCATAAATATATGAACTGTGGACATGTAGGGGCCATGAAGGCCAGAAGAAAGCATTGGAACCCTGGAAATGAAATAACAGATGGTTGTGAGCTGCTACGTAGGTACTGGGAACTGAACTCAGATCCTTATGAATTGACATAAGAGTGTCAATTGCTCTTAACCACCCAGCCATCTCTCCAGCTTACTTCTCTGTTTTTAGACAGGGTCTTGCTATCATGAGCCAGGTTGGCCCAGAACTCACTAGCCCAAGGTTGCCTCAAAATTGTGGCAATTTTTCCTATCTCAGCCTCTATAATGCTTGAAATTATAGGTATGACCTGCAACAACAGGTGTCTTGTTTCGTACTTGTATTTTTGTTTTGTTTTGTTTTTTTTCCACCACAGGGGGCTCCCTATTGCTGAAGAACTAAAGGAGGAAGAAAGAGAGGAACTTCATTGCTAGGAATGAAGGTCCCTTGCATGTAATGCTCTTTTTCAGCTTTACTGGCCAGGACCAGGGAAAAAACCCACTCAAGAACAACACAATAAGAACCAGCCTCCAAATGGTACAAAAGCCAGAGGCATTTCCCCAACCTCGCAAAGACTAAAGGAGGCAGAAACACGTGCATTGTGCTGTAAACAAAGTTCCATATAGATCCTTTGTGTGCATACCAGTAATGCTCTGACAAGTGTACTTAAAGATGAGGAAACAAGGTGGTCGTCTCCTAACCTTTTAGTTAAAGGTTCAAACACCCCACTGTCACTGGCAAGAGAGTAATCTGACAGGCATGCAGAAACACGGCGTGCTCTCCTCTCCAACCTCTTGGCACTATCTTCCCGGAGGGTCACTGCTGCAAACAAGGGACACACCTGGGTCAGGAGGTGATAGTATAGGAGGCCAGGAGAACATCTATGGTAGAGTGCTGAAAAGTCAGTAAGTGCTCCAGAGACAAGCCACGACATGTGCATGCAGATAGACACTGTGCATGTTTGTAATATTCAAAACAAAAACCAAAACCAAAGCAATAGACTTCCTCCTTTTTTTAAGGCAGAGACTCACTATGAAACCCTGACTTTAAACTTGAGATATTTTTTATTCTCCTGCATGCTGGGATTATAGTATACAGCATTACAGCTGGCACTGGCATCTTCTTTAAGAAGTTTCTTAACTGTCTAGAAATACATGTGGACTCTTACATCTTGTATTTTCCCTTTGATGATGATCACATATGATGTAAAGTGACAGAAATGGGAATTCCCTAAAAGAGTCTTGGAGGGAAAAGCTAAAAGGAGGGGATAGAGGTAGCAGAGGTTTGGAGGAGATGCGGAGAAAGAGGATCACAAAACACACTTTGTTCAAATATATTATAATGGCATATAATATATTATGTGCTGATTGATTAAAAAGTAACAATATTTCAAAAAAGAACAAAGACTCACAAGAACAGCAGTTACAGTGAGTTGTTATTTTTCACTTTCCTTCTTTACGCTCTTTGGTATTTTCCACATTTTACAAAATAAACCTATTTGATATTGCTTTTATGATCACCTTTTAAAACTTATCTAAATATATCCTAACAGAATTCAATGATTTTCTAAACAAAGACACCAATTCATCCTTTGAAAACAGTCTTGGATACCTGTGACTTTCACAGGGACCAACATATCTCTGTTGATCTCACGGTAGCAGCCTCCCTAGCCACCCTGGGCCACACTTGCTTCTGGAAGAGCTTTCCTAGATCAGAATGCTATCATTCCTGAGTATTTGATTTTTATCTTTATATCTACTTTTAAGAGCCAAACATAATCACTGACACTTTCTTACCTATTTTACCCTTTTCTTTGACTTAAGTGGGTTTCCCTTTAAAAAAAAAAATGATACAAACACACTCAACCTTTTTTATGTTACATGTGGTTATATATGTAGGAGCCTATGTTTTACAGGGGACATACTTTGTTAAAATACAGAATACATATTATGTCCCAAGTTAAGCACTGCTATGCTGCCACTTGCTAATAATATAGGTATCTCAGTTGTCTCTTTGCTTTTCATTGGCTAACCAAGTTCCATAAACTGAAAACGACACTCTGAACTGAAGGAAAGAATGAATCCAGTGACAACCCAGCTCTTTTTAACCAAATTATTAGCACATCAACTAAACCCAAACACATTAAGCAGATAACTGGAAACAAAAACTGGCCTTCCATTTGTTTGGAATACCAACCATGAGGGTAAGCTGCTTCTACTATGATCAGCCAAGGACAGAAGCAGGCTCTATCTTGAAGTAGCTGAAGGCATAAAACTCTCAAATTGTAACCAGAACTCCAAAGTCCTGGTCTTGTCTTCATCCCAGTCCCATGAAATGATCCCAGCCCTGTGTGCATGTGGAACCTTCTGGTATCTGAGACCCTACACAGCAGATCTCTGTAAGTAAAGCCAATACCTGTTTCCACTCACTCCTCTGACACCCACCAGGGATGCTTCCTCCATCCACCTTGAAATCCCTTCAAAGAAACAGCGCTAGGTAACAATCCTCTCACTTTTATAGTCCTACCCCACAGTACAACGCTAAGCAAAATAGTTCTCTCCTCATTACAATAACAGTCCATTCAGAGAGGAGGGAGACTGACTGCTCAAAGTCACTGAACTCACAGAGCAACAGAGAGTAACTTCACTGGGTTCCCTGAGTGAAAAAAGACACAGCAACTTCCACACTACATACTCACAACTCTAGGATTTCAAGACAGACTTAGGAAACAGAAAAAAACAGTACCAATGAAACAGGGACTAGAAAGAAGTCTTCTACCCACTCATTTGAAAACAAAAACAAAACAAACATACAAAAACCACACGGCTCTTTCCTCATTAAAGATAGACAGACACTAACACCAAGGAACATAATAAACACTGCTTCATAGAAAGGGGAAAAAACTGAAAATCATATCATAGCCAAAGCTGCCCACTGACATATTAAAATAATGAATGCTATTAAATTCTGGAGAAAAAAAATACATGTAGGAAATAAATATTGAAATCTTTTAGAAAAGTTCTTACATGATTATTATGAATAATAACAGTGAAATAATAATGATAATGACAGTCAATAAGCTGCCACCCCCAGCCATCCTAAGCATGATGTTCCTGCAAAAGTTGTGCCCGCAGCCTGAGCAACAAAGACGGACATGGAGAAATACCAAGGCCACTTACAGTAAATGTTTCTGTGGAACAGCATGAGAAGAGATAAAAAAATCAGAGTGAAAACTATAAGGTTCCAGCTAATAATTTTAAACAGGGCATGTATAATAAAATAATAATAAAATAAACTGAGCAAACTCAAAAGAATTTTGTGGACATTGTTAGCATATTCTAACCAGTAGGTAAAAACAGGAAAGTATTTCAAAATCAGGATGCATTTAACTTTAAAAATCCAGGAAAGACAAACTGTAGCAAAAATGTAAAAAATGTTCCAAATTACAGCCTACCCTTCTGTTGTGCCACCTGCCCATCTGACTGCCTTAAGGCATAAGGGGAAATCACTGCCTTCTAGCTTGGGCAATTTAGATTTTTATCTTAGTAAAATTTTATCTTACTAAAACTTGCCTGAAGCCAAACTTAGATTTTACAGAGCAAGGCTGAAAATTGAAGGGAAATGCATTACCCTAAGCATCACCAGATGATAGAGTGAGGGGAATCTGATAAGCATGCTTGAATGCTATGACAACTCTAGAATGCAGAGTTGCCAAATCACACAGGAAGGCAAGGAGTTTCCATGTGTTGAGGCTTGACATCAGTTTACCTGCTCTGGATCCTGGGAGCATCTAGCAGGACCCAGGAACTGATTCTGTCAATTATTTCAAATTCCTAAGGACACAAGTTAATGACAGTGTCATCCAAGAATCTAACACCAGGTGGCAGTCTCTAAATGTAGATGAAGCAAAACCCTCCCAGTCTAAATTGTTGATCAAAAAACTAAAAAAAATCAAGATTAATTCAGCTCAGGAATTAATTCAACTCTTCCCCTTCCAAACCCGTCTTTTCCCTGACTCAGAGAGCCCTCATGCAGACTTTCTTCACAACCAAATATTCTTGAAATTCAGCCTTTAAAGAGAACTTAGAAGAAGGAAGAGTAGAGAGAAAGATGAGTTTATTCGAGGCATATGTAGAATTCTATCATAATTTCATTTCTGTTGAAAGGAATAAATATGGAGTGATGACCCTGTAATTGTAAGAAGAACGAAAGGAATAAAGGTTACCTGAATGGGCATACAAGTATGTTTGCAAATGTAGGATAAGGTACCAAAATAATAGAGAACTCAAAGGCCAAGAGGCAACCCATAACATAATGATATCCAGATAAACACGTAAATGCTAGCAGACTGCTATATAAGGTAAAGATCAATGGATATTTCTATCAATCTATCAGTTCATCTATCTCTTAGATAACAAAACTGTGGCAAATGGAAGAAACCATAAAGATCACCTTGTTTAAGGGCAAGAAATGTGGGACAATTCAAGGAAGGTCACAGAACTAGAAGTCAACATGACAGGGAACAGAAACTTGGCCTGCAGACTGCTTGTTTGAAGCTGTTTCTACTACGTTACTTCTGTATTCCAGTTTTATTTGTGACCTTATTTATGTTGGACAGACAGCCAATAGAAAATGTCTCAGGATTCTCAGCCTCCACACTACTGACATCTTGGGCTAAATCATTTTTGTTGTTGTAGGGGCTGTACTATGTATTATAGGAGGTTTAGTAACCTCCCTAGCCTCAATCCACTAGGTACCAAAAGTAAGCCCTTGGCTCAGTTGGGAGGACTAGTGTTTCCCTAGACTTTGCCAAATTTCCCTTAGGGCAGGGAAGAACGACCCACCATGCTATTAATTATCTATTGCTAGCCTAAATTGAATGTCTAGAATATTTTTGCTGTGTAAATGAAAGTTGACTATATGGGTTGAACCTCAGGTACAGGAACCCTTGTTCTTGGGGTTACGTTACAATTGTCAATAGTTTCTCAAACAACATTGCCGTATCCATAAGGAGTTGAACTAACACAACTGAGTAGATAAAGAGTCCTACTATATAGTCTGGTGGTCTTCCATCTGGAGAACAACAGAGAAATGATTGGGTGCTAACTGGAATGGCTTCTGAAATGGCACAATCAGAATTAGTTCCACTTTTGATAGAAATAAACTTAAAAACAAGGGCATGTGGCGAAAGAAAAGTCAAAGTGACAGAAGAAGTAGATATTTCTACTAGAATGCAATCAGATGCAAATTTACATGCTGGTCTGAGGAGAGCATACACAGAAAGTTTCATTTTAACACATGCCCTGCTGAGTGCACTGAGGTTATTTGTCTTTGAATATGAATGCCTATGAATAAGACTATGTAGATCTTTTTTTTTTTTTTAAACAATCTTTTCTTTTTTTTTTAAATATTTATTTATTTATTATGTATACAATATTCTGCCTCCATGTATGCCTGAAGGCCAGAAGAGGGCACCAGACCTCTTTACAGATGGTTGTGAGCCACCATGTGGTTGCTGGGAATTGAACTCAGGACCTTTGGAAGAGCAGGCAATGCTCTTAACCACTGAGCCATCTCTCCAGCCCGACTATGTAGATCTTAAAGTTACTTTTCAACAATTAAGTAAATTCCATAAATGAGCTGACTACAACTGCATCAAGCTCAATCTTTGCTGACACACACAGGAAAGATTAGTGAAGATCTGGACTCTTTTTAGCCCTATCAATATAATAAAATAATAGCTCACCAGCAACTCGAAAGTCATCACCACTTACTTCCACTAGCGGGAGCCACAAGTTGAGGTCCCCGCTCACGGGGTCCTTCCCCATCCACAGGGACTGAATGTGGCTGAAGTGTCACAGTTCCCTGCAAATCTTCATCTCCTAGAGTAGAGGCCTGTGACCGCAGTCTGTCCAGTGTTCCCAGGCCTGGCACCTCAAAGCTGTCAGTCATCTGTGCCAAAGGGGAGTCTCTCGAAGCTGGGAGGAAAGGTGTGTCTAAGGGAGAGCTGGGGGGTGACAGAGAGGACAAGGAGGAGCGAGAGGACAGTGAGGCCAGAGACTGTGGTGTATCCAAGGACCTCCTCTGCTTGTGGAAGCCCAAGTGACTCTGTGGGTCTGTGAAGGGGACATCACGTCCCAGGGAATCAAAGGGGATCAGATCAAAGCGCAGAAGCTGGCCACACTCAGCATCAGCCTTCTCATACTGCGGGAGGCCGTAGATGTCCGTGAAGCTGATGGAGCTGAGGGAGCCACGACTGGAGGCCAGAGAACCCCTGCTGGAGGCCAGGGACCCACGGCTGCTCCCAGAGGACACAGTCAGGGTGCTGGCAGATAGGCTGAAATGAAAGAGCCATGGTCTCAGAAAAACACACTCTGTTTCCACTACCCACCACATGGTACCTGGGCTGTAGCCTCAGGGAAGAACAGAACAACAGGAATGCGGTTCTAAGCTTGAGAGAAACTGAGTGGAGTTTGTTTCTTATCTCTTTTGAATGAAACTCAATACACAATAGTAGACTCCTTCCTGAGTTGGAGGAGTAACTGATAATGTCATTTATACAAAGTCCTTCACATGCTGCTTCATAATACAGTAAGAGCTTGACAAGGGGAGATGCCATTATGCATCCATTTACAAAAAGCTCCACAACAAAAACATGCATAGATGAATGCTTTTGAAGTTGCTAATTATACAGTCCTTTAATACACTTGAATTCATAATTGAAACTATATCATCCTGCCTCAGCCTTCCACATGATAGAATTATAGGCATGTGCAAACATACTTTGGTCAGACTTACTTATACTGAAACCAAATTTGGTTCTCCTCATTTTATCTGAGTTGTATGTTAGCAAGTTATGTACAAAAAAATACCTACTTTTCTACTCTGTTAAATCCCTCTTTTTTTTTTTTTTGGTTTTTCAAGACAAGGTAACTCTGTGGTTTTGGAGCCTGTCCTGGAACTAGCTCTTGTAGACCAGGCTGGTCTCAAACTCACAGAGATCCGCCTGCCTCTGCCTCCCGAGTGCTGGGATTAAAGGCGTGCACCACCACCGCCCGGCTGTTAAATCCCTCTTCAAGTTCCAATTACTACCAGCAGAAAAGCAAAGTTAAAATAAACTATGAAGTTCATGCACATGCCACTGTAATATAATACATGTCTCTATAATAAAATAATTATTAGGCATTCATTTCCCTTCAAAAGTAGTTTACCTCTTTAACTGGGATTGGAGATATGATGTTAAACGTGTAGCTTCTTCCAGCTGCATAAGCAGACAATTTCTTTTTTCTTGAAGTAGAATCCTATAGACATAAAAATAGTTATTTGGTGGTCTGATAGGAAAGTAGTTCAATGATACATTTGCCCAGCACGCTTATGGACCTGGATTCCATCCTCATCACCATATGAAGAAGAGGTAGAGGCAAAGGAGAGCAGGGAGGAAGGGAAAGAGAGGAGTAAGGTAAAAGGGAGAGGAACAGATGCAGGAGAAATTCAACTATAAATGCCCCATAAATAATTCAGGTTGGAATGATTAAGTGAATTCTATAGGCATACAGTATAAATGACAACATAATAAAACATTTTGTCTTACTTGGAAAAATACATTCCTAAAACTCTACGTTGGGCTAAAATACTGTAGATACTTGATATATACATGGTTAGAGCAAATGGATGAAAGGGAAAGTAAGTTAGTCTATGGATGGATGAAGACATGAACTTGTGAACAGGTGAGTGGACAAGTGGGAGAGCAGGTGGATGGACAGGTGAGTGAGTGTGTGAATGGTGGTTAAGGTGAGTGAAAGATGACAGGGTAAATGGGTAGAAGAATAGACAGACTAATGGGACTCTACAAGCTTGGCTCAAGTACACAGCATGCATTAATTTGATGGGATTCCTTATAGCAAATTCAACTCCTTCATCCTAGGCCCTCTTAGGCAAAAACCATGCAAAGTTTCATTGATATTATAGTGAAACATGTCCTATAACATTTTACACCAATTCAAACATTTTCATAACTGGAGTCATTCATTACACTACACTTTTTAAAACTGAATAACATACATTAAATCCAATGACTTCAAAGCATGGTCCATAGATCCTAGGGGAATCCCTGACAGCCTGTCAGAGGTCCTAAAATATCCCTTCTTCACTATATATCTGTGAGCATAAAAGATCTTCATGTGTTCACCACACATACAGGCCAAATGCTCTAGCAGCTGCCTTCTAGAAAGCCAGATGCTTAAAAAGTTTATTACAAAAATGTTAAAGTACTATTGTCTCTTTTCCTTACTTCAAAAACATTATCAGCCATAAAATTTTTATTTCTATTAAGGATTGTTTATCAAATAATAATGTCAAACTAATTTCTAAATCATTAATTACTGACAGGTAAAAAACCAGTATGAGCTCTTTGGGAGTCCTTAGTAGTATTAACAATGGATGTAGAGTCTGGATCCAACAACTTGAGAAGAGCTACAATACACTCTTTTTAATGTAACAGTTTTAAGATTCTACTTACCTATAATTTTGAAGGAAATGTCTTATTATTTTTTCAAAGAAAACTTTAGCAACAGAATGCCCTCTTGGGTTAACTATTTTAACATGGTATTTAGGAGTTTTTTATTAGTGCATAAAAAAGAACAATGCTTTAACACTTGGAATTATGTCACACCTTATTTCCTGTCGGTCATTTGATTCTATCCCATTTAACAGATGAGGAAACACTCATGGAATGAAAGAAACTTGCCTAAGTTATGTAAGTTCAAAGCTTGGTCATCAGCCTGAACCAACAAGCAGGGCAATTTACCAGACCCCAGTGTTTCTACTTCCTGGTATTCTTATTCAGTTGTTAATATATGACAAGAAAGGGAGGAGGCATGTTTTCATCACAAAATATTTCCCAAATTTGGGGTCATGCTTAAATTCCTACCTAACACGTAGCAATGGAAAAGGCACCGAACTTTCATCTGTAGTTTCTTTCCCAGAAAATAGAGAAAAAGTAGAAGAAAGAGAGTTTCAATATGTTCCCTCACTGAACTTTCTAACTGTAACTCTTCATGAATGACCTTGGAGTTGAGACAGGCAAAGATAGGGTCCTGGTCATTTAGGTACCCCAACTTGGCAAGAAGAAGCTATTTGTTCTGCCTCCGCTTTGGGTCTAAACATACAGATTGTGCTACGAGAAAGCTCTTACCATGTGATCTCACACTTAAATTGGTGGGAAGTGACACTAAGAAATGTGCCCAGCATCCACTTGGCAGAACCTGTTAACAGCTGCAGGAACCCTTTGGGGCATTTGCGCTCATCTCATACTCAGCAGCTGATACAAAGTGCAAAGGGGAGAGACACTTATCACACATGTATGTTCTCCTTTAACCAAGGTCATTTTGTAGCAGATTAGGAAATTCACTTGTATATAGTCTGCTCATATTGATGGCGCTTGATGCAGAACTGACTACCGAAGTTGGCCCCACAGGAGACCACAAGCTACAAGAAAATTAGTCCAGCTTTGTTGTCTCATCTCTTGGTCCCAATCATTGGAGCTAACTTTGTCCCCAGAGAGTTCTGTAGATGTGTACCCTGTGCCCACAGCACTGGCAAGTATTGAACCTCACATGGGAAGGAAAGTCATAGTCAAGGGTGTGCAGGTAGAGGTTCTGAGGAGGCAGGCTCTATTTGTAGTTCAAATCCACCCTGCTGAACTGAGACCAACAAGAACTCTAGGCACTCCTATCCAGAATATATAAAAGAAAATACCAAGCTTGAAGAGAAGCTAATGTTTATCTAAGAAAACACAGAAGCCCAAGAGTACAAAAGAAAAATAAAATCAGTAGCATTGTGCCGTTTGAGATTCAGACTCAGTTCTAGGTTTGGAGTAAGATGGTAGGATAGGCTGTCATCTCAGGCAAATTAAAATTCATTCTACTCATTACTAGGCTAAGCTGAACTCTCCAAACCCTACCTCTTCCTTCCAATGTTGGCATGAGCTCTGAGCTCCAAGTACCTCCAGACCACCACTCATTTAGGCCACCTAAAGATTAACAACGAGCATCCAAATATCAAGATTGTTAGGCAATATGAAGAACAGTCAGAAGTCACAGTGAATGTGGGCGTAGCAGTGCATGCCTTTAAACTCAGCATTCAGAGGCAGGTGGATAGGTGGATCTCTATGATTTTGAGATCATCCTGGTGTATATAGGGAATATACATATATATATATATATATATATATATATATATATATATATATGAGAGAGAGAGAGACCCCATCTCAAAACAGACAAAAATAAAATAAAAAGGAAGCCACAATGAAATCATCACTAAATGTATCTGCACAGGTCAATTAATTCTGATTACTTAAACTCTTATGACTATGTAGACAATGCTCTGAAAGGTACAATTTAGGGTCAGGTCAATATACTGAATTGGAGCAAGCCAGTATATTAACAAAGGGTGGGGGGTCCCCAAAGCTCGGCAGATAGCCACAGATAAACCACTGACAGCTGTTAAATGTGGAAAGCAGATCCAACCTTCATCACACTCCACAATCGCAGGCAGCAAATGGAAACCAGGAGACGTGGCACATGATGAAAGGCTGAACAACTTGGCGTCTGAGAATACAAAGACACAAGCTTCACGTGTCTTGTGCTTAAAAGAGTCTCAAGAGTAACTGAAGAGGGGTACATTCAGAAATGAACTCACAAAAGGCTGCCGACTTCCTACTGCAAAAGAAAGAGCTGGCTTCCCTGGCTAGAAATCAAAGTTGGAGATAAAAGCAATAGGGAGACACCCACAATGCTACAGGGTCCCCAGGCAACAGAGGCTCCCTGTTCTAGAGCTGGAACACCACCTGTGCCCCCTTGATATACTGCAGTTGCCTCCTATCCTGAAGAGGTATTGCTCTGCAAACACAGGCAGAAGCCCCAGGCAACTGCACCAGAAGGGGAACAGTATAAATGGTGCTTGTTAAATGGTGCTTGTTCTTCTTCCTTCTCTATCGCTGTCCTCCACTATTTCTTTATATTTGTTTCCTTTTCTCTGGAGAAAAGAAGTCATTCTGTAGTGCACTATCAAACTCTGAAACTCGTTATGTACCCCAAGCAGGTCTCAAACTCAAGACATTATCCCACCTCTAAGTGCTGGGATTACAGGTGTGAACCATTACACCTGGTTTTCATGTCCCAGTTTTGAGTTGGAGCCAGGAACCTTGGAAAGCATCTGGTACCTCTCATAGCACAGAAGGCACATGATTCTACTTCTCACATATTCTCTAAGGAAACATACCAGTCAGTCACTGTTCTCAGGAAAAAATGGAACATCTCTTATCTGGGAGTACCAAATCTGAATGTAGAATCTCAGGCTATTTTGTCATCTAAGTATGATGTAGATTTAGAATTTTGAAGCATTTAGGATTTTAGATTTTCATATTAGAAATTCATAGAAGTGCATCTACAAAAATATTGAAACATTAAAGAACAAAACCAAACCTCCAGCCCCAAGAGGAGGCATATGCCCAAGATCCCAGGACCTAGGTGGTAGAGGCTGAAGAATCGGTAATGCAAGGCTAACCTTATCTACACAGCAAGTTGTAGGCCAAAATGGGTACATAAGACCTTGTCTCAAGCAATGAAAGAAAAAAAGGAACAAAGGAAGGAAGGGAAGGAAGGAGGAAATGAATGAAGAGAGAAAAGAAGAAAAGAAAGAAGAATGAAGAGAGGAGAGAAAGGATTCTACGGGCTGTAGCTTGATGATTAAAGAGTTAGCTTACCATGCAAAAATAATAAAATAAAAATAAAATCCTCTAGGGCCAGTGAGATAGTTCAGCAGGTAAAAAGGCCTCTGCTGCCAAACTTGGTGACCTGGGTTCAATCCCCAGGACCCACATTACAGAAGAACCGAGTGCAGCCAGTTGTCCTGGATCTTTACACTGGTACTGTGGCACACACATTCATTCATATACACACATATACAAAATAAATAAAAATGTAATAAAGTTTTTAAATTAAATAAAATATACCAAAATTGGAAACATTTCTGGGGTCAAGCATTTTACACAAGGACTGTTCAACCTGTTATCAATTAAGAACATCCTCAAATCATATACAAGCCATCCGTTTAGTGTTCATTTCTACAAGTGTTATCCTCTGCCCCCCAAATCCTGGAAAGCCACATACCTTTCTGTGGCACCCTGTGCAGATGTGGCCCGAGCACGTTGGATCTCCTCCTCCAGGCGCCTCCTTTCTTCTTCCAGTCGGGCCACATCTTCTGCCGACCTTCGCTGCTGAATAATGAGCTGCAGCTCCTGCAGCAGGGCCTCCTTTTCTTTGATGAGCTGCAGCCGGTCCCTGTCAGCCTCAGCCATGCCCGGCCATGACTCGTTAGCCAACTGAGCCAGCTGTTGTTGAATATTGGAGACTCTGAGACAGAGAGGGGCAGAAAGAGATAGGAATGAATGAAGCGAAAACCTTATGTGAACTTATTTTCTTCACCATCGCTGACTCCGTAAACTCACTTGATTAAATAAATGGTGACATAATGGCTCTGACCTTCAACTTAATAGCCTTTGGAAATGAGGGGTCATGAAAGCACTGCAGAAATCCTTTGTAATCTCTCCTCATCTGCGCTGTGAGGTGACAATTATTACATTGTACTTATTTTTTAAAAAATTGAAAATAAGGCTAGCAGCCCTCAACATGGCAACACTCTGTGTTTCCTACATGATACCATCCCAGAGAGGAAGGAAGCTGCTCACGTCTCCTTTTCCCACTACCATCAGTATCCAAACTTTCATCCAAGAGATGCCCCTGCCTTTCTGCCCCTTTGTCCAGGGGTCAGCACTAACAGACACATTGGGAAAGTAGCTGGATGAAAATGCATCCATCAGGAATGTTTCAGAAAAGAAAAGCTCTGGGGCCCCAGGCTCCACATCTGTTTCTGCCTGCCCCAGAGCGTGCCCTTGGCCAGGTGGGATTGAAAAGTGCCTTAAGGAGGGGGCAAATACTCAACAAAAGCTGAGTGCTTGAACATTTCCCTCGCCCTAAATTTCCAAGTGCTTGCCTGGCAAACAGATTTCGTCTCTTGTGCCCTGAAGTGGTGTTGAATTCAGATTAAATAAAATAGACATGGCTCGTGTTTTGAAAACATACTTAAAAGTGTGAGCAGTATGTTTTAGATAAGAATTCTTTAAGAAAAGAAAAAACTAAAAATGCCAGACCCAATGTGAACCCAGTGCTGTGGAGTATGAAGTTTGGCACGCGTGCCTAAAAAGGAAATCCAAAGACTTCATTGAGATGACAGAAATCTGCAAGAACATGTAAGTGTCAGGCACCACACAGCCTAAGGCAGTGATTATAAAAGTGGAGCCTCAGGACTGGCGCCTCAGGATCACCTGGGAGCAGTTAGAAAGGCAACCATCAGGCCCAAGTCCAGATCTACTGACTCCTACGCCATGAGGCTCTGGGCTCTTCTGCTCACTCAAGTCGAACAACCAGGACTCTCAGAGCTTCCTCCTCTGCAGCTCCGCCCAGTCTGGAAGGTGCTAACTGACCTTTAGGGAGTTACATCAGGCACCAGCAGGATGTTGTTCTTCACCAAAATGGGAATGGCAGAGACAGGGCCGGAGCACGCATAACACTGCCTACCTCCTGTGCCCAGGGCACATGGCACTAACCGTGTCTGGCTTCTTGCCTGTTGGGTGCAGCCCTCAGAATCTTTCTCAAACCTGAGCTCCATGTACATGTCACCATTGTCTGGAGTTACCACATGCATTAAATAAATTGTGGCCCAGCCATGTGCCAAATTAGGCTCCGTCTGATCTAGATATATGCACAGGGACTCATAAGTCTGGAGAATTGGACAGAACTCTGTGTCCAGGTACAGAACCAACCTGAAACTCATGGTCCCAGAAAGAAAAGGGTCTACAGGCTAAAACCTAAATGTATGCATTTATTCAAGCCCAATTCTCCAGAAAGGTAAAAAAAATCTACTTGTACATAAGTAGCTTTATTAGATAAGCTGTTTTCTAACTTAAAACTAATATCCTGAAAATGTACCAGAAAAATGAGGCCAAATCATGTCACTGAAAATAGTAATGCTAGAAGCAACTAAGCAGGGCTGAAGTATTCATTCACCTATGTCTAATTAGTGGAATTAAAAATTTATGGCTGTAATATATTACTGAAGCCCAAGGAAAGCACACTTTGTGAAGGACCATAAATAATCCAGTAGAAAATTAGACATTGTATCCAGTAAAATTTCTAGAACATTCTACTAAAAACTAAAACAAAGGTAAAGAATAAATATAAAAGACTTGAAGACTAATGAGAAAATCTGGCTATGTCCTCACAGCAAATTTTTATTTCAGTTTAACTACTTATTAAGAAAGCCTATCTAAGCTAAGCTAAAACTAGCCACATATGTCACACTTATGATACAGACATATTCTCAAAAGCATTCCTTTTGAGTTCTTCTATAGAGGGTTTTTTTTTTTGTCCTGTGGTGTGTGTGTGTGTTTGTGTGCGTTTGTGTGTGTGTTACTGGAGCCATCTCCTAGACAGCATACATGCTAAGTAGTCACTTATCACTAAGGTATATACCACTCCACCCCAACCTGAGCAGTCTGAATTCCCTATGGGTTTAAATACAAAGAGAACAAGACTCCATTGAGACTGGGAGCTCTATGCTAACCGATTTCTACAAGGATTCAAAACTTGCTGAGGGTGGCAAAAGATCCAGTTCTAGATAATTCTAGCTGTCTTAGAAAAATCTCAAGGGAATCACACTATCTAGAAAAATCAATGAGCAGAAAAGCTTAATTATTGGAGGGAAGAGAAGTACAGGAAAATTTTTCAAAGAGCCTGCTCATCTCAAGCATAACGAAACAGTAGAACAGTCAACGTTAAGCCATGTACTATAACTTTCCATAACTTATGGAAAATAAAAATGTGCTAGGAAGCGCCAACCTCTCCAGCAGAAACAAGATCCGGATGAGGATGATTTCTTGCAACCCATCTGGTAAAGTTGTTTGGGTCATGCTGAAAACTAGGAAAGTATTTCCATGCTTAAGCACGTTGCTTTGCTAATTCTGACTTAACAACAATGAAGATGCTTGTAAGCTGCTTTTCAAGATACCTCAGAATCTAGAATACTGACATGTTGAAAAAGGCAAGCTCCTTCTTTGTGACCACACTCTGGATAGGGACTTCTGAGCTTCCTTCAACCAGGTCAAAAGAGGCACATCTGTCTGTGGTCTGTCTCTTTTAGAAGCCAAAAGCACTAGAAGGAAGGATTCCCCCAACAACAGACCGCTAGCACAGTTGCCTGGCCTTTCCATATCATGCCTTATCATGCCTTGTGCTTTGGGCTAAGGTCCCGGAAACAGGAGGCTTCCATGAGGAAGCTGATTTCCTGCCTGAGGCAAAACACAGATTGCCAGGGTCTGTGCACCTTCTTCTAGATCCATGCTAAATAGCTGATCCACTGCTTGAAGGCCCATTCCTTGGGAGGGCCATCATTCCAATTCTGAACATAACAGGCAAAATAATTTCCAGAAAAGCTTTTCTTTGAAGTATCATTTCAATGAAATTCAGTGCTCAAAAAGACCATGATGAAGGTTTCCAGAAAAAGAAAAAAATACTTTTCCAAGTTCATTTTTAAAGAGCACTAAAAGCCACATAAAATTGGGAAGGGATTTCCTTTCTTTTCTTTTTTTTTTTTTTTTTGTACAAATCCACTATACTCTTTATTTATTTTTTTCCTTTTCTTTTTGATAGGTAAAACATCTTATCATTTACATATAATCTCTCACGAATGCCTTTAAGAGCTTTAAAACATATGTTTCCCTATACTAAGAGTGAGGAAATAAAAGCAAAATCTCACTTCAGGTTTCATATTTACTATGTGATTTCTAAATTCTGTTCCTTGAGCAGGTCTAATACAGAAGCAAAATATGAACTATTCAGTCCTAATATCTGGCTAAGTGTTTTTTATGTCACAAACAAGGCATGTTAAACCATGAATGGAAACCTGTGTTTGGGCTGCAGAAACTACTCAGATCTTTGGAGTTCATGGGGAAATCTTTGTTTCCATTTTCTAGGAGTAATGCACTTTTAATATTAAAAACGTTTGCAACACATCAAGAATAATCCCAAATTCTACCTAAAATCTTCAATCTGTTGTATAATTTCCCATGCTACTAAAATCCTGTGGCTTTCTGGAATAGCAACAGAACTTCAGGAAACCTGTTACCCCCATTTGATGGTGACAAGTCATGACAGATCCTACTGCCATGATGCTAACTTAGAAACTTGTGTCTTCAGATTTCAATTCCAAGCACATTTCTGGCGTCTCATACATTTTCACTCAGTTTTCTTCTTGTGAACTTTTACTTTTTATAAAAGAAAGGTCAAAGAAAATCTCAGCTAAGATCTAATTGGAAGCATGACAACATCTTTAGCAGGATAAATGAATATTGACAGGTCAGTGTGGATTCCACTAACCTCTACCTGGGAAATTCGGGAAGTCTCCATTTAGAACACATGGTACAAGAAGTATCTGTCAATATACTGCTGTCCTACCACGCCTCTCAGCTACACTCTTTTAACATTTTCTTCCCTTGAGATGGACATATCTTTAGAGAGAAACTTTACAAAATGAAAAGTAGCAAGTCTTCAAATGAAAAAGATGGAGTTATGATGGCAAACACGCTTTCATTTACTTGTCAAAGCCCATATACAAAGCTACTTGAGAAAAGAAGGGGTAAATCCAAGTGACTAATCAAATTCAACTGGAATCATACTACCACTGAATCCTGACAACCGATGAACACCAGAAACAATTCTGATAGCAACACCAAAGACACAGGAACTGGATACACCACATGTTTTGTTCCTATCTGTGCTGAACGTTTCCATGGAGATGGCTACAAATTATGCACAGTTCTGGACCAAGAGCTCTTAAGTTAAAAATACGGAGCCATCTGCGTCATCAGGATTGCTTCAAGACTTGTTCTTCCAATTTCAAAAAAATTTCAAAACTTTTAAACTAGTCATGTGAAAATATTCCTCTCATAATGTCTGTCATGGGAATCCAGAGTCATTACAGGAGGGAAAGGTAAAAGCAGCCCTCTTGGGACATTTCAACCCAGAGTTGAAATACCAAACAGGTTATTCTTGACAGTGGTAGTTTAGTCAGATAATTCTCCAGATTCTCACATTACCACCTGGAATTCTACATTCTACTCCTAGGGACTTCCTCTAACTCTGAGCACACACAAAAGCCTTCATTGTCCAGAACTTTGAATTTTTGATAATACTGTATTTATTTAAAACAACATCAATTCTAGACACTCAAGGAAAAACTTCTTCAAAATGTGTAAAAGCATCACCTTCTTCCCCTTTAAGAACTGGCAAAACACAAGTGATACAGTGGATATGTATAATGGTTACTTTGTATGTGTGAACTTGATTAACCTAAAAGATACACAGATAGGTGGCAAAACATGATGCCTCACAGTATCTAGGAGAGAATTTCTGGAAATTACTAGCATGACTCAGAAGACTAAGTAAAAAACTTGCTTTTTTAATCTTCTTAGCAAGCATCATTCAATGGATTAAAATAAAGTATTGGATTTACTGACACAACAAAACAAAACAAAAAACAACAAAAAATCTGACAACTGTGGTGGTTTAAAACAACACTACTATTTGACTACAGCTTCACAGGTCAGCAGAGCCATGTTTCTTCTAGAACATCTAGGAAAGAATACATCTCGCTGCCTCTTCCAGTTTGTAGTTGGCCTCTATTAACACCCACCATGCCTTCTCTCACTCTGACCTTCCAGAGTCTTTCTCACAAGGATCCTGCGTTGGAAGTGGGCATCCTAGAATCATTTAAGAACATCTCTCCCCATCTTGGGATGCTTAAACTCATCATACCTGCAGAGTGCTGTTTGTCTTTCATTTCTGAGAAGCCTCTAATATGCTGCTAAGGTAGAAATGTTGAGGCCTGGATTCTTCTAAGTAGTTACAGTAAACATATTATCAGGGTTCTAGCAATTGTGAAAGAATACTTTGATGCAAAAGTAATGATTAAGTGCAATGTTTACCAACTGGATCATCTTAAATCCTCAACTATTTGCCCAAATGTATTACTTCAACATCTAAAAGGTGACTTGGTATGTACTGACACCACTTCTAGAACAAAGAAATCACTTGCTATGTTTGGTAAATGTCACAACAACACATAACAATTATGGTCGTAAGTGTAGCAATAATCTATTTTCTGTGTTTAACACAGCACAGCAAATTCCAGCACCCACACTTGGCAGTCCCACTTTGGAACAGGCACGAAGGAGCAGAGGCCTGGTCAGAAGAAACAATTGCCCCCACAAGCACCCAAAGCTATCATGAAAGAATGCATGAAAAATGAAGCATATGACCAGGGAGGTAACCAGCACTGGCCAACGAACTTGAGAGATTCAATGCCAACCACATCTCCACCCTGAAAAGTTCTGGGAGAGCTGGTTAGATGCTTCCCAGTAAAGAGAAGTAGGTTTTGGTTTAGGCTACTGCTACAGCAGGAAATCAGATGGTTTGCCTCTCTATTAATGTTACAGTTTCTTAAAGCTGATTTTCAAGATCTCAATGAACATTGGCCCAAGTGTCAAGCTACTAAGTCCCTCACTTTGCCTGGTATTCTGCTCTCCCCACTGAAGATATTAAGACAATATGTAATCCATAACTACACAGCATGTTTTAAAGCTGTTCTTCAGTTTGGGCCTTGTCATCCTAGCTCCTCAGAAAGTTGATAGAAGATCACAAGTTCAATGCCTGATTGGGTTAACATGAGTTCAAGGCCAGCCAAGGTACCTTAGAGAGATCCTGTATGACATACAAAATAAAAAAGCAGCTGGGATATAGCTCAGTGCAAGACTACATCCTTAACATATGTGATGCTCTGGGGTTTATTATCAGCACTGCATATAAAAGTAAAATAAAAATTAAATGTTTCATGGTTTTTTGAAACATTTTAAAATTATTTGGTTTTCAGACTCTTTCTATAAGGTATAATAGAGAAACTGTCTCTAAATAGAGGTGGTGTAAACCATGCAAATATTGAAAATGGAAAATCTAAGCACCTGAGGAGAAAGAAAGACACTAAAATCACAGAGGCAAAAATACTGTGCTGTGCAAGGATATGGTCAATGTTCAGTGGTGAAGACTGGAGGGAGGGATGGAGTGAGGAAAGACAAACCCAAGGCACAAACCCTGATAAATATAAAGTTCGCAGAAGGCAGGTAAGATATAATATAGGTCAACATAAATGATGTCACTTGTCTCCAACAAATGAACTCTGATACTGCTATCACTTGCTGACATATCAATACCAAATTGGTTTTTTTTAATATTTATTTATTTACTTATTATGTATACAATATTCTGTTTGTGTATATGCCTGCAGGCCAGAAGAGGGCACCAGACCTCATTACAGATGGTTGTGAGCCACCATGTGGTTGCTGGGAATTGAACGCAGGACCTTTGGAAGAGCAGGCAATGCTCTTAACCACTAAGCCATCTCTCCAGCCCCCAAATTGGTTTTGATGGTAAGATAAATAGCTTTCTGCATCAATCTAAGTGATTAATACCAATGTGTGTGAAAGACAAAAGTTTGCTTCCACTGGTCTGATGGATGGATGCTATCTGTAGGTTGGAAGAGAAGGAGGGCAGGAAGAGAATTGCCAAGTATCTCATATGATAGAGAAGGTTGCAGTAGTCTCTTATGGATTCAAGTCATCTAAACCTCAAATACTGAGAATTTTACATTTTAAGAGTCATTGAAAATTCACCAGATATGTTAAGAAGATATAAAGAATAAAGGACCTTTCTTTTCTATTTCATTCATTTCTTTCTGGTAAAATGTGGGCATTTAGACTCTAGAAACATGCTTGGCCTTTTTATGTGGGAGAAAGAAAGCAAGTCCCAGGCTGTAAAAGTATGCTTCTTACCTTTTTCGGGCTTCTTCATACTGCCAATTAAGTCTGACACGGCCTACAAGTCTTGTTTTATCATCAAAGAGAAACTTTCCAGAACACAAGGGACAAAAAAAAAAAAAAAAAGAAAGAGAGAGAATATTAGAAACATATCTTCAAAGTAGAAAATTAACTTTTGGAAAAAAAAAAACTAAGATTATATATTGAGAGAGACAGGGTTTTTCTGTGTAGCTTTGGAGCCTGTCTTGGCACTCACTAACTAGACCAAGCTGGCCTCGAACTTAAAGAGATCCACCTGCCTTTGCCTCCCAAGTTCTGGGATTTAAGGCATGTGCCACCATACTACAATATATTTTTCAAAGGCCTAGATGTAATACTCTGCTGCTACCCCGGCTGGTGAGAACTGAGAGGACTTTTACTTTCTAAAACTGGTATTATTTTTGTTTTTTAAAATGTACACACACACACACTCATCTATTATATCATTGCAAATAACAAAAATGAATTACGTTTCAGTTAAGCTGACACAAAGGCAAAACATTCACCCATACTTTCACTATAGATTATCTAACTCCTCATTTAATACCAAATATGGCCAACCCTACAGATTTTAAGTTCCACGTTGTAGATTCAACCAACCATGGGTTAAAAATGTAGTTAAGTTCACAATGGTTGCATCTGTACTGAATATGCACAGACATTTTTCTCCTGTCATTGTTCTTAAGATATAAGAGTATAATAACTACCCATACCACATCAGTTATTATAAACCACCTAGAGATGATCTGAAGTCAACAGGAGGAATTATGTGGGGTTCCGTGCAAACAGCATACTATCTGACATATGGGACATAATCATTTGTGGATCCTGGTATCCTATGGGGTTTGGGAACCAATCCCACATGGACACAGTCAGAAAAGTAGATGTTCTACTCAGAAATGGCAAAGTCTAAATTAGACAGACTAATTTCCTAAAGAAAGGGCTAGAGGATGACCTTCTAAGACTCAAGGCATAAAAAGGGAACCAAAGATAAAAGGAAACAAGGCAAGGTCTGGACTGGGGAGTATCACCTACAAGTTATGTTTGAAATGCTCTCAATACTATCAGTAGTTAGGCTTAAATATTTCCATGCCAATTATATTGAAGGTAACAAAATCCACACAAAACAAAAAAAAAACTAGTTAAACCAAGATAACAGCTGTAAGGCTGCCAACCCAGGGCCGACCCTTTTAAACTTCAGGGGCATGACAATTTACAGCTGTAATGGTAGAACCAGCCACCACTCCCAACCTGACATTTTTAGAATGGCTTATTGAAATCATTAGAGAGCTTTGATCTTATCTGTTTTTCTCAAACTAATTAAGAGCTATAAATTCTAAATCAACTTTATGATAAGAAGAAAAAAAGTCATTTCCAGAACTCAATGAGTCTTGTGCTTGCTTCCTTTCTTCACTCCAAAATCTCTAGGCAAAAATAACAAGTGTTTCAGCTCACAGATTTTTTCTCTGTGTGGCAACAGTATTCTTTAAACAAAATATCCTTTCCCAAAAATGTCTAAATATACTCTGAGAAATAATGAAAATAAAATTGAAACATTATTTCCAGAACAGCTAAGATACAGCAATTCATGATATATGCTATACTTCCCAATTTGTTTTTTGTGCTTTACTGATTATCAAGAAAGGGCATATTAAAATTGTTTCAAGTCTCAAAGAAAATCAATTTCCTGACATTGTCTTAGAAGAACAAGAAATAGTAACAAAGTATAACCCTAACTGACAGAGCCACATAGCCTTTGGAAATCACAGCCTAAATCAGAGATCAGTAATCTGATCCTAACCAGGTCCAGTCCACTGACTGTTTTTTGTTTGCTTGTTTGGGAAATAAAGTTTTGGTGACAACCAAAATGCTCATCTCTTAGGTATCATCCAGGACACCTTTTGTATTATAATGACAGCTGATCAGACAAGGAAGTGACTAGAAAGCCTGAGAGATTTACTATCTGATCCTTTGCAGAAACCATTTGCTAAGCCACACTCTATAATCATGGATATAAAAAAACAAACAAACAAACAAACAAACCACTTAAGTTTAATGCTGGCAAAGCAGCTGCCATTTTTAAGACTCCTAATCATAAGACAATATACATTCTATACCACTGCACCATTACAGCTAAATGTGAGAAATGTGATTTTCCTTTCAAATTTACCAACACAAAAGCCAAAGTATCTTTGAAGTAGAAATGAAATGTTAGATCAAATGTGTGACACCACCATCAAAGCCAGTGACTTCTCTTTGGGAATGTTCATGTCTCAGCTCTGGGTGATCATACCTCCCCTATAGAGTCAGTCTGAGATCCAGCATCACAAAACTGCTGAGGGACACCAGAGTCACCAAGTGCGCCTGTATTGTGAGGGAGATCTTGTAGAGGGTCCGAAATGGAGCAGCTATTCTTGAAGCTATCAGTAAGCTTGGCCAGGCTCTGGAAAAGAGTAAAGCAAGTTCTGTGAGTGGAGATGGCATGGTTTCCTTCCTCTAGAAACAGCTGTTTCTTTCTGGTTCAAAAGGATCTACAGTCTAAGACTAGACAGATGTCCCATCCTACTTCCCATTATCATTAATTTTTTAACAAAAACATATTTTTGATTACTTTAAAGAAAACTGTTAGTCATTTCAGTAAAGAAAAACTGAGTCATTCTGGTAACACACACATAAAATAGAGAATAGTTATGGTACCATTGTTCCTTCTTTTTGAGCCGTCACATTCCTTAATTTTAAAAAGTGGCCAAATCCCCAAATAGTAATTGGATCTGACAAAGATGCATATCACCTCAAATTTTTTTAATAGGTAATCAAGAGATAAAACATTTTCCAGACCACACATTTATAACCTGATTTTTTTTCATTCATTGTGCTACCTGGTTATAAGTAATCTCCTGTGGATTTTAGTACGCCCCAAATTACACTACGCATTCAGGCACATGGAACTTGTTTGTGTGGATATTCAAGAGAAATAGGACTGTTTACTAGTCTTTAAGCTTTGAGACCTATTCACTTCTGACATCAATGAAGACACTAGAACCAGAATACATAAGTGCAACAGAACTCAGGCAAAAATGTTTTGGAAGAGGCCAGCCATCCTGAGTTTACATAAGGAAGAGGTCAGGCAGAATTAATACACTTAATTAAACATGGTGTGCATGTGCTCAAAAAACACATATAAAGTACTCATGAGTTATATATATATAGTAAATATATAAAATGTAATAAATGACAGACAGGTTGGCAGACAGAGTTCTCAGGAGGCAGCCTTGGTTTCACCTGCATCAGGTCCCGCCGCTCCTTCTCGCCTGTACAAATGGCTTTCTTGATAGTACGGAGCTCACTCATTATAGCCTGGGCCTCATCCAGTTTGTAGTTGGTGTGAGAACTTGACATCTTCCGGTCAATCCTGTTTAAAAATAAGAAATTAGAGTTATTCCACATGAAATCATAACATCCTTTTAAAAAATAAATATTCAAAAGAAATATAGAAAGGTGAAAAATAGTTAAAAACAGAGTTGACACAAAATAGCAGGGACTCCATGAAACCTTCTGTCTTTGTGGCAAATATGAAGACCTGAGACCTAGCTGATGATTGCCTGCTTTTGCTTCAGGAGGATCCTGTGTAGGGGAGGAGGCCTCTATTTTCTACTAAGCGTCAGGCCTGAGTAATAGATAAGATTGTATATTTCCTCTTTGGGAGGATAACCAAAGTTTTTTCATTTATTCTCAGTATTACCAAGGTCAGTGGTCAAATATGTTTATTAAATAAACTTATGGCTGAGATTTGTATACCGTAAGGGTACATGGAAAATAGCAAGAAGTAGTATGTTCCAATAATGTACTTGAATAAAAATTGGAACCTCTTTTTGTGGCATTGGGTACTTTTTTGTGGTACTTTTTGTGAACCCAAGACCTTGCACAAGCTAGGCAAGCACTCTACCACTGCACTATATCCTCAGCCCTCAAAACTTGGAAACTTATGACTTCTCTATTCATTCATTTCATTATAGTTATCACATCACTAATACTAGCTACCTCCTTGATACTTTGCTGCAGTCCAAACATCCATTCAGCAAAACTTCTTTTCTTTCCCCTTCCTCTTTCTTACCCTTTGTCCTCCTTCTGTCTGTTCATTCATTCAGTCAACCTGTGCACATAGAGGCCTGACTGGGAGTAGTAGATATAGAACACAAAACAACCAGACTTGGCTCCACCTTCCAGTAGCAGGCAGTTTTGGGATCATGTCCTATGTCACGTCTCCTAAGTGTCAAGCCTCAGAAGCCTTTAAGGCTAAGGAGATGGAGAAATTGGTCCAAAGGCAGAATGAATTCCTTCCCTGGAAAGTAGCTATTTTACCTGACAGGTTCCTGGCCCACCATTACAAAGGTTCTGAGCCTACTAATTTTCCCACAGGTTATCCTGAAGATCTAGATCATCCTTGTGGGTCCAAAACTACCTGATTGGCCACTACACAAATATACTATAAGTAGTAGAATCCCAGCTCCACCACTCATTAGCTGTTGGACCCTAGGCAAAGCACCCATGTCTTTTGATCTATTTCATTGTGTCTCAAATTGGAATACCTAATAATACTTCCCCCACAAGAAAGGCATACTATTTAAGGAGAATATGTAAGGAAAGGACTCACCTGGCAGAAGGCCTAGAATGTAATGTTTGTAGTAATGATTATTATCAGTATAATAAAAATACTTACGCATTGGAGAAAAGGTATTAAATTACAAAATTTACTCTTTTATTATTATTAATAAATTCCTTGTCATATGTGTAAGAGTGTACCAGAGTTGACCTGATCTACTGGCATCCTTGGAACAGAAGGATAAATACAGAAGCAAGAAACCAAGTTGGAACAGGACAATAGATCTAGTCAGTATTTATATGAAAGCCATCAATTACTATGAACATTTATGAAAACAGAGCCTAAGTCTTTTCCCCAAGAGAACAGATACAAATACACCACAGGATCCCACATACTGCAAGATGACAATCCCAAATCCAATCAAAGTCTGCCTCCACAGGCACTTCCATAAGGGATCATTCTCAAATGTACATTTCTACAAAGCAAAAAAAAATTTAGTTATACACTATTTTAATTATTTTCATGTATATTTCAACTAAAGAGTTCTATGCTGAAAGAGCATAAACTGAAGTTTGGGCTGTAGGTACTGTTCTTTGTTCTCAAAAGATCCCTACTCTGGTTCCTTCACAACACCTCATGCAAATGATTGAGGTGATTAGCTTTAACTCCTAAGCACCTTGATGGTTGTCATGAACTTTAGCAATAAAACATGAAAAGTTCTGTTGAGTGTGGCATTCAGGTGAGTAGTCAGGCAATGGATACAGGAGGATCAGAAGTTTGAGGCCAGATTAGGCTACACAGGGAGACCCTGTCTTAAAACAAAACAAAACAAAATGGACGTGTGTGTGTGTGCGTGTGTGTGTATGTACACATGCATGTGTGTTTTTCCAGCATAGTATCAGCTTGCTATTCGGTGGATGAAAAACAGAAACAAAAACCAATAGCAAAATGACAGCATCAGGCATAGAGACCCTTTGTACAAAAATTCTTTTGTCTTCAAAAGCAGTTCCACTTCTGACAAAATGGTTGGTTTTCTCACTCACTACAAGTGTCTTGACCTGTAAGTTGAGTGTGAAAATCACAAAAGTTTCTACTCTATACTTACTTAACTGATCACATTTTCATAAGAAAAATCAATGTCATGGACTGAAGTTTTGCACAGAGGAGGCTGCTAAACTAAATGATGAGATAGAAAGGGAGCCTGGAAAAAGACTAGAGAATCACCAAAACAAATATCAACTCCTGGTTCCCTGTTGTCCCTGAATGCCTACAGGTAGGACTGAGAATTTTGTTTATTCAACAACTAGCTCCCACAAGGTTAGAGGAGGCACTTGTTACACTAATTATCATTCACTGACATATATAGTAGTTACTATTGAAAGGAAGTCTGTGGTCTCTGTAATATATAAAGGCCCAGGACTTAACAGTAGAAAGAATTCTCTGGTGGAGAATGCTTTTGGTATAAAATTACTGAAGGACAAAGTGACACTCTCAAATAATGATGAGATTCAAGTGCACAGGCTGGCAGTTAGGTCCAGCTGTACACCTGGATCTGGAGTGTAGCTCACGGCTAGAGTATGTGCATAAAATGTGTAAAGACATGAGTTCAATCTCTAACACTAGAAAAAAATTCCCTTGAGAGCTATTCTTCTTAGCATTAGGACCCACAATGCAGGAAAACATAAAGCAGGGTCATCCCATGTATGTTTCCACTTTACACACTCTTGAAAGAATCACAAGTTTCTAACAAAAGGAAAATTCAAGGGCCATACATGTTAAACTGCTAACTGTCAAGAATGTCACCAAATATGTCTTGTAGGCCTTATTTGAATAATATGTTCTGTATTAATCTTCTGATGAAAGGCTTTACCATATATAGTTGTTAATGTCATACACTGAAACTTTTGTAGGCTTATGAAGTCTATAGAAAAGAGGAAGGTCATCTTCAAACAAAACCCTAAAGCCAGAAAAGTCTCTAGCCACCAATGGCCACTGCCTCTGGTACTAAGCCTTCCTGTTGTTCCAGAATGAAAAACAGAGCAAGGCCTGCAATCAACCCTCACATAGAAAAGGGAAACTTGACTATATTAATGTAATTTTCCAAGTTCCTGGGAATGGGCGTCAATAAAGCATCCATAGCTGTATAGATATGTTTCATAGTGAAGGCTACAATCCCACATCTGCTCCTCTAGCAGACCTGAATGTGGTGGCTGCACTGCAGCTTTCAGCAGTTGCAGCATTAAAACTTGGCCATTGTTAAAACTTGTAGGGGAGCCAGCAGCCTGTTGTGACACTAGGTTGTACTAGCAACAGAGGCCACATCAAGGAAAAGAGACCCAACTTCATCAGCAGCATGTGCAATTTAGCCCAACATTGAGCACTGCAGAGGCCTCCAGAGAATAAAAATGGACTTCAAGGCTTGGACCTGAGCTCTGGCCACAGCTCTACCTAAGTAGCCATGAGACAGTGAAACACAACAAAGTTTAGTGACTAGCAAGATGGCTCAGAGTGTAATTGCATTCACCATACAAGCCTGATGACCTCAATTTGGACCACAAAACCTATACAAAAAAGCCAAATGTAGTAGTGCAAAGTGGAGACAGGAAAACTCACTGGAAGTTTATGGGTCAGATGACTTTGATATGCGACACCTCAGAAATAAGAAACCGTGTCTCAACAATGTAGAAGGCAAGAATCAACTCTCAGAAGTTGTTCTCTGACCTCCACAATATGTGCTATGCTACCTGTACACCCATATTCACACACCACATCTCTCTCTCTCTCTCTCTCTCTCTCTCTCTCTCTCTCTCTCTCTCTCTCACACACACACACACACACACACACACACACTGGGAGGGAGGGAGGGAGGGAGGGAGGGAGGGAGGGAGGGAGGGAGGGAGAGAGAGAGAGAGAGAGAGAGAGAGAGAGAGAGAGAGAGAGAGAGAGAGAGAATGAATATAATATATGAGAGTAGCTTGTCAGACCCTATTTCAGGGATACCCTGGAACAGAAATTCTCCAAAAGGGACCCACATAGGGGCTCTGGGCCATATCTCATCTCCATAGCTTTCCTATTCTGTATAAGGTTGTTTTCCCAGGCAGAAATGGACAGTGTCTGCTGTAAAAAATGTGAAAGGATCTGGAGAGAAGGCTCAGCAGTTAAGAGCACTTGCTGGTCTTGCAGAGAACCTGGATTCAGTTCCCAGTATGCTCATATGGCAATTTACAATTGTCTGTTACTTCAGTTCCAGGAGGTTCAATGCTCTCTTCCATACTCTTCAGGCACTGGGTACACAAGTGGTACACATACATGCAAGTAGGTAAAACTCTCATACTCATAACATAAAAATAAATATTTTTAAAAAATGAAAGTTATTGGATTACAGATTCTCAGAAACTAAGCCTCTGAAAAATCATTATCAAAATAATTGCATATTATTACAAAATACATTGCTACATAAACTATGTTATTCAATCATATATAAGTATTCTGCACAGGTGCTGGTGGTGGCACATGCCTTTAATTCCAGTACTGAGGAGGCAGAGGCAGGCAGGTCACTGTAAGTTCTGGGATAGCCTGGTCTACAAAGGGAATTCCAGGACAGCCAGGGCTACACAGAGAAATCCTGTCTTGATAAAACAAAAAAGTATTCTAATAGAAATAGCATCTACAAATAATTCAGCATATCAAGTACCGAGTAGTAGATGGCAGAATCATGCTACATGCTTTACACTGGGAATATTATTTAAGCTCTAAACAGATTTTTAAGATAATCATAATCCTCTTATAATGAAGAAGTTGAAGTTTGGAGCAATTAACTAAGTTAAATGTCTAGATGACAAGTTAATATATGGCAGGGCAGGGATTCAATACTCATCCATACACTAAGCTTGCACAGGATCAAAGTGTAAAGTGATGTCCCTATCTGTGCAGTATGTCATACATCACTCACTCAGAGTGGCCAAGGTGCGACCAGACAGATATTTACAAGAAGTAATATTTCACAGAAGTCAAAATGCTTTAATTTTACAATCACAACCAATAATTATCTAACAAAAACTTCGAAAGGACGAGATCTTTTTTTTTCACTTCTGAAAATTTTACTTATCTAAGACTTCTCTTTCTTTTTAAAAATTCTTTGTTGGGGATGGATCAAATCTGAATCCCACCATTGTGAAAACTAAGGCAGAATGATCACTTTAAGTTATAGGCTGGATTACATAGTGAGTTTCAGGTCATCCTGAGATATAGAGTGAGCACTTGTTTCCCCAAATAAATGTGTATAGAAACTCTGGTCAAATTCAGATGACCACTCATTTTATTTTGTCTTTTATAAAGCATCAATATGCTTTACTTCATAAAGAAAGCCATAATATCTACCAAAGGACTGCATTTTTAGTTTTCTTATTAAGAGTATAAATTTGTGTTTATGTTTTATATTTCTGATAATAGAAAAGTGATCACTTCTCAGGAAAAATAAAATATACTAACAAAGTCATAAGCTTTTATGCAGTGTAAAAAATATTTAGTACAAAGACTGAAAAATCTTTCGTTTTCCATACTCTGTTTTGCACATAGCTCAGGACAGTTGAGTAGCTTGCTGAAGGTTAGAGCCTGTAAGAAATATAGTGAGAAGGCCAGAAAGGCTCCTCCTATCAGTACTCATCCTTTTCATCATTAGGTTAACAAGACACTCACAGTCAAGGGCTCCAAATGCCTACTGTGTCAAACCTGAAGACTACTTATACACTCAGCCTTACAGGGTTTTTTTTTTGCCAAGAAGTAAACTGAGGGGAAAAAGGGATAAAATATTAGCTCAGATAGGGAGCCTGATACAAGTAAAAGAGACATTTAGACATGTTTATTATTAACCTCATATTATTGTCCTAAGGTTTCCATTTTTGGTGATCAGTTGAAGAAACTGGTAGAATTTACTAGAAGAAGAAGGATAAAACCTAACACCTTAAACCTTCATCTTTGAGAAAAGAGGTGCCAGTTCTCTAGAGCTATACCATGTTAACACCACAGATTACAACACAAAAGAATAAATATTTTTGTTATAACCACTACATTTTAAATTAGCAGTTCTAGAACGGGCTTTGAATGTGCATCAGGAAGCTTTTGGCAGCTTGCTGTTAACAGCAGGTCCTGTGTGGAACCTGGGTCTGTCCCATCACTGGAAACAATGTTCATTTTTGTTTCCATCCCATTTCTGTGTCTTACTGCTGAATACTGCCAGAAGGGGATTGCACAATCTGTACCTTATGCTCGTGCTAAGGGGGTACTGTTAATGGAACCCTGCTCTAGTTGTACACAATTTCATTATTTTTTGGACCTCTAAATCCTCAGACAGAAAGTGTTAACTCTCTTATCTAGTAATGCCTCGGCATGATATCAAATACTTAGAAGTGTGTAGTCATTCTCATTTAAGTAAATAGGTGTAACTCTATCCATCCTCAATTGGAAGTTCCTTACTCAACTGTAAGCCTGAGAGGCTTACAGAGTGGTAGGAAAGAACCTAGTAGAAACTGGCTATTGGACCACTTAGTGGACACTCCTTTTGGTAATGTGAATAGCAGACATAAGTAACAGAACTTCTTAAAACCCAGGGCTCAAATGAAATATAATCCAAAATGTAAAGCAGAAGTAAATACTTGAGCAGTTAATAAGAAGGTAACCAGGCCAATTAACAGATCTCCCTAAGATCTTGGCAGCCCAAAACTTTTGGACTGAGGATGACCTTCCCTCAAGACTCAGAGGGCCCCAGTATTTATGGGTGAAGTAAATGACATGACAGCTAGCAGAGACCATGGTATCAGTCACTCCCACAGCACTCAGACTAGGATCCATTCATTATGCTGAGTTATCATTGTTCAAGAAATTGTCTGAGTCCTCCTGATGGGGTAGAAACCAAGGCAAAGTGTCATTTGAATCATTAAGGTAGCCAGCAAAATAAAAAGCATGAATCCGTGGTTTTAAACAAAATGAAGCCACTTTAGGGTCCATGTGTAAGTGAGAGTTTGCCTCTCTCAATAGGATGGTTTATCAAGGATATAAGCAAGATGTCACTTGCCCCAGAAACCCACAGAAAAGAAGGATGAATTTAGGCAGTAAGCACCAGTACTAAAAGCAAGTGTCCCAGGTAGGCTGTGAGCTAGCAAGTTGGTCAAGGGGAGTGGCATGGATGAATGAGATTGAAACTAGGGGCAAATGAAGTTGGTCCAGTACGCTAACTCATCAAACATCTATTTTATATTCTAGGAGAAAGAGAAGGCCACATGAGAATCATAAGGTGGGGAGACATTTAAAAAGAATCTCTGTGGTTACTCACAAGAATCATGAATCACAATAGTGGTTCAGCTCAGAGTGGACAGAGAAGAATCTGTGAGAGGGATTGGGTGTCAAGTGTGGAACTATCACACCACAAACAACAAATATGGTAGTAAGGGAGTCAGGACAGCATTCTGGCCATCAAATCAGTATCAGGGACATTGCAGTGTTAGGAGAAACTTAGAGTAAAGCCATGTTAAGTGGGCTTCTCAGTTCAGCTTAGAATTAGCACAAGTTTCACTTCTGCTCTCCAAATGGGGCACTACCAAGGGGATTCTGTCCATACCTGTGAGCATGCCTAGCACATTCTTATGTTTGCTCATTCCACCAATATGCTTTAGTTTTTGCACCCTTCTATTTGCCTCTGGACACTAGCAATGAGTCACATTAAGATAATTTTCAAGTTAGGCTCCAAAAACTTAAGGGCAACAGAGTCCAGTGATCTTTCACTGAAATAGCTCACTTAAGACATTTTTCAAGATAAATAATGCTTCTATTTTCTGAAGACTTTTACAAAGATCCCTGAAGGAAATAAATGCAAGTGAATAACACCCATAGATGCTTTCATTCACCAATGAGAGGGGCAAAAATGCCATAGCTTGTCAATACATTCTGTTGGCAAAGTCATGGAAAACAGAAATGTTCACTTCCAGTGGTAGGAAGAAAAATGATGCAGCTGCTGCAAGAAAATTTGGCAATGTCCAATATTTGAGAAATATATTCATCCGGTGACCAACGAAACTAACTTTTAAGTACTTATCCTAAAAGATACACATGTACAAAAGGAGACAGAAAGCTTAGGGGAAACATTATGCATGGCTGTAGCAAGCCACCAAAGCCAGAATTCACTGAAAATCTGGAAAATCAAGAACTGAAATTTAAGTCAGGGAAACCATACAGGCCACACAAATTCTTTTCCTGAACAAATCAGTTATAAGGAAAACAAAAGGAGAAGACTCACAGATGAAGAGATTTAACAGATACACCAAACAAGTGCACTGTGTGGGCCTCATTGGAATCTGGAGCCAAACAGAATGGGGAAACAAGAAAGCTCTTTGCTGATGGGTGCTTAGTAAGTGGGATACTAGGACTCAGGTTACATTTCAAAAGGGGTCTGTAGCTTTAGAAAAAGATTTATCAATTAAATGTGATTTGGGGATTTGTTTCAGTAAGAACTTAGGGAATGAGACAGGACTATATATTTGCTAAGACAAGACACTGTGGTGTTAAAATAGGGTGAGGGCTATAGGAGGCTTTAATTATATTCTTCTCTCTCCTTTTATATGTCTTCTATCATTGAAAGCTTGCATCTCTACACACACACATAAATAAAACTTCATCATTAATCTGGGAAATATAGCAAAGGCCAGCTCCCCTCCACAAATATTTACAGCATATATAGATTTAAAAACATACAAAAGGTTCTTTTTTCCTCCCTTGGACTCAAGCATAATGATGGATTTCCTTGCTAGCCAGGAAATTCACCAAGATAAACAAGTCAAGTTTAAAATGTTATAAGCAGCCAAACTCCTGTTGAGGTGCTCTGAAGTTTCTGGGAAGCAAGAACAGCAGACAATTTCTGGAGGAAAACCTAAGGCTGCTGCCCTAAACCGTTAGTAATTAAAAACAAAACAAAACAAAACCATAAGCTTCACATTTATGTACAACACTTCATTTGTTATCTGAATTTAGAGTGTTGATTTCACAGTGACAGTGGGATGACCATTTTTTCTCAAACAATTTCTCCATGAACAATATAAATATGCATGATTTATTTGATTGAAACAGCAGAAAATTAATTAGGATGTAAAAAAAAATCTCTTAGTCAGTGGTACTCAGGGCAAGGTATCAGCTTGTTTTTCACTTGCAAAGAATTTTAAGAGTGATGCAATTATCTATGTTTTCTCCTTTTCCTGAGGTTGTATCACAGAATACAGTAAACACATAGTGATGATGCAGCTTCCAACAGAGCAGTAACATGCTATTCAAGTAGGGCTCTCTCGGGGAGTTCCTTCCTAAAAGGTGTTTGGAGCCTGGCCCTCTGGTAGGGCACAGAAATAAAGGTAAGCTCCTCCCTCAGGACCAAGGCTAGGTCCACAATCTCCCCATCTACCTTTTGACAGGTATGTGTGGGTATCCTCCATGAGCTCAGACATGCAGGAAGAGCCTCCCCTTGGAAAGAGAGAAATTTACAATGACTGCTCCCAAGCATGGAGTTTGCTAAGACAAGCAGAAACTAACTAGAATCATCATACCTCTCTCTTTTAGAACCACAATTCATATGTCATGTCAGTTGCAGGCATGAAATTAAGCTTCTCCCTGTGCTCATTCATACTACATAGCAGGAGAAACAGAGGCCACCTCCTATCCTTGAGCCACTTACAACTACTCCAGGTGAACTACTACTTCCTGGCAAGGCCAAAAGGGAAGTCCATTTTCCAGTTCCCAGCATATTTTATGTTCCAGATTATTCAATCTTAACTGGATACTACAAACTTTGTATTTAAACTGGGAAATGAGCTATCCACAATGGGCCATTAGAAGCACTGGGCACCAAGCTCAGCAATTCCCTGAAAAAGCCACAGCCTTTGGGGAAAAGCACAAGAATTGGCTCCCTATGAGCTTTGAAGCTACTGTACAGCCTCAGAATCTTTCTGAACCATACTCAGAACATTTTTTAAGTAAAAAAACAACAAAAAATTAAGTGGAGCACAGCTTCCAACATACAAAATCTTCCACTATCAAAATCTCAGATTATTCCACGCAGGAGTAAAGCTACTAGTAGCAAAAGGCATTGAAAGCAGGAAAATCAACCTCTTATTCAACTACATAGTCCAGGCAACTTTTTCATCCCTTTTATTCATCCCTTTTAAAGGAATAGTCACAACACACAGGGAAGTAACTTTGAAAGTGTTGAGAGATCAGGAGGCTCTCTGAATGATGGAGGAGGGATGGGAAGATAAAAAGCCTGCACCAATAATACACTGGGAAGCACTGCATCAAGCAGACCAAATGAGCAACAAAGCCAGTAGCCAGGAAGCTTACAGTGACAATGCAGCTTCCTACAGAGCAGCACTGGAGAAGAGGCTTGATTTGCTTAAGACAAAACTTTTAAAAAGCAAAATAAAAACAGCTGTGCTAACTGACTAGTGCTAATTCAAAGAATCTCAGATTGCAGAACCAAAACCCAGGCAGACCACACAAACAGATTGCTCAGTGCTCCTAGTAAAGAACAAAGAGGGATAATGACTTTAAAAGAGCTCAGAAGCTGATCGGCTTATCAAAACCCACCTGCAGGGGGCATGCCTGGGTTTCTGAAGAAACTGCCATCTTTTTAACATTCCTGGGAGTCAGGGTCAGAAAATGCCAAGTTCCCCCAAGCAAAATCCAACAAATCTTCTGTTTTGTGTCTTCCCTGGTACCCAGATGACCTTAATATAAAAGGATCACATAAAGCAACCCTGAACCAACCCCAATCCTGGCTGACTACAAACGTCAGTCTCTGGCTGGATAAGTGGTTCACAAATTAAAGTACTTGCTGGATAAGCAACAAACATGAAGACCAGAATTTTTAGAATTTCAATCACCAGAACCCATTTAATTGTCAGGTAGTGTGACAGCCTGCTTATAACTCCAGTACTCATAAGGTGGAGGCAGGAGTTCTGGGTTCCATTGAGAATCCCCATTTTAATGAATAAGGTGGAAAGTGATGAAGACTCCTGGATGACAGCCTCAGGCCTCCACATGCATGACATGCAGGTCCACCCACACTCAAACAAGCACACACAAACACACCCCAAACACATACATATGCAAAAGGAAAAATAAGTCAATCTCAATTTAATGATCAAAAATAATCTGATATGACCAGATCATACCCCTTGCACAAGGCTGAGGTAAATACACACAACAAACACACATCTATTAATTCCCCATACAGATCAGCATTGCCCTCATATTGTTACAGTGTTACTGAGTGTGAATCCAGGATACAAAACATGCTGCTCATCTTTCCCGATTACAATAACCATTACAGATGGACCCCCTACCTTGGTTGAAAGTTAACTAGATACCAGGTAATTTTACATTTTGGGCAAATAATTTGATCAGCGCTGCTAATCAACTGCATACTTTTACCCCTCCACCGTTCTTCTGTTGAAGCCCTGGGCTCTAATGTGAAGGTACTTGGATGGGGCTGGTGGTTAGAAAAGGTCATATGTGTACCCACAAATGCCCTCAAAAGAAAAGGAAGAGAGATCAAAACTTATACAATCTTTCTCAGCCATGTAAGGATACAGTCAGAGTAAAGGTGACTACAAGTATGGAACTGGGTCATTTCTAGAAACAGACTCAGACTTCCAGACTACATGCATAATTATGAAATAAAAGACGGTTCTTTAAGCTACCCAGTAGATGGTATTTTGTTGTAGCAAGCAAAATGGTTAAGACAATAGAGTAAAGAGGAGAAACACAGGCACAGAAAGTACGAAGCACATGCCAAGTTTAGCCAGTGGAACCAGGCTCTGAAAGGTCTCTCAGGAAATAAGTCTACACTACTTTCTTAAGAAAACTAATTCTTTCAGGCCAACACCATCACCATCTATAACCTGGCTCTCATTCATTTAATGTGCTGATTTAATACAATTGTATTAAATTAAATTGAATTGTAAGAAATTTCTCCTTAAACTGCTTATAGGAATACGGTTCTAACTGCAAGGGTGAAAAGGAATTAGTCTTGCACTGTCCAGTAGTACTTTCTGTGATGGGAGTCTATAGCCTATGCTGCTCAGTGTGTACCCATTAGCCCTGTGCTTCTCAACTGCAGGCACTTGACTATGTTTGGATACATTACAAATTGTCACAATGGGAGTTGGATGATGCACAGTTCTTTGGTGTGCAGGATGGTCCACACCAAGAGACATTTAGCCCAAAGTATCACTATTATCATGGTACAGAAAATATGTCCTACCCATGTGTGACCACTGAGAACTTTAGATGTGGTTACTGAGACTGAGAAACTAGACTGTAATTTTATTATAATTAAATTTAGAATTAAAAATTTTAAGAGAAACTAATAAAATCCTGAATTTAAAGGTAAATAGTCATGTGAGTCTTAAGCAGTACATCTATTTAAAACGTATGCATAAATATAAAAAGAGTTTTGCTTCCCAAGTAGTTCCATTTGAAGAAATAAGGTATCCTCAAGGAAAAGAAAGATTCTGATGTTTGAGATCAGAAAATAATGAGCATAAATAAAAGCATAAAAGTTAAAGTCTTGAGACTTTTGAACATAACACGTTCATGTCAGAAAAAAGGAAATCACAAGAAAATCCTCCCATGTACACATTCAAGTAACTCACTCTTGTAGGGTCTCCACACCCTTTTCTTTGTACTGCAGCTCCTGCTTCATCTGGGTCAGCTCTCGTTTTAATCTGGAAAGCTGAAAACAAATTTTTTTTCAAATCCAAGCAGCAATAAATTATTTGTACAATAGTCATCCAAGTTATTCCTTAGCTTTCAACTGCATGAATCATCCACTCTCCACTACTCTAGGAAAACGGCCTTGCTTAGATGAAAAAAAAAACCCACTCCTGAGGAGTGCTGTGAAAAACTGTCTTTTGGATATAGCATGGTGTTGCTTTTGTGAACTCACAGCAACTCTGGCTACCTGCTACAAGACTTGCACAAAATCAAGCCAGCCACAATTCCAGCATAGATGGAGAAGAGGGTCCCTTACTGAGAAGTTAATAGCTGATGGGGAAGGGAAAAAATCATCTTCTTGTCAGAATGTGGTCACTGGTAGAACTCCCATGCTGAAGTAGATACTATCATACCCACACACATATGGGCAAACACTAATTGGACTTAGGTTATCAAAGAAAGAAAGAAAAGACACAAAGTTGGAAAAGAGATGTGTCGAGAGGATAGGGGGAGAGTTGGAGGGGGGGGGAATGAGTAGTGGATATGATTATATTTCATTATATACATGTATGAAAATTTCCAATGAATAATTTTTAAACCCCTAATCCTGACAGGTCCTATGCAAGTGGGGACTAGTTGTTTTTGAGGGTAACAATGTATATATCACAAAATGTAAAATTTTGTCATCTTCACTTGTATTTATTTCTCATAGATGTTACCAAGGATACTTGGAGCCTCTGACTACCTGAACCTCAATTCCCTGATATGATTCCTTAAATAGATTCGGGAACCTAATCTATGTTTCCATCAAACCACAGGGTAATAGGCCTACAAACCTGCAAATTTAAGATCTACAGGTGGTTTTTTTTTGCTGAGTTTAAAACTTGAGAACTGAAACACACATAGCCTATTTTATGGAATGGCACACCAGTAAAAGAGGAGGCCTCATTACCAAGATATTTCCCGAGCTTTGTCACAAAATTATATACAGATCCTCTCTCAGACAAGCAGGTGGATAAGGGCCTAAAGGGATGAGACAAGGTGTCACTTAATGAATGTAGGTGTCACCAGGGAAGGATCAGAATCCTTTTGATGAAGAACTGGCTATTAGGAACTGGCTCTTTGGGGACTAGCAACTCAAGGAGAACAACAGATACCAAGGGTCAAAAGCAATATTCTACTGGTAGCCCTGTGGCACTGGGCCCAGACACCGTTCCATCTTCCCAAATGATTGGAAGGTTTATAGTCTATCCTATAAAAAAACCAATGGATACTGGCTACTTTTTGCCTGATGAGCAACAGCTTCAAAACAAAATATTTTATGCTATTGCAAAACAAGTGCAAAATAAAGCAAAATGCAACAATAATTTGGGAAATAAAAATCTTACCAATATCTTGGTATCAGACATACCAATGACCACACAATGAATCACGATAAGTATCATTACATAAAAATACATACAGTGCTTTCATTTGTGAAAACCCTGGTTTTACTTACCCTGTCCCGGCGACTTGCTATTTCTGCTTTAATCTGGTGTGGATCATACTTTGTATTAGTTGAATATCCGGAGAAGGCTAAGGAAAAAGAAAATGTTTTATTTTATAACAGGGTCTTTAAAATAAATGAACAAAAGAAACTTCTGATTCACCACGTTAATAATTGATTCTCAGTCTGGGATTTACACATGGATTCTGGCTCCAAAATTATTAACATTTCACAACCTCAAGAAGATTTGAGGTTTGATTTTTGCACTCGAATTTAATACATGTTCACATAAAAAAGCGTAAGTGACAGGTAAATAAACTGTTTACTTCTATTACAAATCTATGCGGGGTGAAGCCCACATAGACACGAGAGAAAAGAATATGGTATGGAAAATTGTTTAGTTACTTTCTTTCCCATATAAACACACAGAAGTGACTAAATGATGGAATCATAAAGTTAACTATTGTATTCCCCATGGTTTCATGTCAAAGGATTTTATCTTTATTGTCTTTACATCTATATTCTCCAGATGGGTAACTGTTGCCATGAGAAAGAAAAAAAAACACTAAGAACATAAAAATTAAAAGGCAGATAGCTTTCCAGTTCTGCCAAAAATCTAGTTACTGTGTCCGTCTAACCAGACTGAAGGCAGTGTGATTATTTGTTCCTTAGAAACTGAAGTAATATGTTCACACTTTGATCCTCAGTCTGTTTGGATGTCTGGCTAAAATAAGAAACCTATAGTTTCTTAAACAGTGTCAAATATGTGATTTAATGCTTTTTAAAGACACAGTGTCATTGGTATGACTAGTCAATACCTGGGGTGAATAAACCCCACAGATCTGTTCCGGTCCACACAAAGCTACAAACCCTTGCTGGCATTCAAGTGGCTGAGATAGCCAGTATCTGTCCCTGCCCACCTCACCTTCTATGCTGTTTTTTCCTTTTATTACTATGACTTTTGTTTACATAGTTGAAGGCTTGGTGGTTTGTATTATGGCAACTTGATTTCGCTTCTCTTCCACAGTTCCATGGTCTTCATTTGTGAGCCATCCTACTCAAGTATTATCAGCTTCCTGGTATTTGTTGTCCTGTTCTTTCACTCCTGTGATTTTAGTACCTATGATTGACACTCTCATGGTTTAACTTAGATGCTCACAACTAGAATTTAATTCAAGATCCTTTCTTCACTTTATATTGGAAAGGACAGCTTAAAACCATCAAGTAGCTTACACAGCAAGATTATTTAAAACTTCAATTAGAACCACATCCAAAGTTAATTTGAGCAGTTCAGAGCTCCTATTTTAAAAACAGCTCTATGGAAAATCTACTATTTAAGCCTCATTTAGTCAGAACTTCAAACAACCGAATCTACTGGAAATAAATATCTGGAAGAGTGCAATGTCTGCCAGTTTTATATCAAATTGTCATATACTTAGAATTGTGGTCTTCCAAGGACATGGAGGAAAACATTTTTATAATGCAATTCTTAGCTGGTCATGGTAGCTCACACCTGTAATCCGGGACTTGGGAATCTGAGGCAAAGGGACTGCTTTAAGCTGAAGGCCAGCATGGGCTACAGAGTGAGACCCTGTCACAAACAAGAACAAAATCCAAAATTCTTAGGCAAGGGATACAGATCATTCATAGACAATTTCATAGCATGAAAACAGTCTGGCATTTAACCGACAGCAGTCCCCCACCCCACCTACCCACACACCAGAATTCTATCTTAGATAAGAATGTTTATTTCCAAATTCTACAGAACTATCAATGTTACCTGATTTGTGAGTTTCATTTAAGATCAACAATGAATGTTATGGCTCAAGCAATGTTGTTTTTAAAAAAATTTAAATTGTATGGGTATGGGTATTTTGCCTGCATGTATGTCTGTGTACTACAGAGTGCCTGGTGCCCACGGAGCCAAAAGAGGACATTGGATTGCAGGAACTGGAGTTATAGATGATTGTGAGCCACCATGTGGGTGCTGGAAATCAAACCTGGGTCCTGAAAGACATTGGTGAGCCACCTCTCCAGTGCCTCAAACCATGTTTTTAACAGGCAAAAATCATTTATAAAAAATCTCCACATCAGGGCTAGGGAAATGGCTTAATTGGCAAAGTATTTGTTACCCAAACATCAAGACCTAAGATTAAATCCCCAGAACTCATGTAAAGTCAGGTGTCGTACTGCACATCTGTAATCCCAGTGTCCCTACAACAAGATGAGAGGTGGAGGCAGGGGAATCCGCAGAGGCTTTTAGGTCAACTAATCTGGCAACACGTGTGTGCAACAACAAGATATTGTGTTTCAAGGTGGAATGTAAAGACCAACAGGTAAGGTTGCCTTCTAACCTGCACACACATGTTGTGTATGCCCACTTTTACACACACACACACACACACACACACACACACACACACTCCACCAGGCTTAAATGTCTCTGGTTAAATGTAATACATTCAAGTTAAACTTGTCAACTTAAAACAGGAGGATAATGGCAATTGTTAACATCTGGGATCTTTCCCACTGAGACTAGAAACTAACCCTGCCATCAAAATTCAACAGCCTTAAACTCAGAAAGTTTCAGGACAGTCAGGGTTATACAGAAAAACCTTGTCTTGAAAACAAATCAAAACAACAAAAATCCCATATTAAAAGCTAGTAACAGCAGAGCCTTGGAGAAAGCTCAGGGTATAAAGTACCTGCCACAGAAGCATAAGGACCTGAATTCAATCTTCAGAACCTGCATAAAAAGCTAAGTATGGTGGTATGTGTTTGTAATCCCAGTGCTAAGAAGACAGAGATAGCTGAATCCCTGGGGCTTGCTGGCCAGACAGCCTAGCCTAATCAGTGGGAGACTCTGTCTCCAAAAAGTAAATAAAAGTTGTTAGAAAGCCCCTAAGGAACAATACCTGAGGTCTGGTCTCCACAGACATGTACACTCATACGCACACATGTGCACCAATACACACACACATGTAGGTGCACACTTGAAAACACACACACACACACTAAGTAACACAGACCAATAGGAAAAATTAGTAGGGACTTGAAAAACACATGAGAGCTGAGGTGGCCACTACTGTACATCTACACAGGAACCCCTCCATACCTGCACCTCTTGCTTCTTCCTAACAAAACCACAACACCAATTAGTAACCATGCTTGGCATACTTAAGATAGATGGAGTGCTCCATGAAACAAGACTACCACCAGAAAGGCTCCAAATCCACCAATGAAAATCCCCAACCCAATCTTGAGATGATTCCATTGTTCAAGAATTGCTTAGTGTCCAGGCTGCACTGAAACCATTTCTGTTCCTGTCTAAAATTAAGAATCCAAAGTCTGAGATGAAGGAAAAGGCAGTCCAGGCACCGAAGGCTGTGAATATATTTAATCTCCAGATGCTAAGAATAGTTGTGAGCACTGCAAAACTTTTAATAGTATAATTCAACTTATAAATAAAATGCTGAGTTCCAGTAAGTCTATCAGAACCACTCTCAGAGTCCAAGGAATAGCTTGGACTCCTGACTCCTTCTCACAGCACACATGTCACTTTTATTACATGATAGCTGCCTACCTCCAGCCCTGAGGTTTATAATAAAGATCAGATTCCCACCCCAAGTACCTCTTCTCTTTTGACAGTTCAATGTAGAAAGACATTAAACTTAAGGGGGGTCTGTTCAGGAATATAATGTTGCTTTGGATGATATAATAATAATGTTATAGTTTTAGCTAGACCACAACAAGTCAAAGTATGCCTTATTATCATAGAGTGCCTTTCACATGCATGTTGCCTATTTTCACAAAATCTTTGTCAAGCAGGGAAAACGATAATATTTTTCCTCTTATATACAGGAAAATCCTGGGGTTGTGGTGACTTGACCTGCACTACGCCATTATTCACAGGAGGAATCACAACTAGGACTTGAGATCCTGGTGAGTAACTCTCAGTAAACATGCTTGCCCTTCTGTAGCCTTCTAAATTGAGGCTTGCTGACTAACATGTGAGAAAAATGCTGTGTGATCTATTTTTCTCTGGCCTGCTCCAACCTGCCTGTGGGAAGGGAAACAAAAGGATGACAGGATTGCCTAAAGCCCTCATCCTAAGCCAGACAAGCAGATGAGAAAACCTTTAGCAGAGTGCCGATGGAAGATAGTCTGAGTGGGATAGGCTTGGAGCCTCAGAAAGAATGTTGGCAGCACTGATGGCTGATAAGGTCAAGCTTTGCCACCACCTGACCAAAGAATCCAGGATGAGTCAGCACGTTCTCACCGGAGATAAGGCCGCCTCTTTCCCAGGCACCCAGAGACACTTGGGGCAGCTCAGCTCATTCTTGGAACCATGATAATAAAGTTACATTCCTGCTGCTAGATGGGACAAGTCACAGGCAATCTAGGTCACCAGACCTCAACTCAAGAATTACCTGAGAGACTGTAAAGGAACAAACAATAAAAATGTCCAACTCCATCCACAGCTACTTAACAGGCAGTAGCAGTTGATAAAGGCCCTCCAGGAGACTTGTCCCCATGGTTGACAACTGGTGTAGACTGAGGTTGAGAAACTTTTCCCATAAAGAGACAAATATTAAATATGTTTTCTCAGTTCTCTGGGCCATACAGCCTGTCTCAAATACTTGATTCACTGTTGTAACTGCCATAGACAATAAGTGAGTAAATGGTCATGGCTCAGTTCCCAGAAGATGTTTTCACAAACACCTTCATGGATAGAATTCAGCCTGCAGGCCTAGCATAGTTTGCAGACCTGTGGCTTAGACTACAGTTCTACCACAGACAAGAATTGTTTTCCAAAGGCTCCTGCAAATGGTCACATAGTTCATCTAAATTCATGCAGAGGCTAGAGTTTCACAAGAATGAGGGAGTAACTACAGAAAAAAAATTGCTGAGATAAAGAATGCATTAATCAGTAAAAGGAAGGCAAACAGAAGAACATGTTGCAATGAAAAATGTACAAGAGAATTCTGCAAAATGGAGCTGTAGGAAAAAGTAGGGGTGTGTCCAGTGTAGAACTGTTTCATCTCGAGTGGTCTACAAAGCATAAAATAGGACTGTACACTAGGCAGTGAGTTCAGGTGCTCATAGACATGAAGGAGGGTTGTGATCTCTGTTCCTGGAGACATGTTTTCCCTAATACAGCAGAGAATCTGAATTTGTTTTAGTCAGGAACAAGGTTCAGATACTATTAGATACCAGATGGCCCAGCATTGGCACAAAATTTTCCTTCAGTGAATGGAATTTCATTGTAGTGATTCTATAACTCAGGGGTAAATGTGTGAAGAGTGTGGGCAAAATGCACTTCCAGTCCTCCAATCCTCTCGACATCCTTCTGTTCCAGCATTAGATATGGCTGTTTTAGTTTGTTTCTAAGTTACTTCATTGTTCTGACAATCAGCCATTAGGGATAAATTGTGTCCCCAGAATTTAGTTCATACCAACAGCAGGTACTAAATGTCTGCGCAAAAAATGAACGGATGATTTATTGATCCAATGTGGTCCACAAGAAAGTCAAGAAATAGAAAGTACTCTCACTTGTAGTTACCACATGTATTTTGCATAATTTTTAGACACCTTATTAATTTATAGTCAGTCATTATTTTCAGATAACTTGGAAATGGAGGAGGGCTGAGTGTGTTTCAAAATTGCAATCAGCACTTCTGATATGCCTTTTCCTTGTCTAAGAAAGAGTACAGAGAACTGAATGTCACAAACACATCTGGGTTCCAATCTAAGTCCAATCATCTCCCGGGTACATTACCTTAAAGAAATAATTTAGTCCAAATGATATTGTTTCTCATTCTCTCTCCCGCTTCTCCTCTGTGTGTGTGTGGGGGGGGAGTATTTGCTTGTGTATAAATCTGCTTGTTCATACCTGTGCCAGAGCACAAGTGTAGTGGAGATCAAAGATAGGCTCAGATTTTGTTTCTTAGGTACCACATTATTTTTTGAGACAAGCTCTCTCACTGACTTAAAACTGCCAAGTAGGATAGGCTGACTGATCAGTGGTCCTTTGGGAATCCACCTGTCTCTACCCTCCTCAGTGCTAGGATTACAAGTATGTGGCATGATACCCAGCTTTTTTGCATGGGTTCTGGAGATTGAACTCAGGTCCTCATGGTTACAAGGCAAGCATTTTAATGACTAAAACTATCTCCCCAGCCTCATATTCACTTTTTTTTTGAGAAAACAAAGAAGATCACAGCATGTGATTATCAATGGCAATCATACTAACATACAAGAAATATTAGCTTACTGAATACTGTTTTTCTTTCATTTCAAGTTATTATCAATGGAGGAAGTAAATAATAAAAAGCAAATCTAGATAGATAGCACTCAGTTCCCAGTACCACAGCAAAGAAATAGCTAGCTACCTCCTTGCTTGAATTGATTAGCTGGAATATAGAGACATCCCATGTGGCTGATTGGAGCCAGGTGTGCTATGGAGTCAGCCAGAAGCAGCTCCTAAACACGGTTCCAGGCCCTCTAGTGTTGCCTATAAACCATCTGTTAGAGCACAGGCATTTAAGCCAACAGGATCACTATACTGAACTTTACCCTGTGGCTAGAAAGAATTCAGTTGAGTCATGACTAGCAGGGTTTTCCTCATTGTAATCAGTAGCTCAGGTTAAACAGAACACTGAAAACGCCTGGTGGAAACCCTAGGGACAGCAGCCACTTGATAAACCACTTGGATTAACTCCTAGATTCCATTCATAGCTGACTTTTCCCCTGGTGAGTTGATAGGCCCCAGGAAGCTCCATTGGCATCTTCAGCCTTTTCCTGAAAACAGGCAGGCCCAACTCTGGTCTTCAAGATAGCCTACTCCTGGAGAAGACACTGGGTCTAGAAGGTTACTTCTAGCAGGTCAGGCGATGGAACCTGTTGAACACATCACTACACCACCGAGTCATCAGCTACCTCTACTGAAGACACAGAGGTCCCTTCAAAGACAGTATCTTAAGTCTTTCTAACTGAGGAAGAAATATAATTGAATATAATTCCTTATTTGCCCAAATATCAAGGGACTGAAAAGCCCATGGAAATATAAAAAATAATCTTGTCAGTGTCTCAACTCCATGGGACATTAAGTAGTGAATAATCTTGCTCCATAGGCTCAGCACCACATTGCTCCCCCCAAACTCACTCCTCCCCAAAGTGAGTACTTTAGGGATATTTGTATTTTCAAGGTCATACACTGCTGAGGCTCCATGCTCAAACCAAACTAAATTGGTAGTTTCTAAGTCACGGCCCATACCTTCCCTTGACTCAGTTTTACTTTTCCAGTCACTGGTAAGAAAGATTGTTCAAGTTTTTCTTCTTTCTTTTTGAATTTGGTTTTTCAAGAGGGGTTTCTCTTTCTAACAGCCCTGGCTGTCCTGGAACTCATTCTGTAGACCAGGCTGGCCTCAAACTCACAGAGAGACACCTGCAGGGACTAAAGGTATGGGCAGCAATGCCCTGCCTCATTCAAGTTTTTCTGACACGTATTCCTTCTCTTTCTTTTTAAAACAAAATTTGGTTTTAGATTTATTGATTTTATTTTATGTGTACAAGTGTTTTGCTCTGCTCACATGTATGTCTGTGTATCTCATGTGATTTTTGCTCACAGAGGTTAAAATAGGGCTTTGGACCCCCTGGAACTGGAGTTGTGAACCATCATGTAGATGCTGGGAACCAAACCCAGGTCCTCTGCAAGAACAAGTACTCTTTAACTACTGAGTCATCTCTCCATTATATCTAGTCCCTTCTTCTAAATTCGGAATTGAGATTCTTTCTTGGAAACCTAACCAAAACATGCAATAGATAAAGCACATAAGGGTTTCTGGGAAAAACCATAGTATTAAGGTGAATCATAACAACAAAACCCTGCCAATATTTGCCTCTTCTTTAGCTACAAAAATGCTAATCCTAATTAATTTAATTAACCTTATTTCTGCCATGTAGTTGTCTCGAAGGTTAGGAATTGTTAACTATATGACCTCAGACCCAGTTATAAGCCAATGTTTCAGTTTGGTGTGACTTTGAGGCTCTAAGTCTGTAACCTTCTGATACTAGGATAGCCATACATGCTAGGCCATAAAAATATCTCAAAAGAATGAAATCTTACCTAGTATAGTTTCTGGGAGCAATAGATTAGTAGTAACAAATAGCAAAGTAGATCAGCAATAGATCAATAGCAATAAATCAGCAGCAACTGTGCATCTTTTTAAAGTCCAGCAATTTACTTCTAAAGAACCCATGAGTCAAATTTAATTCATAAAAAAATTAAGAAATTATTCTGAAGCACATAAAAAATAAAAGGAAAAACAGCATACTAAATTTTGAGGGAGAAAAATTTATATTTTAAAAAATTATGTAAATATTAAGAAAGTTTTAAATCACTAACCTACAGTTCAGTTTTTAAAAAAAATTAAAAAGAGAAAGGGGTAGCAAGATAGATTAGTAGGTGGGGCACTTGTTGCCAAGCCCAAGCACTTGAATTGGATTTCTAGGACCAACATGGTAGACTAGCCAGCTAGTCTAACCTGATCGGGGAGCCCTAGATTCAGCGAAAGACCCTGTCTCAAAAAAAATATTGTAGAGACCAATTGAGGAAGACAGCTGATAATTGAACTATGGCTCCCATGTGCATCTGCACTTGGCTCACACACATATGCACAAACCAAAAAAGAGGAAAATAAGACATAAAATATTAATAGCAAGAATGAAGGAAGAGACCACCATCTCATAGTCTACAAACATTAAAAGAAATGCAGATTTCGGAACTAGATGCAGTAAATAAACTCTTAGAAACACACAATTACAAAAACTGACTCTAGAAGAATCACAAACATAGGCTTTTATCTAATTGAGAAGTTTCCACAAAGAACTTCACGCTCCAGGACTTTTTTTGGTGAAGTTATGGCAGTGTAGATATCAAATCCTCATTAACTCTTTCGAGGAGCAGAGGCAATATTTGTCAATGCATTCTATGAAGCCAGTATTGCTCTGCTACCAAAATTAGAGCACGGCCTTAAAAGAAAAGTGTAGAGAAAAGGAAGCTTCTATAGCTCAGTGCTGAGTTGACCTATCACTTTCTGCTGGAAAGTTTAAAAAATAAACATGGATGAACCAGTATCTTATGAGCAAAAGATAAGATGACTTGGAAACAACACATCATTATACCTGAGTTGCCTCTATTCCCTCAAGAAACATAGCAATGGAAATATCTTTAATTCCTGCTTCAGAAGCAAACCCTTCCCCAAAGTCCTTAGCTTCTAAGCTTTGCACCTTCAGAAGTAGTTGCAATAAAAAAGAGCACAAAACATATGACCATTTGGCCTTAATTCCATTTTGAATTACAACACAGAAAAAAAGTTAAGATTCTATCTTTAGTGGTCAAAGCTCCATTACCAACATCAAATACCTAGTAATAAAGCAGTGCCATTAGTCATTTTCTCCACTCCCATGTCTCAACTAGATTTTATTGATAAAAACAAAACCTAGTACTACCAAGTTTATATGTTCTCTCCAAGATTATTGGCACCGAGAACAATGGTGGCTAGGTATACCTGTATAGGCAATTCTTTTGGGAAGGGTCAAGCATGTTCAAATAGTGACTGATCATGTTACAAAAGGCTCAGTCTTTTGAAACTGAACCTGGCTCCTTCAACACTTAGATGCCTGCTAAGTGTTTGTAAAATGAAAGCCCATCGCTGGCCGTCTTTAAACTAACCAAGGTTCCTTTTGAGACTAATAGAGGAGAGCCTCTTATTTAAGGATCAGAGAAACCTGGATTAGACTGGGTTTTTCCTCCTTCAATGTTCTGCCCAACAAGTCTAAAGCCTAATGATGTCTAAAGCCTAGGAACAGCCTTTACACAGACAGGAGATTGACATATCTGCAGACTCCTGGATCTCCCCATTCAGTACTTATGGAGCCATCTGCAACTTTTTCAAGAGATCATTTCAGTCAAGCAGTGTTAACTGTAGCCATCTCTAAGTGGAACCCTCCAAGTGAAATCTGACAATCACGAAATAGGAGATTGTTTCACATCACTGCCTTAAACTGCTTACTCTACACCATTCACACCTGATCTTTCTTTGTTAGTCACCATACTCTAGAATCTGTATACAACATAGACATCTTAATAAATATGGATTGTCTAATAGTATGTGACTGAGACTTTACAAAGCTGTCTCGCCCAAATAAAGCTGACTATGGTTCAGAGAACTGAGCAAAGAGAGTGGCTTTAAAGAAACATATTCATTGAAGGAAACAAGTCAACTCACAGCTGGTATATGAGCGGCCATCATCCTCACACAATTTGTGCAGCTGTTGATATTCTTCCTGCGCTAGCTCAAATCGCTGTTGCTTGATCTGGTAGATTTCTTTCTTCGCATTGAGAGCCTCCTGGGCTACAACTAAATACTCCTTTAGCATCCGTTCTTGTTCTCGCCTCCACTGCTCCCTCGGATCTTCAATCTGGGTAAGCTCTGAAATGAAAAGGGCAAAATCACAAACAAGTGAGTTCAAGGTGACATCTGCAAGTTGAGTGACAAGCATTTTACGTGACTACTCAATTAATTAATTACAACGTTGCACAATATGGAAGGTTCTACACCATGAACCTTTCTGAAGAATGGCCCACCTTCTACTACGGTATCAAAAGCTCAGAAAAGAAAATGCTACAGAGATGAAAGGAAAGATAATACAAGAAAATACACATTGGAGAAGATGAACCTAAATGAGCTTAGAACTATATAGGGTATTTATAGCATTATTCTTCCAGACCTCTTTAATGTGGGGTAATATACACACTGCTGTCCCTAACTGAGCTTGTTCCTCTCCTCTTCTTATTCTATCTTGACCTTTCTATCTCTTGACAGTTGAAATTGTGACATTTCCCACTTCTGCCTTCTCACTCTGCAGGCCTGGGAAGAGCCCAGATATATCTCCAGTTCCAATCTTTCTCTTGAGTTCCAGCCTGTGATTCTCATCTGCTTCCTGACTTCAACTCCTACACAGATCTAAGTAACTCTAAGCTAGTCTTCAGAGCACAACTCATTCTCACACAAAGGCCTTTCACTCTCCAAAGCAAGACCATGTCAGAAAAATGCACAGCACACATTGCTTCATTCTAGGCTTTCCTTTCCACCATAAGTAGTATCAACTAGCTTCACCAGCTTAGCCACAATAGGAATCAACCTAACTCCTATCTTCAAAGAATTCTCACTCTGAGTTCTCCCTCCCACAACATGCCAGGGGTCATAAGGATATGCTGAAATAGCATGGAGAGCCTCCAGTATGGAGGAGTCTCAGAAGCACAATGCTAATTGAAGGAAGCCAGAACCAATAGGGCTCATAGTGTTTGAGCCCATTGATATGAAATGTCTAGAATAGGCAAAGCGGAAGGGACAAAAAACCAGACTGATAGGGGGAAGAAAGAGACGGAGGTGAATGCAGGATGACTGCTTAAGGAGGTGGGTTTCCTTTGGGTCAAATGAGAGTGTTTTACAACTCGACAGAGGAGGATGGGACTGTTTACTTTTAAATATTTTCCTTTATGATCTATGAATTTTACTTTACAGAGCTAAAAAGGTACATTAAATGTCATTTACATACGTGCATACACACACATCCACACAGAAGGAGGGATGGTAGCAGGGAGGGAGGGAAGGAAAGAGGGTGAGAGAGAGACTATTCCAAACTAAGACCTCCTTGGAAACACTCTCCCCACCTACTTGCCCCTATTCAGTCACCACTGTCACTGCAGACTCTTAGAAAGTTCTCCAAGCCTTCTCTATTTCAAATAGGGAAATAAAAATGCAAAATACAAGAAGTCAGAGTCCTGTCCCAGTGTCAGAGTTCCAGATACAGTTGGCCTAACGTGGGACATGGGCAGGGCTTTTTTAATAACTGCCCAGATGTTACTTATGTTTATTCAGCTGTAAGACCCACTGCAACCAGCCAGGTGAACAGCATTATTCACACTATTCCAGTGTCCCTGAGGGTCTTGGGAACCTTACAAGCTGCCAGTCTAGGATCTTTTTGTCCCTCACTTCACCATAAACCTACACAGTTCCAATTTTAATATTGGTACCTCACATTTAAAGAGTTTTACAATTGAATTCTCTAAAGGTCTGTAGGGAAGGAGGGGGCACGCCACTACAACTGTTGTCACCACCTACTGTTTCTCATGTGGTGGGCTACGCTTTTATGGTAGATGGAAGAAAGTTCTTTGTCTCTTGCTCTTAAGATGCATGTCCACTTTCGAGAGTAGTAAACCCTTAAGAGTTGATAACTTGTCTCACTCCCCTGTGTTTCCAGGGCTAGAACACAATAGGAAGTAGAGAGGAACTTTAGAAATGTTTGTTGTGAATAGTTTGTGAGTAGGAAAGCAACAACGGCAAGCAGGGGATACCAGAGAAGGGGACTGCTAAGTTTATGAGAGAAGACTGGCAAGAAGGGGTCCTGGACCCACAGCAGCAAGCAGCCTTCCCAGGAAAGTTATATATATCCACTGCCTTTGCCATCTGGTAAGCATCAACATCCATATCACCTGGCCCTGAAAAGGGGAAGCCTAGTAACACAGCTACAGTACCAAAACCAGGGAACGCGGAGTGCAAGATGGTGTTATATATTCAAAGCTTCCCTGGAGACCTTAGTTGGGAAGACAACCCTAGATGGCCACCTTCCTCTGAACACACACAGTCATGAGATGCTGAGCATGCTAAGGGCCAGTGGAAGGGCTATCTTCAACTTGTCTCTAAGCTTCCCTTCTGACCTTTTCCAGTATGTGATATATCCACCTTAAAGCTTCCTGACACTTAGATAACTGCCTAGAAGGGTAACAGGGCTAGGACAGTACTTATTCCCCTTCTCTAATCATCACTGACTAGACTTTGAAACAGCTGCACTACTCGAGGCTGAGACCCACATGGGAAAGCTCCACTGCTCCGAAATCTAAGACACAAAGATTCAGACCCAAGAAGTCAGCCCCACAAGCCCAGCATGGGAAATACTTTCAAAGTTACTAAGGTAATGAACAACATGGATCTTCAGACCAATACATAATAAGCTGAAGTACACAAAGCAAGTCAAGGCAAAGCCAAGCTACATGGCCCATGGCAAAATAACAATGACAAAAGTACTGATAGAAGCTAGAATTAAAGTGCAAAGAGAGTCAGAAATGGAACCTTTAATAATTGAGTATTGGTCAAAAAAGGCTGATGAAGATGCAGAACACCAAGAGCAAAGACCAGATTGAATGAGGTACAGCCTCTGATTGTGGGTTTCTACATCTCAGCTCTACTCACATTTGGAGTACGTTCATTCTGTATGGTGCAGTCATCCTGAGCAATATAGGATGTTGAGACGCAGCCCTAGTTTCCACCCACAACATGCCAACAGCACCTCTCCCAGGCCTGGCTATAAGAAATGTCTCCAGACATTGTCTATCAGGGAAGGACAATCATGTCAACTTCTAAGATCTTCTAAGTTCTACTTTGCAATCAGCATGAGAAGTTTTCCTGTTTCCTGGATGCCTTGGAAATCTGTTCCTTATAGGAAACAGTAAAACCAGAATTGAGGTACAACTATATGCCTACTTTGTGTATTTAGAATTCAGCTAGAGAAAACTTAGTATACCATATTACAAAACCTTAATATTTCATTGGGCACCATAATCATTTTGCTTCACAAAGCAAGGGTTTATCATTTTTGAGATTATATGTAAAAACCGGAAAAACAAAACAAGGAAAAGAGAAAACTCACGTATAGCAATGAAAATGTGGTACTGTACTTACTATTTATGTGGTCCATGTAATAAATTCCAATTTGTTTATCATATACAGTTTCCCATCCTAAAGGAAGTTCATCTCCAACACAATCAGCAAAGGTTAGTGGCTTTGTTATCCTGAAAAACAAAATTGTGAAAACAAATTTCAAAGTCAAGTCAGATGTGAATAATTTTGCTGATCTAAATTATTGTTTCATATGGAATTATAATTCATATTATCTAATCGACAGCTTTTGCCCCAACTACTTGGTTGAAAATTAATTTACTAGATTTGCTTAAGTAACAATCAATAATAATGTAAGTACACACACCACTAAAAGCATACTGTTGCAAAGCACACTTTAAACACCAGTGAAAACAGATATTGACGATGACCAACCAAACAAGTAAGACAAGCGTCATCTTCCACACAGTGTGATTAATGAGGCCATGGCAATGGAATGTAACTCTTCCAGAATAGGAGAGAACCAGGCTCTGTTCTCACTCCCTGACAAATGTCCTCCCTCACAACTTTCAGTTCCACACAATACACATGAACTCTGCCTTAGGTCTATGTACAAGGTACTTGCAATATTGTCATTCTACCCATTAACGAATCAAACATCAACCACTGCACAAAAGTAAAAAGCCAGGAAAATCTAACAATATAGTGATATGCCTTGTGAATGAATACTTTCTGCATTCCTTGTACAGTAGGGATCAAAGATTTCAAAGGGTCCTTTTTTCTTTTCCTAGAGAAATACAGCCAAATAACAATGCCTACAAACATCTCCTTAAAGAAAATCTGATTAAGAGATCCTCGGCTTACCAGGAGATAGAGAAAGTAAAGGGTGTACCATGGATTTCTTTAATCAGAGTCTCTTCCCTTCCCCCACTCTCACGATCATGTTGATTGACAAGCCGGTTTGAGGCAGCAGCTGTTGTATAAAACAGGACACACCTATAATTGTCTGAGTCTGGGCAGCTATCTCTTTGGTTGTCTCTATAAATGCACACTGACTGGCATGCATGGGAATCTGACAATCTAAATTTCACAAGCTCAATCCTCCCACTTCTTCTGTTCAAGTCCCTGGCTGCAGAAAACTGAAGACATTGAAACTGTAGCCAATCCCGTGAGATTTCCCAAAACTGGTTGGACAACAAAGCTATCTCTTCTAGGATGGTTGAAAAGTTGGTAAAACACTATCAGAACAACACGGATTTCAATGTTCTTTTAATCTTCATTTTAAACATGTGATTTCAAGAAGCTATGGCCAATACTAAAATAGAAATATATAAAAGATAAAATAGTCTGTGGACAGCCTCCCAAACATGGTACATTAAAGAGGAAGAGAATGAGGAGGAAGAATAAGCACAGTAAGTGTCCAACCTATTGCACACTTCCCTGTTCTATTCCACAACACATATCTGAAACAGGATTCACTTCCAGGGGGAACAGTGTGATGGTATACTTCCATGTTAAACCAGCAGTGGCAGAATTTTGTGAACGATGGGAACAGATCATAGGAAAAATAGTTCTACCTTAACGCAAATTGAATCCTGAGTATATCACTGCCATCCCAACATAGTAAATATTCATATTTAAGCCTAGAGAACCATACACAAAGAGAGATAAATCCTAAGATTATTTACACATAGGATATGATTTAATCAACATATGCAAGTGGGAAACATACCTCTACACCATGGCTGAGCCTAATCCACTTACTTTAGACTTCAGAATTGTTGGGAAAATTATAAGATCCTACCTTTTTGGTTTTTTTATAAAGAAAATCAAGTTATTCAAATAACAATTCCATACTCTTTGCTCCTGGAGGAAACTGAGTGGTACTTCGGCCGTTTTGATAAATTTCATTTTGGCATGTTTCCTGATTCCACTTCCTTTCTATGTCAAACATTAATTCTTACAATCATACATGCTTGTTTTCAATGCAAGCCAAAGAGGAGTCACACTTCTTGGAGTTCAGTTAATGTCAACAGCAAGGCCTCTTCAACCACAGAAAAGTGATGAAGTTCTTAAAGGTGGTCTCAAAAGCCATAGCACCAACCACATTTTCCCAGACCATTGGCTTCAAGAAAAACCACTAACCACATTCCAAAGATGTCTATGTTACTTCATCATGTCTTTACTGTACAAACATCAAAATGATGTTTTTCTGCCAAAAAGGTGTTTGTGGCTAACACTACATGAGGAATAAATATATCATGTCACATGAGTTATACAGCTTCAGAATGTTTGATCACGTGTCTGATGAGGATATTGCTGTAGGGCACTGTCTGGGATTTGAAAAGGTTATTTTGGCTGTTGTTGGCTAAACAACATGTTTCCTGACTTGTTAGGATGAGATTGAGAACCACCTGTGACAGACCTTAGATTTGATTGGGAAACACCCAGCACCAAAAGCAAGATATCAGTTTCCATCCTGAACAAATGTCATGATCTCTTGTCTTGCCAACTATCAAATCTCACTTGGCATAAAGACACAGACTCTCCCTCAAATGTAGTGACTCTGTACAAAAATGCACACTACTGGGCTCCAGGTACAGTTTAGCAATAGAGTGTTTCTCTTACATGAGTTCCATTCTCAACACATACACACAAATAAAAGTACACAGCATTGAGTTTTCCAGGACCTGGCCTGCTGTTATAGTCCTACCCAAAACAAGCCCATACAAAGCATTTAGCTCTTTTTTACTTCAATCGCTATACAAACACAACTTCTATTCCAGGTAGAGCCTGTCTGACTGATTCCTTCCTACCCACCCACCCCTGCAAAAACCATTCACATTCCAGTCTACCACCTTGTCCTCAGTCTTTCCCAGACCCATGATTAAAGCTACTCTCCCATTAGTGCCCTGAAAAGGTCAGCTTCTCCCCTCATAAATCATTAGCAAGGATTTGTCCAACTCCCAAACCCCTTTTGCCTTGGAAGCAACTTCCGTTTTTGCCCCATTGGGCCCAGTAGGAATGAAACAGGACTCAGAGCCATATTTACTGCATTTCTGTACATCTTCCATAGGCATATGGTTAACTGTTTAGCCTCCTCATTCAGTCAGAGCCAAGCAAAAATCTTGTAAAGGAAGGTGGCCTTTGAAACCAGCAGGCAGCCCAAGACACATTTGTTTTCCCCTGAGAGAGTCCTTCCTATCCTCACTGAGAATCTCAGGTACAATAATATCCATGTCTCCAGTCCCAGAAAAATCAGTCCTTTTCATATAAATTACTCCAAATGCTAGGCCACCCTTCACAGTCAGATTCCTTTTCTTGTATTTCCCAATGAGCCCAAGATGCATACCTTCTCATGGAAAAAGTTCAGGTTAGAGAATTCAGGTGTTTTCAGGTATGCCTGGTAACATGTGTGCAATTTTTTAAAACATCTTCCTATATGGTTTTTAAGCTATTGTGTGTAGAAAGATGCACAGAAACACTTCTCAGCACAAGGCAATGTGAACCAGAAGGAGAAGCCAAAAGGTGTACAGCAACTTGGCTAATATTTCATTTAAAAATCTGTTGTGATTGTGTTATTTTATCAAAATATTAAGATGGAAAAATGAAACTGTTAATGCTAGCAGATACCTTGTATGAACTTTATGCAATTAAAAGAAAAATGGAAATTGCTCAGTATGTGGAAAGGCTAAACTTTTAAATAACATACGGACTCAGCCGAATCCAAAATGAAGAGGAGAGATTATATGGAACGGAACAAAAAAGTTAGAAATAGGTCAAAGACTACGTGAAGAAGATAAGGCACAAGTTGACTTATTTACATCCTTTTCACTTCTCCTGGACTGGAGATCCTTCCTTCCAACCTCCCGCAAGGCCATGAAGTCTTCCACTTTTTCCATACTTACATACCAAATGGAAGCAGGGAAGGAAAAAGTAGAATAAGAACCAGAAAGAAACAGCATGGCTTATCAGCAAGGGAAACAAGACATAGAAATTAAAAAGAGCAAACTTCAAAACACCAAATCTGAAGACATCAAAATAACAAAAAACAAAACACAAGTTTTAAAAAAAGAGACCCAAATGAACCCTTTGTTGAAAAACAAAACAAAACAAAAGGTCTAAATGTCTCAGTTTGTCCAAGACACTCCTTCCTATGTGCCAGTACTATCCCGTGATGGACATCCATGAAGAGTATCAAGAGTTTATTTATGCCTAGTTTTATTTGTCTTTGACTTTGTTCATTTATACTTAATTTTTTTTTTTGTTTTGTTTTGTTTTTCGAGACAGGGTTTCTCTGTGGCTTTGGAGCCTGTCCTGGAACTAGCTCTGTAGACCAGGCTGGTCTTGAACTCACAGAGATCCGCCTGCCTCTGCCTCCCGAGTGCTGGGATTAAAGGCGTGCGCCACCATCGCCCGGCTATACTTAATTTTTTTACTACAAAAGCTGTTTTTTAATACAACCAAGGAGATAGGACTTCTAATACTGTGATTACATTATCTCTAAGGGGAATATTTCTACTTTGAAAATGTTATTAATTTTCATTATATTTACGTTTACTGGTACAAATGCTGGGCATACAATTAAAATTATATAAAATAATAATGTATAGAAAAGTACATTTCATTTTTTTACAACTCTTACCCATTTCCTACATTTTTTCTATGAAACACGTTAACCAATAAAAGTAATTGACATGATTCTGAATGACTCAATGAAGGGGAGAACAAAGTAAAGCATGGTGGCACATGGCCATATTCTCTGTACATGAGAGACTGAGGCAAGAAGATCACAAATTTGTTTGAGGCCAGGCTGTACTACATAATAAGGCCCTGCCTGAAAAATGAACCAAGAGCACACCAATTGGTTATGCAATACCAAATGATCAACCCTGAAAACATATACATACAAGTAACATTACATTGACTGAATAGGCTGTATTTTTATTTTCAAGAATGAACGACACACATTCACACACACACACACATCACCACCACCACCACCACCACTAACAACAACCACAAACAGTAACAAATTCGAGAGTAAAGGGAGGTGGCAAATGGGGAGTTCAGAGAAAGGAAAAGGAAGGGGGAAATGATGTAATTACATTATAACCTCAGAAAATAAAAGAGCATTAAACAAATAAACTAACAACAAAAAAGGCAAAACTAAAAAGAAAAAGAACTTTTGTTCTAAGGTTAGTTTCTGTGCTGTGTTTCAGCCAACCCTGGTAGGAGTCCCCCACATGCCCTTTGAACAGAAGTAAAATCATGCTGGCTTTCTGTGTTTTTCACCACTCCCACCCACCTCCCCAAGTCAGGCAGATCCGAATGTTTAAAATGGAGATAAGTGGGTTTGCTAGCAAGGGAGGCACTCAGGCGGGCCCCAAGTAGAACATTCTGGAATCAGCAAGGCCAGTAGATTAGCTGGTTTGGGCAGTTTGTCAGCTCTGGTCTTGGAATCCTTTCTAATCTATGGAAAAAGATTAGATAATACTCTCTGAGCAAATAAATAAGCAATTCAATTTTGTCTTCTTACAAAAGCATGTTTAAGGCTTTAACTTTGAAGAGCTTTTATTCCCACTGAAAAAAGTTAAAAGCCTCCTATTAAACTACCAAGCAGGGCAATTGCTGGTGTCTGGGTATGGCCATGAACAGGCAAAGGACATCAAATAGGAGTCAGCTTGTCTGAGAAGGGGAGGAAGAAAGGATCAAGTCAAGCAGACAGCATACTGTTTCCCAAGGTTCCATCTTTGCTGACAGAGAGCCTGTCCAGTCTCTTCAACTTTCACCACCCCCAAAACAGGATGCTAGATTATTCCCACCTACTCCACCCACAGTTCTCACGCAGACAAGGGGATGCTTTCATTTCCACTATAGATAGTTTAGAAAATCTATTCATAGACATAGTCATGAACACATACTACATACAAATATCTTATCGTTTTTATTTAATTTTTTAACAATTCATTCTCTTTCTTCCTTTTTACTTTCTAATTGTTTGAGATAGGATTTCTCTATTTAGCAGCCCAGGCTGTCCTGCAACTCACTCTGTAGACAAGACTGGCCTTGAAGTCAAAAAGATTTCTCTGACTATGCCTGGGATTAAAGGTGTGTACCAACACAGTCCAGATAAAAACTTATTTTTAATAGCACAAAGATGGAAATAACTAACAGGCGTCAACGAATGAACAGATAAAACATGGTCTATCTAAATGGTGGGGTAATATTGGACTTTAGGAAGTTTTTCTACCCTATATCTTAAATTCAGTACACAAAACCAGATAGTAAAATCTAAAGATCAGGAACAAAATCACTCATGATTCAGAAGTCCTAGATTCACATATTACCTTGCTCCACTTCCCTATTTTTCTTACTTTTCACACAAATAATATCATACTACATACAATTTCATAAACTGATTTTTTTAAGTTGAATATTTATGTCTTTCAGCTCTCTTAACATTACTTTCCAATATCTGGAATCTTTCATTCTATGCAGCAGACCACAATTTATTTACCAGGCTTTTACAGTTAACTATTAAAGCATATCCCAATGGTGTGCTGTTTATGATAAATAATGGGCAAGCACTTTTATTAAACACTTGTTATATATCACCAAAGAGCTTAGCCATCACTTTAGGTTCTCACCAGCCAAAGAGGTAAAGTCTTTCACCACCCTCTGGAGATATTTTTAATACATGTTCTCCAGAGCTCAGAATAAGTCCATCTGGCCTGAGCATGCTTTACCCTGAGGGAACAGGCAAGAAGGTCCAACAGTGGCACGAGCTGAACAACATTTCAGAATGTGGAAATTTCAGAATATACTAGAAACTAAAAACAAAGGAGCCACTTTCTTTGTACTGAGCCACCACTCAGAGATCTTGCCATCGCAGATTCTTCCCTGAGCAAATCCTACTTCTTGATCTCTACTAAGTGAGAGAGACTATGTTCTGCCGGGCATTCTTAAAGAGTAGAGCAGTATGAACTGAGAGAGCGGTGGAAACCTAGACTTTGATTTTTTTTGCTTTGTCTGCCACATCCTGTTCGGCTGTCTAAGTGCCAGTTCAGAAAGGACTGTGTACTGTCATGAATTAAACCTTGAATGAGTCACTCCATTTTGCCCTGAGCCTCAATTTCCTAACCCTCCCCCCTTCTACTGAGCTACTGAACTTACAACCTAAAACCTGCCAGTAAAAGGCAAGTACACTACTACTCAGCTATATCCCTAGCCCGTGTTTCTTAATATTTACACTGAGGATAACCAGATGAACCTCATGGGGTCATGTTGGCTGACTGTGGCCTCTTTGGCAGCAGCTTGGAGACCAGCAGGCACTTAGTCCCCTTCCGGTCATCTCACTTCACCAGCACTTGCTTCAGACTGGGTTGCTTTCTTTTTTGTTACAACCAACATGGTTGTTTCAGTCACACGTTTCTTCTCTCACAGTTTAGAAGGCTGCAGTCTCAGCTGGTTGGCCCATTGTTCTCTGACCATTCTCAGAGGTTTGAAGATACCTAACATGGTTACACAGGTCTGCTTTACTTTTGAAGTCTTGAGAGCATGTCCAGCCTTTTGATATTGCAATTGTCATCTACCAAGTTCAAGCTCTTAAACAATGTAATTAAATTACAAGAGTGAATAAATAAACCATGAAAGTCTCATAATGTCCTAAGTTTATCATCTTGCATTGGGCTGCATTCATAGATGTCTTCAGCCACATGTAGTCTACAAAAGCACAGAATGAACATATCTAGTGGGGGGAGCTGCTGCCTTGCCTTTTCCAGCTCCTGCAGCTGTAGTTTGTGCTCCCCCTACTCCTAATTTCAAAGAATCATTGCTGGGATGGCCCACTCTCTTTTCTGCTTTTCTTTCCCATTAACAAGGAACTTTGCTATGAAATGGGACCCACCAGGAAAACCACCCCATCAAAATCTCTCTCACTGAGTCACATTTGTAAAGTCCCTTTGGGCACATAAAACAATACACTCACAGGTTACAGGTATTAGGACATGGACATCTTCACAGCCATTGCTATGCCCATTATAAGGCAGCAACTGAGAATGCAGCAGGGCCTGAGGAAGTAAGCCTAGAAGCCTACACTCTCCTTTCCAGCCAGGCTGGGCTCAAGGGACGAGCCTATTCCACACTAATCATATCAAATTATAGAAAAGTAGAGGCCAGTAGCAGGAAGTGGGGGTAGAGAGCAAAGCACTGATTCTGTACACATTTTTGTTATCAGGAGGCCAGAGAATAATCCCTTGCCCTTGAACTACACTTTCCAGTCTCCTGGAACAAAGTCATCTTTATATTTCCAACGCATGCTTGTTTTTAATACGCTATTCAGAGAGGACACCATTAATCTCAATTTCAGTGCCAAACCAATCCCCAAGAAATTATAATGACTTCCTTCACCTTTTCTAAAATGCCTGGCTCCCAGTATATTTCGAAGTCCACCGGAACTTGGACACAGTCTGTTTGTGGTTACTTATGTGGTGAATTCAACTGTGTGTGCTGTTCTAGTTTTTCTCCAAGTTTTGGTGGCATAACATTTATACTCCAGAGCCAAGGTTCTCATTCAGCAGCAAGCAGCAAATTTCTGGGGACATTGTTTGTCCCCAAAAGGAAGCTGCAATGCTTCTTTAGAAAGATTCTTTGAGGGGCTGGAGAGATGGCTCAGAGGTTAAGAGCAGGTCCTGAGTTCAATTCCCAGCAACCGCATGGTGGCTCACAACCATCTGTAATGAGATCTGGTGCCCTCTCATGCAGACAGAATACCAAGAATACTGTATACATAATAAATAAATAAATCTTTAAAAAAATTCTTTGAATGTCTATCAATTTTTATTACATTTATTTATTGTGTGTTTGTGCACATATGTATATGAGCATCCATGTGCCACAAAGAATGCATGGAGGTCAGAGGACAGTTTATATGAGTTCTCCCCTTTCACTGTATAGGACTTGGCAGATCAAGCTTAGTTGTTCAGACTTGGTGGGACCTGCTAAGGCATCTTGCCATCCCCGTCTATCAGTTTTATATAGCAGGTACCATGGCACAAACCTGACATGTTAGTTCTGAAAAGCCATTTGTAATACTCGTTTAAATGCATGTTTTCAACTCAAATGTTTATTGAGAATATGAATAAAAATAGAATTGGCACTTATTATCAAGTTCCAAGTCTAGAATTTAAGGTGAGGAGTAATATTACTCAGAATTCAGTCTAACCATTGCAACTGACATGCAAGGCCTTAATGAAATGTGAGGGTCCCAGTCAGCTACAGATCCTTAGATCTGCTCATTCCTAAATGAAAATTGTGAATCCTCCATAAAAAGATGAAATCTTCTTGACAATAAGAATTTTTAAAAGTAAACAGTTAATCTTTTCATTGTCACTAACACAAAACTATCAGGGTACATGAATAAACTAATGGACTAATCTGAAGAGCAAATGGCTCCTGGATCTTCCCTCAGGGTAAAGAATTGTGCACAGCTTTTCATAAGTGGCAATAACCCAGTAAAAACAAATGAGAACAGATAATTGGATGCAGCATGCTCCTCTGCACAAATATTTCACTAGCACATTTTCAAGAGACCCCCAGTCTAAATGGCTTCTGACAAACAAAAGGCCCATCATCAGATCTATTTCACTGCTTTGGTGGAAAGAAGCTGTGATAATTCGTGATCCCAGAGAAGCTAAATAAGAAGAACCTTCATCTGACGATGGATGGAGATAGAGACAGAGACCCACATTGGAGCACTGGACTGAGCTCCCAAGGTCCAAATGAGGTGCAGAAGGAGGGAGAACATGAGCAAGGAAGTCAGGACCACGAGGGGTGCGTCCACCCACTGAGACAATGGGACTGATCTAATGGGAGATCACCAAGGCCAGTTGGACTGGGACTGATGGAGCATGTGATCAAACCAGACTCTCTGAATGTGGCTGACGGTGGAGGCTGACTGAGAAGCCAAGGACAATGGCACTGGTTTTTGATTCTACTGCATTATGGGCTTTGTGGGAGCCTAGTCTGTTTGGATGCTCACCTTCCTGGACCTGGGAGGAGTGGGGGGAGGGGAGGGAAGGGGGAGGAGGGGAGGAGATGGAAATTTTTAATACAAAAAAGCTGTGATACTACTCTATATCATACCCCACCCACAAGTACTTCCCATCAGGTATGTATGTTTGCTGCACCCCTACCTGCAAAGCCATACATGTTCTGTAGAACACAGATTTCCCCAGTGCAACAATCCAGCAGCAGTAACCTAGACAACAATGAGGGCACTAAGAGAGACATACATAGATCTAATCTACATGGGAAGTAGAAAAAGACAAGATCTCCTGAGTAAATTGGGAGCATGGCGACCTTGGGAGAGGGTTGACGGGGAGGGGAGAGGCAGGGATGGGAGCAGAGAAAAATGTAGAACTCAATAAAAATCAATTAAAAAGTAAAAAAATAAAAAGGTAAAGGTAATAATTTGTCATTAAAAAATCCTCATGTCACAAAATCCCATTGGGAAGTGTGTCAAGTGCTTTTTTCAACAGTCATTAAAAAGGTACTGTCTGGCTGGGTGGTGATGGTGCATGCCTTCAATGCCAGGACTCGGGAGGCAAGCAGACAGATTTCTGTGAGCTCAAGGACAGCCTGGTCTACAAGAGCTAGTTCCAGGACAGCTAGGTCTGTTACACAGAGAAACCCTGCCTCAAAAAACAATACAAAGAAAATGGTACTGCTCCAATAACTGAGCTAATATTTAAAGGCTGTGTGTATCTTAGTACTTGTTACTCAAAATAATAGGAAAGAAACCAAACCATGATATGTATTTCTTGAGAACATAGAAAAACCACACTTCCCAGTCTCTTTTGCCTGGGTTGGGCTATGTGGTTGGGCTTTAATCAAAGAAATGTGAGGGCAATTCATGTATTCTGGGCCTGCAACATAAGTTTTTGGCATAATCCCCATGCCATCTCTCTTCCCTTTTCTGTTGGCCAAAAGTAAAGGAGTAGGTAGATAGCAGAAAATGTCCAAAAGATTGGTGAGTTACACCATGGAAGAAGCCTAGATGAGGATCACAGGTTTAGAAACCCCTTCACCATTCATACTGAGCTAACACGAGCAAGAAACATCTATTTCATTAAGCAACTGAAATTAGAAGACTAAGAAACATCACTTTTTATATTTCTATCATGGCCAATGCTTCTCACTTTTCAATATTCCCTATTAGTCCATGAATTTCTTGAATGAAGGGATGCTATTCCTTGGGACTCATTTTTCTTGGTTGGGAGTTGTATGATGAACCATCTCAACTGATTTCAGGAAAACAAACCTTGGGGGTGGGGAGCGGCAGATGATAAGAAAAGTGGGACTCAAGCGACCAGGATGAGTTCTTCTTTGGACATCTCTGTTTTTAGGTTGATGTGTTCCATAGTGGGGGAAAAAAAGGCTACCAAAGCCAGGTAAAATATCAGTGAAGACTTCCTGTATCCTTTTTTTCTGATTCGCTACTGACTAAGCCAACTTCAGACACATTACACGGCTTCCTAAATGCATGTCTGTCCATAAGAAAGGAAGTACCAAGAGAAGACAATCTAGAGACAAGATCTTGACAAGACGTTCTATCCTCCAGCAAAGAATAAATTGTCCTAAGACAAATCAGTAGAGAAGGCATTTAGAAAAAAGTCCAAACTTCCCAGACAAGCTCCCACAGCTATCCTATTCAACTGATTCTCAAACGTGTTCAGGCACGAGTATGATGGAAGTGAGAAGATCTGGGATATGCCATCAACTAACACGTGGCTGAATGTAAGGTCCCTCAATACATATTTTATTGACTCACAGGCATAGACAATGGTAACTTTTTAAAAAATGAAAGGTGAAAAACTATATAGTAATGCTGTGGAGCCTGGATAAATTACTCAATTCTACCTCAGTTTCTTCCTTTTTTTTGGGGGGGGGGAGGGTGTGTACTTGATGAAGCAGAAAGACAGAAAGAAGCCCATATCAAGGTTTCTGAAACTTTTTCTATACTCCTTAAAGATTTATTTTCCTTCTGTATTATTTTTTCCTGTAAATACTAGAAGAATGTCATTATTATTCTGATTTAGCAGCATAATATTGTATGAGTGGAACATAGTTTAAAAGCAAGTTGACCTCAGACCAACCTGCCAGTGTACCACCCAGAGGAAACCACACCCAGAGAAGGCCCAACCAATCCAGTCACAGTCACCCAGCAGGAGCAAGGAAAAGAATTTCTCAGTAAGTCCATCAAGCTCACATTCCGCAGATGACATAAAAATGTCTTGTTCCCCTGGCTGTAATGATATAAAAACTAAGGTGAAATAAAAGCAAAATTCAGCCTAGTTGGTAAAATTATTTCCCTAGGGCAGTACTGTAACACAGTGAAAGCCACACACTTAATTTTTAAAAAGTAGGTTCAACTAATTGCAAAGACATATTTTACTTAACTCACTATACTGAAACATTTTATTCTTTATGTACTGAAAAATACCATCATTTTAAAATGTAGTGACCATAAAAACTATAAATTGGATGCTTTACATTCCTTTTTGTATGAACTCCTTAAAAGCAAGCATGTCCTTTACACATTGAGCTCTTCCTATCTTAAGCTCACCAAAAGCAACTGTTCAGGCTCTGATGTCTTATACATACTATTCTGGAGACCTCAGCTTTAGGGTGTCACCTAACTTCTACAATTATTTTTTTCTATGACTGATGGCAGCAGAAAAACCATCTGACTGATGTTGGGGCCCCTAAAAACCTGTCCTCTGCAAGTCCCTAGTCGGAATTAAAAAAGAATCAGGTTTCAGAAATCATAAAACAACATGCAGGGAACTCTTGGTTCCATTTTGGCTTGTCGTCCATCTGCTTCCCTAGCAACACTATCTCCCAACTCAGATTATTCTTTCTCTCTGCCTCAGTTCCCACTCACTCACATAATGTTCATAGGCACATGCCCCTTCTAGGCTGTGATGCAGATTCCTCCTGTCAAGACTCGGCACCTGAGTGAAGTGTCTTTCTTTGGCTGGCCTCAGTATTTGCTCTATTCTATGATGTGCCTATTTACATGTCACATCTTCCCTAGTATTGGTGCCTTCAGGGCTAGACTGGCATCTCCTCCAACTCTGACTCAACCCCAGTGGAACTCTAGGGCATGCCTAGCAGGTGCTCTGCTGCATATACAGGATGAGTCAGACTTGACTTGATCAACACTGAATACAGCCTGCCACCCAAAAATTGTTATCTACTGCAGGTTTGGAGTTGTGTTTATTTGGTGTTGGTCTCAAGGGAATAAATATACTCATGAGCAGATATACAGAGTTGAGTCTTGAGGGACTGGACCAGAAGGAGAATGGCCTGCAACATGACAGGCTAGTCTCCAAATTAGTTGTGAACCTTCATCCTGAAGCTCCTCTCAAGCCCCAGCCATACCTATAAATGTGCAGAGGAGCCCATGGTACCTTCTGGAGGTCACATGTGAGTATTCTTTTCTGAGCCCCAGAGCAAAGAAGATGACCCCCAGAGAGATCCCCTGGCATTGCACTTCATTCATCAGGAAAGGTGAAGAAATGATGACACCCAGAAATGTCAGGCTACTGAAACATACCTTTTCCTAAAAGGAACCAGAAGCAAGAAAAGCAACATGGAGAAAGTGGGAAGCATGTGTGTTCTAAAATGCAGTTGTGACAACGGTCACAGTTGTAAAAATAAAACTCAGCAAACCATGCAAAAACAGGTGAATGTAATGGAATCTATACCCTCCCTAAAAGCCGTTTTTACAATACACATACAAACATTGAGATTCCTATTGAGTGACTTGCAGTGGTCAGAATGAATTTCAGCATTCAAGCTCCTACAAAACACTCAAGGGAAAAAGAAACAACAGAGAAATCTAGATTTATCATCATCTCTTTTGCTTTAAAGCTGTTATACACTCTGGCTATTTGATCTGTAAATTCTCTGATTAATTAAGTTTCAGAATATCTTCAAAATATCTGTAAACATTAGCTCAGTACCTGACATCTGATCCAGTGTCTTCATTCAGCATATTAACTCTATAGGGTTCTCACACCATAGTCACAACCCAAAAAGGAACAATTAACTACAGTAAAGAGGTCCCCCTGGTGAGATGGCTCAGTGGTTAAGAGGACATACTGGTCTTGGAGAGGGCCCAAGTTTGGTGCTCATCCCAAAACCCAAGTTGGGTGGCTCACACTCACTTATAACTCCATCTTCAGGAGATATAATGCCATATTCTAGCCTCCAGGGAAACCTGCACTCACACGTGCACCCCTGTGCATGTACACACACACATATACACAAACACACAAAACCCTTAAAAATACTGGAGCATATAACATTTCATAAGGGTTTTATGGTGTATAGTATGCTGCAAGCTTATATTTCATTTGTGTATGTGATGTAAAATCATCCTCTTTTAGTAATAACAATAACTGGAAAGCAATACTTCAAGGATGTATTTAATACAGTCATTCTTGATACCCACAGTGGGTTGGTTTCAAGATCCCCGTGGGTACCAAAATACTTGTGTCCTCAAGTCCCTCACAACAAAGTGGCACATATAGCATTTGTATACAATCTGTCCACACTCCCCCCATTTACTTTAAATCGTCTCTACGTGGCTTACAATATCTAATGCAATGTAAAAAAACTGTAAGTAGTTGTTATCCTATGTGATTTATTGGGCATAATATCTAAATGCAACGTAAGTAGTTGTTATCCTACATAGTTTACTGTATGCACTCACTCCAAATGCAATTTGTAAGAAGGTTTTTAATCCAAAGTTGACCAAATCAATAGATTCAGAACCCTCAGATATATACATAGATGTGCCCAGTCAGCATGAAATCACCTACAACTATGGCCCTGACCGGTTTACAACCATCTCTACAGCCACACTGCTGAGGCCAGCACTGTGCTCAGCCAAACAAGAGAATTTTTCTTTCATTATCACACCAATTTTGAGAGGTGGTAGATCTTTGTTTGGTCCACAGGAAGCTTTGGGCTCCATACCCATTTCACTTGGGTAGAAATTGAGCTCTGGGAAACAAAACAGAAGAGTTACAGATGAGACCAGCCTAAGCCTGCATACTGAAAACTGAAAGGTTCAAAGATAACTTTAGAATAATGAGAATATGCCCCCACACTGCTTTTCAATGGCTGTTTTATCATGCTTATTCTCTTAAGGAGTTCCTTACATAATATATAAGAGGATTTCTAATGATGATTATTTTGGTGAAAGAATGGTAAAAGACCAGCCTCTTTTATTTTTCATACTTCCAAATGCTGCAACGAATTTTGACCCAATCTCTTAAAAATATAATACAATATTATAATAATTTGTCTTTTAGTTTACTCCTGAAGAAGATAAGAGGCAGGAAGAGGTGTTTAAAATTTAAAAGGGGAGGTTTTAAGGAAGGATTAGGGAAAAAAGAAACAAATATTAACAATCAACGGAAGAAGTGAATTCAGCCGAAATGGGAAAGGAAAAGCACAGTGGCCAAAGGAGAGGGAAGAGGCTGAACAATAACATTCTTTAGAAATGGCATCACAGGGGAGGCGACCCAGGATGGTTCTTGGCTATCCCCAGACATCCCAAGGCAGCAGTGTCACAGTCCCTTGGGTATTAGGATCTCACTGTAAACTTTTCAAATACTATAAAGATGAAGTTCTTCCATTTGTGTTAGTTGGAGCTTGCACCAGATTTCTAGGAGGAAACGTTAAACAGATTTTATCACTCACCCTGTTCTGCACTGATTACCTTTTTCTGCAAAAGAACATTGTCAGTAGTCACTTAGATTGTTTTAGGCATAAACATATAACTGTTTATAAATGCAACTTTGAGCCAGGCAGTGGTGGTGCACACCTTTAATCCCAGCCGCAGAGGCAGGCGGATCTCTGTGAATTCAAGGCCAGCCTGGTCTACAGAGCTAGGTCCAGGGCAGCCAGGACTGTTACACAGAGAAACACTGTCTCGAATCAAAGGAAACAAAAATAAACAAACAAACAAACCTTTGCCTATATCACCAGCTGTATCTATGAACTTTAAAGGCATGGGTGGGGAATGTCAATTTTTTATGACATAAGAACTGCATGCCAAGAATGGATGCAGAACATAATAAGCTCTCAGAGATGGTGTTTCTTTTTAGGAGCTGGATTGCTTTGAGAATTAGAGTCAAGCATTAATCTTCCTAGAAAAAAAATGTGCCTACTCAGGATACTTACAATGCTGCTAGTAGTTAAACTCTAGTTCAAGAAGTCTGTTCTCAAAGCTCATTGCCTAGGGCATGGCCATAGGGGTAAACAAGCCCCAACTCTAGGTGGAGGGGCTAGTTTTAATGTAGGCAGGAACAAATGCACAGCCTCCAAAAAAGCAGAGGAAGAGGAGACAACTCGACAAACCAGTCCCATGGTAGACTCGGGATCTATCCTAGAAGGGAAGCTGCTGAAGAAAGTCAGGGGTGCCCTGATAAAGAATACAAGCTGAGCTCTGCAGGTGGTATGAAGCCACTGGGTACCAGGATGTTTCCTCAGCAGACTGACTTCTCAAAAGAACTCCAGCCGGGCGATGGTGGCGCACGCCTTTAATCCCAGCACTCGGGAGGCAGAGGCAGGCGGATCTCTGTGAGTTCGAGACCAGCCTGGTCTACAGAGCTAGTTCCAGGACAGGCTCCAAAGCCACAGAGAAACCCTGTCTCGAAAAACCAAAAAAAAAAAAAAAAAAAAAAAAAAAAGAACTCCACTCCCACTCCCATTCTGGCTGCAGAGAAAGTGGAAAGCAGAGCAGAAAGAGGGGAGGTGTGGGCAGGAGGGAGCCATGTAGCTAGCAAGGATGACGGAAAATCAAAAGGCCTGAGTTGGATGTGGGATAGGAGTAGCTACGCTGGGGCTAGGGTGTTTGATGCCACTATGGAGTCAATTACTAGGTCTCTGACAGGGGATGGGGTGAATAACATCTCCACTGGGGCAAAATTACTGGGAGACGACACTTATGCTTCCTCTGTGAACATTTCTCATCATTTCACCCACGCTGGTGGCTTTACTCCCAAGGGTTTCAGAAAGACATAGAAGGTGAGCTTTTTTTCTGCTCTAGTCTCCCAAGGAGCAGGAATACTGCTGCCTGTTTCGCAGCACCCCCAACACAGGTGTGCAAAACAATGAATAAATGAAGCAGCCTAGGTGTTACAAGGCTAGAATTAGACATCCTCTAGCACAAAGGATTCCATTCTCCAAATAAAAAGCGCTCATGCAGAGACTGTCATTTTGTTTAAAATCAAGTCATATGAATTGTATTTTGTTGGGGGGAGGGGTGTTCTCTTTTAAATCCTCAGAGCAGGACAATGGGCAACAATATTTGACTCAAAACATCTGGAGGCCAGATCTATGAATAGCTCTATGAGGTGGCCTAATAGCAAACTCCCCTTTAAAACTGCAAAGAAGCTGAAATGCTACACTCAAAAGAATGTAGTAAATACTCTATATCACACCAACTACTTACAACTCAGCAGCAGTATGGAAGTAAGCCAGTACACACTACCATATACCCCAGGCACTCTGGCAGAACTTCTGGACTCTATGGCATCCAGAGGACATTAGCATCCACAATGAATCTCTCTAAAAGCTACAGTGAAATATGTGAAGAATTCCAGGCAACCTAACAAACCTTCAGCCTGGCATGCAGGTATTAGGCCACAGCCAACTAAGCCTGGCTGCTGTGCACATAGGATTCAAGCTATTTTCCTCAGGGGGTACAGTTCTGGGGCTTGTCCAAAAAGAGCACAGCATTATCATCAAAGGGAATTGTCAGGTAAACTGAACCTGCTAATGAGCTCAACGGGCTGGCCACCTGTATCACTGGAACAATGCTTATCAGAACTGCATGCTGAGTTCCTTTGTTGGCACAAACCTTGTGTGCTCAAGGTCTGCCTCATGGTGGGAGAGGGAACATGAAAGAACCAAGCAGTTATCTTGAGATCCAGAAAGCAAAGAAGGTCAAAGGTCCATGCTTTTCTGGCTTTGAAAGATGACCTAGCATTTCCATCACAGAAAATGAGAATACAAGGAGGAAGGCCTTTTTCCCCCTGTATCTTCTGAAGCAACAGCCCAGTGCTCTAATTCCAAATATTACTCAATCTCAAAATACCCTATCCTTGCAAGCGTCCATATTTATTACCTTTTCAAAGGAGAGGCTGCCTTGCCACCTGCCCATGGAGTCAGATCCCAGATGTCCCCACTATCGTGAAGCAGTCTTACCCCTCAGGACCTAATGTGGACCCCAGAGTCTTCTATGCCCAAATAGATGAGGACTGTAAGAACAGAAGGAAAATGGATGGATGGATTGATGGATAGACCTAAAGATGGAAAGGGGCAAAAGAAGAATGTGGAAATAGAAATGATGTGAAAAGAATGCCAAAGTCATGCTGGACAAGCATTACCCACAGACATTTCCCCACAATGTTAATCAGCCATCTTAGCAACAGCCATGAATTTGTGAACACATTGCCAGTTTAAACTCCATGGGATTGTCTAGCCATAAATAAAGGACACTGAGCCTATAATTCGTGATCCTAGAGAAGCTAAATAAGAAGGTGAACCCAAAGAAAAACATATAGTCATCCTCCTGGATATTAACCTTCATCAGGCGATGAAAGGAGACAAAGACAGAGACCCACATTGGAGCAACGGACTGAAATCCCAAGGTCCAAATCAGGAGCAGAAGGAGAGAGACCACGAGCAAGGAACTCAGGGCCGTGAGGGGTGCACCCACATACTGAGACAATGGGGATGATCTATTGGGATCACCAAGGCCAGCTGGACTGGGTCTGAAAAGGCATGGGATAAAACCGGACTTACTGAACACAGCGGACAATGAGGGCTGCTGAGAAGTCAAGAACAATGGCACTGGGTTTTGATCCTACTACACGTACTGGCTTTGTGGGAGCCTAGGCAGTTTGGATGCTCACCTTACTAGACCTGGATGGAGGCGGGTGGTCCTTGGACTTCCCACAGGGCAGGGAACCCTGATTGCTCTTCGGGCTGATGAGGGAGGGGGACTTGATTGGGGGAGGGGGAGGGAAATGGGAGGCGGTGGCGGGGAGGAGGCAGAAATCTTTAATAATTAAATAAATAAAATAAAATAAAGAAATCAGGAAAAAAATTAATGGTGTCAAACTTCTTGGAACCTAAACAATGTAAATGTAGAGATGTTCCAAAATGAATATAAACTGATAAGTTCTTTGCTTTTCTTTTTTCTACCCTGAAGGCAATTCAGAGCCTACCAAAGCTGCCAGCCCCTCCTGGCTGTTTCCTTCTAGGTTTCAGAGTCAGGGACTTTGTAGAGTCATGTGGGTAATGCAAAGTGGGGCATCAAGCCAAAGCCTAGACATCAGCCTTAAGATTTTTATGGAATTAGCTGTGTCAGGTTTGAGACTTGCCTGGGACCTGCCACTCCTTCCTTTCCTGCTTTTTTCTCTACCATACGCCTGCCCCACCAGTGTATTTAGAAAGCATATAGCTTGTCTGGTTCTACAGGTTCAGAGTTGGAATGGAATTTTGCCTCAGAATGAATCACACAAGTCTCAGGCAAACCTGATTTAGATGCTATGTAGAAGACTCTTTGGGCATCAGATATTTGAGTTAATGTTGGAATGAATTTATACTTTGGGGCTGCTAAAATGGGAAAAAAATTGTAAGAAGGACATGAATTTTGAGGGGCCAAGGCGAGAATACTATGAACTAGATTATGCACCATATAAAGTTCATATTAAAGTGGTAATCTGGAAAATGACAGTATTTGGAAATAGTGCCTCTGAAAAGGTAATAAAAAATTAAATATTTTCATAAGGAAGGACACAGCACCCAATCTTGTAGGGCAAATGTCCCTATAAGATTATGACAAGACTACAGGTAGTACCAATAAGAACTCGAGCTCAAAGCCAGCCTAGACAACAGAGTGAGATAGTGTCTCAAAAAAGATGAAGAGAAATCAGAGCTTGCTTTCTTTGTTTTGTTAGGATACAGTAAGAAAGTAACTTTATTTCCACAAGGAAATAAAAAGTGTCCATACAAGAAACAAACTGTGCCAGAATATGATGTAGACATTCTGGCTTCCAGGATTATAAGAAAAAAAAGAGCTGCTTTTGGAGACCCTAATCCAAAAGCATTCTGTAATGGAAGACAAGGTAAATGGAAGACCCCAAGTTTTCAGAGAAGACTGTGCAAAGTAGGGGGTAAATAGAGGCAGTGAGCCACAGGTCAAGGTCTAAAATTAAGACATCGGTTGGTACCTTTCACTTCACTAATCACACCAGTACAGTCATTTCACTCAGCAGCCACTATTCTTCTCAACGGACACTTGACAATGTCTGAAGATTTATTTTCAGTTACCATAAGAACAGATCGGGCAGTGTTTCCAGTATCTTATGAATGGAGATAACGAATGCTGCTATATATCCGAATGTTCTCCATCACAGAGAATGTTGCGGCTGCAAATGCCTATAGTACTATCTATAAAAATAGCTAACAATGTATAAGTTTTAAAATGTGCAGTTGGGTAGTGATGGTGTATACCTTTAATCCCAGCACTCCAGAGGCAGAGGTAGAAGAATCTCTGAATTCGAGACCAGTCTTGTCTACGGAACAAGTACCAGCGCAGCCAGGGCTACATAGAGAAATTTTGTCTCAAAAAATATATAGGGGTGTGTGTGTGTGTGTGTATGTGTGTGTAAAACAGCTGCAACAAAATTCTATTTAAAACAGCCAGAAAAAAAAAAGAAAGAAGCAAGCTAAATGTCTAATGCTAAAAATATGATCCAACGAATTGTTACATGCATATCATTCATTCATTCATTATCTGGGCTTAGTGATACACAACTTTAATTCCAGCACTTCAAAGGCTGGGGGCTAGATGATCTCAAGACCCTGTCTTAAAAAAAAGTTGCCAGGTGGTGATACACGCCTTTAATCCCAGCACTTGGGAGGCAGAGGCATGAGGATCTTTGTGAGTTCAACCTTGTCTACAAAGTGAGTTCCAGGACACTAGCTGTTAAACAGAGAAACCTTGTCTTGAAATCACCCCCCCACACACACACACACCAAAATGTTTTTCATTGAATACTAGCTCCATGGGGGTTTGCTATGGATGGAAAAATAATCAAAACATAATTTGGATCATTGTAAAACATACCTGGGATTTTCTTTCCTTTCTTCTCCTTTTTTGAGACAGAGACTCAAGTAACCCAGGCTGGTCTCAGGCACACTATCAAATTGATAATGTCCTGATCTTAAATTCTGATCTTCCTGTCTCCATTCCTCTAGTACTGAGATTACCACCATACCTGGTTTTATGCTGTATTGGCATGCTAGGCAAGTGTTCTACACACTGAGATACATCCCCAGTGCAGTAACTTTTAAAGGATATTTAACAAGACACTGTAATAATGTAGGAGTACTTTTACGAGATTGTTAGGGAGAAATTACTTGATAAATGATTACATTTTTGTTCCTTTGTTTCCAGGGGTGGGGATTGAGGTAAGACACCCCCCCCCCGAAAATTTAGCTGTAGCTGTTGTAGGTGGTGTACACGGAAAAATAAAAGTAAAAGGAGTTCACACAGAATCCACCATGGCCTCCCCTTCTTGCAATCCCTGGGGGCAAGTGGGCTATAGATGAATTCTGAGTTCTGCTTTCTCTCTACCTATGAGCACTTTCAGCTAGATGGTAAAAGCTAGAATCACATGACTCCAGAGGTGGCTAGGCCACTTCCACCTATAGACTTGTTCTGTCTGGCTTTCTGGGTTGTCCCTGGGGATGCTCTGCCATTGTTACAGTGGGCTGTTAGCAGTTAAAATCAGAAGATTTCATTTCTGAAATAAAATCCTAAAAAATGAAGAGCTGGTACACATTGGTAATAGTCGCTAAAGAAGAAAAAGGGGCAAATGCTGACTAGGGTCATCCATTTACTCCTACCACAGCCCCACCACTCTGTAACATATTACATCTGGCCAACTGTTGTGAGTCAACCCACCTTAATGTGCAATGACCCCTGCAAGCTGAACATAGAGAAGGAAAAGCCTTCCTGGGGAACAGCCTGGGCAGCCTAATAGCACGTACCAAGAACACTTGCCAGGTGAGGCGTGCAGTAAGTTTGGGATAAATGATGCTCATAAGCCTCAGGCATGTCACCTTGGCTAAGGATGAGAGCACTAGAGGACCCCACCCTAGCAAAAGCTCCATGAAGACTGCAAAGTGCTATGCGTTTGCTTAAATATTCACTGAAGAAAAGCTATTTGAGATCTTCAGTGCCAGGAGGTAACCTCAAGGAATTCGGCTCTACCGGGGAACAAACAAATAACAAACCCCCACTGCCCAACACACTCATCACACTCACCCTGTGGGAGGGACTCAGACAGAGCATGAAGGAAGTTGGGAGCAGGAAACTAGATGCTCGCTAAAAATATAAATGTTTTTGCGGTCAGTAGAACACCAAACTCGTATTCTGATCCCCATTTCTCACCTCTGCTTCAAAGAAATAATACAATGACATTTATAGCTGTTCCACAGTTGTTCTTCCTTTACAAGTGCCAACATTTACAGTTTCCAAGGTCAAGTGTTCCATATCCAAACACTTACACAAGCATGTTCATGACAGCAGTATTCAGCATGTGGAAATACCCCCAGTGCCCATCAATAGATGAATGGATAAACAACGTATGACCTATCCATATAATGGAATATTACTCAGCTATAAAAGCAAATGATATATTGACAAAGGTTACATCAGATGAATCTTGAAATCATTATGCTAAGTAAAAGTGGTAAAGTAAAAGGACACATACTCTGTTCTAGTCACATGAGAAGGGCAGAATAGACCAATTCACAAATACATGAAGCAGATTAGCAGTTGTCTAGGGTTGGAGGTGAGGAGGAATGAAGAATAACTACTTAATAGGAACAAGGTTTTCTTTGAGGCTGATAAAAATGTCTTGGAACAAGATAAAGGTGATACTTGCGCAACATTGTACACATACTGAATGTTATTGAATTATACAGTTTAAAGTGTTAGTGATTAATGCTGTTTAATTTTTATTTTAATTTTTAGCCTGAATATTTTTATGTGTGGGAGGAGGGATAATGAATATCAGTAGTGTCCTAGGACCTGCTGGTTAGAATCTTCTAGAAAGAGACTGTGTGTGCATGCATGTGTGCATGTGTAAGTATAAATATATAATTATTATAAAGCCCCCCAGGTTAATCGTACTTGCAGCTAGGATTTAAAAGTAGCTGGTAAAGATGCTGGATGTTCATATAATCAGACAGAAAAATAGAATGCATTACAAATGAACTAGAGAGCCCCTTGTCAAGAATCAGCTTACTTGCTGTAAGTGCTAAACAAGTGCAAACATTAATGGGCCCTTTGCAGAACTAATCAGCCTCTAGTTGCGTCCACGACCAGATCAACAGGGAAAAAAAAAAGATGGATGTAATTAGGAGCTTCCCCAAACACCAGTGGTTATATATGTCACTGGATAGAAGGCCCATAAAACTGCTATCCAGACACTTTGGGATTGTGATTCCTGCAGAGAATATGAGGAGCAAGGTCCACCATAAAAATAGACTTCAAGTTTATGATGCTGTAATTGTCTTCATGGTGGATACTTTTTGCAGGTATTTCAGAAATTGGGTATTAAATCAGAGGTCTATGAATGTGATACCATTTAATTAAACAATTTTGCTGGAGTAGTTATTATGAGGGAATCACTAGATTTATTCATTTGTCCTTTTATTGACCATGATACAAATGACACCTTTCTCTAGCATCGTCTTTTCTGATTCTGATTTGGCCTTTTGTTTCCGTAAATATAAAACCTATTTGCTAAAAGAATCATGGTCTAATACCAGGTATGTCCAACCTGCAGCCCACAGGTCACATGCAACTAAGGACAGTTATGAATGTGGCCTAACACAAAATGAAAATTTACTAAAACCATTAATATTTATTTTTTGAAAACCTGAGTGCATACTTTTCAAGCATGAACTTTGCAGATGATGACAGCATGTCACTGAATCAAATGTTATATTTCTATTTCATCTGTATTTTTTTTTTTTTGGTTTTTTCAAGACAGGGTTTCTCTGTGGCTTTGGAGCCTATCCTAGAACTAGCTCTGTAGACCAGGCTGGTCTTGAACTCACAGAGATCCGCCTGCCTCTGCCTCCTGAGTGCTGGGATTAAAGGCATGCGCCACCATCACCCGGCTCTCATCTGTATTTTTAAAGCAAGTGGTGTGAGAGGCATAAAGAACTTAAGAACATTAGTTTCATAAAAAAACCGACACTAATTATTAGAAGAATTTAATTTTAATGTAGATTCACAATTTTGTAGGGAAAATATCCATGCACACAAACACACATTCATTCTCTCTCTCTCTCTCTCTCTCTCTGTATGTATACATTTTATATATGTATATATATGCATATATATATTATTCTTTCTTACAAACTTTTGAAAACATTGCTAGGAAACAACTTCAACAAAACCAATTTTAGTAACTCATACACTTGAGGTGCCATTATGTCATGGGCTTGCTTCATGGAAAATTTCCTGATTCCCATTTATTTTAGCAGTTTGGATTATGATGAAGTCCCTTCATTACCTTCATTAATTTGAGATGAAAGGGAAAAGCAACTCAACACCAGTGAGTCCTAAAAAGACCACAGAAAATACATAAAAGGCACAGAGGCACATTCATTGCCTCTGTAAAGTGATCAGTGAACATCCCACCATTGACAGAAGACCTGAAGATACAAGCTACAAGCTTGCCAAGGATTCTTCTCCAAATTGATCTCATGGGACATGAAGATAGAGGAAAAAAACAGCTTAATTCCTGCTTCCCACCACCTGCTTTAGGTTAATCTACAATGGCTTTAGAACTCAAAAATGAGACAGAAAGGAACACTGGCCCCTAAATGCTGAAATGAAACCTTAAGTTGTTATTTTCACTGGTACACAAAGGGGATGAGGTCTCCTGCAAACAGTGAGAGAGAGGTCAGTAACCATTCCTAAATAGATGAGAAGAAAGAACTATGTATCTCTAAGTGACAAGAGAAAAGGAGTATTTCTAAAGGAAATGGAGACTTTGTATTACATCAAATATTGACTGAGCTGGCACAAGCTTATGAACTGGGACACTGACAACGACTCAAGAAAAAAAAAAATCAGTCACCAGTTTATGAAAAACATTATAGATATCTACATTTTAAAGGGCAACTGGGTGATAAATAGAACAACAAAAATAATTCCATTAACAACTCTAGAAGCAAAAAAAAAAATAACGCCAGGAGCATAAGAAGTACATGTGTTCATATTTTAAAATTCAAGGTATGACGTATTTCTAAAACCCCCAAGGCAGAGATGATGAACGTTGGAAGTTGTTCAAACAAGAACTGTTGGTTGAGGCCACTGCAGTGGCACTTGAATTCGAAAGCTACTCTGTCATTCTCTTGTAACTGCATATGAATGCAAGAAGCTATTCTTGGTAATCCTTGACATTTTTGTCAATATGCCATGTACATGGTGACATTTTGGAGGTTTATGATATGGGCTGTGGAGGAGGGAAGATTGGTTTCTGGTGTCTTGGCTTTTAATACTGAGATTAACAAGATGGCAATCTTAGGTTAACTTGGATCAGGTCAATCACAGAATGATTTATCTCAAATGCCTTTTGAATAAGTGTATGTATAGCAAATAAAACAAGACCATGGTGCTGAAGAAATGTCAATGTTAATGTAACACACTTTTGGGAGGTGATAACCATAGACTGTCATTTCAAGTTCTTAATCACTCTACGAATTAGCAAATAATCACCACTTTTAAATAATAATAATAATATAACTTTCTAAGCACAATTATTTACAACACATGGGCTTTCATAAAATGTATGGCTCTCTTCAATCGATACAATCTTTAATGTATCTTTAATGTATTACATCTTACGAATGTAGTAAAATTGCAAGAACAGAATGTATACAATGCCCGGCATTTTCTTTCACACAAAATTCCTTGTAACAGCAGCAGAGTTGCAGACAATATAGAAAAGTAAGCTCCTCTCTGTTGATCCAACTGTTATGACTGAATGTCCATTTTGGTGTTATATGCTGTTGCCCAAGCTAACGGAGTCTGAGAGAAGGTCTCAATAAGGGTGAATTATACACATGACCAAAGCACAGCATCCAGAGTCTTAAGAAATCACACACATCTATGTCTGAGAACATTCGTCTTTGCCCTCATCCATCACTGCCTGACTCTAAGGAAAACTACTATCTCCTAACTAGTTCCCCATGCCTCAGCTACTGCCCTAGTCTCCTACAACAGTGACATGTTAACTCTTTCAAATAGAATGGCCTCCTAGCCTATTTTGAATCAAACCCAGAGTCCCTGTCAATAGATACTACAAATATCACTTTCCAACTGGCTCATTGTTATTCACTTAAGTCTCTGTGGGTTTTTTCTTCTCCCTATAAAGCTCTTTACCCAGATGAAAGGACCCTTTCTGACCATCTTCAGGGATTAGCTATAAGGCCACAGTCTGAATCCGGAGAGGTTTCTCCTGATAATTTCCACAAAAAGACTACCTATACGTATCACACTCAATCAAACTCCCTCAAGAGGAATTTTCACTTTAGAAAATACTAACATATTCACTATTGTCTTTGTGATCACTACACTACTCGTCCATAGGAACAGGTAGGACCACTTGGTCTGAACTTTATAAACACAAGAGATGGCTTATTGTTTGTCATGAGAGGCCATCTTGGGCTTGGTAGGATGATGAGCAATGTTACTGGCTTCCAACCCACTACATGACCTTAGGCCACACTACCCCCACCCACCACCATGTCGTGACAGCCAAAAATGTCTTCAGTCATTGCCAAATGTCCCCTGGAAGGCAAAAATTATCCCTGGCTGAGAACCACCACTTTAAATGGAATTTGTGAACCTAAGGGTGAAGATATTTTACAGCTTTAGGCACATATTGCTAGGAAAATACCTAAGCATACAGTGAAGTTAACTCTTCATTGCTTTCCACTGCTTCTCTCTAACCCTGCCAAATCTAAATTCCCCTTCTCCTACCAAGCACATTAAACACCACATGAGCCGGGCGGTGGTGGCGCACGCCTTTAATCCCAGCACTTGGGAGGCAGAGGCAGATGGATCTCTGTGAGTTCGAGACCAGCCTGGTGTACAAGAGCTAGTTCCAGGACAGGCTCCAAAACCACAGAGAAACCCTGTCTCGAAAAACCAAAAAATAAATAAATAAATAAATAAATAAATAAATAAACCACATGAACAAGGACTTTCTAGGACATGCATATGGACAAGGCGCCTCTACCTCCTCTCTCTACACTCTTTGACAGTTTCCTTCAAAGATCCAACAGCAAAGACTTTATTGGAAAATTTTATTTCACCCCAAAAGTAAGGTCTACTGTGTGTACAACTAAGCATATACCTAAAGTACTGATGTGATGCAATCAGATATGACTGAAGATCTTAACCTTGCAGCAAATTCTATTCTTAAAAAAAAATGGCTAGGGTGATATCTCAGTTGGTAAAGGCTTACTTTGCAAACAAGAAAACCTGATATCAATCCCTAGAATCCACATAAAAAAGGAATATATAGTGGCTTGTACATGTAATCAGACAGATTTCTGGAGCTTACAAGTCAATCAGTCTAATCCATTTGATGAACATTAGACCAGTGAAAGTCTCTATCATACACACACACATATATAATATATATTTGTAGATAAATATGACATAAAATATGTAGATAGATATATAAGATATAAAATATTTAGATAGATATAAATAATGGTTGGCAGCACCTGAGAAAGGGTTCCCCCAAGATTGTTCTTGACTTTCCACATACATATGTGCACCTACACATCTATGAGAATACCCTACACACATAAACAAAAAAACAATAAAAAGAAATAAAATGTAGAACTTGTTATACAGTAGACACTGACCTAAGTGTATAAACCATCTTGCTGAATCTTCAAAAGCACCTAGCAAATAAATATCTCCACTAAATTTTAGAGAAGAGGAAACAGTATCAGAAAGTTCACAGCCAATAGCAGAGCCAGAAGTACATCTAGGCTGTCCCTTATCTGCAATCAATCAGTACACACAGTTAGTGATAGTGTAAGGTTAGTTAGTGTCCACTCTGCTTCGGGTCACCTGTTCAAATGCTAATTAAAATACAAAAAGTGTGTAATACAATTTTCAGAGGTTCATTCAAAATCAGAATGCTGATATTTAAAGACCTAAATGTCACATTGGTTCTCTTTTATCCCAATCCTGTCATATAACTTTCCTAAAACAATCAGAAATATGAGTGAGTCATCCTACAGTAAGACCAATGACTCTGAGTGAAAAAGTTAGCTGCCTCTGTCATTATTACCAGGCTGCTGCATAGTATTGTTCTCCTCTTACAGCTGGCAAAGCTCCTAAGCAATAGTAACATGCGACTTCTTGGCACCTTGCCCTAACAATTGTAAGGACATTTTGAGAAGCCCCCAAATCCTTTTGCATGGTAAGAGGTTGCCAAGTCTAATCTACATAGTCTGATCTCTCCAACTACAAAGTCAAGGTAGCTATCTGAATTTTAAAGATTTTCCCTTAAAATTGCTTATACAAACTTTATTAGCTATACCCATCATACAATAAACTCTTCTTATTTCATGTGTACAATTCCAGGATTTTAGTAAATTTAGTGAATTGTATGACACATATTTAAATTTTGGGATATTATTCAGTAAGATATTTCTTGCCTTTTTGCCAATACCATCTCTTCTCAATTCTAGACCCAGACATCACTAATCTGTTTTCCACCTTTACAAATTTATAGTTTCTGGACACAGTAGTAATCAGAACATACAATCTGGTGTCTTTGTCTCATTGTTTCACTAAGCATCTTGTTTCTGAAGTTTGCCCAATAATTTCCCTTTTCATGTAAAAAACATCCTGTACTTGGAACTATACGCCACTAGTTCAAGCTGTATTGGGAAAGCCTCTAGAGTTTTCTGTGACTCACTGTGGAATGAATCTTTTGTGATATACCTAGGATTATGATGGTCAAATACAGGAGCATATACTCATTCAGCAACAGGGTAGGTGGCAGAGATTCCTAGGGAAATTTTACTATTTCAAACCAAATCTCCATTATTTTAGGAGCTACATTTTGACTTGCAGATGTCTGTGATCTTCCTAAAAGTATATGAAAGCTTCCAGATGCTGACACCTTTATCAGAACACAGAATCACCCCCATCACATCTGATTTCTCAAGTTCCATGATTCCAAAAATACATAAAGCCTCAAAGCAAGACTGTTTGGTTCTAAAAAGTCATTGGCATAGAAAAGAAACATTGGTAGAAATACTGGTGAAATCCAAATGTCTTAAGTTTGCCTATCAGTAATCTGAATCAAGATTAACTTCTCAGTTTCAGCAAAGCTACTATGATAATATTAGAAGTTAACAAATTTTACAGCTCTTCAATAACTCTAAAATATTCCAAAATAGAGTGTGTTAAAAACAAATAAGCTGAAAGACATTATTTTAACCTTACATTTAAAGACATCATCTTCCTTCTAAGGCAAACATGAAGCAAAAAAGAAAAAGAAAGAAAAGAGGAAGGAAGGAAGGGAGGGAGGGAGGGAGGGAGGGAGGGAGGGAGGGAGGGAGGGAGGGAGGGAGGGAGGGTACACAGGAGCATTACAATAACAGTACTTTATTGTGAATATCACAGGCAACTAAAACAGTTAAGGGAGATAAGTGACAGCATATGTGTTAGTGACAGCCTATAGGAATGCCATGAGGACACTGGGCGGTAGTGGCATACACCTTTAATTCCAGCACTCAGGAGGCAGAGACCAGCCTGGTACACAGAGCTAGTTCCAGGACAGCCAGACCTACACAAAGAAAACTTGAAAATCAAACTATAAAAATTATAATTAAAAAAGGAAATGCCATGATGAAAACTACAAGTGACACTGGGTAGAAAAAAAATAAATGAATATACCTTTGTGGGCTGGGAAAAAAACAGAAACTCAAGAAATAAATTGAAGAAGACACCAGAAAGTGGAAATATCTCCCATGCTTTTGGGTAGGCAGAATTAGTATAGTAAAAATGGCAATCTTACCAAAAGCAATCTACAGATTCTATGCAATGCCCAGAAAAATCCTTCACAGACCTCAAAGAATAATACTCAATTTCATATGGAAAAGCAAAAAATCCAGGATAGTCAAAACAATCCTGTACAACAAAAGAACTCTTGGAGGCATCACAATCCCTGACTTCAGCCGGGTGGTGGTGGCGCACGCCTTTAATCCCAGCACTTGGGAGGCAGAGGCAGGCGGATCTCTGTGAGATGGAGACCAGCCTGGTCTACAAGAGCTAGTTCCAGGACAGGCTCCAAAACCACAGAGAAACCCTGTCTCGAAAAACCAAAAAAAATTAATAATAATAATAATAAAAATAAATAAATAAATAAATAAATAAATAAATAACCACAATCCCTGACTTCAAACTCTACTACAGAGCTACAGTACTGAAAACAGCCTGGTATTGGCATAAGAACTGACAGGAGGACCAATGAAACTGAATAGAACACCCGTATATTAATCCACACACCTTCAAACATCTGATTTTTTTAAAAAGAAGCAAAAAATATCAAATGGAAAAAAGAAAACATATTTAACAAATGGTACTGGCATAATTGGATATCAACATCTAGGAGAATGCACCAAACTCAAGTTCAAATGGATCAAAGACCTCAACATAAAGCCAGCCACACTGAACCTTATAGAAGAGAAAGTGGGAAGTACACTTGAACGTATTGGCACAGGAGACCACTTTCTAAATATAACCCCAGTAGCACAGACACTGAGAGAAACAATTAATAAGTGGGACCTCCTGAAACTGCAAAGCTTCTGTAAAGCAAAGGACACAGTCAACAACACAAAATGGCAACCTACAGAATAGGAAAAGATCTTCACTAACCCCCATATCAGACAGAGGTCTGTTCTCCAATATAAAGAACTCAAGAAACTAGTCATCAAAATAACACATAATCCAAGTTTTAAAAAATGGAGTACAGTCCTAAATAGAGAACTCTCAACAGAGGAATCTAAAATGGCTGAAAGACACTTAAGGAAATGTTCAACATCCTTAGTCATCAGAGAAATGCAAATGAAAACAACTCAGAGATTCCATCTTATACCTGTAAGAATGGCCAAGATCAAAACCACTGAGGACAACTTATGCTGGAGAGGTTGTGGGGAAAAGGGAACACTTCTTTCTGCATTGCTGGTGAGAATGCAAGCTGGTACAACCCCTTTGGATGTCAGTGTGGCGATTTCTCAGAAAATTAGGAAACAACCTTCCTCAAGATCCAGTAATACCACTTTTGGGTATATATCCAAAGGATGCTCAATCGTGCCACAAGGACATGTGCTCAACTATGTTCATAGCAGCAGCATTGTTTGTCATAGCCAGAACCTGGAAACAACCTAAATGCCCCTCGACCAAAGAATAGATAAGGAAAATGTGGTACATTTACACAATGGAGTACTACACATCTTGAATTTTGCAGGAAAATGGATTTTGAGTGAGGTAACCCAGACCCAGAAAGACAATTATCACATGTACTCTCTCATAAGTGGTTTTTAAACTCAAAGCAAAGAAAACCAGTCTACAATTCACAATTCCAGAGAACTTAGATAACAATGAAGACTCTAAGAGAGACTTACATAGATCTAATCTATATGGGAAGTAGAAAAAGAGAAGATCTCCTGAGTAAATTGGGAGCATGGGGACCTTGCAGGGAGGGGAGCAGAGAAAAATATAGAGCTCAATAAACATCAATAAGAAAAGTAACTAACAGGAAAAAAAAAACCAGAAACTCAAGTTTAACTGACTTAAAAGATAAGAAGACATGTATAATTTTATGTGAGAAAAGTACTGGGGGTAGGTAGCCCGGAGGTGTGACCCATCTATCCACACACCTTAGCAAGGCTGTTAGCAAGGGATAGCCTTTCATTTTCCCCAGTCACAACCAGCTCCTTCCTAGCACAATGGCAGCTTAATCCCCACAGGGCATTATTTAGCTCCATGTCACCTTATGGGGGAGAAGACCTTCTCTTCAACCATTCCTGCCCCATACCTCATATCTAAGATCAACCAGAATTCTGTGTCAACCAACTGTAGACTCTTATGCCAAATGTCAGATTTAGTTCACTGTCGGGCACTATTAATATTTAGTGCTGGATCACTTTTGTTATGAGGACATCTTTTTAAAAAAAAAAAAAATTTCCGCCTCTTCCCCACCTCTCATGTCCCTTCCCCTCCCCCTACTCTTCTCCCCCTCCCCCTATTACTCTCCCCCTCCCCCCATTCCTTTCCTCCTCCCTCTCCAGTCCCAAGAGCAGACAGGGTTCCCTGCCCTGTGGGAAGTCCAAGGTCCTCCTCCCTCCATCCAGGTCTAGGAAGGTGAGCATCCAAACCCGCTAGGCTCCCACAAAGCCAGTACGTGCAGTAGGATCAAAACCCAGTGCCATTGTTCTTGGCTTCTCATCAGCCTTATGAGGACATCTTATGCATTGCAGGCAGCCCTTTGTGTAGGATACCCAACACCCTCCTTGGCCTCTACCTACTACATGTCATCCCCCTGTTGTAGCAGTCAAAATGTCTCCAAATACTGTTAGATGTCCTGTGGAAAAGGATAAGAGCCTCTCCATTTGAGACTTAGTGTTTAAAAGCAACTAGAATTTTATCAAGAACTGCAGATGGATTCCATCCTGAGTCAAGATAAGAAGAGGCCATTCTAACAAAATAGAGGCACTGACATCTTTGTAAGGAGGAATTCCTCTTGAGTATGCTAGAATTTATGAGAAAAATTCAAAGAAATAAGGAAATGTAAAATAATCATTACAAATCAGTAAAACTTGTTCCCATATACATGATTACATTCAACATCTATGGAGGGCATGTATATGCCAGGTACTGTGCAGACAAATCAGAATAAAATATGGATGAGTTAAAAAAAAGATAATTTTAAAAAATTGATTTTTTTTTCTTAGTTCCTTCAACCCCCAATTTCAGATTCCTCACTTTTCATTTTGAAAAAGATCCACGGGAGTATTACAAAGAATTACCCAGGGGGGGTTATTTTCTAATTTTTTTTGTACATTTGGAAGTGACAATAAATGTGCCCTCTTTAAAAAAAAAGAATTACCCAGGGACAACCACATAAGACATCTATGAGATGATATACATGAAAAACTGATTAGTTGTTGACTGGCTTTGGGGGAGATAAGGAGTAGCTGCTAATGAACATGTGCTTTCTATGAGGAGGGGTGGCAAGAATGAGATAGTGGTAATGGTTGACAGCCTCATGAACATACCAAAGACGCTAAATTGTACCCCTTTAAAGTGGATTATCTTATAGTATGTAAATTATATTTCAAAGCTTTAAAACTAAGCAATAGACATACTAATTAAAAGGCAAATTGAGTCAAATCCACATAATGAGACAAAGAGTTTATTTATTTTAGTTTTTAATTTTATTTATATGTATCTATGTATGTATGTTACATCTGGTGGCCAGAGAGACAGTTGGAATCCCTGGAGGTGGAATTACAGGCAGCGTGACCTGCCTTATGTGAGTGCTGGGCACTGAACTCAGGTTCACTGAAGAGGAGCAAGCTCTTTTAATCACTGAGCCATCTCCCCAGCTCCGAAAAAGAGTTTTGAAACGCAGAAAAATCACAAGTTTACATGGCCAAGCTTCAGGTATGAGTTCTCTCACCTGGTAGGAATGAGGCTTGTACTTAGAAACTGCTCAGGATGTCCTGTCTGTCTCAGTGGTCCACCCACCAACACTGCACAACTAGCCACCTGGGGGTGGTACAGATAGCCTGGCTGCACTCCTTGTTCTTTGCATTAACATTCTTCTCATCTCCTTCCCACTCATTCCCTGAATCCCTTCCATTTAAAGACATAGAGCATTTTCCAGATAAAAAAAACACTGGGGAGGGGACTGGAGAGATGGCTCAGTGGTTAAGAGTACTGACTGCTCTTCCAGAGGACCCGGGTTCAATTCCCAGCACCTACATGGCAGCTCACAACTGTCTGAAGATCCAGTTGCAGGGGATCTAACACCTTTGTACCAATGCACATAAAAAATAAAGTTAAATAAACCATAAAACATTTAAAAAAAAAAAACACTGGGGATACCACAGGCCCATAAGCATGGTTTTTTTTTTTTTTTTTTTTTTTTTGGTTTTTCGAGACAGGGTTTCTCTGTGGTTTTGGAGCCTGTCCTGGAACTAGCTCTTGTAGACCAGGCTGGTCTCGAACTCACAGAGATCCGCCTGCCTCTGCCTCCCAAGTGCTGGGATTAAAGGCGTGCACCACCACCGCCCGGCATAAGCATGCTTTTGAGATGTATATGCTTGCTCTATACTTCCAGACCTGAACAAAGGCAGAAGCAAGTCTCTCACTGCTTTTCTGTGCACTGAAGCTGGGGATTCCATGGCTTGGAGCATCTTAGGCAGCAGATATCACACACAGGTATACACACATACACACACTCACATCCAACACAGGGAACCATCACAGCCTCAGGTTGCTCCAAATAATGAAGTCTGGATGCATTAATTTTCCTTTGTGCCACTGTATATATGTATATACCATAAATGCCTATCGGTTGAGATTACCCTCAGAATGGAGCAATATTCAAACTAATATATATTCCCAAAGTTTCATATGCTGGTTCAAGGTTTTTGAGATGCTTATGGGTAACTTTTGTTCTTTATCGAACTATGAAACTATTCCTCTCTAGTGCAGGCCTACCATCACCTGAGAAAACCTCCAATAGTCTCTATTGCTGTGAGATGTCCAACCTGCCCACCATTCTTACTTGATCAGCTCAGCAAAGGATTTAGTACTTAGGATATAAGGCTCCACACTCAGCCTGGCAGTGGTGGTGCATGCCTTTAATACCAGCACTTGGGAGGGAGAGACAGCCGGATCTCTGGGGGTTCAAGGCTAGCCTGGTCTACAGAGTAAGTTCCAGGAAGGCTCCAAAGCTACAAAGAAACCCTGCCTCGAAATACAACAACAACAAAAACAAAACTTCACACTCGAACCACAAGAAAGGTGGATCCTAGAGAAGAACTGCAAGAAAATAGTGGAAAATGCATAGCATCTGTTTTATTGTCATGTGACAAATGGGAGGCTGGTACTAAAGGCAGCAAGCTGACCTGGTGCTTTCATTCTCCCTAGGATACAATGCGTAGGAGTAAGATAGTTATATCTATTGATGCCAAGAGAAACTGCTAAAAACCAAGGGGCTTCGGCCGGGCGATGGTGGCGCACGCCTTTAATCCCAGCACTCGGGAGGCAGAGGCAGGCGGATCTCTGTGAGTTCGAGGCCAGCCTGGTCTACAAGAGCTAGTTCCAGGACAGGAACCAAAAAGCTACAGAGAAACCTTGTCTCAAAAAAAAAAAAAAACAAAAACAAAAAAACAAAACAAGGGGCTTTAACCAACTCAAGTCTATTTTATCTCACAGGTTCAGCTCATTCTGCTAAAGTCAAGGTGTCTACAGGGCTGAAACTCTTTCTGCAGGTTCCAGGAAAGCATTCTTCTATTTGCCCTTTCCAGATTCTGAAGGTTGCCTGCATTTCTTGATTCCTAGCCATGTGACTTCAATCTCTGCTTTCACTGTCATATCCTCACCTCTCTCTCATCCTCATCTTCCTGCTCCCCCCAGTAAGCCCCCATTGTGATACTGGATCCACCCAGATGAGGCATGATTATCTCCCTATCACAGAATCCTTACCTTAACTGTATCTACAAAATCTATCTTGTCATGGAGGGTAACTTATTAATGGGGAATGAGGCATTAATGTGTCTGTCTTTAAGAGGTCATGATACCACAGAGGGGAATAAACATCAAACAACAAAGAATGCAAAATAAAATAACCAGAGGGTCCAGAACAGCACAAAGGGCATAAAACTTAGCCTACTCGGGGGAGGGTCAAATACATGGTCCCTCACTGGCTGTAAGAAAGGGATCTCTGCTCCAAAGCCACAGAGAAACCCTGTCTCGAAAAACCAAAAAAAAAAAAAAAGAAAGAAAGGGGTCTCTGAGTCAACTTCCCATTGACCTCAGTTTCATCATGCGTCCATCTATACTTTATGTAGCCATGACTGGCTTCTGATGAAAGCATGAATGCACATGCTTGGCACACGATAAAAGGTATATGATATGTCTGCCATATCCACAGAGCCAGGGTCTGGGGTTTGACTCAATGACAGGGTGTTTGTCTGGCACTGACAAGGCCGTGAGCTCTGTCTCCAGAAGTTGGGGGAAAAGGCATGGAATCCCAATGGAGAGGACTTGCTGCATGAGGCTTAGTGAAGCAAGGACAGCATTTGCCTCACAAAGGCAGGGCCCTTTCTGATATTACTTGCTAGAGTCCCGAACCTTGGAAAAATGCTGAAGAGAGAAAAGCTATGCAACATACCCTGTTAAATAAATGAACAGAGATAGGATACTTAAAATGGGTGTGGACTGGATGAGTTGCATGCTAGAAAAAGCAATAGGTCAAGAGTCAGGAGATCCCATGGCCTTCTAACTATGGGCAGAAAACACCACTTAGCTGGGCTCTCAAGTGTGAAGAGAGGAGTTTGAACAAGATGTTCCTAGCTTTTCTGGTCCCCAAACTGTGGCAATCTCAGCTAGGAATCGTCTGGCCCAAGTCTCCAAGCCTTCACATACAACTTCTGGGCCAGTCATATTAGTTCATTCTCTTATTTGTTTGGAACACACTCAGCACTTCCTCATCTCCAGGAAAAATTTCATGGGCCTCCTCTTTATCTTGCTCAGTTCTATAAGTGCTTTAATATCTTGCCCCAAGACGTTGATGAACAAGAATAAAAACCAGTCCGTGTTCAAGAGAGCTCTTCTAACAGAGTGAGACTGTTAGATACTTTTCTCCCTCCAGTCATGAAACATGAAATGCTGGGAGAAAGAAGGGCGGAGTCAGAGAGGTGCCATGGATCCGCTGGAGACAGATGCTGAGAATTTTACCCCGTAAGCCACTGCTACGTGGCAATACACAGATTAATAGAAATAGGTTAAATTAAGATGTAATAATTAGCCAATAAGAAGTTAGAGCTAATGGGCCAAGCAGTATTTTAATGAAGACAATTTCTGTGTGGTTATTTCATTTCTGGGCAGCTCAGACAAACAAGTGGTCTTCCTTTCACACACAACTGGTTAAGGTACAGACTGCTAGACCTGACAATGCCACAGAGTCATTGCACAGCTGAACTAACAGCAGCTGTGAGTGCCTGTGGAAGGCCTGCACAAGATCAGGCTAGCTAAAATCTTGGCATGGATAAGGAAGGGCCTCATGAAGTCCCACCCAAGATGGAAATTGGTGGCTGTAGAAAAAATAGGTTTTCTCCAAAGATAAAACTTCCTGAAAGACTACCACAGGAGATGATGATCCTATAGCTGTGTGAATACAGGCAGCACTAAGTACATTCAGTGAGTTTCAAAAGAGAGAGAACAGATGAAATTGTAAGAGAAAAGTGGGAGGAATTAGAAGGAAAGGAACCAGAAGAGCTGGTCAAAACACATTATATACATCTATGAAATTCTCAAGAAAATATATAAGATAGCCGGGCAGTGGTGGCGCACGCCTTTAATTCCGGCACTCGGGAGGCAGAGGCAGGCGGATCTCTGTGAGTTCGAGGCCAGCCTGGTCTACAAGAGCTAGTTCCAGGACAGGAACCAAAACCACAGAGAAACCCTGTCTCGAAAAACCAAAAAAAAAAAAAAAAAAGATAAATAGTAGTGTAAGTTAAAAAAAAAGAGAGAACTCTCCGTTCTTTTCTTGGAAGTTATTTAAAAACCTAAGGAACTGGGGCTGGAGAGATGGCTCAACGGTTAAGAGCACTGGCTGCTCTTCCGGAGGACCCGGGTTCAATTCCCAGCTCCAACATGGCAGCTCACAACTGTCTGTAGCTTTACACCAATGCACATAAAATAAGGTTAAAATAAATTATTAAAAAAAAACTAAGGAACTGAATTAATCATAGTATTTCCCATGACATTTATAACTTTTGTTTGCTTTATATGTTTGTTACTTTCTCCCTCCCCACCCCCCAAAAAAACCCTTGTCCTGTCTCCACGTAAAGTCCCAGCATGAGAGAGGTTAATAATCTTCATAAATATTTCCTTGTTTTATTAGATTTAGATGAGACAATTGATTTCTACAGAATTTAACTTTACTTATATTCCATCAGATTTTTTTGTTTTGCAAAGACAGAAAACATCAGCAGAAGGCCCTGGGCAAGAAGCCAAAAGGCCTATCTCAGACTTACCAGGTGACCCTGTCATGTCACTTGACCCAAAGTTTCCTGAAGTGAACCTAACAGAGACTGTGATACACATTATTTCCACTTCCCAAATCAGAGTGAAAGGAAAGAGAAGGAAACTTGGAGACTTCTAAACATCCGAGAGCTATTTTTGGAAATCAATGACTTTTCCATTTACTTTTCTTGGAGAAAAAAAAAAGAGAAGGGAAGAAAAAGAAAGATATTAGATTGAAAAGTGGTAGTTGACATCTAAATGGATACAAAAGGAAGACTCTTTCCAGGGGCTGACCCCTGATGGCTTTTAAAGCCAGAAACTCCCCCAGTTCATACAAACACTATCTATAATCTTAAAGAATGAAAAATGGAAAAATCATTAAGTTGTTTATCGGAAAGCTCAACTTAGACAGTTCACATAACCCAGAAATAGACTCTGTGAGGTAAATATAGTCAAGCTCCTATTAATTAATACTGAATAGTGGTTCCAAGAAGGTAGCAATGTTATCTGGCTCTGTTATAGAAGGCTCCAACTTAGCAAATACCAGAACCAAGATTATTTTCTCCTTAAGGCAAAAGCTTGGAGTCAAATACTCCCATGTCTTGAGCATATAATAAATTTTGTGTGTCCTTTTCCTGTGCAAAAAAGAAGAAGAAGAAGAAGAAGAAGAAGAAGAAGAAGAAGAAGAAGAAGAAGAAGAAGAAGAAGAAGAAGAAGAAGAAGAAGAAGCCTGCTCAAGGGACTTTTAATAAATCACAAAATTCTTACATGTGGCACCAGGTTAAACCCCATCTAGTGAACAAATGGCCCTCAACTCTCATACCATGACATAATTGTAGCAGTCAACCATTATTTACACTTAGCTCTGATTGCAAATATGATTTCACAGCGTTTTATTTTTAATTTGAATAGGGGAACGTGCCAAAGTGTGCATGTGGAAGTCAGAGAACAACTTTGGGGAGTCAGTTCTTTCTGAGTCCTAGGGATGTAGCTGAGGTCATCAGGCTTGGCATTAGGCACCTTTAACCACTAAGCTGTCTTGTGGCCCTCAAATGTGATTTTGCCTACCGTTCTTCATTTCCAGTAATGTAAAACTACCACTAGGCTACAAGAAACAGAATGGCCTGTTTCAACAACTGGATCCTTGAACAGTGTTATTCAAGAAAATTATGCAGGAAGTACACACACACAACTCTTAAAGGCACTAAATTGTTTTTTAAAAACAAAAAATAACCCTTATACTATATTTTCTAAGTATAAGATTTATAATTATTTTCTATAAGAAATAACTTTCTGAGCTGGGTGGTGGTGGCCCACACTTTTAATCCCAGCTCTAGGGAGGCAGAGGTAGGTAAATCTCTATGAGTTCAAGGCCAGTCTGGTCTACAAGAGCTAGTCCCAGGACAGCTAGGGCTGTTACACAGAGAAACCCTGTCTCGAAAAACTAACAAAAAGAAAAAAAAAAAACAAAAACAAAACGAAAAAAGAAAGAAAGAACTTTCTAGTAGCCAGGTGGTGGTGGTGTATCCCTTTGATCCCAGCATTGGGGAGGTAGAGGTGAGGCAGACAGATCTCTGTGAGTTGGAGATCAGCCTGGTCTACAGTACAGAGTGAGTTCCAGGACAGCTAGGGATGTTACACTGAAAAACTTTGTTTCAAAAAATAAATAAATAAAAATAAAAGGAAGGAAGAAAGAACTTTCTGTCAGGTGGTTAGTATAATGTATATGTAGTATATGCAGAATATATGTAAATCACAATGGCTTATTTGGTGATCTTCAAGCCATAGAAACAGCAAAATAATTTCACAACAACATTAAGCTGACTATGAAAATCATATAAACAGTACCAATCTACGAAAAAATGAATTCAAATACAACGGTGGTTCACAACAGAACTAAAAAAATTCTGTTTATAAAATAGAGACACTTTTTTTCATGGACATGTGTAGCCACATCTGTAAAGATGTTTCCCTAAAAAATTGCATGCTCTCTATTACTTTAAAAAAAATTAGAGATTCAATAATTCACCAATATGCTGAGCTGAAAATATCTAATGTTATTAAACTTAACATTGAATGGAATTACTTTAACATTCTAGAAGAGATTTTATTTACATTCTCTGGCCCCCGGTTATTCTGCTTACAACAGTATACTTGATGCTATAAAGAATTTTGTTACATATAAAATAATGTTGAAAGTCAACAACAGTTTTCACCTACCACATTTATTTATTCCCCTTGCTTCTCCTGTCATTTCTGTTTGGAAGCTATATGGTGAAAGTTTCTTAAACACCATTTTCTAGACCTCTGAATGAAACAAGATTCATAACCTGTCAGATGTGTACATGGAGAAAACATGGTGTTCTGATATGTAGTCTTGTTCATATAATAAAAGTTAATTACAACCTTAAAGAATTCCTAGTCACCTATAAAAATTGGCAACCTTGTGTTTTCAAAGAGGAAGAATGACTAGCACACCCTTCAGCAGGCTCCACTGAAATGTTTGTGGCTTGCTGAACATTCCATACATATTTCATGCAAGGTATTATGGGAGCTGAAGTTCAAGCTGTCCCCAGCTGAATTTTCACTCACTATAAAAACAATGTCTCAGAAAAGTACACACATGTTTTTACTTTACAAAAAATGCAAAATATCCACTTTTGTTCATTCAATCAACACTTAGCACTTAGAAAGGGGACTTTTAAAAACCTGTAACCTAAGTAATATCTGAAAGGGGCAAAAAATGTTATTCAGGAGCAAAGCAGATCTGTGGAAAGAGAAATCTACAGAGACAAAGAACCTAGAAGACGATTCCTGTAGGACTTATGTTGCTGGCTATACCATTAAAATAAAATGATCACACTTATGTTTTTGTTATAAATCTCTTTTCCAAAATAGCCACAATTGTTATATTATCCTCATAAAGTAGGGCTTAGACTTTGCTAAGCAAAACACCCCCTTTCAAGGCCAAACCTTGCTATGCAGCCCAGTCTTGTCTGGAACTCTTGATTCTCCTGCCTCAGCCTCCCAAGAGATTAAAGACATGTGCTACCATGCCCTGCTTTAAATACTGACTTAATTGGCTCATGTTCTAGTGATTTAGGACTTTAATAAGAATACGACACAAAAGAACATCACATTTCAAGCAGTTCCACCAATTTCAGAATCATCCAAGGTTTGATCAAACAGATGTGGCTCTCACATTTGGTTAAAATTATATGTCATCTGATTTTCAAAATAAGCATTTTTGAACCCACAAAACTAAGATTGGATTTATGTAAATTTCTGTGTCCAGAGGTCTGCAAAGGTTAGAGGGAATGTTCGGGAACCACAATTGTTTAGATTTGTTTTGCTCCATCTAAACCCATAGAAATCTTCAAAAAAAACTAGCAGTTTCCCTCCTCAAAAGTTTATTTTCAAAGACAGTGCCATGCAGGCTGCCTTTCCTGTGTAGGTGGGAGGAAGCAGCCTTTTCAAGTCTTGAAATCACTAGGAAGCCTACAGTATTTCCTTTTTGGCATCCAGGCCAGGGTGGAGAGAACTTGCTCCAGAGAGGACAAGATATCAGATAACCAGTGGAAATACTTGGTTTCAACAGAATTCCCATTTACACACACACACACACACGTACACACACACACACACACACACACACACACGCACGCACGCACGCGCGCGCACACACACATGCGCGCGCACACACATGACATCTCTCCAAAAGTAGTTGACCCAATGGAACGAGGAGATACTTTATTACATGACATTAAGTAAAATCTGGCAGTGCTTTTAGAAGAATCTGTTTTTTACTTGATCAGATTTATTTACATGAACGGGACAACTTTGTGCCCTGGGCATATCTTGCACAAAAAGGAAACTTAAATTCAACTCTTGTTTTTCACTTATTCCAAAAGCATATGGGACTAATCATATCCCATTCTGGCCACAATACACAAGGCTATTTCAAACAGAATTTTAACTCACTTGATTTTAAAGGCAGTACAGCACCAAAAAGTTTAGGAACAGCTTCTCCTGACTCCAGAAGGGTTGGGAATACTTTTTTTAATGCCCGTCTGGCACCAGGCTTTGGATGAAAACCAGACTGAGCCCTCCAGGCAGGGAACTCATTCCCTCATTCTCAAAACTGGCGCACACGTTTGTGTGTTCCAAGGTGACAGCGCATCTCGCATCTGCCAAGAGCTGGGTATCCCTGTTCCGCCAAAGCCGGGGTGGTGGGCCGCCCAAGGCCCAGGGTATGGATGGGCGAGGCCACACCGCAGAAAAAGGAAAAGAGGGCCATCCGTCAGACTCCAGAGAGGAAATTCCAGGGGCCCAGCTCCCAGGCCCTGGACAGCGGGTAATGTGAGGCAATCGATTCAGTGTCCACCCCTCGACAAGGGGACAGAAGGCGATATGAACTTCGCGTGCTGGAGACTCCAGAGCGGTCACCTCCATCCTGGGCCAGAGTACTGAGAGAAGGGATGTGCGGCTGGAGAAGAAGCTCAAATCCCATCTCAACAGCAGGGGCCTCCCGTACTCCATCCTGACTCTGGGCCCAAAGGTTGGAATTGTTACAACCATAGACAGGACTAAGGGGGTACAGACAAGCTCCAGTCTTGGGAATGGAGGCACTCCGATGATCCCCATCTCAGCACCTATCCTGATCTGGGGGCCCAGGGACAGAGGCATCCAGAGCGTTCCAGTCTATTCCACGCTGGGCTGGACATATCGCCAGCACATCCTCTGAAGTGTCACCCTCGTCCACTTCCACAGCCCCCGTTGGCCCACTTACCGGTCGCGGGGATCAATCCATGACGTCTGGCGCGTGTTATGGTCGATGTAGAAGACGCGGCCGTCGTAGTCGCGCGCCTCCTCCCAGCCTGCGGGCAGCGGCAGCTCGGCGCTCTCACGGGCCCGCGGCTGAGGCGGTACCGAGGGCACTGAGGGTGCGGGGACCGCGACGGGGGGCGCTGGCGGTGGCGGCTCCCGTTGGGGCTGAGCAGGAGGCGGTGGCTCTCGCTGGGCCTCCCGCGACTGTCCCCGCCGTCGCCGCCGGCCGCCGCTCAACCAAGGCATGACGGCTCGGGCCCCGCCGCCGCCCGGCCGCCCCGCGCGCGCCGCCTCCTCCGCCAGCACTAAGGCCGGGCGACCGGGGCGCGGGGGCGGCTGCGGGGAGCCGCCCGCCGCACCCGGCGCATCCTCCACTGGGCGCCCGCGCACCGGCACCCGACAGGCTTCGTGAGCCGCTAGCTGCGCTGTCTTCTCCTCTGCGATGGCCCAGGTCGCTGCCACGCGCGAAGTCACAGTCCCAAAACCGGGGCCGCGGCCACCGATAGCAGCGGCTCCTCCACTCCACAGGCCGGTCCGGCCATCTTCGCTCCACAGAGCCGGGTCGGGAGGGCGGGGTGTTCCCACGCCACGCCCCGTCCAGGCTAGCCCCGCCCCTACTTGATGCTCTTCTTTCACTCTCCCTTCCAGGCTCCTCCTCTGCCCCGGGCCTAGGCTTCCCCCTCCCCCGCCCCTTGCTCCGCCTCTCCCTTCTCTCCCTCTCCCTCGCAGCTCCTCCTCCATTTCCCTCTCGAGCTCCACCTCCCCTCTCAGCAACTCTGCCCGCCCTGCGTCCCCTCGGGCGGCTCCTCCTCTGCCTGCCTTCTTCGGTTCCACACGCTCCTCCTTCTTCTCCTCCCTCTTCACACCACCTCCCCCGGCCTCGGGAATCCGCACCGGGGCCTGGACGGGCGCCGCCACGTCAATCCGCCCCCGGGCCACCTCTGAGAGGCAGGAGGGCCTGGAGGACCGTGCTGCACCCGATCGCAGCCTGCACAGGACTGACTCCTGGAGAGGGCAGTCACCGCACTTCACCCGCCCTCAGACCCTAGACGCCTGGGGTCCTCCCCTCTGCGCACCTGGGGGTGGAGGCTGAGCTTTTGGTCTGTTGACTACTCAAACTCTAGACACAGACACAAAGTACGCAAAGCCGCAGGAGCCGGCAGAGGAACACCCACAGCCTCCTAGGTTGAAGCAGAGGACACAACTGTAAGAGGACATCTAGGGTGGTGGCAAGCTCGTGGCTCAGCAAGGAGATATTCAGAAGATCTACCTAGGGTCCATATACTGGATTCCAGAACCCTCTTTTTGCCCTTTACCCAACTCTGTGATCCCACAGTTTGAGGGGAAACCCTAGAAAGCTAGTGCTGGCTAGGAAGTCAGGTCACTTTGAAACCTAACTGGTATTTCTGTTCTACTTATATTTCACAGCGGAGAAATAGAGACCCCCAAAGTGAAATCTGGGTCTTTCTCGAAATTCCCCAGCTATAGATCCAGGGTCATAATGCACTAGTCCCATAGAGCATAGAACATGTTATGTTTTTTAGGTTCAGTACTGTAAAAGCGTTTATACTAAGTCTGTTGAAATCCACTGCACAGTTGAAGTCGCTTGAGGAAAACGTGCTCCCCGTGTCCACCAATTCACAAAAGTTCACAGTAGTTTTCATTCCTTGGGTGCTGTTGCTTTTTTATTACTTTCTGATTTTCTTGTAAAATGGTACTATTTTATAAAAGGAAGAATTGTGTCTAAAAAGATTGTGAAGATACAAAGACTGACAAGAAAGGTGTACAAAAAAGATCTGTCTTTCCCGTCTGCCCCTAAAAAAAAAAAAGAACCACAAAATTTCTTTGCTCCCCAAGTATTTATGCATCTCTACCAGAAAAAGCTGTTGGAAATTTCACTAGTTGTATCATTTTAGTGGCCCCTGAATGCTTATTGGGTGTCCAAGGAAAGAGGAGAAGGGTCATAAAAGCAAATGCAGGCTTCCCACCATACCCACTAGCCCCAATTCGTGGATTTGACCAAGCAAGCAGAGAAAAGATTGTTTATTTCCCTTTGTCACTTTCGTGCACTGTGTAGTCAGTCTCACTGTGCTTACGTTTGTACTGAGAGTATACAGAATTCTTTTCCTGCAATTATCCCTAAAAAAATGTAACAAAACAACTATCTACATAGCATTTGACGTTGTAATCTAGAAGTGAGGAACATGTAGCTTGTAAACAAATATTACTAAATTTTATGTAAGAGACTTGAGATCCAAGGATTTAAGTTGTGGCAAGGTAATCTCTGAAGACATGGAGACATCTTTGTCATGTCTTATATGTTACAGAATGCCCTTTATGTTGGGTGTCCTGACATTTTTACTTCTGGTTGCTACTATTCATCACCAGCGAGCTACTGCCGCTTTCTTTTCCTTTCTCTTCCTACCCATTCTGCAGGCAGCTTATCATCCAACATACTTGTCTGTTCTGACAAGCTTTATTCTCATCCTCCCAGGCACGCTGTCATTTCAGAATCCAACAAATCTGGATCCAAATGAATATGGGAGTGAAATCATCCTGGAAAATAAGTAGAAAGGGCAGAGACGGCCAGGTAAAGGAAGAAAGGAACAGATAAAGAGTAATGTGAGGGATTAGGCTGCATCCACTCAGGAACTCAAAAAGGCCAGTACTGATTTGCTTTCCCCATTGTGAGAGACTTTGGCTGCCCTACTGACCACACACATGGGCAGATGCTGCACTGGGCGTGGTGGTAGGGTGAGGGAGATGATGCACTCACTGTACAGCCTAGGTAGGGTCTGTGTTCCAACCTCACCTCTTGGGGTTGAAATGAAGAAATAGAAAATTATAATACAATGGTGATTTGTCTACTAACAAAGACTAGGTTTAAGCCTCAACCTGAAGCCTCAGGGGAGCTTTTGTGCGACTGGAAGGGGAAAGATATTAGATGGGGAAAGTGAGGCACGACCCTTTGGGTTACTAAGCTTTGAGTTCTTGCCATTTGGTCCATAAACTGATGTCATCAAATACTTTCTGATTGTTTAACGCATGCTACAAAGCACAAGGCGCACTTCAGAACACCGTACGGAGGCAGGCTCCTCCTGAGCAGAGCTCCTTAAACCTTTTCTACTTCTGATCCCTATTCACATGAGAAATTTTCATAGAACCCAGAGTGGAAATATCTAAAATAGGCAAACAAATCAAACATTTACTGCTGATAAGCCATAGGACAATACTTTGACAGACATACAATTTTAAAAACTTATGAAAGATGAAGGTGGGTTACTTTGTTTACTTTGCAAAACAATTAATCCTTGGCTAAATATTTGATTCTGTAGGATATAGAGCACTGTGAATGTTTTTTTGTTTGTTTGTTTGGTTTTTTTTTTTTTTTTTCGAGACAGGGTTTCTCTGTGGTTTTGGAGCCTGTCCTGGAACTAGCTCTTGTAGACCAGGCTGGTCTTGGACTCATAGAGATCTGCCTGCCTCTGCCTCCCGAGTGCTGGATTAAAGGCATGTGCCACCACCGCCCGGCCACTGTGAATGTTTTTAGAGTTGGTCATTTCTTTGATTTTATAATTGTGAATGTTAGAAGATTGCAAAGTGTTAGAAGTCTATTATAGTCATTTTAGAAATTGTTGAAACATCTCTCCTAATCCCAAGGCAAAATTTACTCAGTGATCTTTTTTAAATTTAAAAAATGTTGAGTTGGGGGAGTCATGCCTTTAATCCCAGCACTCTGGAGGCAGAGGCAGGAGGATCTCTGGTTTTGAGTCCAACTTGGTCTACAGATCAAATTCCTGTACAGCTGGGGCTACACAGAGAAACCTTGTCTTGAAGAAACAACAAAAATGTTTTTTTTAGAACTTTATAAATGAGTATATTGTTTTTATATCATTTCACATCCTTTCCCCTCCAACTCCTCCCTTCCTCTCCACTCAGTCTGAGATTCCTGACCTCTTCCATCTTAATTATTATTGTTACACACACACACACACACACACACACACACATCTTAGTCCATTTAGTGTTGCTTATATGAAAAGTTATTAGGACTAACTGCTTGAGATTTGATAATCTCTCATGAATCTTGTCTCTGGGAAAAACTGATCTGTCTCTTAGAAGCCTGTAGCTCTTCATCCAGGTGAAATTTCCCCTAACCCCGTTGGTATGTCAACTGCTGTCATTATGCAGGCCTTGTTTAGGCAACCATATCATTGAGATTTCACAGGTGCAGCATACCTGTCATATCTAGAAGACATTATCTCAAATGTCCTGGTCCTCTGAGTTTTTACAATATTTCTTCCTCCCCTCCCATAGTGTTCTCTGAGCTTTAGGGGCAGAGGTTGTCTTGAAAATTTACCAAATGGGGCTGGGCACCCCATGCTCACACTTGTGTGTGAGTATAAAGAACATTGTTTAGAATACAGTTAGAAGCTATACTGATTTAGGAAAATGTAGTAATAGTTTCTCCAATAGGGTATATGACCTCTCCAGTCATGGGCAATTGGTTAGGTTCATATTATCAGACATGAGTTCCTGGTATTGAGAGGGCCTTAAGTCTAATTAGACAGCTAGTTCGTTACTCCCAAGACATAAGTGTCACTATTTCACTGTTGAGGTTGTCTTCTTCAGGCTTATTCTTGTTGTGCTTCAAAGGCTTGCATCTACACCTAGGTAGGACTATGGGCTATTTTCTCTCTTAGCAGCTTCCACAGAAGCTTCCAGTGAGACCTACTCCTCATGGAGACTTTCAGGTCAGATCCAGCTTGATCCTTCCAAGTCCTGTGCTTGAAGTGCGCCTTATCTTCAGTAATAGGGCCTTACCTTCAAGTTCTGGGAGGCAACCAAGGGCAATGGGCACAGCCTATTTTGTTCTGGGGAGACTCTTAGACCCTTTTGACCAACAATTTCATGTAAATTTCCTTTGCCCAGCACACTGGGGTACTTATTAGATGACCAATGACTCCTGGGGAGAGCATTGTCAGCCCATGTGGTATAATATCACACTATACATATACATTAATACATATGTTGTATGTCTTTAAAATAATCATATAAAATAATGTTTCATTATGGCTTTTCAAACATCCTTAGTGTTCTTTATCTTGCCTTCCACCATCTCCCTCTGTATTACCTTCCTCCCATCTTCCAGTTAAATTCCTCTTCCATTTTTCCCTTTCCCCATTTAAAACACCTTTGTTTTACTATCTCCCTCTTTATGTCTCCTTCTTCAGTTCCTCCATGATATCAATTCATCAACACTAATAGCGGTTTTTGAAACCCAAACATTGCAGAACAATAAAACCAAGGAGATACCAACTGTATGCTTTCATGTTGAAGAATAATGGTAAGAAATATTAAGATTTTGTTTTCCATCACTAAACCATGATGTTTCTATAAAAACATGAAAAAATGTGTGTGCGGTAAAAACATTGCAAGTCATAGCATGCAATAAAGGTGTTTCTGACAGTGTCTGTTGGTGTTACATGGTATGACAGAATGTGCAATACAAAGAGTACATGCTGTATGTTGAGAACCAAGGCTGCTATGAAGTCACATGATGTAATCAGGACAATTGCTGGTAAAAAAACACACACACACACACACACTTCAGATTTATTATGTATTTGATTTTGTTGTTTTGAGACAGGGAGTCATATACTCCAAGCTGGCCAGGATCTTACTATGTAGATGGGGTTGGCTTTCAACTCTTGCTCCTCTTACTTAATCCGCTCACATGCTAGGACTATAGGCATATACCCACCACATCCAGATGGTATCTGTTCAACACATTCAGAAACCTTTTACACTTGCCAATTTTTTTTCATGACCCCACATATATTTAAGAAACTGAATTTTAGAAACAATTTGAGAGGTTTTGTGCCTCCTCCCTTGGGAACTGATTATGGACGACAGCAGACAATCCATCCTGCCTTGGTGGAACCAGCTCCAGTACCATACACACTCACAAGATGCCCAGGGTCTTAGGCTAGACTTCCATAAAACCACAGGATTGCCATGACCTCCTTCACCCTATTTTGCTTACCATGACTGTACAAATCTGCCTTTGATCTGTCACTCACATGAGAATCCATCTTGGCCACTGCTTCAAAGGAGCCTGATACAGGATAGTCTCAGAATGTTTTCACTTGTATAAACATTAAGTTAATATGCACATATGCCATTGTCCTCATAACAGTATCTATACTTCTTCATTCTCATCTATACATTAATAGAGAAAAGAGGGTGATGTTGCATGCCGAGGAAGACTAATTGGAAACTCTTTCTCATAAAGGTTCATTCACAAACCCATTTACTACCATCTATAGAACACTGCCTTAAATAAGTGAAGCTGAACTGTTGTACTTGTCTTTCTAAAAGGAGCTTAGTCATTGAGGAAGAAGCTTGCACTGGGATGACCAAGATTCCCCTATTGCTTGATTAGCCCTTTTGTTTCACAACATTTGTGCTAGACATCTGCTGATTGTCCCTAAAATCTTATGAATGGACTTAGAAAGGAAAAGAGCTGTTAGAGGGGTACAGAAACTCTCTTCATTTTGCAGCTTTGCTACAAAATTAGGGAGGTGTAGAGAAAATAAGGCCTGCCTTTCTTGAAGTCAAGTGGGACTTTCCATGCTGAACTAAAAACCACATGCACACAAACATACACAATACTGCCGTGTAAAGGAGTCTTTAGTCTTAACTGAATGCACAATTATGCATTCTTTATTTCCTCCACATTAAAACCAACAGTCATGCCAGCAACAAAAGTATGAGCATTGTAGAGATCCATCCTCCCACCAAGATTTCACATGGAAAAACAGCCCAGAAAAATCCATTCTGGCTCTGGGTAAAGGACATGCAAATACTTTTGTTCTCCTACCCAAAAGCCCTCTGGGAAGTTCCCTTTCTGAAGTTGCTGAAATTCAGTGGTTTATAACTTGCAGAAAATGTTATCTTGAAAATGGTTGTTACAGAGTAAATCAAACATGGACAGAAATGGGAAATGCTTTTTTTTTTTTTACTCAGTTAGATTCTGCCTTCTTTCTTAATACTTTTCTCCAAAGAATACACTTTATTTTTAAAGAAAAGGTACAAAATTGGATCGATGCATATGCAATACTTGAAGTGATGCTAGAAGCGGAACATCCATGAAGGCTGCAATCATCACGTCTAAAATAAGAAAAAGAAATAAAATACCGCTAGAGAAGTGTTTTCTACCTTTTATAAACAAGGCAGTGTTCTAGGAAAGTCAGGTAATTCTACGCATAGTGCTAGCAGAACAAGGGAAATAGTACTGGATTGATACTGCTGAAGAAATGGTTTATTGTTTAACATTCTTTAAGTGCTAGATTTAAATAATTAATTATGAGTGCTTCTCATATATTTAAATGATGCAAACCCTCCAGCCTACTCTGAGCAGTATATTAGAAGTTACTCTTGTTCATTCTTATCTTAATTTCTGGGGTGAGAAGCAAGAGGAAAAACATAGATTCCTGAGGAACCCTCTCCCCAGGCTCAGGAATTGGAAAGTAGATGGGATGAAGTTGTTCCTTTTTGCTTATTCTGTGGCTTTCCATAAAGACAGACATGCTTCACAAACTTCTAACTTGTTGTCTGAGAAGTCCTGGTTTAGATTTTGTGGTGGGGGAGCACTCTTCTCAAGTGAGATTTCATCAGACAGTGGAGGTGTGTAGCTGGGTTACTAAAATACAGATTAGAAAAAAAAAAAAAACCAAACACTTAGACCATTTTTTCTCCAAAATTTAAGAAAACTTTTGGCTCAATTTGATGGCACACACCTGTAAAGCCAGCATATAGGAAAGTGAGGCAAGAGAATTGAGAGCTGTGAAACCAACCTGAGCATCAGCGATGGAGCAGTGGGGAGAAAATGAGCCAAATTCATTCCTCTTCAGCTCTCCCCTTCCAATACCGTTTTTTTATTTCTTTTCCTTTTCAGCCCATGGGTTCTGGCTAACAAAATGCTAGCAGGCTGATTTAAAATTTATTTCAGGCAAACCATAATTTTAGAAAGATGAAGCTGCCCTGAGCCAGCCATGTACAAGAAGCTTCCTCCTAGGATTCCTCCTAGAAGGATTCCTTTCTGTTTAGGATTACTGAGCGTGTCCCCTGAGTATCTGGAAAAACTGCAGACCTCTGCATTCTGAGACAAGCAGCACAGCTCCAAGGTTTCTGCCTGCAGAAACAAGAAGGGGAATTTCTCCACACAGAAAGAAGCAAACATTTTGCTTTTTCGATCCATAACAGTAGTGTTACAAATTAGTTTTTTTTTAAATATGAATGGAATAATCTATGGATGTGTGGGATTCTGAAGCAATAGACCTTCAAGATGGTAATTACATGGCAGCAACACACAAAGGAGAAGGAACTGGGTCCCCTAAAGTGATGTCTGAAGACAGGTTTACTGGTTCACAGCCATGATAGAGGAACTATTGGCACGTAGTGAAGTCCAGGGACACTGCTACACATTTCACAGTGCTCACAGAAGCAGCCACAGTGATGATCAATGATCTCAGTCTGCAAAGGTTGAGAGACGTACAAATGCATGCCATTCTTGATAACATTTATACTACAATATTGACTCAAAGAGCCATCTGGGTAGTGTTTTCCTCACTTCACCCCGTAATCAATAAGGGTTTGTTTACCATTTAAGAGGTGCCAGGCCCTACAGCAGTCATTAAGCGAAGTGTAATCACAAGCCACTTTCACACTTGCTCAGCTTGATGAGCAGGTTTAAGAGCTTGGATCTGTTTGTGACTCAGCTTTACGTTATGTCGCTGTGAAATTCAGCCTGGCTTCCCAGGCAGGAAGTAGAAATGGATAAAAAGTCAGCTGCCGGCCAACCAGACTATAAGCAAAGCTTGATTTTTGCTTTTCCCCAAGTGTATCTCCCTGGCCTGATATCCCTCCCAACCCGGGATCTGCTATATAATTTGTGGTTTGCAGTTTGCAATGTAAAATGAAAACACATTTAACCCTTTGTTCAGAAAATCTGAATAAAAAATCATGATAGAAATAGTAGAACATTATAATAAGCACTGGTCAAGTAAAGTCCTCCACACCTGTATCCCCAGCATTCAGGAAGATGGGAGGACCATGGATTCAGGTCTTGTCCAGGCTACATAGCAATATCCCATTTCAAAAATATCATATGAGTACTATTTCAAAACACAGGATTCTGGATGACCATACAGTAGGTAACAACCCATGAGATTTAATTTCTGTGTCCTTTCAAAATTACAAAGAGATAACAATTTTCAGTAATAGTGGAGGAAATTCTTTGAAGAAACCAGCCCTATTGCAGCAAATAAAATCCCTTTCCCCTCAAACCTCCTCTACCAACCCACTATTCTCCCAGTGGCAGAAAGCACTCCCATGGGCTTGATTCCATGGGCTCCCTAGAGTTAGAACTGCATCCCTTTTCTTAAGAAAAGATGTATTGACTGTGGGTATGGGAGAGAGAAAAGACTGGGTAATGGGGGAGTAGTGTAGATGTGATAAAAATATATTATATACATGTATGAAAATTTCATTAATATAATTAAAACCAATTATATATAATTAATACATGATAGAGAAAAAGATGTGTTTAGGTCCCATTCACTGGTTCTTGAGGGTGTGGCTTTATTTGGAAATCAGATCTTTGAGATATAATCAATTAAGATCAGGGCATAATACCATAGGTTGGGCCAGTCCTCCTCACCCCAATGTGACTGGTAACTTTATAGGAAGGAGAGAAGGGGTAGACACCCAGGAATTAATTTGGAAATGGAAGGAGAAATTAGAACAATGCAGCCACGGGAAAAAAGGACACCAAAAATTTTTGGTAAGCACACAGAAGCTAAGAGAGAGATCTGGAACATACTCTTTCAAGTGTCTTTAGAGTACGTGCCGCCCTTCTCAAACCTTGACTGCAAAATTCTAGCCTCTAGAGCTATGGGAAAAGAAATTCCTGCTATTTGAAATTGCCCAGTGTGTGACTTTGTTACAATAGCCCTAGGAAAGGAATGTACCTAGAAATTTGTCCCCAGGTCCCTGTTGTTACTTTAGTACAGATTGCCAGGAAATCCTAAGAAACAGAAACCCACCATGATTATATCTAGAAATCATTCCAAAGCCAGGAACCCCAGCTATGGCATGCATGACTCCACAAAAGCATTCCATAAACTGTATCAGTCAACAGTCTGTGGAGAGCAGAGGCAAGCCATATGCTCTTGTCACATGCTGCTCAAAGTTCAGATTTACTCTGGAACTCTGGCTATCCGACCCCTAGGAGAGGAAAGTGTTTTTCTGTGGAAGCATTCCAGAAGTCCTAAAGGAGTGACAGAATTAGAGTAAAAGACTATAACTTCCACACATTGACTAGACTCTCAACTTTGGACAACAATGTTGTTAGTATTACAAAAAGAAATAAAACAAGACATGATACTTTTTTTTTTTTTTTTTTTGGTTTTTCGAGACAGGGTTTCTCTGTGGTTTTGGAGCCTGTCCTGGAACTAGCTCTTGTAGACCAGGCTGGTCTCGAACTCACAGAGATCCGCCTGCCTCTGCCTCCCAAGTGCTGGGATTAAAGGCGTGCGCCACCACCGCCCGGCTGACATGATACATTTTTATGGAAGAACATAGCGACATATTTTTTGGCATTGCCAAAAAGTAAAACCCAAATGACATCCTGAATCTGACTATCAACTTCTAGAGAAAGGGGAATATATGAGAGATATATTTTAACTGACTGTGCAATAAGAAATAAAAAAAATTGCTTTGGAGTCTGTAAGATAGTAAAAACAAGTATCCAATTTCTTTTTGTCTGGATGACTTCCATTAAACCTTTAGACTATATCAAGATGACCCACAGACCAAATTTATTGTTTTAGAAATAAAGTTTTAATGGAATATGGCCATGTCCGCTCTTTTGTAGATTGAGTTTGATTCCAGGATACAGTGGCAGAGTTTAGAAGTTGCAACAGAGAAATTATAGACCCTAAAGTTGAAAATAGTGAATAGTTGACGATAGTTTATGGCAAACATTTTCCAATCCTGAACTAGATCAGAACTTGAATACTATTTTCTTAAAGACACTTTTGCTTAAACAGTGTCACAGATGTAATGCTTATATTCCTCAAAATTCACTCACTGAATTATTTAACTCCAATGTGATGCTACTAAGAGGTGAGTGCTTTTGGAGTAACTAAATCATGAAAATAAAGTCCCCCAAGAATGGAATTAGAGTTGCCCTTATAATAAAAGACCAGGGAACTAGTTGGTTTCCTCTCTATCATGTAAGGATTCAATCAGAAGTTAGAAGTTTAGCCGGGCGGTGGTGGCGCACGCCTTTAATCCCAGCACTCGGGAGGCAGAGGCAGGCGGATCTCTGTGAGTTTGAGACCAGCCTGGTCTACAAGAGCTAGTTCCAGGACAGGCTCCAAAAACCACAGAGAAACCCTGTCTTGAAAAACAAAAAAACAAAAGAAAAAAAAAAGAAGAAGTTGGAAGTTTGCAGCCTGGGAAAGAGCCCTTACCAGATCCACAACCATGACCTTTGCATTTGATCTTAGACTTCCAGCTTCTTGAACTGTGAAAAATCCATGTGTGTTTTGTACGGTTCTGTGTCTATCATCTATCATTATAACAGCAAAAAAGATACTAATATATGTCTGTTGCCTTTCACTCACCACCCATAAAATTTTCCGTGGTAATATCTTTCAAAATTAGATTTCTGTTTATATTTCCTTTCCTCAACTAGACTAAGGCAGTGGATTTGCCTATCAGAGACACTGGACAATTTCAGGAAACTTGGAACTGGCAAGCAACATTAGTAGAACACTGGCAGATAGGAGCCACAAATTGGAAGCTGCTAACCCTTATAGCAACTTTAGAAAGCAAAACCTTAGCTACCTCCAAATATCAACAGCACCAATGTTGGGAAGGCCTGGATAAGTAGCAATAGAAGGTAAGGGCAGGTGTTAATCTCTACTATACAAGTAAAAGGAGCAGGAAATCAAGATATATTTTCTAGGTGAATAAAATATGAACTTGTTAACCATTTCCATCACATTTGTTCAAAATTACCTCAAAATCTGTTACCACAGCTCAGAAAAAAACATGCGAGATAGCTAAAACTAAATATTACTTTAAAAATCCAGAATAATATGTGCTTTTGCTAACATCACAAAGCGAGAGACACCAGACATACTGTTCCTCCAGGGAAGAAAACAAACACCATAGCCTATGAAGCAATCCTGCTCCCCTAACTCAAATCTGATCAAAGCTTTAGAAAGATTCCATGGATTCCACAGGTCTTTAGGGGCAGATAGAAAGGACACTTATCTATCATAGGATTCCTTTAAGTGCAAAGGTCTTTACAGCTAGAGGGAAAAATACGTATCTTGAGAACCAAAAGAATGCAGAATTCAATCAGGTGATCAATGCTGGGGGCCCTACAAATGCCCACATGTGCTTGGGAGAATCAATAATGTCTAGAATTTAAAACTTAAGGTCAGGGGCCTTGAGATGACCTCTCATATGTTATAGAAACATGGACATTGCATTTATTAATGGATTAAGTATCCCATTAGGGGCATTGAGAAGAATATAGTTGGAGTCAGGCATAAATCTTGAATGTGTATGCAGTCTCAGTTACTAGGAGAAAAACTGCCATGTACAAGTGTATCATCCAGCTCCAGGAAGACTTCAGAAATATACAGGGTCTATTAAAAGAATCAAAACTGTAGAACATATTTTGGGATATGAAAGACATTTGTGTATACAATTTTCCCCTGAATCCATAGGATATCAGTTCTGGGATCCTCAGTGGTAGCAAACTCTGAGGATACTCAAGTTCATTCTATAAAAGGATGTGCTAACCTACAAACAGAATTCCATATACTTTAAATAATCTCTAGATGGTGTATGATATCTAGTACAATGTTATATAAGGAGTTATTGGACTAAGTTATTTAGAAAATAGTGACAAATAAACAGTCAGTACATATTCAGCCCAGATGCAGTTTTTAAATATAGTTAGTTGAATACGTGTGGATATAGAGAGCTAAATGTATGAGATATTAAATGTATTTATAAAATTCAAAAGAATGTTTGAGCTTTGGAAATTACAATGACATAAATAACTGAGTGATCTTAGATAGTGATTTTAGAGCCAGACATGGTGACTCATAGTGTATTTCCAGTCTTTGGAAGTTGATAAGGAGGATCATCGTGAATTTGAAGCCAGTTTGGACTGGACAGTGACTGCCAGGCTGGCCTAAGATACAGAGTAAGATAATCTATATTTAAAACAATATGAACGAATGAATGAATGAATACAAATAGTGATTTAAATTAAAATGAAGTTTTATACAGTATTTAAACATTTTAAGAGAAGATTCACGGTGAAGGGCTGGAGACAGGGCTCAATGGTTAAGAGCACTGGCTGTGCTTCCAGAGTTCAATTCCCAGCACAAACATTGTGGCTCACAACCATCTGCAAAAAGATCTTATTTCTGTCTTTTGATGTACACGAAGACAGAGTGCTCATATAGATAAAATGAATAAATAAATCTTAGAAACTATTTACCGTGAATATTTGATAAGATTTGAATGAGTTATTGGTGTACTTGGGAATGTATTTGTTAATGGAGATAACCAAAGTGATTAAGAAGGGAACTGGCCCTGAGAATGTAGTTCACTTGATAGTATGCTTGCCTGGGATGCATAAAACCCTATGTACAGTGTCCAGCACCTGATAAATCAGTTGTGGGTGCATATACCTGTAATCCCTGCACTCTGGAGACAGAGACAAGAGGATTAGCAGCAGTTCAAGGTCATTTTCAGTTGCTTATTGAGTGAAAAGAGAGAGAGAGGATAGGAAAAGAGAGAGGAGATGTGCAGAAGAGAAGGAAAAGGGAGAGTGAGGGAAGCAGGAGACAGACAGAAAGAGAGAGAGAGAGAGAGAGAGAGAGAGAGAGAGAGAGAGAGAGAGAGAGAGTTCAACTCCCACATTTTTTTTTTTTTTTGATTTTTCGAGACAGGGTTTCTCTGAAGTTTTTGGTGCGCGTCCTGGAACTAGCTCTTGTAGACCAGGCTGGTCTCGAACTCACAGAGATCCGCCTGCCTCTGCCTCCCGAGTGCTGGGATTAAAGGCGTGCGCCACCACCGCCCTGCCAACATTTTTAATGTTAAGGAAAAAGGATATAGTTGAAATTTTAATTTAAATAAATTATTAAATTTATAAAACTGAACCAAATCTTTTTGTACACAGAAATATGTAACACACTTTAGGGCTATAATCAATGCTTTTGAAGGACTATGCAATGTCCAAATCATTATGCCTACCTAAAAAGTTCACAAATCTGTCTTTGCTAGATAATTTCACCCCAATGTAGGAATGTAAGCTCTCCAGAGCCTGCTTAGAGCTGATAAGATCTAATATGAAACAAGTTGCATTCCTCCTAAGGTACTTGCGTTTCTGTTTTTGTACCATCTGAATCTAATTTTCTTCCTCTGTCACGTTCTCTTTTACTTACAAACTAGTATATATATATATGTATATGTGTGCATGCATGTTTATATGTCAGGGGGAAGCTGACCCTCAAGTGAAGAAATGATGTCTTCATTATTAACCAATTGAATTATGCTCTCAATACAGTACCAGCTTAGCTCTATAACAAGGAAGTGTTGATGGAGGTTCTAAATAGCTCTTTTCTGTAGTCAGTATGGGCTTTGGAAGTTAGAGAATACTGATTGAATACCATTGTGCTCCTATTGGCCCAACAATAGTGTGAGACACCTTTCCTTTGTGGTCCACAAAGAGGCGCCATTAGCAACAACATTAGAAACAGGGTGTCTTGGCTCAGCTCACACCCCATTCCTTCCAAATCTTAATCAGAAAGATCCTTAAGTGATTCCTCTGTACACTGCAGTTCAAGAAGTATCAATCTAGACAAATGCAGGTAACCATCACTGCTATTCCAGTGATATGTGTTTGAGTTTTAAGATCAACAGGGTAAGGAGTAGCATTTATTTGTTTTGATTTTTAAATTTTATTTATTATTTTATGTTATGAATATTTAGTCTACACTCACACACTCGCACGTGTGTGTGTGTGTGTGCGTGTGCGTGTGTGTGTGTGTGTGTGTGTGTGTGTATCATGCACATGCCTTGAGCCCGAGGAAGTCAAGAGAATGTCAGCCCTGGGTCTAGAATTGCAGATGGTCATGAGACACTGTGTGGGGGCTGGGAATGGAACCTTTGTCCTCTGGAAAAGCAGCCAGTGTTCTTAACAGTTGAGTCATCTCTCCAAACCTTATCTATTTGTTTTAAATGAAAAACTGACAATCTACAATTTGGTTACTTCAGTAAATTGCCTCCAAAAATTATTGGATTATGTGTGTCTGTGATGAGGACATAAGCAAGTTACTTTAGCAGTCCAGCAGAAGTCTCCCATGCTGTAGAACAGGATGAGGAGAATGCTGGATGCCATAGCCCACTAACATCCTTTCATCTTGGGGGTTACAGCTAACTCCCCAGCCACTGTAGAAAAAGTGAGTGGATTAAAGAAGTCCATAATGCTTTCTGGTTCCTTTTATTGAGGTAGACTCTATTTCCTTTCTTCATCCATCTATCTGTCTGTCTGTCTGTCTGTCTGTCTGTCTGTCTATCTATCTATCTATCTATCATCTATTTTTTTTTTATTTTTTTGAGACATGGTTTCTCTGTAGCTTTGGAGCCTGTCCTGGAACTCACTCTGTAGTTCAGGCTGGCCTTGAACTCACAGAGATCCTCCCCCTGCTGGGATTAAAGGTGTGTGCGACTACCTGGAATGTGTGCCTCTTCCACACATTTCTCTGTTTCTCCAATTACCTAAGTCACGCCAGCACAAGACATACATACCTGGTGGGTGTTGGGGAGTGAGACAGGATTTTACTCCGTGGCTCAGGTGACTTCAACTCTCCATATTTTTCTGCCTCAACTTTCCCAGTGCTGAGATCATAGGTATATGTCACCACACTCAGTTTCTGTTCTTATATCCAACTTCTTTTTTCTCACCAACCCCACAACTGGCAAAGGTCTGATCTCCAAAATATATAAAGAACACAAGAAACTAGACCGTAAAAGGCTAATCAACCCAATTATAAAATGGGGCACTGAGATGAACAGAGAATTCTCAACAGAAGAAGTTCAAATGGCCAAAAGACACTTAAGGTCATGCTCAACCTCCTTAGCGATCAGGGAAATGCAAATCAAGACAACTTTAAGATACCATCTTACACCTGTCAGAATGGCTAAAATAAAAAACACCAACGATAGCCTTTGCTGGAGAGGTTGTGGAGAAAGGGGTACCCTCATCCATTGCTGGTGGGAATGCAAACTTGTGCAACCACTTTGGAAAGCAGTGTGATGGTTTCTCAGGAAATTCGGGATCAACCTACCTCTGGACCCAGCAATACCACTCTTGGGAATATACCCAAGAGATGCCTTATCATACAACAAAAGTATATGCTCAACTATGTTCGTAGCAGCATTGTTTGTAATAGCCAGAACCCGGAAACAACCTAGATGCCCTTCAATGGAAGAATGGATGAAGAAAGTGTGGAATATATACATATTAGAGTACTACTCAGCAGTAAAAAACAATGACTTCTTGAATTTTTTATCAACTTTATTTTTGTGAAATTCCTTTGCATCATTGGGTGTTCTTGTAATTCATTCTGTATCCATGAAGGTAATGATTCTCTTAATCATATCACAAGCTGTGTATAAGCTTATATTTATCAAAAGAGAGGGTTAGCAAGATACCTTAGCAAATGGCAAGATAGCAAATATTTTTACATGGTAGACTAAAAGTCTCTGTTGAAATAAGTCTCCTCTACCATTGTAATTGGAAAGCAGTCACAGATAATACGTAAACAAATGAATATGGTTGTACTCTAGTAAAACTGTCTTTGTTCCTGCTGAAATTTAAACATCATATAATTTCCACATACCACAAAATCTTATTATTCTTTTGATTTTTTTCTAAGCAGCTTTAAATGTTTTAAAATATTGTTTCATGCTGTATTTTTTAAAAATCTAATCAAGCGGCAAATACATTTTAAAACTTCCAAATATTGGCAAGGGCACAGGAAAACAGGAATTCTCAGGGAATGTGAAGTGATGCATTCTTTAGAACTGGCAATGGAAAAAATATATGTAAAACACCTTAAAATTTGTCTTACTCTTTGACCATTTCTAGGCATTTATCCAAAAAAATAACTAGAGATGCACATAAAGATTAATGGGTGTAGATATTCATCAAAGAATTATTTATAGTATTGAAAAATTGAAAACAGACTCCAACTTGGGCAGATGGAAGTAATGCATCCCGAGTTCCCCATTTTTCTCCAAACAGATCGACATGCTTTATAAAATACAATAAAAATATTAGATCCATAGACCACTGGAAAGATCACTTTCTTCAGTTATGGGCACTCCTTATCAAGAGTTGCAGTTTCAATACCTGCTTAGGAATAAAACACTGAATTTACCAAAAGCTAGGACCCAGGTAAGACTACCAGTTTCATGAAATGGAAGACAAGATAAATGTCTCCTCCTTGCAGGCAGGCATCTGTGGACACCCAGTGCAAGGGAGAGAGACTGACACAATGCTATGAGAACATGAAAACCTCAAGCTCCTTGGATACAGTTGTAGACTGACGACAATGTGCACTGTCCTTGGGGCATGGAAATTCCAAGGTGAGACATTGGTGGGAAAACTTGGTTGCTCTGGTGGAAACAGAGCTTATCTACTGTATAGAATTCGTCCATGATCCAAGAAAAATCAGCCTGCTAAAATAGAGAAAATTTCTGCAAGTAAGGGAAGGCAACAAACAGATCCTACATCCTTGAGGATTTGAGGTCTGGAAAGTAGGCCCATAACCACGTGTCATGTCAGTCACCTATAATCCCAGTACTAGAAAGAGGGAGGATGAAGCAGTGAGATTTCCAGGAGGAGGCTACACTACAGCAAGACCCTGGCTTAAAAAAATAGCATAACAAAAGAAAATAGAAAGCATAAAAATATTTAAAAAATATATCGGGACTGTAAAACTGCCAGAGACAGACCATCAAATCAATGGTTGAAAATGTTTACACAGACAAAAGAAGGAACAGAAACTGTAAGAAAATAGCAAGTGACCAAAAGAAGACAGTAGAGAGAAATCTATTAAGGACAAAACAAACTTGTTGGGTGTGGCATCAGCTATATCACTGAGACAAATGCAATGAATGGGTTAGAGAGCTAAAGAGAAAACCTGTGAACCAGAGAAGTAGACTTGTGAAAATTTCCATTAATGAAAGTGGGGGGAAATGGAGGCTCAGAAGACATTAAAAAATAAAAAACTGAGAAGTTTCAGCACACATTCAATACATTCTGAGGGAGAAAACAGGGAGAGTCATTTGAGATGGCTCAGAGGATAAAAGCACTTGTCCCCAAAGCGGAGTATCTGGGTTCCCTAAAGCACACGTAGTGGAAGGAGAAAACCAAGTCCTTCTACTTGACATTGAATATTCACATGCCTGCTGTAGAATGAGCAAAATCCCCCCCCCCGCAGTAAAGAATGAGCAAAAATCCTCCCTCCGCAGTAAAATTGTAAAATAAAGTAAATGCTTTAAGAGAAAAAAAAATCAGTTAAAGATCTAAAAAAATGATGCCCTCTCCCCTCAAAATAAATAAAACAAAAAATAAAAAGCCCAGAACACTACTAGAATATATGGAGTCTTAAAGAAACAGAAGAGCTCAAATAAGAAATCCCCAAATTAACTTCCACAAAGTCAACTTCAATGTAACTGTTGTTATAGTACAAAAGATACTTTAAAGATGATATGAAAAGGACTGAAGGAAAAAAGTCAGAAAACATTTTAAAAATTAGAAGTTGGAGACAAAGTACTCTATTATATATAAAAATGTCCCATACGTTAGTGTAACATTCAAAGTGCATTACTAAAGCATTAATGAGTGTGGATAGGGAAATAGGAATAGACTAAAGTTAGGGCATGGTAAAAAAGTTAGTATTGATAAAGCACATGGAAAACATGATTATTCAATAGTATTAAATAGCTTTGTAGCTGCCTAAGGAAAAAAATATGCTGGCTCTTGAGGACTGCTAGTTGTGACCGAAGTCTGGGGCACCTGGATGTATTTGGTAGCCCTGTTTCTGCTTGGGAGCTGCTATCCACAAATGTCGTCAATGGTGCATAAAACAATTTAAATTCTTATCTCCTCTTAGTCAACGATCCTCAGGCAGAGGCTCCACCTCGTTGACCTGGAGACAGGGACAGCATCCACAGACACTGAGAAAAACAAGATGGAATCGGAATCCCTTGAATGGCAGTCTGCAAGGAAGGCAGGCAGTCAGTGATCTGGAACGGTCACCTCAGAGGCATTTGGACTTTGTACTTTAAGATACTGAAGTTTTTTTAGTCCTCCTTCAGCAACAGATTGACCTTTACCATTTTTCATACAAATCCCCAATATAAAAGAAAAATAAGTCTTGGAAGATTTATCATTATTAATATTTATTATTGAGACAGGCTCTTACTCTAGTACTCAGGCTAGCCTAGATTTCCAATAATCCTCCAACCTCAGCCTCCCATGTGCTGGGATTACTGGTATGTACCACCACACCAACTATTAAACTCTTTATGAATTAAATTAGTTTTCTCTGTATTTATGATGCATAGTTCGGAGACTTAATAATCATAAATGTGAAATAATCACTACAATCAGGCCAGTTAAATACTTGTTAAATACTGTGTTTCCTTGTGGAATGAGGATCTACCCTCTTAGCCAATTTCAAATACATAGTAAAATACTGTTACTTACTGTCACTCTACTAGATACTTGGTCTCCAGTGTGTTTTCTTGTGACCTAACTGAAACTTTGTACCGTTCCACCGATATGTCCTCACCCTTCTCGCCAGCAGCCACAACCACTATCCTCTTTGGCAACATACTGTTGAGAGTTGAGAGTGTTGAGACTTTGAAGCTGGCTTTGTCCCTTCACCAAAGCCTAATTTTGCTCAGTCTAGGAAGTTAGACACAGTGAAGGGACTCCTGTCACTAACGTGGTAGTTTGTCCCAGTATCCTGAACCTGTCTTGACCTAGGATCCCAAAGCCCTGGTCAGAGATCCACTACAGATACTTTGTTGTTCCTTGCAAAAACCAGACCAACCTCCAGGACCTGTGCCTGATACCCCAATTCCACAGGCCACAACCAGGAGGGCCAGGTGTTTGCCTGCAGCTGCGGCTGCAGTTGCGACACAGGAAAAGAACCATCAATTAGGACATTGAGTATTTATCAGGCCCACTAGCCCCGCAGGGAACCGACTCATTGCTTGGAATGCCACTGCCTACCTCCCAGTCAGAGTCTAAAAGCTTCCTGGTTTGTTAACTGCCAGATGAACCAAGGGCTCCCTGGAGGGGAAAAAGGTTTTAGGACCCCAGGATGTCCCCAGGGAGGAACCTGTTTTCCTATCTTTATGAGGCCACTATCTTCTACTCTCAAGGCTGGTTTCTTATCCAATCAGCCAGACACAAAGCCTCTGGGCGCCCTTTGCTCAGAGCACCCAAATGGCGTGGTAACTCTGGAAAAAAAACAACAAAAAAACAAACAAACAAACAACCAAAAAAAAAAAAACGGAGAAAATTGTCATCTAATCCTCTGCTCCCTGCAGGACCGGAGGGTTTGAACCTTGCCTTGGTATTGAACCCAATCATCCCATACTTCTATAAGTTCTTGTGTGTCCCTGAGGACCTACCCTCCTCTCCACGCTGTTTTGCTCCTTTTTGGCTGTTTGGCTTTTTGATACAGGGTCTAGCCAAATGTCTCAAACTGGCTGTGCCACTCCCACCCTGCGTCTGGGATTACAGGCAAAATTTATTAAATTGTACTTAAATTGTATGGTTTGTTCAGTTCCATATGCTTTTCTATAGCGATGTGATTTATATCCGAAATGTAAAAAAAAAAAAAAAAATCACACACACACATACAGACACACACAAACACACACACACACACCCAAAAATCCAAAAAACCAAAAACCACCACCACAACAAAAAATAGGGTGGCTGGGCGGTGGTGGCACACGCCTTTAATCCCAGCACTTGGGAGGCAGAGGCAGGTGGATCTCTGTGAGTTCGAGACCAGCCTGGTCTACAAGAGCTAGTTCCAGGACAGGCTCCAAAACCACAGAGAAACCCTGTCTCAAAAAAACAAAACAAAACAAAACAAAAAAAAAAAAATAGGGTGTAGCTTTTTGCCTAGAATGTTTACTCACGAGGGGCCTGGGTTTCATCCTCAGTACATTGCCGGGGGAGTGGGGGTTGAGGGGAAATTCACAAGATAAAATTTTGCTGGCTAAGCATACAACACTGAACCTCAAATCCTTAAATCCCTGCCTTAAGTCCCTGCCTCTTAGTCCAGATTGGCAGCCTGCGTGATAGGAGGCCCTGGGACATTGAGCCACCGCGAGCTATCTTGCACAACGCAGGAATCAAGGACTCAGTGCAGTGCTATTTCAAGTCTGAAGAGGCTGCCAGTTTTCAGTCAGCCTACCTCTTCTGGAAAGCTTTACTTTGCCAGGGCTGTCTCTCTAGGGAGACTCCTGATTCACACTTGCCTGACTCCTCATCCACACTTTCCTGTCTCCAGAGCCCAGATTCCCAAGGATTGGAAATAATGTGCTTTGTCAGCAGGGAAATGTGTTAATAAAACACATTTTACTGATCTATAACGTCTTAATCCACTTAAATTAGTTGAGACTGTACCGAAATGTGCAAATCTGTAATCATGACAAATACATTAAAAATGTATTTTTTAGCTGGGTGGTGGTGGTCCACACCTTTAATCCCATGACTTGGGAGGCAGAGACAGGCGGATCTTTGTGAGTTCGAGGCCAGACTAGTCTACAAGAGCTAGTTCCAGGACAGCAAGAGCTGTTACACAGAGAAACCCTGACTTGAATAACAAACAAACAAACAAAAAATTTACATTTTTAAAGTATAAAGAACATATATATATTTTTTTTTGTTAAAGACTGAGACCAAGGATAAAAAAATGCAAATAGGTTCCGGGGGACCCATCAGAGTGGCTGAACCTTCATCCATCTGGCGATGGATGGAGATAGAGACAGAGACCCACATTGGAGCAATGTACTGAGCTCCCAAGGTCCAAATGAGGAACAGAAGGAGGGAGAACATGAGCAAGGAAGTCAAGACCACGAGGGGTGCACCCACCCACTGAGACAGTGGGGCTGATCTATTGGGAGATCACCAAGGCCAGCTGGACTGGAACTGAAAATGCATGGGATAAAACCGGACTCTCTGAATATGGTGGACAATGAGGGCTGCTGAGAAGTCAAGGACAATGGCACTGAGTTTTGACCCTATTGCATGAACTGGCTTTGTGGGAGCCTAGCGGGTTTGGATGCTCACCTTCCTAGACCTGGATGGAGGTGGAAGGACCTTGGACTGTCCACAGGGCAGGGAACCCTGACTGCTCTTTGAACTGGAGACGGAGGGGGAGGGGAGTGGGGCATGGGGAGTGGGGGGAGGGGGAGGGAAAAGAGAGGCGGGGAGGAGGCAGAAATTTTTAATAAAAAATGCAAATAATTTTGGGATAAAAGTTTCTTTCTTTTCTATTATTATTATTGTTGTTGTTGTTGTTATTGTCGTTGTTGTTTTTAAGCCAGGGTTTTTTTGTGTAGCTATGGTTGTCTTGAAGCTAGCTCTGTAGATGGGGCTGGTCTTGAATTCAGAGATGCACCTGCCTCCCGAGTGCTGTGACTAAAAGAATACAATACTATGCCGGGCTAAAAGTTTCTTTAAGTATGATGAATGGGATATAAAAACCTTTCAATTGTACCTGAAATCTATTACTTCTTAAAAATATTTGAAGCAGAGGCTAGGGAATGTAGCTCAGTTGCTAGTATACTTTCCTAGCATGCACAAAGCCCTGGCCGCCTGGCGGTGGTGGCGCACGCCTTTAATTCCAGCACTCGGGAGGCAGAGGCAGGCGGATCTCTGTGAGTTCGAGACCAGCCTGGTCTACAAGAGTTAGTTCCAGGACAGGCTCCAAAACCACAGAGAAACCCTGTCTCACAAAACCAAAACCAAACCAAACCAAACCAAAACAAAACAAAAAAACCCAAAAAAACAAAGCCCTGGCCATCCCCAGTGACGCACATCTATATTCCCAGAACTCTGGAGGTGAAGGTGAGAAGATCAGCTTACGTGTTATTTTTTAAAATTTACTTTATTTTATGTATATGAATCTTTTGCATTCATGTACCATGTGTACCATGTGCATGTCTGGTGTCAGGGAGGTCAGAAAGAAGGTGTCAGGTTCCCTGAAACTGGAAAGACAGATGGTTGTGAGCCACCGTGTGGGTGCTGAGAATTGAACGTAGGTCTTTTGGAAGAGCAGCCAGTGCTCTTAACAGATGAGCCATCTTTGCAGCTCAAGTGCATCCTTTACTGTATGGAGTTTGAGGACAGTATTTGTGAGTGTTAGAAGTGAAGAAGGCAAAACTTTAGCATGTATCAAGTTTGCATATTGGTCACTTCAGTGATTGTAGTGATTGTATTATTTATATCTCTGTAGCTTGTATATGGGAACTCTTCTATAAAGTCAGTTAAAAAGCCTAAATTGTAATGTAATCCAGGTAAACACATTATAGTAAATCCACAGGTTGAAGAAACATCCTGTACCCTTTAAAAATCACTATAACAAAGAATTTATACATTGGATATTAAAAGAGTTAGAAAACAATGGCATGGGGAGACATCTTGTTTTAGAAAGATGTAGCTTCAATATGTTTTGTGTATCACATGCATAAAGATAAACTGATCAGGTTGTTGAACTTGACTACAGCTGAGTCTTGCCACATTTGTGTTTAAGTCTGTGTACCTTGTTTACAATGAACAGTTATAGTCCTCTCATGAGAACAAAACAATCTAATGAGCAGTCTGTGTCAAAATGAAATCATCAATTAATAGCAGTGCCCAGTTTTACTCCAAATATCTTTTTTTTAAGACTGATGCTGTACTTGATGATGTTCTGCCACCTGATGGCCAAATGGAAGAATGCTTTATGAAGGCGGACTAACTGAATTTTTCTTTTTTCTTTTCTTTTGTCCCTACTACCATTAAATTTGCTTCTTCTGCCATCTTGTGGACATATTGAAAATATTTTTAGAGGCCTTAAAAATCTATCTATCTATCTATCTATCTATCTATCTATCTATCTATCTATCTATCTATCTATCTATCTTATGAATCAACCAGTTCCCCTCCCATATTGAAAATATTTTTAGAGGCCTTAAAAATCTATCTATCTATCTATCTATCTATCTATCTATCTATCTATCTATCTATCTTATGAATCAACCAGTTCCCCTCCCTACTGTCCTCCCACTTTCTCCCCCACCTCCTCTCTACTCCCCTATCTACTCCTCCTTCATCTACATTCAGAGGGGGTAAAGCCTCACATGAGATCAACATAGCATGTCAAACCAAGTTGAGACAGGACTAAGCTTTTCCCCTTTGTATCAAGACTGAGAAAGGCATTCCACCATAGGGAACAGGTTCCAAAGAGCCAGCTTATATGTCAGGGACAGGTCCTGGTTCCACTGTTAGGGGCCCCACAAAAGACCAAGCTACACAACTGTCACCCAGATGCAGAGGGTCTAGGTCAGTACCGTGTTGGCTTCTTAGCTGTCGGACCAGAGTCTGTGATCTCCCACAAGCTCATATCAGCCATCCCTGTGGGTTCCCCATCATGATCTCGACCCACCTTGCTCATATAATCTCTCTAAACTCTCATCAACTGAACTCCCAGATCTTGTCCCAGTGCTTAGCTGTGGATCTCTGCATCTGCTTCCACCAGTTACCGGATGAAGGTTCTGTGATGACAATTAGGGTGGTCACCAATCTAATTACAGGGAAGGGACAGTTCAGGCACCCTCTCCACTATTGCTAGGAGTCTTAGCTGGGGGTCATCCCAGTGGGTTTCGGAGAGTTTCCCAGGCACCAGGTTTCTCCATAACACTGTAATGCCCCCTCTATCAAGATATCTCTTTCAGGACCCTAAAAGAGACATACATGGATCTAATCTACATGGAAAGTAGAAAAAGATAAGATCTCCTGAGTAAATTGGGAGCATGAGGATCATGGGAGACGGTAGAAGGGGAGGGGAGAGGAAGGAAGGGGAGCAGAGAAAAATATATAGCTTAATAAAAACAATTTTAAAAAGATATCTTTCATTACTTTCTCCTTCCATCCTGCCCTCAACTAGACCATCCTGATCCCTCATGCCCCCATCCTCCCATCCCCTTTCCCCTACCCCCTTGCTTCCAGTTTACCCAGGGGATAATCATCTATTTTCTCTTCCCAGGGAGATCCATGCATCCTTCTTTGGGTCCTTCTTGTTATCTAGCTTCTCTGGGTTGTAGCCTGCTTAGCCTTTGCTTTACATTTAATATCCACTTATGAGTGAGTAAATACAGTGTTTGTGTTTCTGGGTTTGGGCTACCTCACTCAGGATGATTTTTTTTTTGAGTTCCATCCATTTGCCTGAAAACTTCATGATGGCATTGTTTTATATCTCTGAGTAATTCCATTGTGTAACTGTACTATATTTTATTTATCTATTCTTCAGTTGAGGGATATCTAGGTTGTATCCAGGTTCTGGCTATTATAAATAATACTGCTATGAATATAGGTGAGCAAGTGTCCTTATGGCATTATTGAGCACCCTTTGGGTACATGCTCAAGAGTGGTATCACTGGGTCTTGAAGTAGACTGATTCCCAGTTTTCTGAGAAACTGCTGTACTGATTTCCAAAGTGGCTGTACAAGTTTACACTCCTGCCAGCAGTGGAGGATTGTTCCCCTTACTCCATATCCTCTCCAATATAGGCTGTTGTTAGCATTTTTGATCCTAGCCATTCTGACAGGTGTAATATGATATCTCAGAGTTGTTTTGATTTGCATTTCCCTGATAGCTAAAGGATTTTGAACAATTCTTTAAGTATATCTTGGTCATTTGAGATTTTTCTGTTGAGAATTCTGTGTTTAAATCTGTACTGAATAGTTGGCTAAGTTATGAAAGAATACTTTATGAATGTAAAATAATTGAAATTGTCATTATTTTGTTTCTACTTTATATGATGGGCCTATGATGCCATCATGTGGATTAATGTAAGAACACATCTATAAATGAACATGATATAAAAGAATACATGTTCATTATATACTGATAAAATATTATCTGTTCGGGGAGCAGGTGGAAATTTTAATTAAAAAAGAATAAAAAGAAAAAAAATATTATCTGTTATTTTTATTACTAAAATTTACAAAATCAATTACAAATTGACCAAACATCTTAACATAAGACTTGAAACTGTGAATGTGTGAGAGAAAACACTTCAAGATCTAGACATATGGTAGGTCTTTCTGAATAGAAATTTAATTGCTCAGAAAATAGTGCCAACAATTAACAAATGAAACCTCTGGAAGGAAAGATATCTCAGAAGTTAAGGGTACTGGCTGCTCTTCCAGAGATCCTGAATTCAATTCCAAGTACCCACATGATGACTCATAAACATCTATTATGGAGTTTGATACCCTCTTCTCTCTGATGCTCTCTGTCTGATGTCATGTAGGCACACATGCAAATAGAGCACTCATATAAACAAAATACATAAGTAAATCTTGAAACAAAATGAACAAACAAACAAAAACAAATGAAACCTCACGAGATTATAAAACTTCTGAACCATAGAGGAGACAGTTAATTAAGTGAAGAGACAGTTTACAAAATGTGAGAAAATATTTGCCAGTTGTATATATGATAGAGCATGAATACTCAGACTGTACAAAGAATTCATAAAACTGAGTATCAAGAAAGCAAACAGCCCAATCAAAACTGTCAGGGAACTGAACAGAGAGTTGTCAGAAGAGCAAATAGAAAAAGTGTGTGTGTGTGTGTGTGTGTGTGTGTGTGTGTGTGTATGTGTGTGTGTGTGTGTCTGTGTCTGTGTGTTGAGGGGACTTTTTTTTTTTTTTTTTTTTTTTTTTTTTTTTTTTTTTTTTTTATATTTTGTAAAATTTTATATATATTGCATACACACATTAAAACTTTTGGGTTCTACATAGGAACAAAAATATTTGTCTTTCTGAGTCAGTCTTATTTCTTGTAGGTGATTGTTTCAAGTTGGTTTCGTTTGTCTGCAAATTTAAGGATGTCATTATATTTCCATAAACATCTTACTATGTGTATGTGCCATTTTTTTATTTATGCAATGAAATCAAACATCTTATTTTGAATTTTGCCTGATTAAGTCTTTTTTTTTTTTTTTTTTTAACTTATTTATTTATTTTTATTCTTTTTAATTAAAATTTCCACCTGCTCCCCATTTCCCATTTCCCTCCCCTCCTCCCAAATATTGCCCTCCCCCCACTTCCCTCCCCCTATCCCCACTCCTCTTCTCCTCCCCCCACTCCATTCCCCCTCCCTCTCGATACTGAAGAGCAGTCCAAATTCCCTGCCCTGCGGGAAGACCAAGGTCCTTCTATCTACGTCCAGAAAGGTGAGCGTCCAAACAGGCTAAGCTCCCACAAAGCCAGTTCATGTATTAGGATCGAAACCTAGTGCCATTGTCCTTGGCTTCTCATCAGTCTTCATTGACCGCCATGCTCAGAGAGTCCGGAATCAACCCATGCTTATTCAGTCCCAGACCAGCTGGCCTTGGTGGGCTCCCAATAAATCAGTTCCACTGTCACAGTGGGTGGGTGCATCCCTCGTGGTCCTGATTTTTTGCTCATGTTCTCCCTCCTTCTGCTCCTCATTTGGACCTTAAGAGCTCAGACCGTTGCTCCAAATTGAGACTCTACCTCGATCCATCGCCAGATGAAGGTTCTAAGGTGATATGCAAGATATTCATCAGTATAGGATAGGGTCATTTCAGGTTCCCTCTCCTTAGTTGCCCAAGGTACCAGCTGGGGACATATTCCTGGACACCTGCGAACCCCTCAAGAGTCAAGTCTCTTGTCAACCCTAAGATGGCTCCCTTAGATAGGATATATACTTCGCTGCTCCCGTATCCATCCTTCCTATATCCCAACCATCCCAATCCTCCGAGCTCCTCCCATCCTCCCCTTCTCATATTTCTCATCCCATTTCCCCTTTGCCCCATGCCACCTCACCCGCAAGTTCCCAGTTTTTGCCCTGGAATCTTGTCTACTTCCCCCTCTCCATGCGGATGACTATATGATTTTCTTTGGGTTCACTTTCTTATTTAGCTTCTATAGGATCACACATTATATGCTTAATGTCTTTTATTTTATGGCTAGAAACCGATTATGAGTGAGTACATCCCATGTTCCTCTTTTTGAGTCTGGGATACCTCACTCAGGATAGTGTTTTCTATTTCCATCCATTTGCACGCAAAATTCGAGAAGTCATTGTTTTTTACTGCTGAGTAGTACTCTAATATGTATATATTCCACACTTTCTTCATCCATTCCTCCATTGAAGGGCATCTAGGTTGTTTCCAGGTTTTGGCTATTACAAACAATGCTGCTATGAACATAGTTGAACAGATACTTTTGTCATTTGATGTGGCATCTCTTGGGTATATTCCCAATAGTGGTATTACTGGATCTTGGGGTAGGTTGATCCCAAATTTCCTGAGAAATCGCCACACTGATTTCCAAAGTGGTTGCACAAGTTTGCATTCCCACCAGCAATGAATGAGTGTGCCTCTTTCTCCACAACCTCTCCAGCAAAGGCTATCCTTGGTGTTCTTGATTTTAGCCATTCTGACAGGTGTAAGATGGTATCTCAAAGTTGTTTTAATTTGCATTTCCCTTATCGCTAAGGAGGTTGAGCATGACCTTAGGTGTCTTTTGGCCATTTGAATTTCTTCTGTTGAGAATTCTCTGTTCAGATCAGTGCCCCATTTTTTTATTGGGTTCATTAGCATTTTAAAGTTTAGTTTCTTGAGTTCTTTATATATTTTGGTGATCAGACCTTTGTCTGTTGCAGGGTTGGTGAAGATCTTCTCCCAATCAGTGGGTTGCCTTTTTGTCTTAGTGACAGTGTCCTTTGCTTTACAGAAGCTACTCAGTTTCAGGAGGTCCCATTTATTCAATGTTGCCCTTAATGTCTGTGCTGCTGGGGATAAACGTAGGAAGTGATCTCCTGTACCCATATGTTGTAGAGTACTTCCAACTTTTTCTTCTATCAGGTTCAGTGTGTTCAGACTAATATTGAGGTCTTTAATCCATTTGGACTTGAGTTTTGTGCATGGTGATAGATATGGATCTATTTTCATTCTTCTACAGGTTGACAACCAGTTCTGCCAGCACCATTTGTTGAAGATGCTCCCTTTTTTCCATTGAATACTTTTAGCTCCTTTATCAAAAATTAGGTGTTCATAAGTTTGTGGGTTAAAATCAGGGTCTTCTACTCGGTTCCATTGGTCGACTTCTCTGTTTTTATGCCAATACCAAACTGTTTTCAATACTGAGGCTCTGTAATAGAGTTTGAGGTCAGGGATGGTAATGCCTCCAGACGATCCTTTATTATATAAGATTGTTTTGGCTATCCTGGGTTTTTTGTTTCTCCATATAAAGTTGATTATTGTCCTCTCAAGATCTGTGAAGAATTTTGATGGGATTTTAATGGGGATTGCATTGAATCTATAAATTGCCCTTGGTAGAATTGCCATTTTTACTATGTTGATCCTCCCTATCCAAGAGCAAGGGAGATCCTTCCATTTTCTGGTATCCTCCTCAATTTCTTTCTTCATTGACTTAAAGTTCTTGTCAAATAGATCCTTTACTTCCTTGGTTAGGGTTACCCCAAGATATTTTATGCTATTTGTGGCTATCGTGAAGGGTGATGCTTCTCTGATTTCCATCTCTGCTTCCTTATCCTTTGTGTATAGGAGGGCAACTGATTTTTTGGAATTGATCTTGTATCCTGCAACGCTACTAAAGGTGTTTATCAGCTGAAGGAGTTCTTTGCTGGAGTTTTTGGGGTCGCTTATGTACACTATCATATCGTCTGCAAATAATGAAAGTTTAACTTCTTCCTTTCCGATTTGAATCCCTTTGATCCCCTTATGTTGTCTTATTGCTATTGCTAGAATTTCAAGCACTATATTAAAGAGGTATGGAGAGAGTGGACAACCTTGTCGTGTTCCTGATTTTAGTGGAATAGCTTTGAGTTTCTCTCCATTTAATTTGATGTTAGCTGACGGCTTGCTATAAATAGCTTTTATTATAGTTAGGAACGACCCTTGTATTCCTAATCTCTCTAAGACCTTTATCATAAAGGGATGTTGAATTTTGTCAAATGCTTTTTCAGCATCTAATGAAATGATCATATGGTTTTTTTCTTTCAGTTTATTTATATGATGGATTACATTGATAGATTTTCGTATGTTGAACCAGCCCTGCATCTCTGGGATGAAGCCTACTTGATCATAATGGATAATTTTTCTGATGTGTTCTTGGATTCGGTTTGCCAGTATTTTATTGAGTATTTTTGCGTCGATGTTCATGAGTGAGATTGGCCTGTAGTTCTCTTTCTTGGTTGTGTCTTTGTGTGGTTTTGGTATCAGAGTAACTTCAGCTTCATAAAAGGAATTTGGCAATGACTTCTCTGTTTCAATATTGTGAAATACATTAAGGAGTATAGGTATTAGGTCTTCTTGGAAGTTCTGGTAGAATTCTGCATTGAAGCCATCTGGACCTGGGCTTTTTTTGGTGGGGAGGTTTTTTATAACAACTTCTAATTCTTCGCGACTAACAGGTCTATTTAGATTGTTCACCTGGTCCTGGTTTAACTTTGGTATATGGTACTTATCTAAAAAAGTGTCCATTTCTATAACATTTTCCAATTTTGTGGCATACAGATTTTTGTAGTAAGATCTAATGATTCTCTGAATTTCCTCTGAGTCTGTGGTTATGTCTCCCTTTTCGTTTCTGATTTTGTTAATTTGCGTATTCTCTCTCCGCCGTTTGATTAGTTTGGATAGGGGTTTATCAATCTTATTGATTTTCTCCATGAACCAGCTTTTTGTTTCATTGATTCTTTGGATTGTTTTCTGTGTTTCTATTTTGTTGATTTCAGCCCTCAATTTGATTATTTCCAGTCTTCTACTTCTCCTAGGTGAGTCTGCTTCTTTTTTTTCTAAAGCTTTCAGGTGGGCTATTAAGTCTCCAATGTGTGCTTTCTCCGTTTTCTTTAAGTGGGCACTTAATGCTATGAATTTTCCTCTTAGCACTGCTTTCATAGTGTCCCATAGGTTTGAGTATGTTGAGTCTTCGTTTTCATTGAATTCAAGAAAGACTTTAATTTCTTTCTTTATTTCTTCCTTGATCCAGGTGAGGTTCAGTAGTTGACTGTCCAGTTTCCATGAGTTCATAGGCTTTCTGGGGATAGCATTGTTGTTGAATTCTAACTTTAATCCATGGTGATCTGATAAGACACAGGTGGTTACCGATATTTTTTTGTAACTGTGTAAGTTTGCTTTGTTACCGAGTATGTGGTCTATTTTCGAGAAGGTTCCATGAGCTGCAGAGAAGAAGGTATATTCTTTCCTATTTGGGTGGAATGTTCTATAGATGTCTGTTAAGTCCATTTGATTCATTACCTCCCTTAATCCTCTTATTTCTCTGTTAGGTTTCTGTTTGATTGACCTGTCCATTGGTGAGAGAGGAGTGTTAAAATCTCCTACTATTAGTGTGTGTGGTTTGATGACTGCCTTGAGTTTTAGTAACGTTTCTTTTACATAAGTGGGTGCTTTTATATTAGGGGCATATATATTCAGGATTGAGATTTCGTCCTGGTGAATTGTTCCTGTTATGAGTAAAAAATGTCCATCTCCATCTCTTTTGATTGATTTTAGTTTGAAGTCAACTTTCTTAGAAATTAGTATGGCCACACCTGCTTGTTTCTTAGGTCCGTTTGCTTGATAAACCTTTTCCCAGCCCTTTACTCTGAGTAGATGTCTGTCTTTGTGGTTGAGGTGTGTTTCTTGTAAGCAGCAGAATGTTGGATCCTGTTTTCGTATCCAATCTCTTAGCCTGTGCCTCTTTATAGGTGAGTTGAGTCCATTGATATTAAGTGATATTAATGACCAGTGGTTGTTAACTCCGGTCATTTTTCCTTTCTTTCTTTCTTTCCTTTGGTAGTAGAGTTTGTGTGTTTCCCTTCTTCAAGTTGTGCTGGTGAAGGGTCTTTAGATGTCTGAGTTATTGTGGGCATTGTTGGACTCCTTGGCTTGTGATTTTCCTTCAATTACTTTCTGAAGGGCTGGATTTGTGGCTACGTATTGTTTAAATTTGTTTTTATCCTGGAAAACTTTGTTTTCTCCATTTATAGTGAACGAAAGCTTGGCTGGGTATAGTAGTCTGGGCTTGCATCCATGGTCTCGTAGTTTCTGCAGTATATCTATCCAGGACCTTCTGGCTTTCATGGTTTCCATAGAGAAATCAGGTGTAAGTCTGATAGGTTTACCTTTATAGGTAACTTGACCTTTTTCCTTTGCAGCTCTTAATATTCTTTCTTTATTCTGTATGTTTTGTGTTTTGATTATTATATGACGAGGAGATGTTTTTTTTTGATCCAGTCGATTTGGTGTTCTGTATGCTTCTTGGACCTTCAAAGGAATATCTTTCTTAAGGTTGGGAAAGTTTTCTTCTATAATTTTATTAAATATATTTTCTGGACCATTGAGCTGTACTTCTTCTCCTTCTTCTATCCCTATTATTCTTAGGTTTGGTCTTTTTATTGTGTCCCAGATTTCCTGAATGTTTTGTGATGAGAATTTGTTGGTTATGCTGTTTTCTTTGATGAGAGTGTTTATTTTCTCTATGGTATCTTCAGTGTCTGAGATTCTTTCTTCTATCTCTTGTAATCTGTTGGTGGTACTTGTCTCTGTAGTTCCTGTTCGTTTATTCAAATTTTCCATCTCCATCCTTCCCTCGGTTTGTGTTTTCTTTATTACTTCCACTTCGTTCTTCAAGTCTTGAACCGTTTCCCTTACCTGTTTGATTACTTTTTCTTGTTTCTCTTGGTTTTCTTGGGTATCTTTGAGATATTTATTCATTTCCTCTACCTTTTTGTTTGTAATCTCTAATTGGTTGTGGCAGTTTTTCACCTCCTGTTTAAGGTCCTCTATTATTTTCATAAAATTCACTTTTGAGTCGAATTCTTCTAATTCTTCTGTATTAGGGTTTAGACTTCTCATTTCGGGATTCCTGGATCCTGGTGATGTCACGTTGCCTTTCAAGTTGTTGGGGGAATTCTTGCATTGGCGCCTGCCCATCTTTTCCCGTCCCGATGAAACTTCTTGGCACCTACACAGGAACTCCTGGATGCCCCAATGAGCCAGGGACTAATGGAAGTAGGGCGCAGGCAGAGCAGGTCCAGCAGATCACAGCAGAGACTGCAGCCCCAGCAGCAGGGGCCCGCTTTCCCTGGCGGGGACCTTGAGGCCTGCCCTCTAGTCAGGGACTCACTGCTCTGGGTTGGTAGCCTTAGTGAAATGGCAGGAAACTGTTCCACAGCTAAGGACCTTGCAGACAAGGCAGGTTTGGGGGTGGGGGTGGGGGCGGGTGTGTAGGAGAGCAAGCCCTGCAGCAGGAGCTGGGGGAGGGGTGTTTGTGCTCTCTACCTGGACAGTCCGCCCCAGGATAGCACACACTCACCCGTCCCGATGAAACTTCTCGGCACCTACACAGGAACTCCTGGATGCCCCAATGAGCCAGGGACTAAGGGAAGTAGGGCGCAGGCAGAGCAGGTCCAGCAGATCACAGCAGAGACTGCAGCCCCAGCAGCAGGGGCCCGCTTTCCCTGGCGGGGACCTTGAGGTCTGCCCTCTGGTCAGGGACTCACTGCTCTGGGTTGGTAGCCTTAGTGAAATGGCAGGAAACTGTTCCACAGCTAAGGACCTTGCAGACAAGGCAGGTTTGGGGGTGGGGGTGGGGGCGGGTGTGTAGGAGAGCAAGCCCTGCAGCAGGAGCTGGGGGAGGGGTGTTTGTGCTCTCTACCTGGACAGTCCGCCCCAGGATAGCACACACTCACCCGTCCCGATGAAACTTCTCGGCACCTACACAGGAACTCCTGGATGCCCCAATGAGCCAGGGACTAAGGGAAGTAGGGCGCAGGCAGAGCAGGTCCAGCAGATCACAGCAGAGACTGCAGCCCCAGCAGCAAGGGCCCGCTTTCCCTGGCGGGGACCTTGAGGTCTGCCCTCTGGTCAGGGACTCACTGCTCTGGGTTGGTAGCCTTAGTGAAATGGCAGGAAACTGTTCCACAGCTAAGGACCTTGCAGACAAGGCAGGTTTGGGGGTGGGGGTGGGGGCGGGTGTGTAGGAGAGCAAGCCCTGCAGCAGGAGCTGGGGGAGGGGTGTTTGTGCTCTCTACCTGGACAGTCCGCCCCAGGATAGCACACACTCACCCGTCCCGATGAAACTTCTCGGCACCTACACAGGAACTCCTGGATGCCCCAATGAGCCAGGGACTAAGGGAAGTAGGGCGCAGGCAGAGCAGGTCCAGCAGATCACAGCAGAGACTGCAGCCCCAGCAGCAAGGGCCCGCTTTCCCTGGCGGGGACCTTGAGGTCTGCCCTCTGGTCAGGGACTCACTGCTCTGGGTTGGTAGCCTTAGTGAAATGGCAGGAAACTGTTCCACAGCTAAGGACCTTGCAGACAAGGCAGGTTTGGGGGTGGGGGTGGGGGCGGGTGTGTAGGAGAGCAAGCCCTGCAGCAGGAGCTGGGGGAGGGGTGTTTGTGCTCTCTACCTGGACAGTCCGCCCCAGGATAGCACACACTCACCCGTCCCGATGAAACTTCTCGGCACCTACACAGGAACTCCTGGATGCCCCAATGAGCCAGGGACTAAGGGAAGTAGGGCGCAGGCAGAGCAGGTCCAGCAGATCACAGCAGAGACTCTGAGGGGACTTTTGAGACAGGGTTTCGCTGAACTTGCTCTGTGGACAAGACTGGTCTCAAACTCACAGAAGTCCACTTGCCTTTGTGTTTTGAGTGCTGGGATTGTCACCACCATTAAGCTCACCAATTAACATTTTAAAAAGTGTTCAAGGTCTTTAGTCAGGGAAATGCAAATTGATATCCCACCTCACCCCAGTAAAAATGACTAAAATCAAGAAAACAAACAGCAAAACCAATGTGGTTCAGGGAGTGGAGAAAGAAGAGCTGATAGTGGGGATGTAAACTGGTTCTTCACTATGGAAATCAAAGTGCAAGTGTCTAAGAAATAAAAATAGAATCACCATGTGGCCAAGCTATATTACCCTTGGCATATACACAAAGTGTTTACATGCTACCACTACTATTTCTTGTTTTTCTGGTTCTAAGAGATAGGAAATGGAATCAGTGTAGATTTCCATCAGCTGATGATGGATGAAAAAAATATGGTACAACCTACAGTGGGACTCTATGCAGCCATAAAGAAAATGAAATGGTGAAATTTGCAGAAAAGTGGATGGATCTAGAAAAATATATTAAGGCTCGGAAAGACAAATACTGCATGTTCTTTCTTGTCTGTACATACTATTTTCTATTTTATATATGTACATGCATTTGAGATGACTATGTGTAGTGCTTAGGAATTTGAAAGGGGCACCCTAGAGGGGCAAACAGAAGCTTTAAGGGAGAGGAGTTGGAAGGGCAGTAGAACTGAAATGATATGAAAGTACTAGGGGAATACTGGAGATGAAGGGTTTGAGTGGGACTATAAGCTAAGGAGATGGGGTGGGAGGCAACCAAAACCAAGTATTTAAAAATTGATACCAGAATCCTACTTTTTGGGGGGCTGGAGAGATAGCTCAGCAGTTAAGAGCATTTACTGCTTTTCCACAGGACCTGGGTTCAATTCCCAGTACCTACGTGGCAGCTCACAACTGTCTGTAACTCCAGTTCCAGAAGACATGACACACATGACAAAACACTAATGTACTTAAAAAATAAAAAAAGAATTCTGCTCTTTGTATGATCATTAGGCCCAATGCTCAAAATTAGTGCATGCTCATTATATAAAATTTAGGGAAATGATGTAAGTAGAAAGGATGAGATGAGAAATCCTTCCTTCTTGATGTCCTGAGAAAAATAATTTTTCATTTCTGGTTTACAAGACCAGTGTAATGTTTATACTATCAGGACATTTAATCTAGGTCTAAAATGTTATTTTCAATTATGCCTGCAATAGGTATGAAGATTACAATAATGGCAAAGTAGCTGATTGAGGCTTTTTGCCCAAAAATGATAAATAGGTGTTCAACTGGTTGGCCTCCAATTCATGTGAGGATAAGAAGGTCAGCTACTAGGATTCAGTATATCATTTGCATAATTGGGTAGAAGGTATGTCCTCATTGTTTTGAGGTGTGAAGGAAAGGTATGAGGGCTAGAATGAGGGTTGATAGGATTAGAGCTAGGACTCCGCCTAATTTGTTAGGGATAGATCGAAGGATGGCATAGGCGAAGACAAAATATCATTCTGGTTTAATATGTGGTGGGGTGTTGTGGGAGCTCCTTCCGCTCCATCAGCCAATAGCTGCTGATATACCAGCCCACTGGGGTGGGGTATTAAGTGGATTTGCTATGGTGTAACTGAGAATATCTGTGAAAAATAAAACCAAAATTATGAGAGCTATTAATAGAAGGAGGATGCCTAGAAAATCTTTGATTGTGTAATAAGGGTGGAATGGGAATTTGTCTGCATCTGAGTTTAGGCCTGATGGGTTGTTGGAGCCTGTTTCCTGGAGGAATAGTAGGAGAACTAATGTGAGGGCTGTAATGATGAAAGGTAAGATGAAGTGGAATGCAAGGAATAGTGTAAGAGTGGCTTTGTCTACTGAAAATCCACCTCAGATTCATTCTACCAGGACTGTACCGATGTAGGGTACGGCTGATAGGAGATTTGTGATTACTGTGGCCCCGCAAAAAGATATTTGCTCTCATGGGAGAACGTAGCCTATGAATGCTGTTGCTATTACGGCAAATAGGAGCACAATTCTTATGTTTCAGGTTTCAATTATATTATAGGAGCCGTAATAAATTCCTCTCCCTACGTGGAGGAATAGGCAAATGAAGAATCTAGAGGCTCCGTTTGCGTGTAGATAGCGGATTAGTCAGCCGTAATTGACATCTCGGCAGATGTGGGTGACTGATGAGAATGTTGTTGATGTATCTGATGTATAGTGTATGGCTGGGAATAATCCTGTGAGGATTTGGACAATTAAGCACAGGCCCAGTAGAGAGCCAAAATTTCATCATGATGAGATGTTTGCTGGGGCCGGAAGGTCAATGAATGAGTGATTGATGATTTTAATTAATGGGTGTTTTTTCAGATGGCTGTCATTAAGTGTTTCTATAGTTGAATAACAACGATGATTTTTCATGTCATTGGTCATAGTTAAAGTCTATGTAGAAATTATGACAGGATCTATTTATTTTCTAAGTCTATTGATTTCGTTAGGTTGTTTAGGCACTTCTTTGATGCCTTCTCCTATTTATGGTGGGTTATGTTTAATTGTTAGTGGGTGTTCAGGTTGTTTAGCGGTGTTGGGGTTTGGGGGGTCTTTTTTAGGTTTAACAGTGTTTTTAATTTACTTGGGAGGGATGTTAGTTGTATTTGGTTACACTACTGCTATATCTGTGGAGGAGTATCCTGAGACGTGGATATCTAGTTGATTGGTATTAGGGGTTCTAGCAATGAACATTTTTATGGAAATAGGTATATTATTTGTAACAAATTATTATGAGGGGTTCGATACGGTGTTAGAGTTTAATAGTTTAGGTGGGTGAACAGTTTGTGATCGGGTTGGGATTAATAGGTAAAGGGGGTGTTGGGGTGACTGCTTTATATAGTTGCTTTGCATGGCAGATAGTGGTTTCTGGTTGAACTTTATTTATGGGTGTATTTATTATCACTGAAATTATTCGGGATAATTAAATGCTTAGTAAGGTTGGGATAGATAGGAGTGTAATGAGAAATGAAAGAAAGTACAGTTTATTCCTTTTTGATTACTAAGGATTAAAGAGGTGAAGGTGTGGAAGGTTTTTTGGGATAGCTTTTTCTAGTCAGATGAGATCTAGAAGAGTTAGGGCTGTTTTGAAGCTTATGTTAAGTGTTTTTATAGGGAGAAGTCAATGTATGATTGTTGGGATGTAGCCTAGGGAGGTTGAAAATGAGTTAGTGGATGAGGGTTTTGTTGGTGAAAGATTATTAGTTAGATTATTAAGTTCTAGTGTGATAGTAAATCCTGCAATGGTTACTATTTTTTTTTTTTTTTTGGTTTTTCGAGACAGGGTTTCTCTGTGGTTTTGGAGCCTGTCCTGGAACTAGCTCTTGTAGACCAGGCTGGTCTCGAACTCACAGAGATCCGCCTGCCTCTGCCTCCCGAGTGCTGGGATTAAAGGCGTGCGCCACCATCACCCGGCCAGAGTAAATATTCTTATCCTACAAGGAAGGAATGGGAAAACTACAAGAAAAGAGCAGCCTGAAGAAAGATCTATATCCATGAGGGCAAATTGAATCCAACATCTTTGTATCTGTCTTCTAGTGATATGATGCAGCCATTTCGACTTCAAATGATTTAAAGATCCCTAGCCTTCCATTGGTTCTGGCTCTACCAAGCAGTCTCTTTCTTGAGCTGTTTATACTACACACATGTAGCTTTTCATGGCAGTTACTTGAACTTCCTGGAATTTCCAATCTCCTGTACTCCCCTTTGCAGCATAAACTTCAACTTCAGAACTTCATGCAGGTGCTTCTCTGTACTTCCTTGTAGGATCCCCAGTCCTGACACATATTGTATGACTCTAGAATCTCCCAAATCTTCATTCATTATTCTACTACTTCTACAATCCTGCATATTTCCTTTTTGCTAATTTAGTACTATATGGATGATGCTGCCAATTTCTTTGGCCAGTTTTTGAAAGAGCCTGGCTGTTCTGGTCAGTGTTTTGTCAACTTGACAATGTAGACTTATCTGAGAGGAGCAAACCTCAGATGAGAAAATGCCTTCATGATAATGGCCTGTAGGAATAAAAAACCACATTGTTTCGTGTAATGATTAATCTGAGAGATTCCAGGCCACTGTGTGTGGTACCAACTCTGGATAGGTGGCCCTGGATTGTTTAAGAAGTTAATCTGAGGTATCCATGAAAACCAGGGCTATAAGCAGTGTTCCTTCATGATCTCTGTTTCATTTTGTGCTTCTGATTCCTTCTGTGCACCGTGCCCCCATGTCTGCACTCGGTGCGCTTGAACCCATTTGCCGAGCTTCAGGCAAGGGGTTGGAAGCTGAGAGACAGACTGACACATGCAGTTCCAAAACGCTGGTTCAGAAAGCCCATCTTTATTAACACCATGTATACTTAAATACATTGCAGTTAATGGTCAACAGGTGATCCTCTGTTCCTCTAACTAGGCACAGCTTCTATTAACTTATTAGAAGGTTCTAGGAGGGAAAAGCAAACGAAGGCCAGGACTCATTAATCCCAACATCTCCCCCCTAAACTTTTTATAAAACAGAAGACCCTCCTGTCTTAGGTCATCTCAGAAGAATAAATCCTTACCCGTCTTAGGCTGGCCCTCTTCTATAAAAGTTGCCCCTCTATGGAGGAGTCTTCATTGTTGGTGCAGTATTTGCAACCAAACCTTACTGTCCAACAGGGTCAGAAGGACTTGCTAAGTGACCATATGCTGCTCATGGGTTGTCTGATCTTACACAGAATTCAGAAATGAATGCCTTTGGCAACAGGCATTTATTACCAGCAATAGGGTCTCCAATCACCACTGGACCCAGCCTCCCATTTGAGATATGGTATTCAACCATTCCTTTGGCTAAACAGTTACAATCTGGTGTACTAATTGTAACATTTCAAGGGCTATTCAAGTAACCATTGAGTTGTTTCACCACATGAGAGGCATTAGCAATATTAACAGATGTCACACAAATGGAATGATAAAAGTATGAACAAGACATTTGTTGTACTAGTCATAAGTCCTACAAAATAGGCTAGCCTCTTGATTTAAATTCAAAAGTTCAAATTTAATGTGGACACTCAGCACATTCTGAGTCTGGAGAGCATCGTTGACTTGTCTCTCCAGTTTATCCACGTGTCCAACACCAACGCTGTTTGTGCCATTGCCAGTCCTGCAACCATGGCTGCAGCAGCAGACACCGCAATGACAGCAATCACTGCAGCTATTTCTCCAGAATCTCGTTTCTCTCAATACAGGGTCATTTCAGTCTGCTTAGCCTTTTTGGTAATTGGCAGTGGTATGATGGCTGGTACCTGAACCAACAAGACAGCACTGGAGTGGTCATCCCAGCAGTCACTCAGGCCATAGTTTCTGAAAGAACAACCAAGAATATCTTTTCCCCCAAAGGTGCTATTCCATACTGCAAAAAGGAAAAGGAAAGAAAACTAAAATAGTTCCTGGGCTCTCAAAAAATATTTCAAAAAAGAAAGATAAGAACTACACTCATTTGTATAAGATTCCTTTTAAGGTAATATTCATAGCCCAAAAAATGTAAGAAAGCATAAATCATTCACAAAAGGAAAGGTCTGATTAATAGAAGTCAAGTAACCATATTGCTTAAAGCAGTTCCAGAAGTATAGTTTAAGGAATAAAAAAAAATGAATACAAGGAGCTAGCTTGGCTCACTGATCAATACAAGAGGGTTCCTTTCCAGGCTTCACCCAGTGCTTTCTGCTTGATTGGGACTCATCAGGAGGCTCATCAAGAGAATGACAGCTGTCATTCTCAGGCTCATCACAGAATCCTTTTCCATCATTTTCCACAGCCTGAACATATGGCTCTGGTACCCAAATGGGCTTATCTGTTCCTGGAGGAAAAAACACAAACAGCTCCTCTCACCCTAGCCAACAGGAGTGTGGGCTCCTTCCATTGTCCTGTAAGAAGGTCTTTCCATCGTACCCATCCTAAGGACTGAGAACTTTTATTCCAATGTCTTTCCATGGCCGAATGACCCTCACTATCCACAGTTAAAAAATTTAGAATAAACAAAATAGAAGCCAATTGTGTATTGGGAGAGAGAATATACTCCCCCTATTTATTTTTTTGAAATACTGTTTTATTACCATATGCATTCTTTCTACTACAGCTTGTCCAGTAGGGTTATATGGAATACCTGTAATATGTTTAATATCATTATTTACACAAAAGTTTGAAATTTTCTACTCGTATATGCAGGACCATTATCTGTTTTAGTAACATTAGGTAATGCTAGAATACAGGCTATTATTTCAGCTTCTTGAGCAGAGACATTGCCAACAGGTGTTTGGGATACTAAACTCTGAGAAACTACCACAGCATTTCCTTTTGGAGAACCGTCTGTGGAAACTGTTCGAGCTCCCACCAGAGGCCTAGGTTTTACTATTCATGGAAAAATAACAGGATGATTTTAAAAGAAACTTAACAATGAATGTTGGGGATAATGGATATCAATTATTTCATCAGTTGATAATAAATATAGAGTCCAATCATCATTATATTGCTGTAAATGCAACAATTGATCTTTATCATAGGGAAGTACAATTTTGTCTAGAAATTTGCCAAACGTTTGTATACTCATTTTCCTAGCTTTCCAAAGTAATTGCAGAACTAACTCATAATATGGCGTAACAACATGAGAAGGAGAAATAGGCATATGTACCCACATAATAGGTCAAGATTGCCAAAAAACTCCAGTTGGTGCAAAATAAGATGTTAACACTAATAATTGTATAGGCTTATCATAATCTACCCTTTGTAAATTCACCTGTTCTATACTCTGCATAAGCATTTTTAGAGCTCTTTTGGCTTCCGGAGTAAGTATTCGGGAGGATGAGGGGTCAGTATTCCCAGATAACATGTCATATAATGGTTTAAGATCTCCAGACTTAATAGATAGTGAAGGACATATCCATTGCACGTCTCCCAAAAAACATTGCCAATCATGTAAGGTTTTAAGATGAGCACAATTAAACTGCAATTCTGTGGTTTAATTTCTCCTTTTTTGCAAAAAAATATATCCTAGATAAGAATACGGAAGCATGGTTTGAACCTTTTCTGATGCAATAATCAATCCAGAAGCTGCTAGGGCTTGTTGCATATCAGCAAATGCATCACACACTTTTTCCAGACATTTAGCAGTCAATAGAATATCATCCATATAATGAATTATATAAAGATTTGGATTTTTCTCTCTAATAGGATGTAGTGCTGCTGCCACATAAGATTGGCATATCAGAGGACTATTTGACATGTCCTGGGGAAATACGACCCAATGGAAGAGTAATGCAGGTTCTTTAAAATTAATAGAGGGTAGGCTGAAAGCAGATCGAAAGCAATCATCAGGATGCAAAGGAATAGTAGAAAAGCAATCCTTTAAATCAATTCAATAAGCTGCCAATCTTTGGGAATAGCTACAGGAGAGGGGAGCCCTTGCTGCAGTGGCCCCATAATTTGCATGGTTCTATTTATTGCACGAAGGTCTTGAAGCAACCTCCATTTACCAGATTTTTTCTTTATTACAAAAATAGGAGTATTCCAGGGGGACGTGGATGGCACTATATGCCCAGCGAGTAATTGTTCTTGTACTAAAACACAGGCTGCCCTCAATTTTTCTTCTGTTAGGGGCCACTGTTCCACCCATACGGGGTCATCTGACAACCATGTGATAGGTATGGGTACAGGCAGTGGGACAGTGACCCGTACTAAAAATGTCCCAGCCCAGTGCGGTCCCCTGGAAGATGAGTAACCTGGTCATCAGGTGTTAATGTCCAGCCCTGATGCAAGGTGCCTAGGCCCTGGTTAGGTTGCTATCCCATAGCGTTCATCTCTGAGGTTACTTTCCAGGGGGACACCTTTGTAGGTTGTGTTGTTAAGACTTCCCCCATCTCTGCTAAGAGATCACGTCCCAACAGATTCCCACCTTAATTTCTGATCTAAGTTTCCGTGAAGCTCCTGCCTCGTATTCTCTTGTGAGTTCTTCCAGAACCAAGACCAGCTGCACTGTCTCCACACTTGAAGGCTTAAATTAACACATATGCTAGCATCTTTGCCTGGTGGTATCCCCAGAAATCCCTGCTAGTACCAACCAGTAACTATCTTTGGTGAATTCCCTCAGAAACAACAATCCTGTACTATCTCCGCACTATAATGCATGTGGGAGAATGGTCTATATTCTGTCAATTATATTTTATATAAACACTGATTGGCCAGTAGCCAGACAGGAAGTATAGGTGGGACAACCAAACAGGAAGTAGAGGTGGGTCAAGGAGAACAGGAGATTTCTGGGAAGGAGGAAGCCCACTCCTCTGCAGTCCTGACACAAACACAGAAGAAGCAAGATGTGACTGCCTCACTGAAAAAGGTACTGAGCCATGTGGCTAACACATACAAGAATAATGGGCTAATATAAGTTGTAAGAGTTAATAAAAAGCCTGAACTAATGGGTCAATCAGTTTATAGTTAATGTAGACCTCTGTGTGATTTCTTTGGGACTTGATGACTGCAGAAACTGGGCAGGACAGAAACTCAGACAGCACTTAATTTCTGACCTAAGTACCCATGAAGCTTCTGCCTTGCATTCTCTTGTGAGTTCTTCCAGAACCAAGACCAGCTGCACTTTCTCCACACTTGAAGGCTTAGGTTAACATGTGTGCTAGCATCTTTGCCTGGTGACCATAGCTTATGTAAAGTTGATAAGCTACTAATCAACATAATCAATTTTCAATTTGACACTAATGCATCAATATTAAGCCCTAGGTTTTCTTTTTTTTCCTTTCTTTTCTCTGTTTTTTTTTTATTATTTTTATTCTTTTTTAATTAAAATTTCCACTTGTCCCCGTTTCCCATTTCCCTCCCCCTCCTCCCAAATATTGCCCCCTCCCCCCACTCCCCACGAGGGGGAATGGAGTGGGGGTAGGTTTTCTTCTTGTAACAGGAGACTTAGGTCTCCTGTTATTCTCATGATATGGAAGATAAATAGCTTTAAAAAACCCCAATCTGAAAAATGCAAACAATTGAAATTTTCAGTCTCTTTAAAATAAAGTCTCTTCAAAAGTCCAAAGTCTCTCAACTATGGGATTCTATAAAAACACAAACAAAGCAAAGCTAAATACTCTCCTTTTTATTGTTTTTATTGAGCTATACGTTTTTCTCCACTTACCTCACTTCCTCCCCAACTGCTTCTACACTCTTCTATGACCACCATGTTCCCAGATTACTTAGGAGATCTTGTTTTTTCATATATAAATCCATGTATGTCTCTCTTAGGATCCTCTTTGTTGTCTAGGTTCTCTGGCATTGTGAACTGTAGATTGGTTTCTTTCTTTGCTTTATGTCTAGAAGTCACTTATGAGTGAGTATATATTATATTTGTCTTTCTGGTTCTGGGTTACCTCATTCAATATGTTTCTTTTCTAGATTCATCTATTTGCAAATTTCAAGATGTCATTAATTTTTTAACTGCTGCGTAGTATTCCATTGTGTAAACATACCACATTTTCTCTATTCTGTCTTCAGTTTAAGGGCATCTAGGTTGTTTCCAGGTCCTGGCTATTACAAATAATACTGATATGAACATAGTTGGGCATATGTCTTTGTGATATGATTGAGCATCTTTGGGTATATACCCACCAGTAGTATTGCTGGGTCTTGTGGTAGATTGTTTCCTAAAGTTCTGGGAAATCACCATACTGATTTTCAAAGTGGCACTCCCACCAGCAATGGAGAAGTGTTCCCTTTACCATGCATCCTCTCCAACATAAGCAGCCATCAGTGTTTTTGATTTTGGTCATTCTGACAGTTGTAAGATTTTTGATTTGCATTTCTCTGATGGCTAAGGGTGTTGAAAAGCAAAATACTCTCTTAGTCTAAGAGGGAAGAATAAGGGCAGAGTTATGATCAAAACAATGCAAGATCAAACAATTACAGGGTAAATAACCCAGTGTCCAATGTCTGGGACTCACTAACAATCTTCTGGACTTAAAAATGCTTCCATTTAAAGGCTTGTACTTGGAAAGCAAGTGTTTTCCTTGTAATCTGGATCCCTAACCCAAATAAGTATACTCTGTCTCTTGAGTTTCTCACTGGTTGTAGAGCTGTTTCGCAGTGGGCTTCCACTCTCAAGTCTTAACTTTCTCTTTTGTGTTGGAGTATCCAGAATGAAACTGGCATTCAGTCTTGATGAACAATGCTCTGGCATAGAACCAAGTATTCTTACTTCCCTCTCAAGGTTCTAATCATGACAGAAAATAGGAAGTCACACAAGAAGCACCAGTAGCTTGGTTTGACTCTATAACATCCTCTTTTTGGTCTCCTACATGTCTCTACTATACTCTGATTCCTCTGGAGATAACTCACCATAACTTATAACTGATGTAAATGGAATACCTGTACAAATGCTGGTTATTATCTGCCCAGTGAAAGAGTAAAAGATGACTGTGTAACCAGGTGGCAGAGAATGTACCAATCAGTCCAGGCAAGAGCAGTTTCTTGCTCAAATGGCTAACCAACATTATAAGGATCCTCTGTGATGCCCATCTTCCTCTTGAAGTAGATTGGTGCTGCCAGGAGCAGGCATGTCTCATTGTCATGAAACACCCTAAGTTATTAAAACATTTAAATGCCATATTCGGTAGTCTTTGAAAGATATGAAGAACACTTATCTAATTGAAATATATCTCTATATACTTAGAAAATCTAACTAACATGACTATAAGCTTGACTATTATCGATGATTATCCATTAACAATCTATATTTCCTAATTGTACATTACATTTTTTAAATGAACTACACAATCACAATACCTTAATCAAGAGCAGAAATATATATATATATATATAACAAGATTGACCTTAAATTTATATCAATAAAGCAAAATCCATACCAATGCAAATTATTCATATCTATATCATAACCCCCCCTTAAATGTAAACAAACAGTTATAAACAATATTTGGGAATATGGACATAGCTATTTCTCTCCAAACTTCTTCCTGCTGTATGGGGGCACTGTTAATCAGGTTTTTCATGGTGTATCCTGTATGCTAGGTTCATCTCAGTTGACAGTTGAGCAAAGTAAGTATTTGAGGGTGTTTACAGCAACCTTTCAGGAAAATGTGGTCTATCATACCATATTGGTCTAGAAACAAACCATAGGGTATCATCCTCTGTAAAAACAAAATAACCTTTTTTTCCAAAGCACCATATCCTTAGTCCAAATTTTTGAAGTCAAGATACTTTTATTATATAGATGCTGGATTAGCTTAGCAGCACACACAATGAAATGTCCCTCTGCAGTTATCTCCTTCACAGTCAAAAAATTTAAAGGAAATACAATAAAATGCAGAATCCAGATTTGGTGAATTTTCCATTTCTAAGTGACTTACTTTTGTTTGCTCTTTTTATTCTACCAATATTTGTACTGTTTGTCTCTTTAAAAACTTTACCCTTTTTTTGGAGCATTAACTTTATTTTATGACTTTCTATACTCTTTTTCTTTTCTCTCCCAAGCCTATGTACTTTATCTAACACTATGACTCATGTTCTCCCTCCTTCTGCTCCTCGTTAGGACCTTGGGAGCTCAGTCTGGTGCTCCAGTGTGGGCCTCTGTCTCTATCTCCATCATATTTTTTTTCTTTCAGTTTATTTATATGATGGATTACATTGATAGATTTTCGTATGTTGAACCAGCCCTGCCTCTCCGTGATGAAGCCTACTTGATCATAATGTATATTTTTTTAGATGTGTTCTTGGATTTGGTTTGCCAGTATTTTATTGAGAATTTTTGTATCGATGTTTATGAGTGAGATTGCTCTTTCTTGGTTGTCTTTGTGTGGTTTTGGTATCAGGGTAATTGTAGCTTCATAAAGGGAGTTTGGCAATGACTCTTCTGTTTCTATTATGTTAAACACATTAAGGAGTATAGGTATTAGCTCTTCTTGGAAGTTCTGGTAGAATTCTGCATTGAAATCATCTTGTCTAGGGCCTTTTTTTGGCAGGGACATTTTTGATGACAGCTTCTAATTCCTTGTGACTTACAGGTCTATTTAAATTGTTAACCTGGTCTTGATTTAATTTTCATGTATGGTACGTATCTAAAAAAAATGTCCATTTCTTTCACATTTTTCAATTTTGTGGCATAGAGGCTTTTATTTCCTCTGTGCCTATGGCTATGTCCCTCTTTTCATTTCTAATCTTGTTAATTTGTGTGTTCTCTGCCGTTTGATTAGTTTGGATAGGGGTTTGTCAATTTTGTTGATTTTCTCCAGGAAACAGCTTTTTATTTCATTGATTCTTTGGATTGTTTTCTGTGTTTCTATTTTGTTGATTTCAGCCCTCATTTTAATTATTTCCAGTCTTCTACTCCTCCTGGGTGAATCTGTTTCTTATTTTTCTAGAGATTTCAGGTGTGCTGTTAAGTCTCTAATGTGTGCTTTCTCCATTTTCTTTATGTGGGCACTTAGTGCTATAAATTTTCCTCTTAGCACTGCTTTCATAGTGTCCCATAGGTTCGGGTATGTTGTGTCTTTATTTTCATTGAAAGTAAGAAAGACTTTAATTTCTTTCTTTATTTCTTCTTTGACCCAGGGGTGGTTCAGTAGCTGACTGTTCAGTTTCCATTGGTTTGTAGGCTTTCTGGGGTTAGATTTGTTCTTGATTTCCAACTTTATTCCATGGTGACCTGATAGTACACAGGTGGATACTACAATTTCTTTGTATCTATGGATGTTTGCTTTGTTACCAATTATGTGATCAATTTTTGAGAAGGTTCCATGAGATACTGAGAAGAAGGTATTTTCTTTCCTATTTGGGGAAAATGTTCTATAGATGTCTGATAAGTCCATTTGGTTTATTATATCTGTTAGTTCTCTTATTTCACTGTTAAGTTTCTGTCTGGTTGACCTGTCCATTGGTGAGAGAGGAATGTTGAAATCTCCTACTATTAGAGTTTGGACTTTGATGTATGATTTGAGTTCTAGTAATGTTTTCATTACATATGTGGGCACTTTTTTGTTAGGGACATAGATATTCAGGATTGAAACTTTCTCCTGATAAATTGTTCCTGTTATGAGTATAAACTGTCCATCACCATCTCTTCTGATTAATTTTAGTTTGAAATCAATTTGTTAGATATTAGTATAGCCACACCTGCTTGTTTCTTTGGTTCATTTGATTGGAAAACCTTTTCCCAACCCTTTACTCTGAGGCAGTGTCTGTCTTTGAGGTTGAGGTGTTTCTTGTAAACAGCAGAATGTTGGATCCTGTTTTCGTATCAATTCTCTTAACCTGTGCCTTTTTATAGGTGAGTTGAGTCCATTGATATTAAGTGATATTAATGACCAGTGGTTGTTAACTCTAGTTATTTTTTCTGGTGCTAGTGTTTGTGTGTTTCCCTTCTTTGAGTTGTGCTGGTGGAGGGTTGTCAGATGCCTGTGTTATTATGGGTGTTGTTGGCTTCCTTGGTTTGTGATTTTGCTTCTACTATCTTCTGTAAGGCTGGGTTTGTGACAACATATTGTTTAAATCTGTTTTTGTCCTAGAATATCTTGTTTCCTCCATTGATGGGGAAAGAAAGCTTGGCTGGGTATAGTAGTCTGGGCTTGCATCCATGGTCTCTTAGTGTCTGCAGCACATCTATCCAAGGCCTTCTGGCTTTCATGGCTTCCATTGAGAAGTTAGGTGTAATTCTGATAGGTTTACCTTTATATGTTACTTGACCTTTTCCCCTTGCAGCTCTCAATATTCGTTCTTTATTCTGTATGTTTTGGATTTTGATTATTATATGGAGGGTGGATTTTTTTTTATCCAATCTATTCGGTGTTCTGTACGCTTCTTCATAGGAACACCCTTCTTTAGGTTGGGAAAGTTTTCTTCTCTAATTTTGTTGAATATATTTTCTGGGCCTTTGAACTGTAATTATTTTCCTTCTTCTATCCCTATTATTCTTAGGTTTGGTCTTTTCATGGTGTCCCAGTTTTCCTCTATGTTTTGTGTTAAGAATTTGTTGAATTTGTTTTGTTCTTTAATCAGTGAGTTAATTTACTCTATAGTATCTTCATTGTCTGAGATTCTTTCTTCTATCTCTTGTGTTCTGTTGGTAGTACTTGTCTCTGTAGTTCCTGTTCATTTACCCAGACTTTCCATCTCCAGCCTTGCCTCGGTTTGTGTTTTATTCATTTCTTCCATTTCGTTTTTCAAGTCTTGAACTGTTTCCATTACCTGTTTGATTTTTTTTTTTTTTTTGGTTTTTCGAGACAGGGTTTCTCTGTGGCTTTGGAGCCTGTCCTGGAACTAGCTCTTGTAGACCAGGCTGGTCTCAAACTCACAGAGATCCGCCTACCTCTGCCTCCCAAGTGCTGGGATTAAAGGCATGCGCCACCACCGCCCGGCTATCTCCATTTCTTTATAGCAGTTTTTCATTTCCTGTTTAAGGTCCTCTATTATTTTCATAAAGTTCTTTTTAAAGTTGATTTCTTCTACTTCTTCTGGAGTAGGGTGTTCAATTCTTCTTGTTGCGTGATCCCTGGATTCTGGTGATGTCATGTTGCCTTTCAGGTTGTTGGAGGAATTCTTGTGTTGGAGCCTGCCCATCTCTTCCTTCAAATGCAGTCTGGAGAGTCTTGGCATCCTTGACCAATCTTTGCTGTGACTGATTCTCTGGGTGGATCTCAGTGCAGGAGCAGGAACTGTTCCTGGACCAAGGACAACTCTGGATGGATCTCCTCAGCACTGGAATGCCAAGTACCCCGCAGACAAAAGGGTGAACTTCGGGGAAGAACAGGGTCATATGGAACAAAGAAGACCCTGCAGCAGAAGCTAAAGGTGCCCTGCACTCCCTTGTGGGGATCTTCCGGCCAGCAGGGATGGCAGACACTCACCCCTCTGGGTGGATAGCCTTAGTGCAGGAGCAGAAACTGTTCCTGGGCCAAGGACCTTGCAGACAAATCTCTCCTCCACTTCTTTAAGGGAGTTTTTCACTTCCTTTTTAAAGGTCTCCATCATTTTTGTAAAGTTAAGTTTAACATCATTTTCTTCTACATCTTTTGGGTTAGGATGTTCAAGTCTTCCTGTTTTGTGTCTACTGGGGTCTGGCATTACCATGTTGCTTTTTAGGATTTTGGAGGAATTCTTGCCTTGGCGCCTACCCAACTCTTCCCTCAAATGAGGCTGGTAGTGTCTTGGCTTTTTGGGCCAATCCTTGCTGTCTCTTAGGGTCACTAAGCATTGGAGCAGGTTCTCAGGTACACCCAGTATTTGCACAGGCTGTAGAAGAGTATTTCACATAGTTCGCAGGGAACAGTGGTTTTGGGGCGAGGTGGAAAGCTCACTGCTGGAGGCTAGAAATGCTAAGTGAGCTGGGAAAGGGCCCCTGAAATTTCTTCCACTTGGAGGTCCTAGGGAGTTGGGCATCCATGGGCACAGGCCTGCTGCTGACTCACCTCCCAGGTCCAGACAGGACTGGCACACTCTGTCATATACAAGAATCTTGATCAGAGGTAGAAATGTATAATGCAACATGATAAATATATCCTAAAATTGTATCAATATACAAAATGTCTTAAACAGAGGTAGAAACATGCATGCATCCAATCTGGCAAATAATAATTTTGCATGGGTATACAAATATTATAAACAGAAATGGAAATATATTCTATATAACATATACAATTTGAACTTGTAACTACATACAAGAATCTATACCAATGTAAATTGTCCATAAATAATAGCTCCCAAGTATTCACTGTTACTCACTATTATTATTAGTGTGAGTAAGCTCACACTAATCTACCTGTTATCCCATGTGGCACCTGCACCACGCAGATCCACAATTGGGCAAAGGTCTGGGGATTTAATAGACACACAGAGACATAGGTCACTCTTGAAACAAGAATGACAATTTTATTGTGTTCCAGGCAGCTTATATAGTAATCTCCTTGACTAATGGCCATGTCCTAGCTCTGCGGAGTTTTCAGCTGCAAGCCCACCAAAAGGCACTCTCTTGTTATCAGGAATTCATGAAGATCTTGTGCTTAGAGCAGCTGCAAGCACTGGAAAACAAGTTGTTTACTCTGGCAGTCAAGGGACCATAGAAAGTTCAGGGTCTGGGAGTCTGCAGTCTGCAACTATATAATTTCTATATAATTAGACCAGGCCTATCTTTGGTTGCAGAAGTGCAGATTCATATCTTACGCATCATCAAGAACACTTGCTTCATCATTCAAGGTCTCTGTCTTAGGTCAATTATAACAGACTTCTGTCTTACCCATCTCTGGCTCACTATCCTTCTAGTAGCATGTGGACCCATACTGCACTCAGAGGAAGCCCGCTGACTTGGGCAAGCAGTATCTGCTTAGTAGTGATATTACATCACTGTTGATGCTGCTGACACTTGTTGCAGAGGCAGAGGAATAACCCCCCCCCCCAGCTGCAAGAGTTCCTAGGGCAACAGTCCCAGACCAGCTTTTCAGCAAGTCTAGGCTGTAAAGAATGCCCTTAGCTAAAGAATCCATGGAAATAGGAAGAATTCAACTGGATGACAGTAGCACTGAAGTTCTTGACTGGCATGGGTGTGGCACAAATATGATGAAAGGAAGGGGAGCAACTAACCATATGTAAATCTCATAAGAAATCTAACTGCTCTTGTAAAAGGGTGGTCTGTAGGTTAAGTTGGAAAATGCCATGGCGAATATACTCATTGAGGGAATTTTGGAACTCTAAGGCAGTGGCAACCTGTCTGTCTAAAGAATCAACAGTGCTAGCCACAGCCACTGTCTGGCTGATGGCATTTCCAGCTGCCACAGCAGCCACAGTGGTGACAATAGTGGCCGTACAGCTGTGTTGATCCTGAAGTCTAAGCTGGAATGGCACCAGCTGATTCACTGGGATAGATACCAAGCCTGGAACCTGGACCACAGTGGCAGTCGTCTCCTTCATCCACCAGCTGCTTAAATGACATAAAACTTGAGAGCAGTTCAGGGAAGAATCATTCAAGGTATGATCAGTTACAGACAGCTACATGAGAAGTCTTATTTTGGCTCTGGTTTAACTGCAAGCTATCTTCAAACACATTTGTGGCATTCCATCTTGCTGTGCCATTAAACAAGGAATAATTATTTACAGCCAAAAGTCCAAAATTTAGACAGGAACAAGGTTCACAGAGGTACCATCCTGTGAAGGTAGGCACTATACCATATTGGGCTGGATTTCAGAAATGAAACTCCTGAGAATTCTTGCTAGCATTCTTATAAGATGGTCACAGTTTGCTCCACCATGACAAATTATTCAAAAATATAGGGAGCATTGATAATGTGCTCTGGCAATAATGGGGATATACAAATTTATAAACCTTAGGACTGGGCCAACATTTAGTGGCTGTAGCAACACAAGATATTTCCTTGTGACTATCATATAATGGTATCCATACATTATGAAGATCAATAGCAGAACCCTTGGTGGAATTAAGGGCAAAATCAGCTATTGAGGCATTGCTAATAATAACAGAAGAATAAGGAGAATTCAGCAGAAATAAATGATTTGTTTTCTGAAACACAAACTGCCAAATAGTTTCCAAATACCAGCAAAATTATTGCGTTCCCAATTAATGGGAATGGCTGGCTGTCCCATAGCGCAATCAGTGGAAAAGAAGTATGGCCATATGGGACTATCCAAGTTCACCAGCATCAGCACTTGCAGATTTCTGATCCCCATTGTACCTGTTTTCCATAGCTGGTGGTCAGGAGAACTGTCTAAAGTACATATAAGCCATTCAGGAATCCAAATGGGGCTTTCCTTCTCCTGCCCCCCTTTATTCACTCTACAAGGCTGCATCCAATCACTAGGAGTCAGACTTTGATCCATGTAGGATTCCACCAAGGCAGCAGTAAAGAGAGTATGCAGCCCATAAGCACTTATGGCATCTTTAAGCTGTCTTATATCCTTAAATTGAATGTGGTGATGTAGCCTCTGCCTATTCCCCTGAGGATCCACAGTTGTGATAACAAGGATTGCTCAGATGTTCCTGGACTTAAGTTCCACTAATTGTCTCCTCAACTCTTCTAATTTCCTCTCACTAGCCAGAGGAGCAGTTACGTTGTAAAAGGGATTCTTTCTCCTGGGACGAGGTAAGAGAATAGACCCAGCCTGGAGAGATGACTTGAAATCACTACTATCTGAGATATGAGGCTCTGCAGGCTCCTTCCCCTCTGAATCTCCTTTGCATGATGCCAGGGCCTCTCCATCATGGACATCCTCCAGTATCCTAACAGCTTCCCCAAGCTGCTCCCCAACCCCACAACCTTCCGTAAGCATAGACTTTTCAACCAGCCTCCATAGGAAAAATGTCACAATTGAAACAATCATTTAGGGAATTTGGGAGTACTTCCTCAAAACTGCTTCCTGCTGTTTATTAGGCTAAGTAGTGTTTGGGGGTGTTTACGGTGATCTTTCTGGGGGTCTTGGTCTATAACATATTCTTAGACTCAAACTTTAAAGTCAAGATACCTTTATGTTGCAAGGAGAGAGGCCTGTTTCTTTGTCCCGGCCACCTGGCTAACTTAGCCCAGAAATAACCACACAGTTATTCATTAAATCACTGCTTGGCCCGTTAGCTCTAACTTCTTATTGGCTGACTCTTACATTGATTTAACCCATTTCTATTAATCTGTTAATCTGTATATTGCCATGTGGCAGTGGCTTACCAGGAAAGATTTGTCTGTCTCCGGTGGCTCCATGGTGTCTCTCTCTTCCTCCATGGTGTCTCTCTGACTCTGCTTTCTTCCTCCCAAAATTCAGTTCCATCTTCCCTGCTTACCTAAGTTCTGCCCTATCAACAGGCCAGGGCAGTTTCTTTATTCATTAACCAATTAAAGCTGTACATAGTCAGAAGGACCTCCTATACCACCTTCATGCTGGTTTATCTTAGAAGTTCATATAATAAAATGTCTCTTTTATGTATATTCTATTTATCCATGGCTTATTTTTCTTTATTTCTATTACTTTTTCTGAAAGTTTGCTGTCTCTTTAAAAACTTAGTTTAATCCTGGTACCCTGTTGTTTCATTAGTACCTGTAATTCCTTTATGAGAGCGTACTTGGAAGAATCCACCCTCATCCTTACAATTCACCCTCTAGTCTTTTACTTATTACTTTCCTGATGGCCAGTCTTCCATAGAGCATCCATCAGAGTGTTCCTAGTTCCCATCCCATTCAAACCTCCACTTGTGGCACCTGTACCACCTGGAACTGTAATTGGGCAAGGGTCTGGAGATTAAAAAACACACAGAGACATGGGTCACTCTTGAAAAAAATGAGAATTTTATTGTGTTTCAGGACAGCTTATATAGTGATCTCCTTGACTAATGGCTCTGCCCTAGCTCTCTGAATTTTTCAGCTGCAAGCCCACCAAAACCATTCCCTTGTTATCAGGAACTAATGAGGGTCTTGTGCTCAGAGCAGCTGCAAGCATTGGAAAACAAGTAGTTTACTTTGGCAGGCAAGGGGGGTCATAGAAAGTTCAGGCTCTGAGGGTCTGCAGTCCCCAACAATCCCAATCAATTCCCCTTTGTTTTTCTTTTTTTAAAAAGAGATCTCTAGGCCTACATAATTTCTACCCCAACCCCCAACCCCATACCAGTAACAATCAACTCTTAAATGATGACACTAACTCTGAGAACATACTTTGTTTGGAGAAGGGCTGTCGTCTTTTAAAATTACTTCCAACTGACATAGGGGAAACAATAGTTAAGTTTCAAGATTACTGTCTGGTATAATTGCATTTGTTCCCCTAGTAGTAGATACGGCTATTCTGTAGTTCTTATTTGGAGTTCTGATCAGAATGTTGTAATAAGGTGCACCATTTTAGGTAACGAAGCTGGAAACGTCTTGAGCACCTGGTACCTAAAGCCATTCTTATAGTAGTGCTATCAGCATCATAACATCATATTAATCACATGGAGTCATTGTTGTGGGGCCCCATCTTCTCTCTGAAAACTTTAACAATTACTGCAGGAATATATACTGTTCATTGTAGAAAACTTAAACATTATTTGTATATACATATATTCAATAAAATATACAATATATAATAAATATAGGTATGGAGAAAAGTAAAGTTTTTCCTAAAACCTTTCTTCTTTGTGTCCCATACCAGATGGCTCCTGACATGAGACAGAAACTCTGAATTTAGGGAAGAATAGCCATTGTCCAACTCCAAAGCCAGCTTTAAATTTTAAGTGAGTTTTTAAAACAATATATATATATATATATATATATATATATATATATGAATGAATTTTTACCCTCAGGTGACATGCCCTCATAAGTCATATTCCTTATTACTTGATGATCATTTCTTGATAGTTATTTTTTTCTCTTTAGGAATCCAAACATCCAGGGTCTCTTGATCTTTTTGAAGATTTGTATTTTCCTGCAAAGACAAGAATAGAACCCTGTACCAATCATTTTGAGGTTTCCTTACCACATGCATGATTGCCACCTATGTGGATGAGCTGTCATTTCTCTTTCTCAAGAGGTCTCTCCTTTTCAAATCGAATCTATTAATTTTGATTGTATCTATACTTTTCTTCTCCTGTGGAAACAAGAGCAAAACCCCTGCTCCAATGTAGCACATTTCCTGGTTTCCATTCTGAGGTCAACACATCTTTGAAATACAATGGCTGATTTAATTCAGAAGTCTTTTCTATTATCCAATGTCTCTCTGCTGCCATTGATCTTTTCTCAATGTTAAGAAAATTTAAGGTTAATAAAGCATTATGCAATCTATTTCTGGGGGTATTTTCCATAACTTTCTCTTTGTTTCACATGTCCTGTATAGTTCAATTTGACATTTCTAAAACTGCCTAACCTGTAGAATTGTTTGGTATATCTATAATAAGCTTTATATTATAATAAACAAAAAACTGTTTCATTTTCTTAGGCACATATCCTGGACCATTGTCTATCTTTATTTGCTCAGGAATACCCATGATGGTCATAACTTATAATAAACACATGATTGCTGAACCAGCCTTTTTTGAGCTCAAGGCAGTTGCCCATTGAAAACCTGAATAAGTATTAATAGTGTGCTGTACATATTTTAATTTTCCAAATTCTGCAAAGTGGAACATATCCATCTGCCAGATTTTATTCCTTTGAGTATCCTTTGGGTTATTCCCTGCAGGTAGTGTGTTTGATTATAGAAGCAGCAATTAGGGCATCTCTTTATAATCTCATTAGCTTGTTGTCATGTAATAGAACCTTTGTTAAACCTTTGCTATTGAAATGATGTTTCTTATGAAATTCTGAGGCCTTCAACACACTTCTAATCAATAATTGATCAATTTCTGCATTACCTTGTGCTAGAGGTCCTGGCAGATCCATATGGGATCAAATATGTATTATGTATATGGGACAAAGCATATTCCTGATTGTATCTAGAACATGAATAAATAATGAAGTCAATTCTGTATCATCTGGTAGAAATTCAACCGTTTCAATATGCAAGACAACTTGTTCTGTTTATTGCAAGTCAGTAACTCTTTGAGAGGTTCTTTAAAATCCCTTAGTATCATGAAAATTGCATATAGCTCTTCCTTTTGGACAGAATTATAAGGGCTTTAGTCTACCTTACTTAAATCTTCTGATTTGTAACCTCCCTTTCCTAATTGATTTTCATTAGTATAGAATATATGGGCTCTAGTTATTTGTGTGTCACATATCATGTGAGAAAGAATTCAAGTAGATCTTTTCATAAGATCAATTCTATTGCTTTTTGTGATGATTGCTATTAATCTCTCCTAAAAATTATCACAATCTCATCATGGTTTATTGTCTTCTCATAATTTTTTAATTTCATCAGTAGTAAAAGGCACTATAATCTCTGTTGGATTGACAAAGTCTCAATTTTCCTTTTATAATTAATTCAGAGACATTTTCCAAATAAGTTTTTAACTTTTTACTTGGTTTATGTGGTAAAAAGATCCATTATAAGATAATATCTTCCTATGCATTAAAATTCCTGTAGGAGAAATTCTGGAAGGCAATATGACTAGAATGCAATTAATATGTGGATCCACCCTACCCACATATTCCTCTTTTAATTTCTTTTCAACATCAGTTCTTTCTCACCTTCAGCTGTTAATTCCCTGGGACTATTTAAGTCTTTGTCACCATTTAAGGTTTTCTTTAAATAGATTATTAGATCAGGTGTTATCCCAACAGCCAGTGATAGACTGGAAATGCCTCCTAACAATCTTTGAAAGTCATTAAGAATCCACAATTTGTGTCTCCTAATTTGTGTCTTTTGTGTTCTTTCTGTAAACCTATTTTATAACCTAAGTAATTGACTGAATCTCTTTTCAGTATTTTTTCAAGAACAATTTGTAATTCCCATTTAGGTAAAACTTTCTTTACTTTTTCAAACATTCTTTCTATCATATCTGACTCATTTGAGTCAGATAGCAAAATGTAATAGAAAACAATAGACTTATAAAATTGCTTATATATTATTTCCAATGGCTGACTTGCAAAGTATTGACACAGGGTGTGTCTATTGAGCATTCCCTTTGGGAGGACAGTTCATTGATATCTCCTAGTAGGCTGAGATAATTAAGTAGGCACTGTGAAGGCAAATTTTTCTCTGTTCTTTTCTTTTAAAGGTATAATGAAGAAACAATTTTTTAAATCAATAACTATGAGAGGCCATCCTTTTGGTAATAGAGAAGGCAGAAAAATTCCAGACTGTAGAGGGCCCATACATTGAATAACCTTGTTGACCGCTCTAAGATCTGTCACCATTCTCCATTTTTACAGATTTCTTTTTAGTAACAAATGCAGGAGAATTCCAAGAGATGATTGATTTTTAAATATGGTGAGCATCTAGTTGCTCCTTTACCACCTGCTCTAAAACCTGAAGCTTCTCTTTTGGTAAAGACCATTGTTTAACCCATATTGATTTCTTAACCATTTTAAAGGTAGGGCCATCAGTACCTCTGAAGGCTTGCTAGTTGCTTTGTATTCTTTTATAGCCTGAATGGCTGGTGACCTTTGCTCATAGTACTTTGTAATACCTGTGGGAATATTAATCTGGGTATTCCATTGCTGCAACTGGTCACAACCCCATAAATTCACTGCAATAATAGCTACATATGAAATTTGTCCAGTAAAGATAACATCTCATCCTTGGACATAATTGTGATGGTGTGCATATTTCTTTCCTGGAGAGATACCTTATCCATTAACCTACCATAACTTTTCAACAGATTCTTATTGGTAAGTTCAACGGCATGAATTCTGTCAGATATTATCTCAGCATCCTTCAACATTAATTGGATTTTGTCTGTTAAATTAATGTTATCCTTTTCAATAGTGTAAATTTTTCCAACTAGCTGTTCATTATTAGTCTGTAAAGACTGTACCATTTCTAAAAGTGTCTCCTTCTTGGCTCTGTTATGAAACCATATTCATAGCAATATAATATGAAAAACAAAACTATTTCCCCAAATCAAATAAATGGATGTATCAGGAAAATCTCATAAGACTTGCAGAATAACATAAGCAAAATGATTATTATATTCGTGAATGGTAATATTGTTAGTCATCATATAACTCTCAAATCTTAACCTGCCTTAGGTAATTATGGTGAATTGGAATACATGTAATAAGCTTAGTTGACCAGAAGGTGTCATAGTTGTAGCCATCTAGCAGAGGGACATCATTTCTTTGATACTGATAAATATGCTTTGTTTAACAAATTAATAGCAGTTATTAAGAACAATTGAGGTGGTTCTGAGAGTTGGTGATCAGAAGAAGAAGGAAGACCAAAGCTTTCATTCAGTTGTGAGTCATGAACTATGTACTACTGGCAGAAGAAACACAAGATTTTATTTCAGTATAACTTTCAAAGGCCTTTGGCTGAAGGAGGTTACCCATCAAATTTTTTTTCTTTAGTTTGGAAATGTTTTCTTTTTTTCCATTTTATTTATTTATTTATTTATTTATTTATTGATCAATTGATTGATTGAAAAAATTTCCGCCTCCTCCCCGCCTCCCATTTCCTTTCCCCTCCCCCTCCCCCCACTCCTCTCCCCCTCCCCCACTCCTCTCCCCCTCCCCCCACTCCATTCCCCCTCCCTCTCGAGTCTGAAGAGCAGTCCAGATTCCCTGCCCTGTGGAAAGTCCGAGGTCCTCCCCCCTCCATCCAGGTCCAGTAAGGTGAGTACCCAAACAGGCTAGGCTTCCACAAAGCCAGTTCATGCAGTAAGATCAAAACCCAGTGCCATTGTCCTTGGCTTCTCATCAGCCCTCATTGTCTGCCATGTTCATAGAGTCTGGTTTTATCCCATGCTTATTCAGTCCCAGTCCAGCTGGCCTTGGAGAGCTCCCAATAGATCAGTCCCACTGTCACAATGGGTGGGTGCACCCCTTGCAGTTTTGACTTCCTTGCTCATGTTCTCCATCCTTCTGCTCCTCATTGGGACCTTGGGAACTCAGTCCGGTGCTCCAGTGTGGGTCTCTGTCTCTATCTCCATCCATCGCTAGATGAAGGTTCTGTGGTGATATGCAAGATATTCATCAGTATGGCTATAGGATAGGGTCATTTCTGGTTCCCTCTCCTCAGTTGCCCAAGGAACTAGCCGGGGACATCTCCCTGGATACCTGTGAGCCCCTCTAGAGTCAAGTTTCTTGCCAACCCTAAGATGGCTCCCTTAATTAGGATACATACTTCCCTGCTCCCATATCCACCCTTCATTTATCCCAACCATCCCATTTACCCAAGCTCCCCCATCCTCCCCTTCTCACTTTTCTCTCCCCAATTCCCCTTACCCTCATCCCACACCACCTCCAAGTTTCCAATGTTTGCCTGGCAATCTTGTTTACTTCCCATATCCAGGCGGATGACCTGTATTTATGGCTAGAAACCAAATATGACTGAGTACATCCCATGTTCATCTTTTTGGGTCTGGGTTACCTCACTCAGGATAGTGTTTTCTATTTCCATTCATTTGCATGCAAAATTCACGATGTCATTGTTTTTTACCGCTGAGTAGTACTCTAATATGTATCTATTCCACACATTCTTCATCCATTCTTCCATTGAAGGGCATCTAGATTGTCTCCAGGTTCTGGCTATTACAAATAATGCTGCTATGAACATAGTTGAACAAATGCTTTTGTAGTATGATAGGGCATCTCTTGGGTATATTCCCAAGAGTGGTATTTCTGGGTCCTGGGGTAGGTTGATCCTGAATTTCCTCAGAAACCACCATATTGCTTTCCAAAGTGGTTGCACAAGTTTGCATTCCCACCAGCAATGGATGAGTGTACCCCTTACTCTACAACCTCTCCAGCAAAGGCTATCATTGGTGTTTTTTATTTTAGCCATTCTGACAGGTGTAAGATGGTATCTTAAAGTTGTCTTGATTTGCATTTCCCTGATCGCTAAGGAAGTTGAGCATGATCTTAAGTGTCTTTTGGCCATTTGAATTTCTTCTTTTGAGAATTTTCTGTTCATCTCAGTGCCCCATTTTATAATTGGGTTGATTAGCCATTTACGGTCTAGTTTCTTGAGTTCTTTATATATTTTGGATATCAGACCTTTGTCAGTTGCGGGGTTGGTGAAGATCTTCTCCCAGTCAGTGGATTGCCTTTTTGTCTTAGTGACAATGTCCTTTGCTTTACAGAAGCTTCTCAGTCTCAGGAGGTCCCATTTATTCAATGTTGCCCTTAGTGTCTGTGCTGCCGGGGTTATACGTAGGAAGTGTTCTCCTGTGCCCATGTATTGTAGAGTACTTCCCACTTTCTCTTCTATCAGGTTCAGTGTGTTCGGACTAATATTGAGGTCTTTAATCCATCTGGACTTGATTTTTGTGCGTGGTGATAGATATGGATCTATTTTCATTCTTCTACAGATTGACATCCAGTTTTGCCAGCACAATTTGTTGAAAATGCTCTCCTTTTTCCATTGTATACTTTTAGCTCCTTTATCGAAAATCAGGTGTTCATAGGTTTGTGGGGCTAAAGTCAGGGTCTTCTATTCGATTCCATTGGTCGACTTCTCTGTTTTTATGCCAGTACCACACTGTTTTCAATACTGTAGCTCTGTAATAGAGTTTGAAGTCAGGGATAGTAATGCCTCCAGACAGTCCTTTATTGTTTAAGATTGCTTTGGCTATCCTGGGTTTTTTGTTTTTCCATATAAAGTTAGTTATTGTCCTCTCCAGATCTGTGAAGAATTTTGATGGGATTTTGATGGGGATTGCACTGAATCTATAGATTGCTTTTGGTAGAATTGCCATTTTTACTATGTTGATCCTCCCAATCCAAGAGCAAGGGAGATCCTTCCATTTTCTGGTGTCCTCTTCAATTTCTTTCTTCAAAGACTTAAAGTTCTTGTCAAATAGATCTTTCACTTCCTTGGTCAGAGTTATCCCAAGATATTTTATGCTATTTGTGGCTATCGTGAAAGGTGATGCTTCTCTGATTTCACTCTCTGCTTCCTTATCCTTTGTGTATAAGAAGGCAACTGACTTTTTGGAGTTGATCTTGTATCCTGCCACATTACTAAAGGTGTTTATCAGCTGTAGGAGTTCTTTGGTAGAGTTTTTGGGGTCGCTTATGTATACTATTATATCATCTGCAAATAACGAAACTTTACTTCTTCCTTATCAATTTGAATCCCGTTGATGCCCTTATGTTGTTTTATTGCTATTGCTAGAACTTCCAGCACAATATTGAAGAGGTATGGAGAAAGTGGACATCCTTGTCGTGTTCCTGATTTTAGTGGGATAGCTTTGAGTTTTTCTCCATTTAATTTAATGTTAGCTGTCGGCTTGCTGTAAATAGCTTTTATTATATTTAGATATGACCCTTGTATCCCTAATCTCTCCAAGACCTTTATCATAAAGGGGTGTTGAATTTTGTCGAATGCTTTTTCAGCATCTAATGAAATGATCATATGGTTTTTTTTTCTTTCAGTTTATTTATATGGTGGATTACATTGATAGATTTGTGTATGTTAAACCAGCCCTGCATCTCTGGGATGAAGCCTACTTGATCATAATGGATAATTTTTCTAATGTGTTCTTGGATTCGGTTTGCCAGTATTTTATTGAGAATTTTTGTGTCGATGTTCATGAGTGAGATAGGCAGTAATTCTCTTTCTTGCTTGTGTCTTTGTGTGGTTTTGGTATCAGAGTAACTGCAGCTTCATAAAAGGAATTTGGCAATGACTTCTCTGTTTCTATATTGTGAAATACATTAAGGAGTATAGGTATTAGGTCTTCTTGGAAGTTCTGGTAGAATTCTGCATTGAAGCTGTCTGGACCTGGGCTTTTTTTGGTAGGGAGGTTTTATATAATAACTTCTAATTCTTTGCGACTAACAGGTCTATTTAGATTGTTCACCTGGTCCTGGTTTAACTTTGGTATATAGTACTTATCCAAAAAATTGTCCATTTCTTTTACATTTTCCAATTTTGTGGCATACAGGCTTTTGTAGTAAGATCTCATGATTCTCTGAATTTCCTCTGTGTCTGTGGTTATGTCCCCCTTTTCATTTCTGATCTTGTTAATTTGTGTATTCTGTGTTTGCTGTTTGATTAGTCTACTCCCTGCAGACTGCCTCTCTGTTCCTATCCCACCCAGCTTGCATCCAGAACCCTTCTTCCTTCTGCCCCCTTCCTTCTTTGGGCACATAATACCACCTAGCTCAGCCTGTCTGGGCACTGGGGGCGAATCCTCAGGGCAAACAGGCAGGCAGGAGTTCCTTTGTTTCACTGGCCTGTCTGGGCGCTGGGGGCGAATCCTCAGGGCAAGCAGGCAGGCGGGAGTTCCTTTGTTTCACTGGCCTGCCTGCACCAAGCAAGGTAGGTGCTTTGTTTACGAACTACCCAACCAGCACGGAGAGCTGATCTTGGCACCAGGAGAGCCATCATTGGGCACGGAGATCTGATATTGTCACCAGGAGAGACATCACTGGAGCACCAGTAGAACCATCACTGGGGAGTACCATCACTGGGAAGGTACAACAGTAGGCAAGGAGACCTGATCCTGTAAAAGAAGATCCATAGGAGAGCATTCGGAGGAAGAGATGGGCAGGCGCCAATGCAAGAATTCACCCAACAATCTGAAAAATAATATGAAACCACCAGAACCCAGCGACCTCACAACAGGAGGACATGAACACCTTAATCATGAAAAAGTAGAAAAAATTGACTTTATGAAAGTGATTGACGCCCTTAAACAGCATGTAAAAAATGCCCTTATAGAAATGGATGAGAAGTATAACAGAAAGTTTGAAGAATTGAGTAAATCAGTGAATGATACCCTAGGAAACCAAGGAAAAACAATCAAACAGATAATGGAAACAGTTCAAGTCTTGAAAACTGAATTGGAGGCAAAGAAGAAAACACAAACAGAAGGCTGGCTGGACATGGAAAATCTAGGTAAACGAATAGAGTCTACAGAAACAAGCATAACCAACAGAATACAAGAGATAGAAGAAAGAATCTCAGATTCTGAAGATACCATAGAGAAAATAAACACGCTGATCAAAGAAAACAGCAAGGCCAGCAAACTCTCATCACAAAACATTCAGGTAATATGGGACACAATAAAAAGACCAAACCTAAGAATAATAGGAGTAGAAGAAGGGGAAGAAGTGCAGCTCAACGGTCCAGAAAATATATTTAATAAAATTATAGAAGGAAACTTTCCCAACCTAAAGAAAGATATACCTACGAAGGTTCAAGAAGCATACAGAACACCGAATAGGCTGGATCAAAAAAAACCATCCCCTCGCCATATAATAATCAAAACACAAAGCATACAGAACAAAGAAAGAATATTAAGAGCTGCAAAGGAAAAAGGCCAAGTTACTTATAAAGGTAAACCTATCAGACTTACACCTGACTTCTCTATGGAAACAATGAAAGCCAGAAGGTCCTGGATAGATGTACTGCAGAAAATAAGAGACTGTGGATGCAAGCCCAGACTACTATACCCAGCCAAACTTTCGTTCACTATAAATGGAGAAAACAAAATTTTCCAGGATAAAAACAAATTTAAACAATACGTAGCCACAAATCCAGCCTTACAGAAAGTAATAGAAGGAAACTCACTAACCAAGGAGTCCAACAATGACCACAATATCTCAGACAACTAGAGACCCTTCACCAGCACAATACAAAGAAGGGAAACACACAAAATTTACTACTAAAAAAATGACCGGAGTTAACAACCACTGGTCATTAATATCACTTAATGTCAATGGACTCAACTCACCTATAAAAAGGCACAGACTAAGAGATTGGATACGAAAACAGGATCCAACATTCTGCTGTTTACAAGAAACACACCTCAACTACAAAGACAGACACCTACTCAGAGTAAAGGGTTGGGATAAGGCTTATCAAGTTAATGGACCTAAGAAAAAAGCAGGTGTGGCCATACTAATTTCTAACAAAGTTGACTTCAAACTTAAATCAATCAGAAGAGATGGAGAGGGACATTTTCTACTCATAACAGGAACAATTCATCAGGATGAAGTCTCAATCCTGAATATCTATGCCCCTAATATAAAAGCACCCATGTACGTAAAAGAAACATTGCTAAAACTCAAGGCAGCAATCAAACCGCACACATTAATAGTAGGAGACTTTAACACTCCTCTCTCACCAATGGACAGGTCAATTAGACAGAACCTAACAGAGAAATAAGAGAATTATTGGAGGTAATGAATCAAATGGACTTAACAGACATCTATAGAATATTCCACCCAAATAGGAAAGAATATACCTTCTTCTCTGCAGCTCATGGAACCTTCTCGAAAATTGACCACATACTCGGTAACAAAGCAAACATCCACAGTTACAAAAAAATATCTGTAACCACCTGTATCTTATCAGATCACCATGGATTAAAGCTAGAATTCAACAACAATGCTACCCCCAGAATGCCTACAAACTCATGGAAACTGAACAGTCAACTACTGAACCATACCTGGATTAAGGAAGAAATAAAGAAAGAAATTAAAGTCTTTCTTGAATTCAATGAAAATAAAGAAACAACATACTCAAACCTATGGGACATTATGTAAGCAGTCCTGAGAGTGCCCACTTAAAGAAAACAGAGAAAGCACACATTGGAGACTTAACAGCCCACCTGAAAGCTCTAGAAAAAAAAAGAAGCAGACTCACCTAGAAGGAGTAGAAGACTGGAAATAATCAAACTAATGGCTGAAATCAACAAAATAGAAACACAGAAAACAATTCAAAGAATCAATGAAACAAAAAGCTGGTTCCTGGAGAAAATCAACAAGTTTGATAAACCCCTATCCAAACTAATCAAACGGCAGAGAGAGAATTTGCAAATTAATAAAATCAGAAATGAAAAGGGGGACATAACCACAGACACAGAGGAAAGTTTTCTTCTATAATTTTATTAAATATATTTTCTGGACCGTTGAGTTGTACTTCTCCTCCTTCTACCCCTATTATTCTTAGATTTGGTCTTTTTATTGTGTCCCAGATTTCCTGAATGTTTTGTGATGAGAATTTGTTGGTTTTGCTCTTTTCTTTGATCAGTGCATTTATTTTCTCTATGGTATCTTCAGTGTCTCAGATTCTTTCTTCTATCTCTTGTATTCTGTTGGTAATACTTGCCTTTGTAGTTCCTGTTCGTTTCCATCTCCAGCCTTCTCCTGGTTTGTGTTATCTTCATTACCTCCATTTCATTCTTCAAGTCTTGAACCGTTTCCCTTACCTGTTTGATTGCTTTTTCTTGTTCCTCTTGGTTTTCTTGGGTATCTTTGAGAGATTTATTCATTTCCTCTACCTTTTTGTTGGTCATCTCTATTTCTTTATGGCAGTTTTTCACCTCCTGTTTAAGGTCCTCTATTATTTTCATATAGTTCATTTTAAAGGTGATTTCTTCTATTTCTTCTGGAGTAGGGTGCTCAATTCTTCTTGTTTCGGGATCCCCGAATTCTGGTGATGTCTTGTTGCCTTTCAGGTTGTTGGAGGAATTCTGGCATTGGCGCCTGCCAATCTCTTCCTTCAAATGGTGCCAGGAGAGGCCTAGTGTCTTGGTCCAGTCTTTGCTGTGACTGACTCTCTTGGTAGATCTCCTCAGTGTAGAAGCAGGAACTGTTGCCGTCCAGATGGAACTACTCAGCACCGAAACAAGGATGCCTGGTAGTCCAATGACCTGCAGACAAAAGGGCGAATGTGGGGGCAGGGCGTGGTTCGAGTAGAACACAGGAGACCCTGCAGCACAAGCTGAAGGTGCCCATGCTTTTTTCCGGGGGGATCTTGAGACCTGCCCTGTAGGCAGGCACTCACCGCTCTGGGTGGGTAGCCTGAGTGTAGGAGAGGGAAACTGTTCCTGAGCAATGAACCTTGCAGAACAAGGCAGGCTTAAGGGGGAGGGGAGCTGCGTCCTGTGTAAGAAAGACAGCCCTGCAGCAGGAGCTGAGGGAGGGGGTTTGTGCTCACTTCCGAGACAGGCCGCCCCTGGATAGCACACACTCACCCGTCCAGATGGAACTCCTCAGCACCAAAACAGGGATGCCTGGTAGCCTAATGACCCATGGACAAAAGGGCGAATGTGGGGGGCAGGGTGGGGTCGAGTAGAACACAGGAGACCCTGCAGCACAAGCTGAAGGTGCCCACGTTCCCTTGCGGGGGACCTTGAGGCCTGCCTGGTAGGCAGGCACTTGCCACTCTACCCCATCAAATTTTGATTGAATTTATGACCCACTCCATGAAATGGAACCTGTAGAAGACACCACTGAAGTGGAAAGGAACCTGGAATTAGATAGGTCATATTAAATCTCCTATTATTATTATTCAGGAAAAGGAATACTGAAATAAAATGACTTCTAAAGAACTATTCCCATAGATTTCTGCCCCACTCTACCCTACACATATCATAGAAACTTCTGTACTAGATGGTAATTAACACGGGGGCCCACAACTGGACAATGTGCAGAATATGAGAGACATTGAAATACTCAGTCGTCAATGGAATGTCCTCATCAGATTTCCCCCTTCAAGGCTTAGGGATCTGTACAGTAGAAGAGAGGGAAAGATTGTAGGAGTCAGAGTTAGTGGATGACTCTTAGGAAACAGTGTCCTGGAGACACAAGACGGATACCACATGAGAACTGAAGGAGACTTTGAAAGGACAAACAAGACCCATACTCATTCAAACCAGACTATATGCCAGTATTACTAACTGTGTAGTAGACACAAAAAAAATCTCCACTAACCAAGAAAATATTTGCAATTGATACTTGCTGGAAGAAGAAAATCAGAGCTGCCATCTTGCGTCCCCGCATGTATGTTTATCTCAGCTGGTCCGCCCGAGACCCCCTGAGTGCGAACCCTAGTCCCCCGCAGGCCCCATTTCCACTCTGACAAGATGAAAGAAACGATCATGAGCCAGGAAAAACTGGCCAAGCTGAAGGCACAAGTACGCATTGGTGGGAAAGGAACTGCTCGCAGAAAGAAGATGGTTCACAGAACAGCCACAGCAGATGATAAAAAACTGCAGTTCTCCTTAAAGATGTTAGGGGTGAACAATATCTCTGGTATTGAAGAGGTGAACATGTTTACAAACCAAGGAACAGTGATCCATTTTAACAACCCTAAAGTTCAGGCGTCTCTGGCAGCAAACACCTTCACCATTACAGGCCACGCCGAGACAAAGCAACTGAGAGAAATGCTTCCCAGCATTCTAAACCAGCTTGGGGCAGACAGTCTGACTAGTTTAAGGAGACTGGCTGAAGCTCTGCCCAAACAATCTGTGGATGGAAAAGCACCCCTTGCTACTGGAGAGGATGATGATGATGAAGTCCCAGACCTGGTGGAGAATTTTGATGAGGCTTCTAAGAACGAGACAAACTGAACGGAGGCGACTTCTGAAGAGACACTTGCAGAAGTTACAGGAGCTGCTGTTTTATATCATGGCTGCTTTTTAAAGGTCTTTTGTTTATGGATCTGATCAAATCTAGATCGCTTTAAGCCCAAGCCCCTTGGGCACTGCAGCTCTTTTCAGTTTTTGCTTAAACACAATTCATTCTTTGCAGCAAATTAAGCTGAAGAGGCCTGGGAATAAAGTTTGGAAAAGGGTTAATAAAATTCTTTGCCTAGAAAAAAATAAAAAGAAAATCAGTTTTGTTCAAAGGAATATAACTGGGAACACTCAATACATTCCAGTGTAGGCTTCATAACTAGCAGTAGCTGGCCAATGTAAACCTTATGCTGTGTGTTCATTTTGTATTTTCGTCTTTCTAGTATTAAGATTTTTTCAGAGAGATAGAGAAAGCAAAGACTGAACACGTGGGCAGGTAGAGATGTGGGAAACAAAGGGAGTAGAAAACTTTGTTGAAGGGAGAAATCATGATAAATTTATTTTATGAGAATTTTTTCACATTAATCCTAGATTAATTTATACCTTTAATAGATTAATTATATCTCTAAAGGTTTGTACATATGAGAGGGACATTAAGCACTCTGGCCCTTTAAAACTATATGTCTTGACTCTGGTTCTTTGCTCATAATGTGACATTCATCTCTGGTAGCTATGGAAACAAGAATTTTTAAAGTCACTCTCTTATACTGGGCAGTCACTAGCATTTGGCCTTCATAGAAGGGAAGAGAGGCAAGTATTTTATGTTTTCTACATGGTTTCTGTTAAAAGCTTTCAATTTCAGGAGACATAGAAGGTCAAAGAAGTCAATGACCTAAGATTCAACTCTTTGTTGATGTTATTTCTATGTCAGTAAATCCTACTGAATATAAGTACTGGGAATCCCTGTGTCGCTGTGAAGGCTCTGTAGCCTGTTTTGACCTTTATACACTTGTAGTTTCCTGAAACTGAGTATGTGAATTAGACTTTCTATGTTTTCTCTGTTTATATAATGGGGTAATGATTGCGTGAATCTCATTGGAGGGTCAGGACTATCAGATGGGCTAATATCCCTGGAGTACAAATGAGGTTTCAACTAAGCAAAGCAGAGGAATGGGTTGGTTTGTGTGAACCAGGGGTTGACTGTGAGACATTGTTCTGAGCTGAAATATCTGCCTAACAGAACTTCTTTTACTGAAGGTGATTCAACTCTTGTGCGACTGCCTGTCTGTTCCAGATTTCCTGTTATTTGGAAGATATTTATGATCTCGACATTTCTCAAATGGATCTCTTCCCCCTTGATAAACAAAGGTAAAAGCTTAAGATGAGCTTCATGGAGGGTTTCAAACTGGATCTTTATAAAGCATAAGCACCTCCTCCATGGGTTTCAGACATGGGCAAAACTAAATCTTGCCATGCTAGCTCATTTGTCTTGCACAACAGAATTTTCCACCCTGATTCTGGTTGTGCTTCAAAACTCACTAATTTTGACATCAAAAGGCTCAGGTCTGCCTTAACAAGGAAGAGGGCATGGGTAGGGTGTTACTCAATTCATACTAGATTTTAAAGTCACCTTGCTGATATGACTTCCCAATTTAGTAGAGCTACTGCCTTCACCCTCTTAGGAAGTACATTCCACAGAGAATGTGGAATAGTGGGAGGCTGGTAGGGAAATTTTTGTGGCAAGGACGTACAGTTTGTAGTACACTCAAACCTTCTGCACTGGAGGTGGCAATGTTATCATGTACATGCCTGAACTTTATTTATGCTCAAGAACACAGTGACTTTCTTCAGGGCATAGTTATTCATGAACATTAACCCTACATCCAAAGATATGAACCAATATGTGATCTAAATAAGTTGGTGCATACAGTAAGTGTATAGTATTAATTTGGTGCTGGAGAAGATAGTTGCTCACATAAGACAGTTGGGATACTTCATATTCAGCAATGAAATGAAGGTCATTTTCTAATGTGTATGTTTGAGTAAGTCATGGGAAATGATTGAAATATTCATGAGGGCTCATGTTTCACATACAGATTTTAATTTTGGTCACATAATAATAATTCAGGTTTTCCAATATGTTTTCCCATGACACATACACTAGCATACACATGTAGAAATATAGCAGACAGTATAGGTGAATTAAATTTGTATAAGTTCACTACCATAATTTATAGATATTTGTGCATTCTTCTGCTTATACCTCTCATTTAAGCTATTTACCTTATTTATGTATTGTAAACACTGCTTAATTAAACATCATTTAACATGTGTTGTAAATTATTGAGTATTAATTCTAAGCATTAACATGTTTAGTTAACAAATCTGCACATTTCAGCATTTGATAGATATAGTGAAATTGCTAATCAAAACCTCTTATAGAGGGAATTTTGGCCATAGGTATATTACTTAAATACAACTTTATGTGACAGCAAGGACAAGGTATGAGAACTTATTGCTCTGTAAAGCATGACTCATTTTGTTTTCCACTGTCCCTTGTGTTCCTGACTTGACTGTATACTTGTTCAATTTCATCTTCAGATTTGCCAATGCGAAGGAGTACATCTTCAAGTTGAGTGGCCTCCTTTGCAGCCTATCAGCCTTGGTGTTTGAAATAGTTATTGCAAAGAGCCAATTCTGGCGCCTGTGGGAATTCGACGACAAGTTTGTGCCATTTGTGTCCCTTGGACTGTGGGAAGCTTACTACCCTCAAGAATTTAATGTTTCAGGCACTGTAACCAAGATTCTGGTGCACACCCCTATCAATTCAACATGGACCATTTCACCTGAATTTCAGTATGCACAGACCCTGATAATGTGGGCTGTTTGGATGAAGCCTGTAGTTCTGATTTTCAGTGCAATCGCCATTAAGATTGGCTGCATGAAAGACCCATTTATTGAGATGCAGTTATATTGCTACAAGGTTGCTGCCTTAGTTTTTTGTGTTAGCAGCATCTTCACATTTGTTTCTGTGAGCTGGAACCACTTTGTAGATCATTATGGCCAAACCACTCTTGACTTTCCACCTGACTTTCCGGTTAAAAAGGAAGCCTTAATAAACAAACACTATACTGTTGTGTTCCCAATAGGGGCACTGATTGCCACCATGTCACTCTTTGGTGTGATATTCTTTCTCTTTGAGATAAACTCTTTGAAACTACAGAATCAGGTGAAGGCCAAGTGTGCTTCCATAGTGGCTGATCAAGAGATATAAAGTGAGAACTACATTTTCAACATCTGTCAGAAGGTTCCTAGAAGAAAGTTCCTATTCATATAAAAACTCTTGTAGTTCTCAACTCGTTCTAAATAAAGCATCAACTTTATTTTCTTGGTCTGTCTAAATGACTTCCTCCTCTGTCTAACCTGTTTCTTTCTTCAGGTATTTTCGTATCCTAATCTCTGAAGGCCATGATCATGCGTTCAGATATTTCCGACAGTCAGCAGCAGGGAAAAGTAATGGTGAAATGCACGTTGCAAAGATATTTATCACAGGATAAATATCAAGTGAAAGAAGGTTTGTAAGGAAGCTGACACATAAACAGAAAAGTAAACACAATTCTGTCTGGAGACACTCTGAAACTCAGGTCTCCGGAAGGCAGAGCTAAACTTCATAGTGTTAGCTCTGCAGATAGTGTGTGCCCTTGTCATGTAGGAGAAGACTATGCTGTACACTGGACAGTCATGAATGTCTTTCTGTTTGTGAGTACCCCAAATTGCCAAGCATTCCCTGTGTGCTCTGATAGAAAATATGGTGCAAAGATCAGAGGGCTGCTTGTCCAAGTTGTTTTTCTTGTTTTTACCTTCTGACACACTGGATTCAAGCCCACATTAAGCTTAGTGGGCTTACATAGTCACTGGGCAATCTCACTAACTTCAAACATACCCTATTTCATATAAGGATATCCCATGCTTGGCATCCATAGAATGTAGGCCATTTCATAAAGTAAAAGAAATTTGCTTGCAAATGGATAGAACTAGAAAAGCTCATCCTGAGTGAGGTAACCCAGACCCAGAAGGACAATTATTGTATGTACTCACTTCTAAGTGAATATTAACTGTAAGGTAACCATGATGCAATCACAGGCCCAGAGAGGATAACCATGCTACAATCACAGGCTCAGAGAGAAGCTAATTAACAAGGAGTTACAATGGCGCACTTGAGAATCTCACTGTGAAAGGGTAGTAGATTAGACATCACTGAGGATGGGAGAGGGGTCTAGATGGGGGCAAGGATTGGGAACAGGATGGATCAGGTGAGGGGAAAATGGAGAGAGAGTACTGAGAAAGACAGCTGGCTTCTGGGACATCTCTGGGATGAGCTATAAACCTAGTAAAATGGAAACTCCCAGCAATCTATGAGGTAACCCATTCCTCTCCATCATGTCTTGTACTCCATCCACTCTTCCTCCTCTGTTTCTCTTCAGAAAAGAGTGGGCCTCCCATGGATTTGAGTCAATCATGGAATATCAAGTTGCAGTGAGACTAGGCATCTCCTGTTTTATTTAGGCTGGATGAGGTAATCTGGTAGGCAGAAAGGGTCCCAAAAGTAGGCAACAGCATCAGAGATAGCCCCTGTTGCCATTGATAGGAGTCCCACAAGAAGACCAATCTACATGGCTGTAACACACACACACACACACACACACACACACACGTACACAGAAGGCCTAGGGTTTCTGATTTTCCTTGTTAGATTTACATAACTTTATTCACCGGGGCTATGTCTAACCACAAAGACCTATTTCCTGCATCTCTGCTTCTATATGGATTCCCTGCTTAATCCCATTAAAGCCAGGCCTACCAGAATAATCTGCAATACTCAAGTCCTCACAGTGGATGAGTATATTATACATTGGAATTCCCTGTTGCTTTTGATCATATCTTACTCTTCTGTCTAATCCTAATGCTCTTAATAGTAGTTCTCATCATATAGTTTCTATATCAGCTTTCCCTGATGGATCCATAAGACATAAACTCATGTTCTTGTCATCTTCAAAGTCCCAAGTCCTATCTGTGGGAACACAGATTAAAGCACTAATTTCCTTGATGATTTTCCCCATAACCTCTTCTGCTCTGTGCCATTTCCATACTCCTTGGCTTTGCTCTGATAACACAAGTTCATTCATTGGCTTTCTCTGCCATGTATAATAAGAAAAGATCTTGCTCCAGTGACTTGATATGATACCTACTTCTCAATACACACATTGCTTAGCCATTTTCCTGCTGCAAAAACCTCAGCTGTCAGAGTTATCCCCATGTCCCCAGTCCTACTTCTGATCACACAGTTATGTAACTGCCTTGCCTGGTGAGTGCCCCTATTCCATATACACCTCCTTTATCTCCAAAGGCAAAGTACTAGACCTGAATGCAGAATCAGTCATCAGTTTTCCTCATGACACTCAACTCACCTCTGCTATCTCTGGACTAGCCAACTGTACATTGGCTTTGCATGGGAATTTTCCAAGAATAACATTTCACAGCCTCAAAACCACACTTCTAACCCAACCAGTAGTCATGCAACTCCTACATCAGATTTCATCAAATCCAAATTCATCTGATCCATCTCTACATTTCAGTTCGACCCCGTGTTTGCAGGAATCTAACACATGATTGGCTTGGTGTGCTCTCTCTGTCTTTCTGCACCAGTGTCTCCCAGACACTCAGATCTATCTGTGGAGATGCAGCTCCTGCAACAGATTTCCCTGCTAAGTTCTGCAAAAAGACATCCTATATGGTATCCACTATCCAATGCCTGCCATCAGATGCACAGTAGGCATATTGTGTCACACTTTCTTGTTTAATGCCTAGCTGTGTGTTTTCAGATTGCATGACATATTTGCTCTCTGAGTTCCAAAAAAAAAAAAAAAAACCCTTGTCTGGAAGCAGCTTTTAAAACTGTAGAGTAAGTCCAACTAATGCATGTCCCACAGTGGTCATACCTTATAAATATCCTCAGTACAGAGATATATCAAATCCACAACCCAATGTGTAATTTGGGATTGCCAATTTAGATATACACATATAGTATTCTCAGATTCCTTGAACCTTTTCAGCCTCTGTGACTTGCATCCTCTTAGGTTTAGATCTGCTCATTCAGATCTTGTTTCTTTCCATGCCACATTACCACAGAATCCAAGATCTGCGCTATGTGCACTATTAGGCTTCTCTGTAGTCACACAGCTCTGGCACTTTCTCTTCCTAGTGATTCCCTCTCTGTTCCACTCAGACAACAGCTTGCATGTCCCAATTTAAAAAGTTGATGCATGGGGCTGGAGAGATGGCTCAGAGGTTAAGAGCATTACCAGCTCTTCCAAAGGTCCTGAGTTCAATTCCCAGCAACCACATGGTGGATCACAACCATCTGTAATGAGGTCTGGTGCCCTCTTCTGGCCTACATACAGACAGAATATTGTATACATAATAAATAAATATTTGAAAAACAAAAGCTGATGCATGGCTAAGAATGAGTAAATGGCTTTTTGGTTTCATTGGATGAGAGCCACAAAACTTGCTCCTACAGGGCCATTCCCACATTTCCACTTCTAGCTCTTGTCACCCAACTGTTGCTCTGGATTTATCTAAGAAGTACCCTCAGAAACCTTTCCACTTGGGATGTATTAACATTATCATGTTTAGCTCTGGAAACATATATCTCTCACTAGGTTTGCTTGGTGGGATCCTCTGAGCCCCACCACAGCGTGTCAAAGCCTAGAACTACACATTTAGTTCCTGCACCAGGTTTCCCTGATTCTCTTCCAGAACCCAGGCTGTGTAGACCACATCTACTTTTTTTTTAGGAATAGCTCCCTTTCATTGCCTATGCCAAATTTGCAACATAATTTCAACAGAAGTTTGTGTGGCAGCTTCATCCCCACAGTCTTAGGCATAGCTTGGTTTGTAGCTCCTTAGTTTAATTCTCCTTCACCATCCCCCAGAGTCATGCCTACCTGTATCATCTGCACACTCCAAGAGTTGATATGCAGGTCATACATCAGATTATTCTGGTGATCTTTACCTATTTTCACTGGCCAGCGTTATCCATTTACTCCCAACAGTGTCTGTGACAAAACATTTCCCGTATCATCTTTCCCTTGTCTTGTCTTCAGAACATGTCTGCCTGTATCATCTCCACACTGACAAATACTAGTACAATAAGTTCAGATTATGCACCAGTTTGTATTGATGCATACCTACCCTGCCAGTACTCATACTCTATGGTCTTTAGTTCCAACATAGTTAAATGCACACAACACATAACTGGCTTGCCAAGTTTACTAGTACCATCCCTCCCCACGCCCATACATTGCTCTTTTGTAGCAGATCTCACAGAATCGGTGAGATCTTCCCCTGCAGCATCCTCCACTCAGAACTGAGCCTCCTTCAACCGTCTGTCCAGTCCAAGGCCTCTCTGTAATTTCATCTATTATGCATCAAGCTTTCCTGGTGATCTCTACATAACCTCACCTGCTTTTGCCATTCCAACTCTCCCAGAAGAAGCTTCAAGGCACTCGCATCCCAATTTCCTAGTGAGTTCTGCTTGAATCCAGAACTCTTGGATCTCTCTGTACTCCAAGACCTACTTGCAGTTGCTTTTATTGCTCACAAAATTTTCCTTTTGAGTTCCTGTTAAGGTTGACTGCCAGTACCATCCTTACACTTTGAAATTTTATCTAGTCTTGAGGCTGCAGCACTGGCTTTCCTTGGTCAGTTCTGATGAAAACAACACTACCTGGACCATCTCCATAATCTAGATTCTAACATTCTCACTTGCACAGTTCATGAAAATGTTTGCCTGATAATGGTCATCAGAAAGTTTTCCCTAGCACACAACTGCCTCGCTTACTGATGGGATGAAATAATATTGTCAACAACCACTTTGGAGGAAAAGGTTTATTTCAGCTTAGACATTCCAACTCCAGTCAGGAACCTCAAGGCAAGATCTGACACTGAGGTCATAGAGGAGAGTTGGTCACTAGTTTTAAATCCATGGGTGACAAAGCTTGCTTTTAAAAATATAACTCAATATAACCTGAACAGGTGTGTTAGGAACTCTAATTGTCTGGGCTCTGAAATATCAAACATTAATCAAGAAAATGTTCCACAATCTCCATTACAGGCCAATCAGATAGAAACATATTTTTCAGTTAAGTTTACTTTCTTACAGATGACCCTAGTTTATGTTAAGTTGGCAAATTATCAATCAACACCACTGAATACTTACCAACTTCACATACGTGCTTCACTATTAAGCCATAATATTTCCTTTCATGGTTATCCCCTAGGCCTCAATTAATATTGTGATACTTAAAAATACATAATTGTAAAAGCCCTTCAGTTTGAACAAATTAAAATACTGAAAAATTTCATTTTCTTAAAAATAATTAAAGCCTCTTCAAAAGTCCATAGACTCTTATCTCTTGGCTCCTGTAAGACAAAAATAAAACTAAATCCAAAATCAAATTAAATGCACTCTTAGTCTGAAGGCGAAGAATAATGAAAGAGTTTGATCAAACTAAAGTAAAAAAAAAACTGTACCAGGGTAAACCACTTAGTTTTCAATGTATGGGACTCAATCACAACCTTCTGGACTTCACAGAGATTAGGTAACTCTGGCTCTGTCATCAAAAGCCAAAAACGTTATCTCACTGTTGAGTCCAGGTCCACTCTAGACCTGCCACTGCCCTTGGTCATACCCTGTCCTTGCATCTGCACCACACTGGGGTCCAAAATACAAGTGAGGTTGTACCTTTTCCAATAGCCTCTCCTCAGATTTTTTCAGGGCTTCTGATCTTACATAATAGTGTCAAGGCTCAGCTTCTACCCATGTCTTCTTTAATCCTTCTTCCTTCGCTGCAGGTAAGTTTGCTCCTTCAAAAAATGCTCTCTTCTAGGACCCTAAGAGAGACATACATGGATCTAATCTACATTGGAAGTAGGAAAAGTCAAGATCTCCTGAGTAAATTGGGAGCATGGGTTCACAGGAGAAGGAAGAAGGGGAGGAAGAAGGAAGTGACAGGATCAGAGAAAAACATATCTCAGCAAAAACAATAAAACAAGAAAAAGAAACAAAAAGGCCTTCTGACCTCTCACAGAGTCAAACTTCAGATGCTCTCTGTACAGTAAGATCCAAAGAATCACACCCACCAGATCCACTTCCACACTCCCACAATCAGTTCAGAACACACAGATTATGAAAGAATTTGCATGATGAGCTTCCCAGAACTTTGGACACTTTATAATCTCCACTGTCATAGTCCGGGATCCTGACAAGCAACTTTTGCTCCACTGTTGACTTCATCATTCACACAGAATACCAAATAAGACCATAAAAGAAATTGCCCCTAGCACAGAATAATGAAAACATTAAATGCACAGACTGAAGAATGAGATAAGACTCTCAAGAGAAATTCTATAAGACACATATGAGTGTGTTTTATAAACCAATCAGAATAATATCTGCTTTCTTATTGGAAACTTAAAAAATAAGAACATGGAGTCTTGTGCTTCATATTCTAAAACAACATAAATGCCAACCTAGAGTACTGTACCAACAAAGCAATGTGACTATGTGCTACAGTTATAGGAGAAACAAAAATTTCACATTATATTAAATATATGCCATTATCCTTCAGGCCCATCAAACCAGACTCTTGGGGAAACCTGAACTGAAGACAAGAATAATAAAAACAAAGAGATTATTCCTGGAACCGCCCTGCCTGCCTCCTTCTTCCCTTGGTCCCTGGCTCTTTGGGCTACCAGGTGTCCCTGTGTAGGTGCCGAGAAGTTCCATCTGGACGGGTGAGTGTGTGCTATCCTGGGGCGGACTGTCCCAGAAGAGAGCACAAACCCCCCTCCCCCAGCTCCTGCTGCAGGGTTTTCTTTCCTATACATGCACCCCCTGCCCCACCCCAAGCCTGCCTTGTCTGCAAGGTCCTTTGCTGAGGATCAGCTTCCTGCTCCTACACTAAGGTTACCCACACAGAGCAGTGAGTGCCTGACTAGCAGGCAGGCCTCAAGGTCCCCACCAGGGAGCACGGGCCCCTGCTCCTGGGGCTGCAGGGTCTGCTGTGCTCTCCTGGAACCGCCCTGCCTGCCTCCTTCTTCCCTTGGTCCCTGGCTCATTGGGCTACCAGGTGTCCCTGTGTAGTTGCTGAGAATATCCATCTGGCCAGGTGAGTGTGTGCTATCCAGGGGCGGACTGTCCCAGAATAGAGCACAAACCCCCCTCCCCTAGCCCTGGCTGCAGGGCTTTATTTCCTACACATGGCCCCCCCAAGCCTGCCTTGTCTGCAAGGTCCTTTGCTGAGGAACAGCTTCCTGCTCCTACACTAAGGCTACCCACCCAGAGCAGTGAGTGCCTGCCTACCGGGCAGACCTCAACAACCCCCGAAAGGGAACACAGGCACCTCCAGCCTGTGCTGCAGGGTTGCCTGTGTTCTATTCGTCCCAGACCTACCCCCTGCATTCGCTCTTTTGTCTGTGGGTCATTGGACTACCAGATGTTCATGTTTTGGTGTTGAGGAGTCAATCTGGAAGTGAACGGTTCCTGCCCCTACACTGAGGAGATACACCCAGAGAGTTAGTCACAGCAAAGACTGGACCAAGACACCAGGCCTCTCCAGGCTCCATTTGAAGAAAAGATGGGCAGGCGCCAATGCAAGAATTCCTCCAAAAACCTGAAAGGCAGCGTGACATCACCAGAATCCAGGAATTCTGAAATAAGAAGAATTGTACACCCTATTCCAGAAGAATTAGAAGAATTCGACCCAAAAGTGAATTATATGAAAATAATAGAGGACCTTAAACAGGAGGTGAAAAACTGCCATATTCAATTAGAGATTACAAACAAAAGGTGGAGGAAATGAATAAATCTCTCAAAGATACCCAAGAAAACCAAGAGAAACAAGAAAAAGTAATCAAACACGTAAGGGAAACGGTTCAAGACTTGAAGAATGAAGTGGAAGTAATAAAGAAAACACAAACCGAGGGAAGGATGGAGATGGAAAATCTGGATAAATGAACAGGAACTACAGAGACAAGTACTACCAACAGATTACAAGAAATAGAAGAAAGAATCTCAGACACTGAAGATACCATAGAGAAAATAAACACACTGATCAAAGAAAACAGCAAAACCAACAAATTCTCATCACAAAACATTCAGGAAATCTGGGACACAATAAAAAGACCAAACCTAAGAATAATAGGGATAGAAGAAGGAGAAGAAGTACAGCTCAATGGGCCAGAAAATATATTTAATAAAATTACAGAAGAAAACTTTCCAAACCTTAAGAAAGATATTCCTTTGAAGGTTCAAGAAGCATACAGAACATCAAATCAACTGGATCAAAAAAAAAATCTCCTCGTCATATAATAATCAAAACACAAAACATACAGAATAAAGAAAGAATATTAAGAGCTGCAAAGGAAAAAGTTCAAGTTACCTATAAAGGTAAACCTATCAGACTTACACCTGACTTCTCTATGGAAACCATGAAAGCCAGAAGGTCCTGTATAGATGTACTGCAGAAACTAAGAGACCATGTATGCAACCCAGACTACTATACCCAGCCAAGCTTTCATTCACTATAAATGGAGAAAACAAAATTTTCTAGGATAAAAACAAATTTAAACAATACGTAGCCACAAATCCAGCCTTACAGAAAGTAATTGAGGGAAAATCACAAACCAAGGAGTCCAACAATGCCCACAATAACTCAGACATCTAATGACCCTTCACCAGCACAACTTGAAGAAGGGAAACACACAAACCCTACTATGAAAAGAAAGAAAGAAAGAAAGAAAGAAAGAAAGAAAGAAAGAAAGAAAGAAAGGAAAAATGACTGGAGTTAACAACCACTGGTCATTAATATCACTTAATATCAATGGACTCAACTCACCTATAAAGAGGCACAGGCTAAGAGATTGGACACGAAAACAAGATCCAACATTCTGCTGTTTGCAAGAAACACACCTCAATTACAAAGACAGACATCTACTCAGAGTAAAGGGCTGTGAAAAGGTTTATCAAGCAAACGGACCTAAGAAACAAGCAGGTGTGGCCATACTAATTTCTAAGAAAGTTGACTTCAAACAAAAATCAATCAGAAGAGATGAAAAGGGACATTTTTTACTCATAACAGGAACAATTCATCAGGACAAAGTCTCAATCCTGAATATCTATGCCCCTTATATAAAAGCACCCACTTATGTAAAAGAAACATTACTAAAACTCAAGGCAGTCATCAAACCACACACACTAATAATAGGAGATTTCAACACTCCTCTCTCACCAATGGACAGGTCAATCAGGCAGAAACATAACAGAGAAATAAGAGGATTAAGGGAGGTAATGAATCAAATGGACTTAACAGACATCTATAGAACATTCCACTCAAATAGGAAAGAATATACCTTCTTCTCTGCAGCGCATGGAACCTTCTCAAAAATAGACCACATACTCGGTAACAAAGCAAACTTACACAGATACAAAAATATATCAGTAACCACCTGTGTCTTATCAGATCACCATGGATTAAAGTTAGAATTCAACAACAATGCTATCCCCAGAAAGCCTACGAACTCATGGAAACTGGACAGTCAACTACTGAACCACACCTGGATCAAGGAAGAAATAAAGAAAGAAATTAAAGTCTTTCTTGAATTCAATGAAAATGAAGACTCAACATACTCAAACCTATGGGACACTATGAAAGCAGTGCTAAGAGGAAAGTTCATAGCATTAAGCGCCCACTTAAAGGAAACGGAGAAAGCACACATTGGAGAATTAATAGCCCAACTGAAAGCTCTAGAAAAAAAAGAAGCAGACTCACCTAGGAGAAGTAGAAGACTGGAAATAATCAAACTGAGGGCTGAAATCAACAAAATAGAAACACAGAAAACAATTCAAAGAATCAATGAAACAAAAAGCTGGTTCTTGGAGAAAATCAATAAGATTGATAAACCAGTATGCAAACTAATCAAACAGCGGAGAGAGAATAGGCAAATTAACAAGATCAGAAACGAAAAGGGAGACATAAACACAGACACAGAGGAAATTTAGAGAATCATTAGATCTTACTACAAAAACATGTATGCCACAAAATTGGAAAATGTAAAAGAAATGGACACTCTTTTAGATAAGTACCATATACCAAAGTTAAACCAGGACCAGGTGAACAATCTAAATAGACCTGTTAGTCACGAAGAATTAGAAGTTGTTATAAAAGACCTCCCTACCAAAAAAAGCCCAGGTCCAGATGGCTTCAATGCAGAATTCTACCAGAACTTCCAAGAAGACCTAATACCTATACTCCTTAAGGTATTTCACAATATAGAAACAGAGAAGTCATTGCCAAATTCCTTTTATGAAGCTGCAGTTACTCTGATACAAAAACCACACAAAGATACAACCAAGAAAGAGAACTACAGGCCAATCTCACTCATGAACATCGACACAAAAATTCTCAATAAAATACTGGCAAACCGAATCCAAGAACACATTAGAAAAATTATCCATTATGATCAAGTAGGCTTCATCCCAGAGAGGCAGGGCTGGTTCAACATACGAAAATCTATCAATGTAATCAATCATATAAATAAACTGAAAGAAAAAAACCATATGATCATTTCATTAGATGCTTAAAAAGCATTTGACAAAATTCAACATCCCTTTATGATAAAGGTCTTACAGAGAATATAATAAAAGCTATTTATAGCAAGCCGACAGCTAACATCAAATTAAATGGAGAGAAACTCAAAGCTATTCTACTAAAATCAGGAACATGACAAGGCTGTCCACTCTCTCCATACCTCTTTAATATAGTGCTTGAAATTCTAACGATAGCAATAAGACAACATAAGGGGATCAAAGGGATTCAAATTGGAAAGGAAGAAGTTAAACTTTCATTATTTGCAGACGATGTGATAGTGTACATAAGCGACCCCAAAAACTCCAGCAAAGAACTCCTACAGCTGATAAACACCTTTAGTAGCGTGGCAGGATACAAGATCAATTCCAAGAAATCAGTTGCCCTCCTATACACAAAGGATAAGGAAGCAGAGTGGGAAATCAGAGAAGCATCACCCTTCACGATAACCACAAATAGCATAAAATATCTTGGGGTAACCCTAACCAAGGAAGTGAAGGATCTATTTGACAAGAACTTTAAGTCTTTGAAGAAAGAAATTGAGGAGGATACCAGAAAATGGAAGGATCTCCCTTGCTCTTGGATTGGGAGGATCAACATAATAAAAATGGCAATTCTCCCAAGGGCAATTTATAGAATCAATGTAATCCCCATCAAAATCCCATCAAAATTCTTCACAGATCTTGAGAGGACATTAATCAACTTTATATGGAAAAACAAAAAACCCAGGATAGCCAAAACAATCTTATATAATAAAGAATCTTCTGGAGGCATTACCATCCCTGACTTCTAACTCTATTACAGAGCTTCAGTATTGAAAACAGCTTGGTATTGGCATAAAAACAGAGAAGTCGATCAATGGAACCGAGTAGAAGACCCTGATTTTAACCCACAAACCTATGAACACCTGATTTTTGATAAAGGAGCTAAAAGTATTCAATGGAAAAAAGAGAGCATCTTCAACAAATGGTGCTGGCAGAACTGGTTGTCAACGTGTAGAAGAATGAAAATAGATCCATATCTATCACCATGCTCAAAACTCAAGTCCAAATGGATTAAAGACCTCAATATCAGTCCAAACACACTGAACCTGATAGAAGAGAAAGTGGGAAGTACTCTACAACACATGGGCACAGGAGAACACTTTCTACGTTTATCACCAGCAGCACAGACATTAAGGACAACAGTGAATAAATGTGACCTCCAGAAAATGAGTTGCTTCTGCAAAGCAAAGGACACTGTCACTAAGACAAAAAGGCAACCCACTGACTGGGAGAAGATCTTCACCAACCCCGCAACAGACAAATGTCTGATCTCCAAAATATATAAAGAACTCAAGAAACTAGACTTTAAAATGCTAATTAACGCAATTAAAAAATGGGGCACTGAACTGAACAGAGAATTCTCAACAAAAGAAATTCAAATGGCCAAAAGACACCTAAGGTCATGCCCAACCTCCTTAGCGATAAGGGAAATGCAAATTAAAACAACTTTGAGATACCATCTTACACCTGTCAGAATGGCTATAATCAAAAACACCAATGATAGCCTCTGCTGGAGAGCGTGTGGAGAAAGGGGCACACTCATCCATTGCTGGTGGGAATGCAAACTAGTGCAACCACTTTGGAAATCAGTGTGGCGATTTCTCAGGAAATTTGGGTTCAACCTGCCCCAAGATCCAGTAATACCACTCTTGGGAATATACCCAAGAGATGCCCAAACATACAACAAAAGTATATGCTCAACTATGTTCATAGCAGCATTGTTCGTAATAGCCAGAACCTGGAAACAACCTAGATGTCCTTCAATGGAAGAATGGATGAAGAAAGTATGGAATATATGGAATATATACATATTAGAGTACTACTCAGCAGTAAAAAACAATGACTTCTTGAATTTTGCATACAAATGGACGGAAATTGAAAACACTATCCTGAGTGAGGTAAGCCAGACCCAAAAAGAGGAACATGGGATGTACTCACTCATATTTCGTTTCTAGCCATAAATAAAGGACATTGAGACTATAATTCGTGATTCTAGAGAAGCTAAATAAGAAGGTGAACCCAAAGAAAAACATATAAGCATCCCCCTGAATATTAACCTTCATCAGGCGATGAAAGAAGACAGAGACAGAGACCAACATTGGAGCACTGGACTGAAGTCTCACGATCCAAAGGAGGAGCAGAAGGAGAGTGAGCACGAGCCAGGAACTCAGGACTGCGAGGGGTGCACCCACACACTGAGGCAATGGGGATGTTCTATCGGGAACTCACCAAGGCCAGCTGGCCAGGGACTGAAAAAGCATGGGACAACACCGGTCTCGCTGAACATAATGGACAATGAGGACTACTGAGAACTGAAGAACAATGGCAATGGGTTCTTGATACTATTGCACGTAATGGCTTTGTGGGAGCCCAGGTAGTTTGGATGCTCACCTTAATAGACCTGGATGGAGGTGGGTGGTCCTTGGACCTCCCACAGGGCAGAGAAACCTGCTTGCTCTTTGGGCTGAGGAGGAAGGAAGACTTGATTGGGGGAGGGGGAGGGAATGGGAGGTGGTGGCGGGGAAGAGGCAGAAATCTTTAATAATTAAATAAATTAATTAATAAAAAAAAAAGAAAAAAGCAAAACCTAAAAAAAAAAAAACTTTAAGGTCAAGATACCTTTATGTTGCATGGAGAGAGACCTGTTTGTTTGTCCTGACCACCTGGCTAACTTAGTCCAAAAATAACCATACAGAAACTGTATTCATTGAATCACTGCTTGGCCCCTTAGCTCTAACTTCTTATTGGCTAACTCTTACATTGATGTAATCCATTTCTATTAATCTGTATATTGCCATGTGGCATTGGCTTGCTTACTGGGAAAGATTTGGCATGTCTGTATCTGGCATCTCCATGGTGTATCTCTCCTCCTCCATGGTGTCTCTCTTTCTGACTCTGCTTTCTTCATCCCTGAATTCAGTTCTATCTTCCCTGCCTACCTAAGTTCTGCCCTATCAACAGGCCAGGGCAGTTTCTTTATTCATTAACCAATTAAAGCTGTACATAGACAGAAGGACCTCGTACACCACTTTTATGCTGGTTTATCTTAGAAGTCCATAAAATAAAATGTCTCTTCTATGTATATTCCATTTTTCCATGGCTTATTTTTCTTTATTTCTATTACTTTTTCTAAAAGTTTACTGTCTCTTTAAAAACTTTTTGTTAATCCTGGTACCCTGTTTTATCATTAGTACCTGTAATTCTGTTATGAGAGTGTACTTGGAAGAATCCACCCCCATCCTTACAATTCACCCTCTTGCCTTTGATTTATGACTTTACTGCTGGCCAGTCTTCCACAGGGCATCCAAAAGAGTGTCCCTAGTTCCTGATCCCATGAAGGTCTCCACCTGTGGCACCTGTACCCCCTGAAACTGTGATTGTGCAAGGGACTGGAGATTAAAAACACACAGAGACATGGGTCACTCTTGAAACAAGAATGCCAATTTTATTGTGTTCCAGAACAGCTTATATAGTGGTCTCCTTGACTAATGACCACCCCCTAGCTCTCAGGATTTTTCAGCTGCAAGCCCACCAAAACCAGTTCCTTCTTATCTGGAACTCATGAGGGTCTTGTGCTCAGAACAACTGCAAGCATTAGAAAACAAATTGTTTACTCTGGCAGGCAAGGGGTCATAGAATGTTCAGGCTCTGAGGGTCTGCAGTCCCCAACAATCTTATTCAACTCACCTTGTTTTTCTTCTTTTTAAAAAGAAATCTCTGGGCCTACATAATTTCTACCCCAACTCCCAACCCCATACCAGTAACAATCAACTCTTAAATGATGACACTAACTCTGAGGACAGACTTTGTTGCAACAAGGGCCGTTGTCTTTTAAAATTACTTCAACTGACATAGGGGCAATATTCTTTCTAAGGGATCCCATAAAACTAAAATGATGGTTAAGTTTCAAGATTACTGTCTGGTATAATTGCATTTGTTCCCTGAGTAGTAGATAGGGCTAATCTGAAGTTCTTTTTTGGAGTTCTGGCCAGAATGTTGTAGAAAGGTGTACCAATTCAGGTAACCAAGCTAGAAACATCTTGAGCAGCTGGTACCTAAAGCCATTCTTATATTAGTACTATCAGCATCTGATGGAAGAGGGTCTATGTATTACTTTCACTGGTTAATAAAGAAACTGCCTTGGCCCTTTGATAGGACAGAAAATTAGGTAGGCAGAGTAAACAGAACAGGATGCTGGGTAGAAGGAAGTGAAGTCAGATGCAATGGAGCCAGCTGTCAGGTCAGACATGCTGAATGTTTCCCGGTAAGCCGCCACCTCGTGGTGCTACACAGATTACGAAATATGGGTTAAAGCAAGATGTGAGAATTAGTCAATAAGAGGATGAAACTAATGGGCCAAGCAGTGTTTAAATGAATACAATTTGTGTGTTGTTATTTGGGGTATAAAGCTAGTCGTGCAGGAGCCGGGCGGGATAAAAAACAGGCCTGCCCACAGCTCCTTCTATGAATTGTGCCCAGACATGGATAACTGAATCCACAGAAAGCCTGAGAAAGCTTGGGAAATAATAAAGTATGTTTTCTTGGTAGCAGCAATTTCTCGGGTCTGCTCTGCTTGCTAGAGACAAGCAAGTACTCTCATCTAAGAGAGGCCTCCTGACTCAGCTTTAGCTGCAAACCTCTGCAGCTCTTTAAGAGGTACTGCCATGAAACACTTGAATGGTGTTGATGAAAAGCTGAATGCATGCTTTTTGGGTTTTAGCTGTAGCAAGAAAAAAGCTGTGCCATTTTAAAATGCCGGCTTTCTGGGTCATTCTGCCAGGGCAAACTCTGACTCTTTCAGGCAGGCAGTCCAAATGAGTGTGGTCTGTGAGAAGAATGCTGCAGCTTGCTTGCTGGCATGGACCTTGAAACTCCATAGAGTTGTGACAATAAAAATGGCTATAGCTGATACCTCCTCCATGAGGCTAGAAAGCTAAGGAATGGGCTGAATTCAGCCATCAAAGCCACGGCTTTAACCCTCTCCTTAAAGACTCATGAAGTCAGAAAAAGAGAGATATATAGTAAAGAGAGATTCAGAAAAACCTCTAAATGGTTTACAGTGTGTTTAAAAATATATGCAGGCTTGAAAAAAAAGTTAAAGTTCTTAAAGTAAAGTAAGAAAAGGAGTAGTTGGGTGTGGTGGCACACACCTTTAATCCCAACACGTGGGACAAGGCAGAGGTAGATTGACCTCTGTGACTTCAAGGTGTGGTAGGACATGCCTTTAATTCCAATGCCTAGGAGGCAGAGACAGACAGATCTCTGAGAGTTCAAGGACAGCCTGGTCTACAGAGTTATTCCAGGACAAATATAAACAAAGAATCTGTCTCAAAAAGTAAAAAAAGAAATAGAGGTTAAAATAAAGCTATATAAAGATGGAAAATACACAGAGAATCTTGATACTGTATGCTATTACGCTCTCGTAGAATTGTTTGAATGCTGAGGAAGGAGCAACAGCTGCTAAAAGATATTTGTTTATAAATGCTGCTGAACTAATCCAAGATAGATATTTTGAAAATACCATGACTTCAAAATTTGGATCTAAGGTTATAATGTTTTGGAAAAGTCCTTTTGTTTTCACAGAAGAAGAGACCCTGTGGATTGCTTCTATCCCAATATGGTATGATAGGCCACTCCCTCCTGAAAGGTTGCTGTGGAACACCTTCAGAAAAATTGCTTCACTCAACTGATGAATGAGATGAACCTGCACACAGGTTATACCATAAAAGACCTAAATAACAGCACCCCCATTCAGCACGAAGAATTTTGGAGAGAAATAACTATGTCCAAATTCCCAAATATTGTTTATAAATGTTCTTTTACATTTAAAGGGGAATATGATATAGATATGAATAATTTGCATTGGTATGAATTTTATGGTCAATTTTGTTATATGTATATGTATTTCTGATCTTGATTAAGTTACATGATTGTGTAGTTCATTTAAAAATGTACTGTATATTGGTTGTTAATGGATAATCATCAATAATAGTCAAGCTTGTAGTCATGTTAGTTAGATTTTCTATATGTGCATAGATATATTTCAGATAGGTATTCTTCATATCTTTCAAAGACTACAGAATATGGCATTTTAAATATTTTAATAACTTAGGGCTTTTCATGATAATGTGACATGTCTGCTCCTGGCAGCACCAGCTACTTCAAGAGGAAGATGGGCATTGAAGAGGCTCCTTATGGAGTTGGATAGCCATTTGGGCGAGAAACTGCTCTTTCCTGGACTGTTGCATAAACTGGACACAAAGAACCCGCAGAAAGAGGACTGTTGAACTAGCCTAAAGGTGAGATGGTCTTTCGGTGTTCCTGATTCATGAAAGAGTCTGCGAGACATTCTGCAGGACACAGCAGAAAGTGACTAAACTGTCTTTGAATTTTCCTGGTTCACGGAAATGTCTGCTGGATACTATGGGCCTGAAGGCTGAAGATGGATGCCCCAATGGTACAAAAAATCTTTGGGTGACTGTCCAGGCAGTGAGATGTCTCTGTCAATTCTAGAGTTTTGTAAGTTGCTTACTTTTTGTTTACTTAGGTAATATATCCTTCTGGGGTCTTTGATGGAGTTGAAGAATAGATAGATGGTTATAGTTTTCCATTGTTATGATAAAGATAAAATAGATATAAATATTGTAACTGTAATTCTCACTTGATAACTGTTTTGTTATATGTAATTTTACTATGTTAAAGTGAAAGCCTTTTTTTGATTAAACAGAAAAGGGGGAAATGATGGAGGAGAGTCTATGTGTTACTTTCATTGGTTAATAAAGAAACTGTCTTGACCCTTTGATAGGACAGAAAATTAGATAGGCAGAGTAAACAGAACAGGATGCTGGGTAGAAGGAAGTGAGGTCAGATGCAATGGAGCAAGCCACCAGGTCAGACATGCTGAATCTTTTCTGGTAAGCCGCCACCTCATGGTGCTACACAGATGATGAAATATGGGTTAAAGCAAGATGTGAGAAATAGTCAATAAGAGGCTGAAACTAATGGGCCAAGCAGTGTTTAAATGAATACAATTTGTGTGTTGTTTTTTGGGGTATAAATCTAGTTGTGTGGGAGCCAGGTGGGACAACAAGCAGGCCTTCCCGCAGCTCCTTCTATAAGCATCATGACATCATATCAACCATATGGAGTGATTGTTGTGGGGCCCCATCTTCTTCCTGAAAACTTTAAAGATTATTGCAGGAAAATATGCACTTTATTATAAAAAATTTAAACATTATTTTATAGACATATATTCAACAAAATATACAATATATAATAAATATAGGTATTCAGAATAGTAAAGTTTTCCTAAAATTTTTCTTCTTTGTGTCCCCTACCAAATGGCTCCTGACATGAGACAGAAACTCTGAATTCTTTTAATAACATGCTTGCATTTTGGGAAGAATAGTCATTGTCCAATACCAAAACCAGCTTTAATTTTTAAGTCATATTCCTTTTTGCTTGATGATCATTTCTTGATGGTTATTTTTTTTCCTCTTTAGGCATCCAAACATCCAGTGTCTCTTGAATTTTTGAAAAGGTATATTTTCCTGCAAAGACAAGAATAGAACCCTGTCCCAATCCTTTTGAGGTTTTCTTACTACATGTATGATTGCCACCTATGTGGATGAGCTGTCATTTCTCTTTCTCAACAGTTTCTCCTTTTTAAATCAAATCTTTATTAATTTTGATTATATCCATAGTTTTCTTCTCCTGTGGAAAAGAGCAAAACCTCTGCTCCAATGTAGCACATTTCCTGGTCAAAACATATTTGAAATACAATGGCTGATTTAATTCAGAATTGTTTTCTATTATCCAATGTCTCTCTGCTGCCACTGATCCTTTCTTACCAATGTTAAGAAAATTCAAGGTTAATAAAGCATTATGCAATCTATTTCTGGGGCCATTTTCCATCCCTTTCTGTTTGCTTCACATGTCCTGTATAGTTCAATTTGACATTTCTACAACTGTCTGACCTGTAGAATTATTTTGTATATATATAATATGCTTTATATTATAATAAACAAACTGTTTCATTTTCTTAGACACATATGCTGGACCATTTTCTATCTTTATTTGCTCAGGAATACCCATGATGGTCATAACTTATAATAAACACATGATTGCTGAACCAACCTTTTCTGAGCTCAAGGCTGTTGCCCATTGAAAACCTGAGTAAGTATCAATAGCGTAATGTACATATTTTAATTTTCCAAATTCTGCAAAGTGGAACACATCCATCTTCCTTATTTTATTCCTTTGAATACCCTTTAGGTTGTTCCCTGCAGGTAGTGGTGTTTGATTATAGAAGCAGCAATTAGGACATCTCTTTATAATCTCATTAGCTTGTTGTCATGTAATAGAAAACCCCTTTGTTAAACCTTTGCTATTGAAATGATGTTGCTTATAAAATTCCGAGGCCCTCAACACACTTCTAATAAATAATTGATCAATTTCTGCATTACCTTGTGCTAGAGGTCCTGGAAGACCCATATGGGATCAAATATGTATTATGTATATGGGACAAAAGATATTCCTAATTATATCTAGAACATGAATAAATAATGAAGTCAATTCTGTATCATCTGGTAGAAATTCAACAGTTTCAATATGCAAGACAACTTGTTCTGATCATTGCAAGTCAGTAACTATTTGAGAGGTTCTTTAAAATCCCTTAGTATCATGAAAATTGCATATAGCACTGCCTTTTGGGCAGAATTATAAGGGCTGTATTCTACCTTACTTAAATCTTCTGATTTGTAACCTGCCTTTCCTGATTGACTTGCATCAGTATATACTATATGGGCTCTAGTTATTTGTGTCTCACATACAATGTGAGAAAGAATTCAAATAGTTCTCTTTATAAGGTCAATTCAATTGCTTTTTGTGATGATTATTATTAATCTCTCCTAAAATTTATCACAAGCTCTTTGTCATAGTTCATTTTCTTCATATATATTTTTTTTAATTTTCATCAGTAGTAAAAGGCACTATATTCTCTGTTGGGTCTAAACCTGCTAGCTGAAAAAGTCCCAAATTTCCTTTTATAATTAATTCAGAGACATTTTCCAAATGAGTTTTTAATTTTTTATTTGGTTTATGTGGTTAAAAGATCCATTATAAGATAATATCTTCCCTATGCATTAAAATTTCTGTAGGAGAAATTCTGGAAGGCAATATGACTAGAATGCAATTAAGATGTGGATCCACCTTATTCACATATGCCTCCTTTAATTTCTTTTCAACATCAGTTAATTCTTTCTCAGCTTCAGCTGTTAATTCCCTGGCACTATTTAAGTCTTTGTCTCCACCTAAGGTTTTCCTTAAATAGATTATTAGATGAAATGTTAACCCAACAGCCAGTCATTGAATGGAAATTCCTCCTAAGAATCTTTGAAAGTCACTAAGATTCCACAATTGGTCTTTGCTAATTTGTGCCTTTTGTGTTCTAACTTTAAGTAAACCTATTTTATAACCTAAGTAATTGAATCTCTTCTCAGTATTTTTCAAGAATAATTTATATTTCCCATTTGGACAAAACTTTCTTTACTTTTTCAAACATTCTTTCTATCATATCTGACTCATTTGAGTCAGATAGCAAAATGTAATAGAAAATAATAAACTTATAAAAGTACTTATATATTATTTCCAATGGCTGACTTGCAAAGTATTGACACAGGGTGTGGTTATTGAGCATTCCCTTTGGGAGGACAGTCCATTGATATTTCCTAGTAAGCTGAGAATTATTATAAGTAGGCATCATGAAGGCAAATTTTTCTTTGTTATTTTCTTTTAAAGGTATAGTGAAGAAACATTTTTTAAAATCAATTACTATGAGAGGCCATCATTTTGGTAATAGAAAAGGCAGAGGAATTCCAGATTGTAGGGGGGCCCATACATTGAATAACCTTGTTGATCACTCTAAGATCTGTCACCATTCTCCATTTTTCCAGATTTCTTTTTATTTACGAATACAGGAGAATTCCAAGAGATGATTGATTCTTAAATATGGTGAACATCTAGTTGCTTCTTTACCAGCTGCTCTAAATCCTGCAGATTCTCTTCTGGTAAAGACCATTGTTTAACCCATATTGGTTTCTTTGCCATTTTAAAGGTAGGGCCATTAGTACCTCTGTTGGCTTGCTAGTTGCTTTGTATTCTTTTATAGCTTGAATGGCTGGTGACCTTTGTTCATAGTACTTTGTAATATCTATCCCAGAAACATGAGTTTCTGGAACTGTGGGAATGTTAATCTGGGTATTCCATTGCTGCAACTGGTCACAACCTCATAAATTCCCTGCAATATGAGCTACATATGGCCTCAGCCTTTCTCTCTGTCCTTCTGGCCCTATTCATTCAACTCATCTTGTCTTTTGTTTCACTTGAAATAGAGTTCCAATTTCTAGGAATTAAACATCGGCTTCTTGAAGAGGTCAATCCAGATGCCAAGATTCTGGAGTAATGCTACTCTCACACACACCTATGTCTAGTAATTCCTCAATGAAAATGTTATTTATATGCACTCTTAGCTTTGGTCCTTGATCATTTATAGAAGTCTGCCAAAATATAAGTTTCCTATTTCCTACTGTAGTTTTTAACTCATCCCCCATGTTGAAGATGCTTTATTTTTTCCATTGTATAATTTTAGCTTCTTTGTCAAAAATCAGGTGTTCATAGGTGTGTGGATTAATATTTGGGTCATCAATTTGATTACATTGTTCAACGTCTCTATTTTTATGCCAATGCCAAGCTGTTTGGATTACTGTAGCTTGGCAATAGAGATTAATGTCAGGGATGGCAATGCCTTTCTACGTTCCTTTATTGTACAGGATTGCTTTGGCTATTCTGAGTTTTTTGTTTTTCCATATGAAGTTGATTATTGTTCTTTCAAGGTCTATAAAGAATTGTCTTGGGATTTTGATGAGGATTGCATCAAATCTATAGATTGCCTTTGGTAGGATTGCCATTTTTCCAATGTTGATCCTTCCTATCCAAGAGCATGGGAGATCTCTCCGTTTTCTGATATCTTCTTCAATTTCTTTCTTCAAAGACTTAAAGTTCTTGTCAAATAGGTCTTTCACTTCCTTGGTTAGTGTTACCCCAAGATATTTTATGTTATCTGTGGCTATTGTGAAAGGTGATGTTTCTCTGATTTCCCTCTCAGCTTCTTTATTTTTTTGTGTATATTAGGGCTTCTGGGTTTTTTGTTGTTGTTATTGTTGTTGAGTTGATCTTGTATCCCACCACATCACTGAAGAGATTTTTCAGTTGTAGGAGTTTTCTGGTAGAGTTTTGGGGGTCACTTACGTACACTATCTATGATATCACCTGCAAATAATGAAAGTTTGACTTCTTCCTTTCCAATTTAAATCCCCTTGATCTCCTTATGTTGTTTTTTTTATATTGCTAAAACTTCAAGAACTATGTTGAAGACATATGGAGAGAGTGGACAGCCTTATCTTTTTTCTGATTCCTCAATATTTTCCAATCATTTGATACAGAAAGACAATTATCACATGTACTCACTCATAGGTGGTTTTTAAACATAAAGCAAAGAAAGCCAGCCTACAAACCACAATCCCAGAGAACTTAGACAATAATGCTGACACTAAGACAGACTTACATAGATCTAATCTACATGGAAAGTAGAAAGTAGAAAAAGACAAGATCTCCAGAGTAAATTGGGAACATGGTGACCTTGGGGGAGGATTGAAGTGGGGAGGGGAGAGGCAGGGAGGAGAGCAGAGAAAAATGTAGAGCTCAATAAATATCAATAAAAATGTATAAAAATTATTATCTCAGTGCCTTTTGTAAAGTCTGAATCTCCTGTCCAGTGTTTTGTTCTAATGTCCTTATTGATGATTACAAGTTATGAAATTTATCCAGTGAAGATAACATCTCATCCTTGGACATAATTGTGATGGTGTGCATATTTCCTTCCTGGAGAGATACCTTATCCATTAACCTATCATAACTTTTCAACAGATTCTTACTGGTAAGTTCAACATCATGAATTCTGTCAGATACTATCTCAGCATCCTTCAACATTGATTGGATTTTTTATGTTAAATTAATGTTATCCTTTTCAAAATATAAATTTTTCAACTAGCTATTCATTATTAGTCTGTAAAGACTGTACCATTTCTAAAAGTGTCTCCTTCTTGGCTCTGTTATGAAACCATATTCTTAGCAATATAATATGAAAAACAAAACTATTTCCCCAAATCAAATAAATGGATGTATCAGGAAAATCACATAAGCCTTGCAGAATAGTGAAAGCAAAGTGGTTATTAAATTCATGAATGGTAATATTGTTAGTCATCATATAACTCTCAAATCTTAAGTTGCCTTAGGTAATTATGGTGAATTGAAATAGGTGTAATAATTTTTGTTGACCAGAAGGTGTCATGGTTGTAGCCATCTAGTGGAGGGAAATCGGTTTTTTGATACTGATAAACATGTTTTGTTTAACAAATTAATAGCAGTTATTAAGGACAATTAAAGTGATTCTGAGAGCTGGTGGTCAGAATAAGAAGGAAGCACAAAGCTTTCATTCAGTTGTAAGTCATGAACTATGTGCTACTGGAAGAAGAAACACCACAAGGATCACTGGCTGTAAAAGGAGTGGCATGTGAGTCTTGAGCCATGTGTTGGGAAAGTCAAATAACTAAGCAGCTGCAGACAGTCCATGAGCAAGCAAGAAATGTGCCTGGGCTGGTGAACAAGGAGTGCCACAGGGTTGGGGGCTGTCCCAATAAGTGTGGATCTGTTCCAATATTGGGGGCACCAGATGGAGTATATAAAAGAATCCCACACTAGCTCTGAAGAGGGTATATTAAGGTGTTTGTTTATTAAAAGGGAACTCACGGATATCAGCAATGAAATATCCAGGTGTAGTACAAGGGAAGAAGAGGGTGAGTGGGTGGGACTATGGCCTTTTTGTACCCAAATCTTGCCTCAACCTGGTCCAGCCTTTCAAAGGCCTTTGACTGAAGAAGGTTACCCATCAAATTTTTATTGAATTTATGATCCACTGCATGTGATAGAACCTATAGAAGACACTGCTGAAGTGGAAAGGAACCTGAGATTAGATAGGTCATATTAAATCTCCTATTATTATTATTCAGAAAAAGAAATACTGAAATAAAATGACTTCTAAAGAACTATTCCCATAGATTTGTGCCCCACTCTACCTCACACACACCATAGAAACTTCTGTACTAAATGGTAATTAACACAGAGGCCCACAACTGGACAATGTGCAGAATATGAGAGACATTGAAATACTCAGTCCTCAATGGAATGTCCTCATCAGATTTCCCCCTTCAAGGCTTAGGGATCTGGGTAGTAGAAGAGCGGGAAAGATTGTAGGAGTCAGAGTTAGTGCATGACTCTTAGGAAACAGTGTCCTGGAGACACAAGACAGATACCACATGAGAAATGAAGGAGACTTTGAAAAGACAAACAAGACCCTTATTCATTCAAACAAGACCATATGCCAGTACTATAACTGTGTAGTAGACACAAAAAATCTTCACTAACCAAGAAGATATTTACAATTGATACGTGCTGGAAAAAGAAAATCAGTTTTGTCCAATAGAATATAACTGGGAACACTCAATACATTCCAGCATAGGCCTCATAACTAGCAGTATCTGGTCAATGTAAACCTTATGCCATGTGTTCATTTTGTATTTTCATCTTTCTAGTATTAAGATTTTTTTCAGAGAGATAGAGAAAGAAAAGACTGAACACGTGGGCAGGTAGAGATGTGGGAAACAAAAGGAGTAGAAAATGGTGTTGAAGAGAGAAATGATAAATTTATATTTTATGAAAATATTTTCAAATTAATCCTATATTAATTTATACCTTCAATAGATTAATTATATCTCTAAAGGTTTGCACATATGACAGTGACATTAACCACCCTGCCCCTTTAAGACTATATGTCTTGACTCTGGTTCTTTGCTCATAATGTGACAGTCATCTCTGGTAGCTACGGAAACAAGAATTTTTAAAGCCAGTCTCTCATACTGGGCAGTCACGAGCATTTGGCCTTCATAGAAGGGAAGAGAGGCAAGTATTTTACGTTTTCTACATAGTTTCTGTTAATAGCTTTCAATTTCAGAAGATATAGAAGGTCAAAGAAGTCAATGACCTAAGATTCAACTCTTTGTTGATATCATTTCTATGTTAGTAAATCCTACTGAATATAAGTACTGGGAATCCCTCTGTAGCTGTGAAGGCTCTGTAGCATGGATTGACCTTTATACATTTGTGAATTTCCTGAAACTGAGTATGTGTTTTTTTCTGTTTATATAATGGGGTAATGATTGCGTGAATCTCATTGGAGGGTCAGGACTATCAAATGGGCTAATATCTCTGAAGAGTATAAATGAGCTTTCAACTAAGCAAAGCAGAGGAGATGAATGGGTTGGTCTGTATGCATCAGGGGTTGACTGTGAGACATTGTTCTGAGCTGAAATATCTGCCTAATAAAACTTCTTTTACTGAAGGTGATTCAACTCTTGTGCGACTCCCTGTCTGTTCAACATTTCCTGTTATTTGGAAGATATTTATGATCTCGACATTTCTCAAATGGATCTCTTCCCCCTTGATAAACAAAGGTAAAAGATTAAGATGAACTTCAAGGAGGGTTTCAAATTGGACCTTTATGAAGCATAAGCACCTCCTCCTTGGGTTTCAGACATGGGCAATACTAAATATTGCCATGCTAACTCATTTGTCTCTCACAACAGGATTTTCCACCCTGATTATAGTTGTGATTCCAAACTCACTGATTCTGACATCAAAAGGCTCAGATCTGCCTTAACAAGGAAGAGGGCATGGGTGTTACTCAATTCATACTAGATTTTAAAGTCACCTTGCTGATATGACTTCCCAATTTAATAGAGCTACTGCCTTTACTCTGTTTGGAAGTACATTCCATAGAGAATGTGGAGTAATGGGGAGCTGGTAGGGAAATTTTCATGGCAAGGAGATACAGTTTGTAGGCCACTCAAACCTTCTGCATTGGAGGTGGCAATGTTATCATGTACATGCCTGAACTTGCTTTCTGCACATGAACACAGTGACATCCTTTAGGGCATAGTTATTCATGAACATTAACCCTATATCCAAAGATATGAACCAATAAGTGATCTAAATAAGTTGGTAAATACAGTAAATGTATAGTACTAATTTGTTGCTGGAGAAGAGAGTTGCTCACATAAGACAGTGGGGATACTTCATATTCAGCAATGAAATGAAGGTCATTTTCTAATGTGTATGTTTGAGTAAGTCATGGGAAATGATTGAAATATTCATGAGGGCTCATGTTTTACATACATATTTTAATTTTGGTCACATAATAAGAATTTAGGTTTTCAAATATGTTTTCCCATGACGCATACACATGTAGAAATATAGAAGACAGTATAGGTTAATTAAATTTGTATAAGTTCACTACCATAATTTATAGTTATTTGTGCATTCTTCTGCTTATACCTCTCATTTAAGCTGTTTACCTTATTTATGTATTGTAAAGACTGATTAATTAAACATCATTGTGCTGTAAACTTTGTAAACTTTATTCATTATTAATTTTAAGCATTAAATGTTTAGTTAACAAATCTGCACATTTCAGCATTTGATAGATACAGTGAAATTGTTAATCAAATCCTCTTATAGAGGGAGCTTCTGCCATAGGTATATTACTTAAATACAACTTTATGTGACAGCAAGGACAAGGTATGAGAACTTATTGCTCTGTAAAGCATGACTCATTTTGTTTTCCACTGTCCCTTGTGTTCCTGACTTGACTGTATACTTGTTCAATTTCATCTTCAGATATGCGAATGCGAAGGAGTGCATCTTCAAGTTGAGTGGCCTCCTTTGCAGCCTATCAGCTTTGGTGTTTGAAATAATCATTGCAAGCAGCCAATTCTGGCGCCTGTGGGAATTCAATGACAAGTTTGTACCATTTGTGTCCTTTGGACTATGGGAAGCTTATTACCCTCAAGAGTTTAATGTATCAGGGACTGTAACCAAGATTCTGGTGCATGTCCCTATCAATTCCACATGGACCATTTCGCCTGAATTTCAGTATGCACAGACCCTGATAATGTGTACTGTTTTGATGAAGCCTGTAGTTCTGATTTTCAGTGCAATCGCCATTAAGATTGGCTGCATGAAAGACCCATTTATTGAGATGCAAATACATTGCTACAAGGTTGCTGCCTTAGTTTTGTATGTTAGCAGCATTTTCACATTTGTTTCTGTGAGCTGGAACCACTTTGTAGATCATTATGGCCAAACCACTCTTGACTTTCCACCTGACTTTCCGGTTAAAAAAGAAGCCTTAATAAACAAACACTATACTGCTGTGTTCCCAGTAGGGGGACTGATGGCCACCATTTCACTCATTGGTGTGATCTTCTTTCTATCTGAGATAAAATCTTTGAAACTACAGAATCAAGTGAAGGCCAAGTGTGCTGCTATAGTGGCTGATCAGGAAATCTGAAGTGGGGACTCCTACATTTACAACAACTGTCAGAAGGATCCTAGAAGAAGTTTCCTGTTGATATACAAAAGTCCTGTAATTCCCAACTTGTTCTAAATAAAGCATCACATTGATTCTCTTGGTCTGTCTAAATGACTTCTTCCTCTGTCTAACTTGTTTCTTTCTTTGGATATTTTCATATCCTAATCTCTGAAGGCCATGGTCATGAGTTCAGATATTTCTGACAAGCAGTAGCAGGCAAAAGTAATGGTGAAATGCATGTTGCAAAAATATTTACCACATGATAAATATCAAGTGAAAGAAGTTTGTAAGGAGCCGGGCGATGGTGGTGCACGCCTTTAATCCCAGCACTCAGGAGGCAGAAGCAAGCGGATCTCTGTGAGTTCGAGATCAGCCTGGTCTACAAGAGCTAGTTCCAGGACAGGCTCCAAAACCACAGAGAAACCCTGTCTCGAAAAACCAAAAAAAAAAAAAAAAAAAAAAAAAAGAAGAAGTTTGTAAGGAAACTGACACATAAACAGAAAAGTAAACACCATTTTATCTGGAGACACTCTGAATCTCAGATCTCCTGAAGGCAGAGCTGAACTTCATAGTTTTTGCTCTGCAGACAGTGTGTGCCTTTGTCATGGAGTATGAAAACTATACTGTACCCTGGACAGTCAGACCTATCTTCCTGTTTGTGAATATCAGCATTCCCAGTGTGCTCTCATAGAAAATGTGGTGTGAAGATCAGAGGGCTGCTTGCCCGAGTTGTATTTCTTGTTTTTACCTTCTGAGACACTGGGTTCAAACTCATATTAAGCTTGATGGCAAGCTTACGTAGCCACTGGGCAATCTCATTAACTTCAAATATACCCCACTTCACATAAGGATATCCCATGCTTGGCATCCGTAGAATGTAGGCCATTTCATAAAGTAAAAGAAATTTGCTTACAAATGGGTAGAACTAGAAAAGGTCATCCTGAATGAGGTAACCCAGACCCAGAAAGACAATCATTGTATGTACTCACTTCTAAGTGAATATTAGCTGTAATGTAATCATGATGCAATCACAGGCCCAGAGAGGATAACCATGCTACAATCACAGGCTCAGAGAGAAGCTAATTAATAGGGGTTACAATGGGGCTTGAGAACCTCACTGTGAAAGAGTAATAGAATAGACATCACTGATGGATGGGATAGGGATCTAGTTGCGGGTAAAGAATGGGAACAAGAGGGATGAGGTGAAGGGAAGATGGAGGGAGAGTACTGAGAAAGACAGCTGGCTTCTGGGACATCTCTGGGATGAGCTATAAACCTAGTAAAATGGAAACTCCCAGCAATCTATGAGGTAACCCATTCCTCACCCTCATGCCCTTGTACTTCTATCCATGATTCCTCCTCTGTTTCTCTTCAGAAAAGAGTGGGCCTCCCATGGATTTGAGTCAATCATGGAATATCAAGTTGCAGTGAGACTAGGCATCTCCTGTTTTATTTAGGCTGGATGAGGTAATCTGGTAGGCAGAAAGGGTCCCAAAAGTAGGCAACAGCATCAGAGATAGCCCCTGTTGCCATTGATAGGAGTCCCACAAGAAGACCAATCTACACGGCTGTAATACACACACACACACACACACACACACGCATACAAACACACACACACAGAAGGCCTAGGGCACCTGATTTTCCTTATTAGATTTACATAACTTTATTCACCAGGGCAATGTCTAAGCACAAAGACCTATTTCCTGCATCTCTGCTTCTCTATGGATTCCCTGCTTAATCCCATTAAAGCCAGGCCTACCAGAATAATCTGCAATACTCAAGTCCTGACTGTGGATGAATATATTATACATTGCATTTCCCTGTTGCTCTTGACCATATCTTACTCTTCTGTTTAATCCTAATGCTCTTAATAGTACTTCTCATCATATAGTTTCTATACCAGCTTTCCCTGATGGATCCATAAGACATAAACTCATGTTTTTGTCCTCTTCAAAGTCCCAAGTCCTATCTGTGGGAACACAGATTAAGCACTAATTTCCATGATGATTTTCCCCATAACCTCTTCTGCTCTGTGCCATTTCCATAATCCTTGTCTTTGCTATGGTAACACAAGTTCATTCACTGGCTTTCTCTGCCATGTACCATAAGAACAGATCCTGCTCCAGTGCCTTGATATGATACCTTCTTCTCAATACACACATTGCTTAGCCATTTTCCTACTGCAAAAACCTCAGCTGTCAGAGTTATCCCCATGTCCCCAGTCTTACTTATGATCACACAATTATGTAATTGCTTTGCCTGGTGAGTGCCCCTATTCCACATATACTTCCTTTATCTCCACACACAAAGCCCTAGACCTGAATGCAGAATCAGTCATCAGCTTTCCTCATGACACTCAGCTCAACTCTGCTATCTCTGGACTAGCCAACTTTACATTGACTTTGCATGTGGATTTTCCAAGAATGACATTTCACAGCCTCAAAACAACACTTCTAACCCAACCAGTAATCATGCAACTCCTACAACAGATTTCAGTGTTGAGTTTAACCAAATCCAAATTCATCGGATCCATCTCTACACTTTAGTTCGACCCTGTGTTTGCAGGAATCTAACACATGATTGGCTTGGTGTGCTCTCTAAGTCCTTCTGCACCAGTGCCTTCCCAACACTCTCAGATCTATCTGTGGAGATGCAGCTCCTGCAAGAGATTTCCCTGATAAGTTCTACAAAAAGACATCCTCTATGGTATCCATTATCCAATGGCCGCCATCAGATGCACAGTAGGCATATTGGCTGTGCCTGATGGAATTACCCTCAGCCTGTCATACTTTCTTGTTTAATACCTAGCTGTGCGTTTTCAGATTGCATGACATATTTGCTCTCTGAGTTGCAGAAAAACATTGTTTGGAAGCAGCTTTTAAAACTGTAGAGTAAGTCCAACTAATGCATGTCCCACAGTGGTCATACATTATAAATATCCCCAGTACAGGGATTGCTCATGTCAAATCCACAACCAAACGTGTAATTTGGGATTGCCAATTTAGATATACACATATAGTATTCTCAGATTCCTTGAACCTTTCCAGCCTCTGTGACTTCCTTCCTTTTAGGTTTAGATCTGCTCATTCATATCTTGTTTCTTTCCATGCATCATTACCTCAGAATCAAGAAGATCTGTACTATGTGCACTATTAGGCTTCCCCGTAGTCACACAGCTCTGACACTTTCTCTTCCTAGTGATTCCATCTCGGACAACAGCTTGCATGTCGCAAATTAAAAAGCTGATTCCTTGCTAAAGAATGAGTAAATGGCTTTTTGTTTTCATTGGATGAGAGTGACAGTATTTGCTCGTACAGAACCATTCCCACATTTCCACTTCTAGCTCTGGCCACCTAACTGTTGCTCTGGATTTATCTAAGAAGTACCTTCGGAAACCTTTCCATTTGGGATGTATTAACATTATCATCTTTAGCTCTAGAAACATAGATCTCTCTCTAGGTCTGTTTGGTGGGATCCTATGAGCCCTACCACAGCGTGTCAAAGCCTAGAACTACCCATTTAGTTCCTGCACCATGTTTCCCTGATTCTTTTCCAGAACCCAGGCTGTGTAGACCACATCTACTCTTTTAGGAATAGCTCCCTTTCATTGCCTATGCCAAATTTGTAGCATAATTTCAACAGAAGTTTGTGTGGCAGCTTCAGCCCCACAGTCCCAGGCATAGCTTGGTTTGCAGCTCCTTAGTTTAATTCTCCTTCACCATTCCCCAGAGCCATGCCTACCTGTATCATCTGCACACTCCAAGAGTTGATATGCAGGTCATACATCAGATTATTCTGGTGATCTTTACCTATTTTCACTGGCCAGCGTTATCCATTTACTCCCAACAGTGTCTGTGACAAAACATTTGCTGTATCATCTTTCCTTGGTCTTGTCTTCAGAAACAGGTCTGCCTGTGTCATCACCACACTGACAAACACTAGTGCAATAAGTTCAGATTATGCACCAGTTTGTATTGGTGCATACATCCCCTGCCAGTACCCATACTCCCTGGTCTATAGTTCCATCACAGTTAAATGCACAGAACACATAACTGGCTTGCCAAGTTTACTAGTACCATCCCTCCCCACACTCATACATTGCTCCTTTGTAGCAGATCTCACAGAATCGGTGAGATCTTCCCCTGCAGCATCCTCCACTCAGAACTAAGCCTCCTTCAACTGTCTGTCCAGTCCAAGGCCTTTCTGTAATTTCATCTATTATGCATCAAGCTTTCCTGGTGATCTCCACATAATCTCACCTGCTTTTGCCATTCCCACTCTCCCAGAAGAAGCTCCAAGGCAACAGCACCCAAATTTCCTAGTGAATTCTGCTTGAATCCAGAACTCTTGGATCTCTTTGTACTACGAGACCTACTTGTAGTTGCTTTCATTGCTCAACAAATTTTCCTTTTGAGTTCCCCTCAAGGTTGACTGCCAGTACCACCCTTACACTTTGAGATTTTATGTAGTCTTGAGGCTGCAGCACTGGCTTTCCTTGATCAGTCTGATGGAAACAACACCACCTGGACCATCTCCATAATCCAGATTCTAACATTCTCACTTGCACAGTTCATGAAAATGTTTCCCTGATAATGGTCATCAGAAAAATTTTCCCTAGCACATAACTGCCTCCCTTTCTGATGGGATGAAATAATATGATCAACAACCACTTTGGAGGAAAAGGTTTATTTCAGCTTAGACATTCCAACTCCAGTCAGGAACCTCAAGGCAAGATCTGACACTGAGGTCATTGAGGGGAGTTGGTCACTAGTTTTAAATCCATGGCTCACAAAGCTTGCTTTTTAAAATATAACTCAATATAACCTGAACAGGTGTGTTAGGAACTCTAATTGTCTGGGCTCTGAAATATCAAACATTAATCAGGAAAATGTTCCACAATCTCCATTACAGGCCAATCAGATAGAAACATATTTTTCAGTTAAGTTTACTTTCTTACAGATGATCCTAGTTTATGTTAAGTTGGCAAATTATTAATCAACACCACTGAATACTTACCAACTTCACATACGTGCTTCACTATTAAGCCATAATATTTCCTTTCATGGTTATCCCCTAGGCCTCAATTAATATTGTGATACTTAAAAATACATAATTGTAAAAGCCCTTCAGTTTGAACAAATTAAAATACTGAAAAATTTCATTTTGTTAAAAATAATTAAAGCCTCTTCAAAAGTCCATAGACTCTTATCTCTTGGCTCCTGTAAGACAAAAATAAAACTAAATCCAAAATCAAATTAAATGCACTCTTAGTCTGAAGGCGAAGAATAAGGAAAGAGTTTGATCAAACTAAAGTAAAAAAAAAACTGTAGCAGGGTAAACCACTTAGTTTTTAATGTATGGGACTCAATCACAACCTTCTGGACGTCACAGAGATTAGGTAACTCTGGCTCTGTCATCAAAAGCCAAAAACATTATCTCACTGTTGAGTCCAGGTCCACTCTAGACCTGCCACTGCCCTTGGTCATACCCTGTCCTTGCATCTGCACCACACTGGGGTCTAAAGTACAAGTGAGGTTGTACCTTTTCCAATAGCCTCTCCTCAGATTTTTTCAGGGCTTCTGATCTTACATAATATTGTCAAGGCTCAGCTTCTACCCATGTCTTCTTTAATCCTTCTTCCTTCGCTGCAGGTAAGGTTGCTCCTTCATAAAATGCTCTCTTCTAGGACCCTAAGAGAGACATACATGGATCTAATCTACATTGGAAGCAGGATAATTCAAGATCTCCTGAGTAAATTGGGAGCATGGGTTCACAGGAGAAGGAAGAAGGGGAGGAAGAAGGAAGCGACAGGATCAGAGAAAAACATATCTCAACAAAAACAATAAAACAAGAAAAAGAAACAAAAAGGCCTTCTGACCTCTCACAGAGTCAAACTTCAGATGCTCTCTGTACAGTAAGATCCAAAGAATCACACCCACCAGATCCACTTCCACACTCCCACAATCAGTTCAGAACACACAGATTATGAAAGAATTTGCATGATGAGCTTCCCAGAACTTTGGACACTTTATAATCTCCACTGTCATAGTCCGGGATCCTGACAAGCAACTTTTGCTCCACTGTTGACTTCATCATTCACACAGAATACCAAATAAGACCATAAAAGAAATTGCCCCTAGCACAGAATAATGAAAACATTAAATGCACAGACTGAAGAATGAGATAAGACTCTCAAGAGAAATTCTATAAGACACATATGAGTGTGTTTTATAAACCAATCAGAATAATATCTGCTTTCTTATTGGAAACTTAAAAAATAAGAACATGAAATCTTGTGCTTTGTATTCTAAAACAACATGAATGCCAACCTAGAGTACTGTACCCAACAAAGCAATGTGGCTATGTGCTACAGTTATAGGAGAAACAAAAATTTCACATTATATTAAATATATGCCATTATCCTTCAGGCCCATCAAACCAGACTCCTGGGGAAACCTGAACTGAAGACAAGAATAATAAAAACAAAGAGATTATTACAAGAACACAAATGTTGTTCTAACTACGGAAACTCAAAATAAGTCTAAGAAAATCATGGATAAAAACAAATAACAAAATGACAGCATCAACACAGACCTTGTCATAATAACTTTAAATATTAATGACCTTATAACCCCAAGCAAGAACACATGTAAATTGAACAGGTTAAGAAACAAAATCCATCTTACCGTTATCTACACAAAACTCATCTTACTGTCAAATATAGATGGCACCTTAAATAAAAGTTTGGAAATTATATTCCAAGCAAATTACATCAGGAAACAAGTAGGTATTGATAGTTTAATGTTTAACAACATAGATTTCAAACAGAGACTAATCACAAGACACAAAGAAGTGCTGTTGTAAGGACCAGCCTCCAATAGCTCAGGAATTGAAGAGTAACCTTGAAGTTGGCAAACAAATCACTCTACTGACTTTTCTATTTGAGATAATAAAACTTAATTCTTCGGGCTGGTGAGTGGGGAAAAAGTTAATTTCCTGGGGCTGGTGAAAAAAGGAAACACACACACATACCTCAACAGGGCAGGAGCTCACCTAGTGTGTTGATGAATGGCAAGTCTTCAGTAGGCCAGAGATACTGAAGTGGGAAGCAGAGTAGGTTAACAACTGGACAAGTAAATATATATATGAAACCATTTCCAAGGACCAAAGCGTGGTTCCTCATTTTATTATTCCTTCTGTTGTTTATTATACTCCATTCTCTTTCTTTCTATCCTAATACCTTGATGTTTTCCTTATTCTGTGTCCTTATTTTTTCTTTTGTACAAAATCTTTCAAACCATATAAAAATCACAATATGCTTACATTCTATTTTTAAGAGAATGATTACAATGAGTACAAGTAAAAAATGTTTCCCATTTTTTTACATGATTTAAGATTTACATATTACATATTTACATATTACATATTTGGAGGAAAACCAAATTATTCCCTTGAACCTACATAGAGCTAAACATTTATCTTAGAATTTTTATTGATCAGGAACTTTTCAGCCATAACTGTTTACATAGGCAGTAGATTTTTTAATTGCCAGAAAAACAGGTCACTATTTTCAGTTTTAATATTTTAGACTCTAATCCAATTATCTTAAAAAAACATCCAATTTTTTGCTTTTTAATTATATAAATTTATTATTTAAAGCTTTGTTTTAGCTATGATGTACATCAAAACACATGAGCACATTTCCAAATATAAAAAATAAATTGGGCTAACTCCTGTGGTTTTTGTTTTCCTTAATCATTAACCTAAGCAACAATGTATATAGGTCCTCAACAGAAACTCATTAAGTCCTAGCTGTGTGACACTTTGTTGGTCTTATTTTGTACTCATTGTATCACCTGCTTTATAAAAGGTGGGGGCAGTACTAAATCCTATCTAAACCATTAATCAAAATTGTACTGAAACTAACATGATTATTGTATAAAATCATTACTTCAGTTATACAGTACCATTTAAGAGAAGATCATCTTCACAATAATTCACAGGTAAAAATGTCCAGTACAGCCCAAGCCTGCCCTGCTGTCTGCTAGGTCCTCTGCTCAAGAACAATTTTCCCGCTTCTACACTAAGGCTACCCACCCAGAGCGGTGAGTACCTGACTACAGGGCAGGCCTCAAGGTCCCCTGCAAGGGAGCCCAGGCACCTTTAGCTTGGGGCTGCAGGGTCTCCTGTGCTCTACTGGACCCCGCCCTGCCTGCCAAGTTCTTCCTTTTGTCCCGGGCTCATTGGGCTACCAGGCGTTCCCTGTTTAGGTGCTGAGGAGTTCCATCTGGACGGGTGAGTGTGTGCTATCCAGGGGCGGACTGTCCCAGAAGAGAGCACAAACCCCCTCCCCCAGCTCCTGCTGCAGGGCCCCTTTTCTTACACACGATCCAGCCCCCCAGTTCTCCCCACCAAGCCTGCCCTGCTCTCTGCTAGGTCCTCTGCTCAAGAACAATTTTCCCGCTCCTACACTAAGTCCACACACCCAGAGCGATGAGTGCCTGCCTACCGGTACCTAAGAAAGAAGCAAGTGTGGCCATACTAATTTCTAACAAAGTTGACTTCAAACTAAAATCAATCAGAAGACATGGAGAGGGACATTTTATACTCATAACAGGAACAATTCGTCAGGACAAAGTCTCAATCCTGAATATCTATGCCCCTAATATAAAAGCACCCACTTATGTAAAAGAAACATTACTAAAACTCAAGGCAGTCATCAAACCACACACACTAATAGTAGGAGATTTCAACACTCCTCTCTCACCAATGGACAGGCCAATAAGACAGAAACTTAACAGAGAAATAAGAGGATTAATGGAGGTAATGAATCAAATAGACTTAACAGACATCTATAGAACATTCTACCCAAATAGGAAAGAATATACCTTCTTCTCTGCAGCTCATGGAACCTTCTTGAAAATTGACCACATACTCGGTAACAAAGCAATCTTATACTGTTACAAAAAAATATTAGTAACCACCTGTGTCTTATCAGATCACCATGGATTAAAGTTAGAATTCAACAACAATGCTACCCCCAGAAAGCCTAGGAACTCATGGAAACTGGACAGTCAACTACTGAACCACACCTGGATCAAGGAAGAAATAAAGAAATTAAAGTCTTTTTTGAATTCAATGTAAACAAAGACTCAACATACTCAAACCTATGGGACACTATGAAAGCAGTGCTAAGAGGAAAGTTCATAGCATTAAGTGCCCACTTAAAGAAAACGGAGAAAGCACACATTGGAGATTTAGCAACCCACCTGAAAGCTCTAGAAAAAAAAGAAAAGCAGACTCACCTAGGAGGAGTAGAAGCCTGGAAATAATCAAACTAAGGTCTGAAATCAACAAAATAGAAACACAGAAAACAATCCAAAGAATCAATGAAACAAAAAGCTGGTTCTTGGAGAAAATCAACAAGATTGATAAACCACTATCCAAACTAATCAAATGGCAGAGAGAGAATTTGCAAATTAATAAGATCAGAAATGAAAAGGGGGACATAACCACAGACACAGAGGAAATTCAGAGAAACCTTAGATCTTACTACAAAAGCCTGTATGCCACAAAATTGGAAAGAGTAAAAGAAATGGACACTTTTTTAGATAAGTACCATATACCAAAGTTAAACCAGGACCAGGTGAACAATCTAAATAGACCTGTGAGTCGCGAAGAATTAGAAGTTGTTATCAAAAACCTCCCTACCAAAAAAAGCCCAGGTCCAGACGGCTTCAATGCAGAATTCTACCAGACCTTCCAAGAAGACCTAATACCTATACTCCTTAATGTATTTCACAATATAGAAGCAGAGAAGTCATTGCCAAATTCCTTTTATGAAGCTGCAGTTCCTCTGATACCAAAAACACACAAAGACTCAACCAAGAAAGAGAACTACAGGCCAATCTCACTCATGAACATCTATGTGAAAATCCTCAATAAAATACTGGCAAACCAAATCCAAGAACACATCCAAAAAATTATCCATTATGATCAAGTAGGCTTCATCACAGAGAGGCAGGGCTGGTTCAACATACGAAAATATATCGATATAATCCATCATATAAATAAACTGAAGGAAAAAATCATATGATCATTTCATCCGATGCTGAAAAAAAACATTTGAGAAAATTTAACACCCCTTTATGATAAAAGTCTTGGAGAGACTAGGAATACAAGGTTCATTCCTAAATATAATAAAAGCAATATACAACAAGCCGACAGATAACATCAAATTAAATGAAGAAAAACTCAAAGTCATCCCACTAAAACCTGGAACAAGACAAGGCTATCCACTCTCTCCATACCTCTTCAATATAGTGCTTGAAGTTCTAGCAATAGCAATAAGACACCATAAGGAGATCAAGGGGATTGGAATTAGAAAGGAAGAAGTCAAACTTTTGTTATTTGCAGATGATATGATAGTGTACATACTTGACCCCAAAAACTCTACCAAAGAACTCCTACAGCTGATAAACACCTTTAATAACATGGCAGAATACAAGATCAACTCCAAAAAATCAGTTGCCCTCCTATACACAAAGGATAAGGAAGCAGAGAGGGAAATCAGAGAAGTATCACCTTTCATGATAGCCACAAATATCATAAAATATCTTGGGATAACTCTAACCAAGGAAGTGAAGGATCTATTTGACAAGAACTTTAAGCCTTTGAAGAAAGAAATTGAGGAGGATGCCAGAAAATGAGGTAGGAGCTGCGGGCTGTGTTCCTGCTGCCCCAGCTCCTGGTCGCCTGGCTAGCTTATGCCCCAAAATAACAACACACAAAGTGTATTCTTTTAAACACTGCTTGGCCCATTAGCTCTAGCCCTTACTGGTTACTTCTCATATCCCGATCAACCCATCTCTAATAATCTGTGTAGCACCAGTCTTACCAGGAAAGATTCAGCATGTCTGACCTGGGGGCTGGCTGCATCGCGTCTGGCTCTGAGAGGAGCTGCCCTGCATCTGAGCTCACTTCCTCTTCCTCCCAGCATTCTGTTCTGTTTACTCCACCCACCTATGTTCTAACCTATGAGGGACAAGCAGTTTCTTTATTATTTAACCAATGACCTTCCTCCATCAAGAAAATAAAAGGATCTCCCTTGCTCTTGGATTGGGAGGATCAACATAGTAAAAAGGGCAATTTATAGATTCAATGAAATCCCCATTAACATCCCATCAAAATTCTTCACAGATCTTGAGAGGACAATAATCCTTTTATAAGGAAAAACAAAAAACCCAGGATAGCCAAAACAATCTTATACCATAAAGGAACTTCTGGAGGCATTACCATCCCTGACTTCAAACTCTATTACAGAGCTTCAGTATTGAAAACAGCTTGGTATTGGCATAAAAACAGAGAAGTCAATCAATGGAATCGAGTAGAAGACACTGATTTTAACCCACAAACCTATGAACACCTGATTTTTGATAAAGGAGCTAAAAGTATTCAATGGAAGAAAGAAAGCATCTTCAACAAATGGTGCTGGCAGAACTGGTTGTCAACCTGTAGAAGAATGAAAATAGATCCATATCTATCGCCATGCAAAAAAATCAAGTCCAAATGGATTAAAGACCTCAATATCAATCTGAACACACTGAACCTGATAGAAGAAAAAGTGGGAAGTACTCTACAACATATGGGCACAGGAGATCACTTCCTATGTACATCCCCAGCAGCACAGACATTAAGGACAACATTGAATAAATGGGACCTCCTGAAACTGAGAAGCTTCTGTAAAGCAAAGGACACTGTCAAGAAGACAAAAAGGCAACCCACTGACTGGGAGAAGATCTTCACCAACCCTGCCACAGACAAACGTCTGATCTCCAAAATATATAAAGAACTCAAGAAACTAGACCGCAAAAGGCTAATCAACCCAATTGTAAAATGGGGCACTGAGCTGAACAGCATTCTCAACAGAAGAAGTTCAAATGGCCAAAAGACACTTAAGGTCATGCTCAACCTCCTTAGCTATCAGGGAAATGCAAATCAAGACAACTTTAAGATACCATCTTACACCTGTCAGAATGGCTAAAATAAAAAACACCAATGATAGCCTTTGCTGGAGAGGTCGTGGTGGGAATGCAAACTTGTGCAATCACTTTGGAAAGCAGTGTGGCGGTTTCTCAGGAAATTCAGGATCAACCTACCCCTGGACCCAGAAATACCACTCTTAGGAATATACCCAAGAGATGCCCTATCATACAACAAAAGTATATGCTCAACTCTGTTCATAGCAGCATTGTTTGCAATAGCCAGAACCTGGAAACAACATAGATGCCCTTCAATGGAAGAATGGATTAAGAAAGTATGGAAAATATACATATTAGAGTACTACTCAGCAGTAAAAAACAATGACTTATTGAATTTTGCATGCAAATTGATGGAAATAGAAAACACTATCCTGAGTGAGGTAAGCCAGACCCAAAAAGAGGAACATGGGATGTACTCACTCATATTTGATTTCTAGCCTTAAATAAAGGACATTGAGTATATAATTCATGATCCTAGAGAAACTAAATAAGAAGGTGAACCCAAAGAAAAACATATAGGCATCCTCCTGAATATTAACCTTCATCAGACGATGAAAGGAGGCAGAGGTAGAGACCCACATTGGAGCACCGGACAGAAATCTCAAGGTCCAAATCAGGAGCAGAAGGAGAGAGAGCACAAGCAAGGAATTCAGGACCGTGAGGGGTGCATGCACACACTGAAACAATGGGGATATTCTTTTGGGAACTCACCAAGGCCAGCTGGCCTGGGTCTGAAAGAGCATGGGATAAAACTGGACTCGCTGAACATAGCGGACAATGAGGACTACTGAGAACTCAAGAACAATGGCACTGGGTTTTTGATCCTACTGCATGTACTGGCTTGGTGGGAGCCTAGGCAGTTTGGATGCTCACCTTACTAGACCTGGATGGAGGTGGGGGGTCCTTGAACTTCCCACAGGGCAGGGAACCATGATTGCTTTTCAGCCTGACAAGGGAGGGGGACTTGATTGGGGGAGGGGGAGGGAAATGGGAGGCAGTGGTGGGGAGGAGGCAGAAATCTTTAATAAATAAATAAAGGACTTTACATAAAAAGCATATTACATTACTGTTTCTAAATAAAATACAGGGCTAGAGAGATGGCTTAGAGATTAAGAGCACTGAATGCTCTTCCAGAGAACCCGGGTTCAATTCCCAGTAACCATATGGTGGTTCACAACATTCTATAATGAGATCATCCCCTCTTCAGGCATGCAAGCAGAACGCTATATAATAAGTAATTCTTTTTTAAAAAAAATAAGAACTCAAGAAACTAAACTTTAAAATGCTAATTAACTCAGTTAAAAAATGGGGCACTGAACTGAACAGAGAATTCTCAACAGAAGAAATTCAAATTGCCAAAAGACACTTAAGGTCATGCTCAACCTCCTTAGCGATAAGGGAAATGCAAATCAAAACAACTTTGAGATACCATCTTACACCTGTCAGAATGGCTAAAATCAAAAACACCAATGATAGCCTTTGCTGGAGAGGTTGTGGAGTAAGGGGCACACTCATCCATTGCTGGTGGGAATGCAAACTTGTGCAACCACTTTGGAAATCAGTGTGGCGATTTCTCAGGAAATTTGGGATCAACCTACCCCTGGACCCAGCAATACCACTCTTGGGAATATACCCAAGAGATGCCCTATCATATGACAAAAGCATTTGTTCAAGTATGTTCATAGCAGCATTGTTTGTAATAGCCAGAACCTGGAAACAACCTAGATGTCCTTCAATGGAAGAATGGATGAAGAAAGTGTGGAATATATACATATTAGAGTACTACTCAGCGGTAAAAAACAATGATATCTTGAAGTTTGCATGCCAATGGATGGAAATAGAAAACACTATCCTCAGTGAGGTAAGCCAGACCCAAAAAGAGGAATATGGGATGTACTCACTCATAATTGGTTTCTAGCCATAAATAAAGGACATTGAGCATATAATTTCTGATCCTAGAGAAGCTAAATAAGAAGGTGAACCCAAAGAAAAACGTATAGTCATCCGGCTGGAGAGGGGAAGTAGACAAGATTGCAGGGCAAAAACTGGGAACTTGCGGGTGATGTGGCATGGGGCTAAGGGGAAATGGGGTGAGAAACGAGAGAAGAAGAGGATGGGGGGAGCTTGGTGGAATGAGATGGTTGGGATATAGGAAGGGTGGATATGGGAGCAGAGAAATATATATCCTAATTAAGGGAGCCATCTTAGGGTTGGCAAGAGACTGACTCTAGAGGGGTTCGCAGGTGTCCAGGGAGATGTTTCCAGCTGGTACCTTGGGCAACTGAGGAGAGGGAAGCTGAAATGACCCTATCCTATACTGATGAATATCTTACATATCACCTTAGAACCTTCATCTGACGATGGATCGAGATAGAGACAGAGACCCAATTTGGAGCAATGGACTGAGCTCTTAAGGTCCAAATGAGGAGCAGAAGGAGTGAGAACATGAACAGGGAAGTCAGGATCACGAGGGGTGCACCCACCCACTGTGACAGTGGAATTGATCTATTGGGAGCTCACCAAGGCCAGCTGGACTAGGACTAAATAAGCATGGGATGAAACCGGACTCTCTGAACATGGCGGACAATGAAGGCTGATGAGAAGCCAAGGACAATGGCACTAGGTTTCAATCCTAATACATGAACTAGCTTTGTGGGAGTCTAGGCTGTTTGGATGCTCACCTTCCTGGACCTAGATAGAAGTGGGAGGACCTTGGACTTCCTGCAGGGCAGGGAATTTGGACTGCTCTTCAGTATAGAGGGGAAGGGGGAATGGAGTGGGGGGAGGGGGGAGGGGAGTGGGGGGAGGGGAGTGGGGGAGGGGGAGGGGAGGGGGGAGGGGGCAATGCATGGGAGGAGGGGGAGGGAAATGGGAAACGTGGAGGAAGTGGAAATTTTAATTAAAAAAGAATAAAATAAATTAATTAAAAAAAGAATAAGTTAAGCATACCAACACAGGAGTTCAGAGCAGCTATCAGCTGCATAATGACACGTGAGATCTGTAGAGGATATAAAAGGGCCATACAGTCACTTAATGAGACTGGGAGGTACCAGCTGCTTCTCTGGGAAATGGAGGTTCCCAGCTCAGGATCTGGGTCATGATTTGCCATATGAAGAGAAAAATGACAAAGAAACTTAATGTGGCAGGGCAAATGGTAACTTTCCTTCACTGCAGTCACCTTTAAAAGTGATATTCAGAAGGCTAGTTGCTACCACAGTGAGAAAAAAAAAACACAATTGAAATTATATCAGGGTTTCAGAATCTTGCAATATCCAAACTCAAAACTAATTAAGGTATTCCTGCCAATTAATTTTCAAAACATTCAATCTTGTTTTGTTCTGAGTGAACAGATATATGGATGGGAACTGTAAGTTAAAACTGTGTGTAGCTCTAAAGCAAATGTGTTAACAGTGCTTAAATTTATTATTATCATGTTCACTATCAAATAATGTAAACTTACTGATATGCTGGGTTCTTGGTTTTTGCTCTAATTATTACTAAAATTCTAAAATGGTGAAGTCAGAAGTCTAGACCTTATTTCGATTGAATATTTATATTAAATTATATAAACTTCTATGCCATTTGAAAAAAATACCATGTCAATAGCAAGTATTTTTTATTACTTTATAAATAATACTAGTCAAAATTCCTACGTCCTCCCTTCCTCCCACATCCCTCCTACTCCCCCCACACCCACCCCCTCCAGTCCTAAGAGAGGGCAAGGCACCCTGCCCTGTGGAAAGTCCAAGGCCCTCCCCCCTACATGCAGGCTTAGGAAGATATGCATACAAAGAGAATAGGATCGCAAAGTCAGTCCTTACAGTAGAGACAAATCCCAGTGCCAATATGTACATATATGATAGAAATATAAATGGAACTACCAAATAATAATGTGGAAGAATATAGAGTAACTAACAAAAATGGGGAAGAAAATGATGCAGCAAGTCTTATTTTGCCACTAAAGGTAACCTCCAGTCCCAGGAGTGGTTTGCAGGTTATTGAATCTTTTGATACATCACTAACTATTGCTTCTGGAGACTTGAATATGGATAAACTGATTATAACTTACACTGTATGTATTTTTTTAGTTTGTATCAATGTATCATAAGTGAGTTAAGCAAAGGAACACAAATCATTCCCAAGCCATTTTGTTGTTGGTTTTTATGTAAAAAGATAGGAGAAACCAGGCACACAAAATTTTAGTGGATATGATTCATAAGATAACAAGTAGAATACTTTTACAGTGTTATCAAGGTTCAATGTATCCTTGTTTTGTTATTTCACTTAACTGTGGGGGTATTTTTTGGGGTTTTTTTTTTTTTTTTTTTGGTTTTTCGATTTTCCTGTAGCATTGGAGCCTGTCCTGGAACAAGCTCTTATAGACAAGGCTGGCCTTGAGCTCGCAGAGATAAGCCTATCTCTGCCTCCCAAGTGCTGGAATTAAAGTCTTGTACCACCACTGTCCAGCTTCCCTTAACTGTTTTTTAAAGATTTAAAAAAATGTTAGTCAATGTTTCATTAAAAATAATAAGAGGAGATACTTATTTTTTATATCTACATGTTCAGCAAATGATGCCATTTAAATAAGACTGTTTATTAATAACCACTGATACATTAAAACTTCCAGGTTTTGGGAATGAGAGTAGATATAAATTTGGAATTTATATTATGAAAATTTTACAAGCATTTTTCAGTAAAAAGTACTGCATGGATATATAAATAAATGTACTTGCAAATTTAGATGTTGTATTGGGATCTATAAGTAATTTTTAAATAGTATTCAGATTTCATTAATAATTTAAAGACTATACCTTTTTGTACACTTACTAAATAGTAGATCTTGTGATAAATATTATTACAGTAAAATATCAAATAAGACTATAAATTTGGGATTTTGGAACTGACTACTATATCAAAACCAAGTGTGAATGATAGTAAACTGTCTTTTATACTGTCTTTCACTTTAAAATCCAGCAGTTTCCTATATATAACATTCTATTTTATTAGTCATAATCTAAGGAAGGCATTTACCTCACAAGCAATTTCTATGATCTCAACATTCTACAACCTGAAATAAGCTTGGTATCTAACCCATTTGTATCTTGCATTTGCAACTCTATGAGTGATAATGAGAGCTCTGCCCAAACTCTATCGATTTTGGTGTCTGTTTATTTACTGTTGGGGTGGTAAGTTATCTGTACTTAAGGTGATTTCTTAAGTTTTTCTACTAGGACTCATTTATCTTAGTATTTGATTTTACTTTCATTTTATCTTTATATTTTTAAGGGCCCTTATCTTTGACTTTTATTTTCTATTATTTGCTCATGATTACTTATAACAAAACATATAAGTCAATCACTATTGTATTTCCCATTTTCATTATTTTCTACGTTTTCATCTTTATCAAATATTTTGAGATAGCAGTCACATTAATCATTCACTCAGTTACTATTTTCAGGCTATGACTCTTTCTTCTCTGTGTGTCTTTCTAGTATCTAACCATCAAAAGCAGTGGTCAGCTTCCTTTGTCCCCAAAACTGCCACATTGTCAACATTTAATAACATCCCATGGTTACTGACCATAGATGAAACCTGTCAAGGAGTTATCCTTAATCAGTGGTGGATACTGTCCACAATCAGCTGTTTAACTAAACTGTGAGTACATGTAAATCTTTGAGAAAATGAACTGATAATGTACACTGTTTGGGCTAGGGTTACTACTTACAGTAATTACACTATATTTTTGTGCATTTAAGAGACAAGTATTCCTTAGAACTGTTAAAATTGCTACTGTTTATTCTAAAAAGAAAAATACCATTGCTATGGTGAATTACACCGCAGTATATAAATAGTTGGCATTGTTATGTAAACACTTTGTGGAAACAGTGTTTGTATGTCTAGTTAGTGAACATTTTTCATTTAATTGTATATTATTTTATATCTTTCTATTTCATTAGGAAATACGTGAACTCTGATATTTCAAAAGTTATCAACAAAGAAGGAATTTTACATGGTGACAAAATCTGCCTGCATCCCCGTTTTAATCCACGTGATGGAAAATATTCAGTCAAAGATGTCATAGGAATGATCCTCTTGGAGGTCCCAATTAAGATTAAAGAAATTTTACTTCCTCAATATTACAACATCTTTAGGAAAAGTTGTTTTCCCTGTGTTTACCAACATTGCAGTGTATACCAGTACCAGAGTAAGCTAATATACTCAGTTATTTCATGTTGTTCAAAGGACTATTATTTTAAATGTTAAATTAATGGTAAATAAAGTGGACTGTTATGAAGTAGTATTGCATATATTGTTCCAGATTATAAGAGTAAAAAAATTGTGAAAGTTTAAAATTAATCTATGTCCAATTTAAGATGCATTTATACAAATATAAGCTTTCGTGAAAATTAAAAACAATGGAAAAATTTGAAGAAATATTTAAAGAAATAAAAGTTGAAGAATTCTGAAGAGCTTGATTTAAAGATATAATTTAAATATATTTATGAAGTGTAGTGTTGGTTTTTATACCTTTCAGTATTCCTTTGTTGTTTCTCAACTTCTATGTAGGGTTTAGACTTCTTGAGCATTCTGTCACCCACATTAGTGTATTTGTTTCTTTTGAATAGTTTAACTCATGTATAAACAGTAATTGAAGGAAAAGGTATTTTCATAAAACCCAAAAGAGCAAGCTTTCAGCACAAAGGAAATTTCTGTGTCGCAGAGAGATAGAAGGCAGGAAATAAGATGCAAACATAAGAATATTAGGTAAAGGGGGACAGAAACAAGTTAAAGTGGGCAGAGATATTTGTTTCAGAGTAACAAAGAACTCCTAAGATAAGAGAGTTGAAAGATGTACCTGATAGAAAAACAACTGAGAAAAATGGGGGAACATGAATGTTGATGAGATGTTCAATTTTAAATTAGCATGTTAAGAGACCGTAAGAGGACTTTGTTGCTGGACTTCAGTATTTTTATGTTGGTTGTCAGTCTCAGGAGAAGGAAGTGGGCAATTAAGAAAATGGACCTTGGTGACTGGCTTTAGAAATGTAATATAATGGTTCATATCAAGACAGAGAAAACTGAAGCAAAGGATAAGGCCTATCAGAGCCATTCGTACCATGCTGGAGCTAGTCAGAATCTTCTCAGTCATTACCCTGAGTATTTATGGCTATGTCTTCTGATATTAGTAGGGGATACTGGCACAAAGCAAGCTCCCTATTACCCTGGCTCTGATAAGTATTCTGGAAATGATCATCAGAAGTGTGTTCATAAGAACAGCCAATAAACAACTAAAATTTTCTTTTTTTTTTTTATTGAAAAAAAATTTTCTGCCTCCTCTCCGCCTCCCATTTCCCTCCCCCTCCTCCCGCCCCTCTCCCCCTCCCCCCACTCCTCTTCTCCTCCCTCTCCAGTCCCAGGAGCAGTCAAGGTTCCCTGCACTGTGGAAAGTCCAAGGTCCTCCCCCCTCCATCCAGGTCTAGGAAGGTGAACATCCAAACTGTCTAGGCTCCCACAAAGCCAGAACATGAAGTAGGATCAAAACCCCTTGCCATTGTCCTTGGCCTCTCGTCAGTTCTCATTGTCCGCCATGTTCAGAGAGTCCGGTTTTATCCCATGCTTTTTCAGTCACAGTCCAGCTGGCCTTGGTGAGCTCCCAATAGATCGGCCCCACTGTCTCAGTGGGTGGGTGCACCCCTCGTGGTCCTGACTTCGTTGTTCATGTTCTCCCTCCTTCTGCTCCTCATTAGGACCTTGGGAGCTCAGTCCGGTGCTCCAGTGTGGGTCTCTGTCTCTATCTCCATCCATAGCTAGATGAAGGTTCAGCTTTTGTTGAGATGAACAAACTGATTCTGTCATTCGTGTGTAAATGTCAGATCAGAGTGATGCTTGACAGGGCTTACACAGCAGTGCCATGTAGAATCAACAGCTCCTTTACCTGGAGACATTGAGGTATCTGTGACATCTAGAGATAGGAATTGGTTTTCTCCCTCTATTATGTGGGTCCTGGGATTGAACTTAGGTCATCAGATTTTATGGTAAGCATTTTACCTATGGAGCCATTTCTGGCCTAGTGCTATTGTCCTTGGCTTCTCATCAGCCTTCATTGTCCGCTATGCTCAGAGAGTCCAGTTTCAACCCATGCTTATTCAGTCCCAGACGAGCTGGCCTTGGTGGGCTCCCAATAAATCAGATCCACTGTAACAGTGGGTGGGTGCATCCCTCGTGGTCCTGATTTCCTTGCTCATGTTCTCCCTCCTTCTGCTCCTCATTTGGACCTTAAGAGCTCAGACCATTGCTCCAAATTGAGTCTCTGTCTCTACCTCGATCCATCGCCAGATGAAGGTTCTAAGGTGATATGTAAGACATTCATCAGTATAGGATAGGGTCATTTCAGGTTCCCTCTCCTCAGTTGCCCAAGGTACCAGCTGGGGACATCTCCCTGGACACCTGCAAACCCCTCTAGAGTCAAGTCTCTTGCCAACCCTAAGATGGCTCCCTTAGTTAAGATATATACTTCGCTACTCCCGTATCCACCCTTCCTATATCCCAACCATCTCAATACCCCGAGCTCCTCCCATCCTCCCCTTCTCATGTTTCTCATCCCATTTCCCCTTTGCCCCATGCCACCTCACCCGTAAGTTCCCAGTTTTTGCCCTGCAATCTTGTCTACTTCCCCTCTCCAGGCAGATGACTATACGATTTTCTTTGGGTTCACTTTCTTATTTAGCTTCTCTAGGATCACAAATTATATGCTCAATGTCCTTTATTTATGGCTAGAAACCGATTATGAGTGAGTACATCTCATGTTCCTCTTTTTGGGTCTGGGATACCTCACTCAGGATCGTATTTTCTATTTCCATTCATTTGCACGCAAAATTCGAGAAGTCATTGTTTTTACCGCTGAGTAGTACTCTAATATGTATATATTCCACACTTTCTTCATCCATTCCTCCATTGAAGGGCATCTAGGTTATTTCCAGGTTTTGGCTATTACAAACAATGCTGCTATGAACATAGTTGAACAGATACTTTTGTCATTTGATGGGGCATCTCTTGGGTATATTCCCAATAGTGGTATTACTGGATCTTGGGGTAGGTTGATCCCAAATTTCCTGAGAAATCGCCACACTGATTTCCAAAGTGGTTGCACAAGTTTGCATTCCCACCAGCAATGAATGAGTGTGCCCCTTTCTACACGACCTCTCCAGCAAAGGCTATCATTGGTGTTTTTGATTTTAGCCATTCTGACAGGTGTAAGATGGTATCTCAAAGTTGTTTTAATCTGCATTTCCCTTATCACTAAGGAGGTTGAGCATGACCTTAAGTGTCTTTTGGCCATTTGAATTTCTTCTATTGAGAATTCTCTGTTCAGTTCAGTGCCCCATTTTTTATTGGGTTAATTAGCATTTTAAAGTCTAGTTTCTTGAGTTCTTTATATATTTTGGAGATCAGACTTTTGTCTGTTGCAGGGTTGGTAAAGATCTTCTCCCAGTCAGTGGGTTGCCTTTTTGTCTTAGTGACAGTGTCCTTTGCTTTACAGAAGCTACTCAGTTTCAGGAGGTCCCATTTATTCAATGTTGTCCTTAATGTCTGTGCTGCTGGGGATAAACGTAGGAAGTGATCTCCTGTGCCCATATGTTGTAGGGTACTTCCCACTTTTTCTTCTATCAGGTTCAGTGTGTTCAGACTAATATTGAGGTCTTTAATCCATTTGGACTTGAGTTTTGTGCATGGCGATAGATATGGATCTATTTTCATTCTTCTACAGGTTGACAACCAGTTCTGCCAGCACCATTTGTTGAAGATGCTCTCTTTTTTTCCATTGAATACTTTTAGCTCCTTTATCAAAAATTAGGTGTTCATATGTTTATGGGCTAAAATCAGGGTCTTCTACTCGGTTCCATTGATCGACTTCTCTGTTTTTATGTCAATAGCAAGCTGTTTTCAAAACTGAGGCTCTGTAATAGAGTTTGAGGTCAGGGATGGTAATGCCTCCAGACGATCCTTTATTATATAAGAATGTTTTGGCTATCCTGGGTTTTTTGTTTCTCCATATAATGTTGATTATTGTCCTCTCAAGATCTGTGAAGAATTTTGATGGGATTTTGATGGGGATTGCATTGAATCTATAAATTGCCCTTGGTAGAATTGCGATTTTTACTATGTTGATCCTCCCAATCCAAGAGCAAGGGAGATCCTTCCATTTTCTTGTATCCTCCTCAATTTCTTTCTTCATAGACTTAAAGTTCTTGTCAAATAGATCCTTCACTTCCTTGGTTAGAGTTACCCCAAGATATTTTGTGCTATTTGTGGCTATCGTGAAGGGTGATGCTTCTCTGATTTCCCTCTCTGCTTCCTTATCCTTTGTGTATAGGAGGGCAACTGATTTTTTGGAGTTGATCTTGTATCCTGCAGTGCTACTAAAGGTGTTTATCAGCTGAAGGAGTTCTTTGCTGGAGTTTTTGGGGTCGCTTATGTACACTATCATATCATCTGCAAATAATGAAAGTTTAACTTCTTCCTTTCCAATTTGAATCCCTTTGATCCCTTTATGTTGTCTTATTGCTATTGCTAGAATTTCAAGCACTATATTAAAAAGGTATGGAGAGAGTGGACAACCTTGTCGTGTTCCTGATTTTTGTGGAATAGCTTTGAGTTTCTCTCCATTTAATTTGATGTTAGCTGACGGCTTGCTATAAATAGCTTTTATTATACTTAGGTACGACCCTTGTATTCCTAATCTCTCTAAGACCTTTATCATAAAGGGATGTTGAATTTTGTCAAATGCTTTTTCAGCATCTAATGAAATGATCATATGGTTTTTTTTTTTCAGTTTATTTATATGATGGATTACATTGATAGATTTTCGTATGTTGAACCAGCCCTGCATCTCTGGGATGAAGCCTACCTGATCATAATGGATAATTTTTCTAATGTGTTCTTGGATACGGTTTGCCAGTATTTTATTGAGTATTTTTGCATCCATGTTCATGAGTGAGATTGGCCTGTAGTTTTCTTTCTTGGTTGTGTCTTTGTGTGGTTTTGGTATCAGAGTAACTGCAGCTTTCATAAAAGGAATTTGGCAATGACTTCTCTGTTTCTATATTGTGAAATACATTAAGGAGTATAGGTATTAGGTCTTCTTGGAAGTTCTGGTAGAATTCTGCATTGAAGCCGTCTGGACCTGGGCTTTTTTTGGTGGGGAGGCTTTTTATAACAACTTCTAATTCTTCGCAACTGACAGGTCTATTTAGATTGTTCACCTGGTCCTGGTTTAACTTTGGTATATGGTACTTATCTAAAAGTGTCCATTTCTTTTACATTTTCCAATTTTGTGGCATACAGGTTTTTGTAGTAAGATCTAATGATTCTCTGAATTTCCTCTGTGTCTGCGGTTATGTCTCCCTTTTCGTTTCTGATTTTGTTAATTTGCGTATTCTCTCTCCACTGTTTGATTAGTTTGGATAGGGGTTTATCAATCTTATTGATTTTCTCCAAGAACCAGCTTTTTGTTTCATTGATTCTTGGATTGTTATCTGTGTTTCTATTTTGTTGATTTCAGCCCTCAATTTGATTATTTCCAGTCTTCTACTTCTCCTAGGTGAGTCTGCTTCTTTTTTTTCTAAAGCTTCAGGTGGGCTATTAAGTCTCCAATGTGTGCTTTCTCCGTTTTCTTTAAGTGGGCACTTAATGCTATGAACTTTCCTCTTAGCACTGCTTTCATAGTGTCCCATAGGTTTGAGTATGTTGATTCTTCGTTTTCATTGAATTCAAGAAAGACTTTAATTTCTTTCTTTATTTCTTCCTTGATCCAGGTGTGGTTCAGTAGTTGACTGTCCAGTTTCCATGAGTTCATAGGCTTTCTGGGGATAGCATTGTTGTTGAATTCTAACTTTAATCCATGGTGATCTGATAAGACACAGGTGGTTACCGATATTTTTTTGTAGCTGTGTAAGTTTGCTTTGTTACCGAGTATGTGGTCTATTTTCGAGAAGGTTCCATGAGCTGCAGAGAAGAAGGTATATTCTTCCTTATTTGAATGGAATGTTCTATAGATGTCTGTTAAGTCCATTTGATTCATTACCTCCCTTAATCCTCTTATTTCTCTGTTAGGTTTCTGTCTGATTGACCTGTCCATTGGTGAGAGAGGAGTGTTGAAATCTCCTACTATTAGTGTGTGTGGTTTGATGACTGCCTTGAGTTTTAGTAACGTTTCTTTTACATAAGTGGGTGCTTTTATATTAGGGGCATAAATATTCAGGATTGAGACTTCATCCTGGTGAATTGTTCCTCTTATGAGTAAAAAATGTCCCTCTTTATCTCTTTTGATTGATTTTAGTTTGAAATCAACTTTCTTAGAAATTAGTATGGCCACACCTGCTTGTTTCTTAGGTCTGTTTGCTTGATAAACCTTTTCCCAGCCCTTTACTCTGAGTAGATGTCTGTCTTTGTGGTTGAGGTGTGTTTCTTGTAAGCAGCAGAATGTTGGATTCTGTTTTCGTATCCAATCTCTTAGCCTGTGCCTCTTTATAGGTGAGTTGAGTCCATTGATATTAAGTGATATTAATGACCAGTGGTTGTTAACTCCGGTCATTTTTCCTTTCTTTCTTTCTTTCTTTCTTTTGGTAGTAGAGTTTGTGTGTTTCCCTTCTTCAAGTTGTGCTGGTGAAGGGTCATTAGATGTCTGAGTTATTGTGGGCATTGTTGGACTCCTTGGGTTGTGATTTTCCTTCTATTACTTTCTGTAAGGCTGGATTTGTGGCTATGTATTGTTTAAATTTGTTTTTATCCTGGAAAATTTTGTTTTCTCCATTTATAGTGAACGAAAGCTTGGCTGGGTATAGTAGTCTGGGCTTGCATCCATGGTCTCTTAGTTTCTGAAGTACATCTATCCAGGACCTTCTGGCTTTCATGGTTTCCATAGAGAAATCACGTGTAAGTCTGATAGGTTTACCTTTATAGGTAACTTGACCTTTTTCCTTTGCAGCTCTTAATATTCTTTCTTTATTCTGTATGTTTTGTGTTTTGATTATTATATGACGAGGAGATGTTTTTTTTTTTTGATCCAGTCGATTCGGTGTTCTGTATGCTTCTTGGACCTTCAAAGGAATATCTTTCTTAAGGTTGGGAAAGTTTTCTTCTATAATTTTATTAAATATATTTTCTGGACCATTGAGCTGTGCTTCTTCTCCTTCTTCTATCCCTATTATTCTTAGGTTTGGTCTTTTTATTGTGTCCCAGATTTCCTGAATGTCTTGTGTTGAGAATTTGTTGGTAATGCTGTTTTCTTTGATCAGAGTGTTTATTTTCTCTATGGTATCTTCAGTGTCTGAGATTCTTTCTTCTATCTCTTGTAATCTGTTGGTGGTACTTGTCTCTGTAGTTCCTGTTCATTTATCCAAATTTTCCATCTCCATCCTTCCCTCGGTTTGTGTTTTCTTTATTACTTCCACTTCATTCTTCAAGTCTTGAACCGTTTCCCTTACCTGTTTGATTACTTTTTCTTGTTTCTCTTGGTTTTCTTGGGTATCTTTGAGAGGTTTATTCATTTCCTCTACCTTTTTGTTTGTAATCTCTAATTGATTATGGCAGTTTTTCACCTCCTGTTTAAGGTCCTCTATTATTTTCATATAATTCACTTTTGAGTCAAATTCTTCCTAAGTCTTCTGGATTAGGGTGTACACTTCTTATTTCGGGATTCCTGGATTCTGGTGATGTCACGTTGCCTTTCAAGTTGTTGGGGAATTCTTGCATTGGTGCCTGCCCATCTCTTCCTTCAAATGGAGCCAGGAGAGGCCTGGTGTCTTGGACCAGTCTTTGCTGTGACTAACTCTCTGGGTGTATCTCCTCAGTGTAGGGGCAGGAACCGTTCCCTACCAGATGAACTCCTCAACACCAAAAGAGGGATGCCTGGTATTCCAATGACCCGCGGAAAGAAGGGCAAATGCAGGGGGTAGGGCGGGGTCAAGTAGAACACAGGCGACACTGCAGTACAAGCTGGAGGTGTCTGTGCTCCCTTTCGGGGGTTGCTGAGGCCTGCCCGCTAGGCAGGCACTCACTGCTCTGGTTGGGTAGCCTTAGTGTAGGGGGGTTTGTGCTCTTTACCGGGACAGTCCGCCCCAGGATAGCACACACTCACCCGTCCAGATGGAACTTCTCAGCACCTACACAGGGACTCCTGGTAGCCCCAATGAGCCAGGGACCAAGGGAAGTAGTGCGCAGGCAGAGCTGCAGCAGGAGCTGGGGGAGGGGCGTTTGTGCTCTCTACCGGGACAGTCCGCCCCAGGATAGCACACACTCACCTGTCCAGATGGAGCTTCTCAGCACCTACACAGGGACTCCTGGTAGCCCCAATGAGCCAGGGACCAAGGGAAGTAGGGCGCAGGCAGAGCTGCAGCAGGAGCTGGGGGAGGGGTGTTTGTGCTCTCTACCGGGACAGTCCACCCCAGGATAGCACACACTCACCTGTCCAGATGGAGCTTCTCAGCACCTACACAGGGACTCCAACAACTAAAATTTTCAATGATGAATAATCAATTATATAGGAACAAGACTATTTAGTGAAGTATTGTGCAAATATTTTACTTATCTATTTTCTTTTCATATGTTTAAATGCATTGTTTAGCTGTGAATAAAATGGCAAATATTGTAAACAAAAAGAAATAAATATGATATCAAATCCTGAAGAAACAGAATAACCTATTTATTTTACCTTGTGTTGTTTGCCCCTTTAGAACACACTAAATTTGAGAACAATGTGAAGAAGCTGTCAGTAAAATTCCTGGACATTTCGTTCTGTCGCCATCAATATAATCACGTGCGTAAAAGTAATAACCTATGTATTTGGAATCATCAAAAAGAAGATTGCTGGGTAATGTAAAACTAACAGTTTCAGTTATGTTGAAATACATGAAATATATACAATATGTCATATATAGGGAACACTATGTGGATTTTTTTTACTAATAATCTGAAGATTTTAGATTATATGAAATTTGAAAATAATTACTTTATGATTCAAGAATATGAGCATTTAAATAAAACATTAGAAAAAGAGGTAAAATTAAAGTAAAAATTCAAGATAAAATTATAAACAAATACACATTAATATGTATATTTAAAAGATAACTTTATTTCAAATATTATTACCAAATAAATATTTAATATTTTATTGAAAATGAATAGGTAATAAAATGAATTAAATGACATGCATCTGTTGATTCTAATATTTTTCTAATAAATTGTTCTATTTTCACAAAGTTATGTTGTTTTAATTGTTGGTGATTAACACATTTTCTTCAACCATTTTTGCATACACAATTTGATATTCATTATCTATTCATGTTTTGGTAACCACTGTGAGGTAGAATTTATGAAAAATATATCTTAGTCAATCTATTGGATAGAAGATTTATAACTCATTAATAAATGTAAATCTTATCTATCAGTGTAAATGTGTGAAAAACAAATATTTCCCACAGTTTGTGAGATAATATGTAATTTTTATATTTTGTATATTAAGTATGTGTTCAGTATATATCTCATAACTATATGTGAATTTTCTTGTTTTCTCATTCAGATACAGCAAGGTAGCCCTGTCCTTTGTACCTTTGGCAGTCATTGGGAATTGGTAGGACTCATCAGTGAATCCTCAATAACATGTCAAAATCCTATTCTTGTCATCAAGACAGCCCCATATCTACCATGGATGAGATGGCTTATCAACATGAATGAAAAGCTGCTGGATCCTATTTTTTCTTCACTTTGCAGTTCTTATCCTGGAGTAGAACATGATCTTAGTAATGATATAAACCGTGCTAATATTTCCTCTGATGGATTATCTCTCCAGTCATTGAGTAGATTAATTACTTCCGCACAGAACAGACAGCGAAGAAATCATCCTCCAGTATTTTCTATTTCAAATAACAGAGACTCTTTTTCAGGCACTAGACAGTTATATTTTCAAGGTGATCATCTCTCTTCAGCCAGTAAATTTCCAATGGCACATCCCTGGACAACTATTTTCAAAACTTTCAGTACTTCTAAACAAGACGTTTTCTGCAGTAACCACATATCTAATCATTTTGAGTGTGTAGTTCATTCTGAGGCCCAGATCCCCAAAGTAACCTATACATCATCTAACTTTCCTCAAAGAAATGTGCTCATATATCAAAATGGAATTATTGCTAGTTTATTGAGACATTGGGCTGACCTGATAGATGCTAAAACAGTATTTCATACTATGCCAATTAATTCGGTTACTTCATTGATTTTATTTTCAAAGCAAATAGATGGATTCCAAGGCATTACTAAAATTTATTCTCTCACCTCTCAAATTAAACTTAGCACTTTTCCTTTTCATTATCAATTTGTACATGGATCTTGGCTGCATATTACTCCTGTTATTGGATCTTGGACGCAGATACATACTATGTCATATAAGACAGAAACAGTAATGTGGACCCCATTTTATAAAGAGATTACCCAAACCCAATCATATTATATCGCAGAAAAATTAAGTACTGGTACATATCTAGTAACTTATAGTCTTTATCCATGGGATTCTTTATTAGTTAATAAAATTGAAATGTTGACTCATTACATACTCAATGACTATGGATCCCAGTACTCTTCATTAACTCCTAAATTGGGTCCAGACTTCTATAATTTAGTGAGATCCCAAATAACCACCACAAAATTGGATGGATACCTGATTTCTCCTGTGCCTATGAGGATTCTACATTCCTCTACACTTACTATTTCTTATTCTTTGTCTCTATCTAAAAGCCTTGATTTTATGTCTTGGAGCCATTACAAACCAAGTTATGTCTTAAGTTCAAGTCAGCTGGATACAAGTAGTCTATTGAGTAAGCATCAAGATACTATAGTCAAACCACTGAAACAGACTGAAAATACAGCATGGCCTTTGTTCCATTCTAATAACATTAGACCTCTCAATTATTCTAAAACTAATATTATCCATCCCTGGGCCCAAACTGATTCAGAACTACTAAAATTATGGGCGCTTTCAGAAACCGAGTCAGTAAAATATTTGCATACACTAAAAGCTGATAAAGGAAGACTATGGTTAGAGATTAAGCCTGAAGAAATACAACCCAAAATATATCATAAATCTGAAATTGACAGCCCAAGAATCAAGACTAGAGAAACTAAAACTAAATATTGGAGGAATTCAAGAATACATACAATTAAATCACCAGCCCCAAAAGAAACCAAAACGGTTGTGCCAAGGAACCAAGCTGAAGCTGGTGCAGTTAGATATTGGTACTGGCCTAAGCCTGATCACCCATTGGTAAATACCCTAAGAAATGTTAATTCTCTCCACCTCTTTACTTATCTTCAAGTTGATTTTCCTAGTTCATGGACTGAGCCCATTGGAAATATTGAAAACAGGAAAAAAACTGAACTATTTTTACTTAGGCCTTGGGTACATTCTCAGAGTCATAACATCATACTTCAGACAAAACCTGAAGAAAATAATGTAGTTTTGTTTCAGGCACAAACAAGAAGGATCTGCAGCCACTGTGAATCTCCAGTAAACCATTACTTGTCTAAGATGAAAGATGAAAAAATGTTACCTATGTATCAATCACAAATGGATACATTCAAAACTTGGATTCAGAGAAAGTTACAGATAACACCTTCTTGGATGAAGCATGAAGATGATAAAGCTATATTTTTTACTCAAATTCAAGAAACTCCTGATATACCATCATTTCACAATAAAATGGAAACTGTCTTAAAACAAACACAGTCATTAACTCAATTATCTCACAAACGGATATTATCTGAACCCGAACTACATGGTCTCTGGAAACCAGCTATGGCTGATAAATTAAGAAACTCTGTACATCATGAATTTGATACAGTTAAGTCACTAAATGAGTTAAATGTTGGTATAATTAAACCAAGAGTATACAAGGAAGCCAGACCATTAAAACAGTGGATGCAGGCTGAGTATGCGAAAGTAAATCCCCACAAATCATCTAAAGCTGACCTAGTCATGGTTTGGAGTCAAGCTGAAACTCCAGTAGTAATTGACTGGTTGAATTTTTTAGAAGATATAGCCACAACATCAATAAATTATCAATTTCAAAAACTAGGCGACTTGACACAATCTAAAAATATTAGAGCCACAAGGTGGACCCAAACTGAAGCACCACTACCAAGTCCCTGGATGTTGCCTGGGGTGTATACACTTACTTCATGGACTACAGGTGAGTCTTCAAACCTAATCCCCTTGGAAGAACCTATAATTTATACTATGCCATTGTGGACACAAAATGAACCATCAAAAAAGTCCAGAAGTATAACTGATACACTCACTTATGGGCCCCAAACAAAAATATCAGCAACAAGGAAACCTCTAAGAAATAAAACCAAGCCGGGGCCAAAGACCCAGCCCAATGGAAGAAATAGCTTGGCACTTTCTGAATCTTATTTAACTTCATTGTGGACTAAAGATCATTTTCCAACATTAAATTCTTCAGTAGAGTTTCAGAGTAAAATAGGTACAGTTTGGATCTCAGATGAATATTCTATACCAAGTCTATGGAAACAAATTGAAGTAGATAGGACGCAATTGACTTATGCTGAATTGCCACTGGAAACTTTGTGGACACATCAAGTACCTGATACAACAATTTTTAATTTCACTGATTCTCCATCATTAATTAATTTGATGAATACTGACTATGATATAATAACAACATGGTCCCAGACTAAAATACAATCAGTAAATCCTCAGAATCCATCAGGTAGGGAATCAGTCACACCATGGACTGTGCATGAAACTTCAGGAAACAATCTGTGGTCACAAACTAAATCTGATATAAATAGTCCACAGTTTCAGACTGCATTTTCTAGAAGTCTGTGGACTCAGGCTAAAGTTATCTCAGAACTAGCACAAAATAATAATGAAACTATAAGTAGGTGGACCCAGATTATTAATGATTATAAAAAAGCATGGAACAATGATGCATCACCAGCAGTCACCTCCTTCACAGAGATGGAAACTGATATTTTTACACCAGTCATTCGAACTGAGTCTCCAACAACAAATCCATGGACACAGCATGGATCTGATAGAGTCACGTTATGGAATCAACCTATATATCCAACATGGAGTCAATGGGCAGGAAGTATACCTCCCACAGCAACAGGGTGGCCGAATAGTAATTCTCCATTTGCAAATTTATGGCTTCAACAAATATCTGATAGACTTATACTGTCATGGCCCCATGTTAAATCCCCATCATTAAATCTGCAGTCACAGTCTGTAACTTATACAGTCATACCACAGTTGATTCAAGCTGAATATTCACCAATTAGTTTGTGGAGAAAACCTGAAACTGATGTAATCGTAGCAACATGGCCTCAACCTGAATTATCAAATCAGGAAACTCAGCCTTTATCTGATACAAAATTACAGCCATGGTCTGAGCCTGAACTGATACCAAAGCATCAATGGATAATAACAGTAACTCATAGCCTCATACCACAGTGGTCCCAGTATTTGTTTTCTACAATAAATATGAGGTCACCACTAATATTTGATACACTCCTAATATCTACAGCACCGTGGTCACTGAGGCAAACCCTGGAAACAAACCTAAGAACACTGCCTGTATATGAGAAAAAGACAACAGCTGGGTTCCAGAGTGAATATTCAATAGCAAATACATTAATATTGTCTATGACTGATAAAGTCCTATTACATTGGTCCCATTCTGAGGTTCTACCAGTTTATCTATGGAGATGGCCTATATCTGATACAATGATGCCATCCTGGACCCAAGATGAATATTCTGTAAAAAATCAATGGTCAAAGTTTTTGTTTGATGCAATTACATCATCGTTGTCTTTGGATAATTCCCCAGCAAGAATGCTGTCTCAACAACTTATATCTGATGCATTTGTCCTGTCAAGGATACAGGTTACATCTCCCAAAGTAAATCTATTTGGACTCCAGTTACCTGATTCAATCATATTTCCTTGGCCCCAATCTATCTATTCATCAGTAAATAGTATAGGATACTCTGGGACTGTACCATTGTGGCCAAAGGTTAAATATTCACAAACAAATAAGAAGACATCATCTGTATCTGATATAATTATGCCACATTTTTTTCATGAAGGAACTTGGGAAGGAAACAGAAGGCCATGGAATTACCATGATAGAGTGACACCAACTTGGACACAGATAAGATCCCCAAAATTAAGTCTGTGGGTACTGATAGATCCTAATAGAGAGCCTTCAAATGTATCTCCTTCAAGAAATATAATTTCTAGTCATTCAGCTGTTATAATTGCACAGTCATGGCCCTATGCCAGGTCTCCAATACTTAGTATGTGGTTACTTGGGGTATCTGTTACTATTTCACCATGGCATCAGACTGAGTCTACAGCTGGAAATATTTGGCCATTTCCATTATCTGATACAATCACAACAATGTTGACTCATTCTGGATCTTCGCCAGTGTACCTATGGACGGTGCTTCCATCTAATATAATTCCTTCAACATATCCTTATTCTGAACCAGCAAAACTATGGACATTACCTATATTTAATAGAAACAAACCAGCTTTGTTCCAGACTGAATCTAAAAAACTAAATACACAAACACTGTTTGTGTCCAATACATACATACGGTCATGGGACCTATCTAAATACCAACCACTCATTCCTTGGACAGGGATAATTGCTAATGTATTATCACAACGGACCAAGTCTGGGATTCTAATTGTAAATTCTTGGACTGAGCCTGCATCTTACACAACTCAGAACTATGTTCTAACCCCAGAAGTCAAACACAGGACTCACCTAATATCTGATCCTGTTTCATTAAGGAACCAAGCCACATCACCTACAACAAATTTTTGGAAAAAATATGAAGCTGATGCATTCACTGAGTGGGCCATTTCACAATTCACAAATATAAAACATCCAACCCAGTCTTTTCCTAATATACTCAGGCATGTAGAAATTTCAACAACAGATCTCTGGACAAAGGCTGAAACATATATCTCACAGATGTCCCAACCTAATTCTAGTAACAGAAATATCTGGTCACAAATTATAGAAAATACAGTAACATCATTGTTTCAGAGTGTTTCTCTAATATCTATTCCTTGGACAAAATTTCAATCTAATGCAATCAGAATGAAGAATCAGTCAGAGTCTTCAGTATTAACTTATTGGACACAGTCTATTTCTGATCAAGTTATACCATGGTCTCAACCCCTGTCAGAAGCAGAAAACTCAACACTTGATATGAGAGGTACAGAAACACTGTGGAAATTTCCTGAAGTTGTGGTACTAAAATACTGGAATAAATCTACAACAGACATTATCTCACAATGGATAACAGATAAGTCTTCTGAAATTCATGTCTTCCCAACAGCTATATTTGATAAAATCATCCTTTTTGATCATGCAGTAAATCCATTATTAAGTCAATGGACAGAGACTGCAGCTGATACAGTGATATGGAGAGAAGCCAAGAATTTTAAAAAATATGTCCAGACAAATTCTCACCATAAAATAGTCACAAAATGGGGCCAAAGTGAATTTTCAGATAAAATGACCTGGACAGCCCCTGAAACTGGCACAGCTGTGGGATGGCAACAGGGCGTATCCAAACCTTTTATTCCAAGAAAAGAATATATAGCTAAAGTAGTAAAAGTGAGAATACAAACTCAATCCTCAGCCATAAATCATTTTGCAAATTTAGTAGCCAGAACACTGACAACACAGACTCAAGGAGAACTCACAGCAATAAATGTTGATATGCAACATGTATTTGATAAAGTCACATATATAACAGAACCTAAATATCTATTAACAGAAAGTTGGATCCAGAAAGAAAATGTAGCATTCAATACAAAAGAAATATCAGAAAATCATTGGCTGCAGCCTGCAACTGAAACTGTCAGATTGTGCATATACACAGTGTATTCAACATTTAATTCCTTGCTACAGACACAAAAATTAGTTACAGGATGGTCTCAAGCTGATCCCCAGAAAAGAAAAAATCACTGGGATAAGGCTAAATTATCAAACATCATACCTTTTACACAAAATGAATATCTATATACATATCCATGTATAAATGATAAAATATACGAATTCATGCCTGGGACCCAAATTCAATACATACCAGAATATCACTTGGCAGAAGCTACAGATTCAAAAGTAGTGTCTTGGAGTGAGACTGACTCATTTCTAACAAATATGTGGAAAGAGGCCATGCTTTCAAAAGTCATGTACTGGAACCAATTTCACCCTCTATCAGTTAACCCATCAACAAGAAAAAGGGCTTCAGTACTCATTCAGAAGGAATTTGCAACAGAAGATACCTGGATAGGCAGTTCTACTCCAAATGGCATTCATTGGATTCAGGAAGAATCTTCATTAGAACAGTCAGAGACAGTGTCTCTAACTTCAATTGCTATTAATTGGATACAGTCTGAGCATATACCAGTAGTTCCCTGGACACAATCTGTGGGTCTTCGATATCCACTAATAAACAAACTGATGTTGTCTTCATATAATCATATCATTTGGACCCATCCCAGACCCGTACATGCAACTGTACCAATGAGTTCTCTTTCTAAAACACTGACACCATCGGCATTGGATGAAAATCATTTAAAAAATCAATGGACAGAGTCTGAGTTTGAAAATCTCATAACATTGACCAATAGCTTATCTGTATCAGAAAAGCTATTGACAGAAGATCTTTTTTCTACAGTTTTACCCTGGAAAAAATTTTTATTTTCATCAAAAATTACTTCCATGCACTCTAATTTTGATGCAATCACACCAAGGGCCATGGCAAATATTTCAAGAGTAATTTCAACCTGCATATTGTCTGATAATCATATATGTATATCATGGAACCATAATGAATTTCTAAAATCTAAACTTAAACTGTCTACTAGTTCAACAGTAAAACAGAACTTCCAAAGTGAATCTCCTTTAGATCTTTTGGAACCAAAAGTAAGCTCTAGATTTACAGCATGGAGACTAGATGAATTGTTACTACAAACTGATGTTACAGTTATACTATCCACAACTGTTGCACAGACCCAAACTGAGTCTCTGGAAAGTGAAATATGGTCAGATATTGTAACAAACAATAAGACATCATTGAGCCCAACTGAATTTACACCAGTATATTTTTATATTCACAATGGTATTGATAAAAGCACAATTTTAGCAGGGGCTGAAATTGAGGGGGAAAATGTTTTAACTGTGTCTACTATCAATATTTTCAGGATTTCAATGCAAACTCAACCTTATGCTACCGAACACTCAAGTCAAACTGTACAGACATTGGTTCCTTTGGCCTCTATAGAAACTGTAGACAGAAATACATGGTCTTTTTCTGAACTAAGATCACTCTCATCTTGGAGAGTGCCTGTTCCTTCAGCAGATTTTCTCCGGTATCATACTGAATATCACATCGGTGGAAGCTGGTTTGAAACTAATGTTGAAAGAAAAAGACCTTGGGTACAGCCATATTATCAAACAATCACTATCTATACTTCATTAATAATTAGCACAGTAGAATCGTGGGTCCAACATAAAATGGGTATAAAATCATGGATGAATTCTGCAACTGTACTGTTTAATGGCAGGACTCAGTTTGTAACAGAAAATGTGAGACTTGGGAATGTTCCTGAAAATAATACAGTAAGGCCATGGTTCCAAGCAGAAGCTAGCACAGACCATACCTGGTTCCATTCGATAACTAATACAATAATAGTATTGACCCAGACTGAACATCAAGAAATTGGACTTTGGACTGTGTCTGTCTCTGATATTCTAGCATCACAAGCTGAAATAGAACCAGAAAGATCCTTATATATTTATGACACTAATGTTATATCATATTGGTTCCCAATTCCAAATAGTTTAAGTCAAAGAATTAAACTTGAGCCTGAAATTATTACCCCCTGGATCCAGAAAGAATGGCAAATAATAGTTCACCCATGGAATAGACTTGAAACAAAAGTAGTGAAAACTGGGTACAATGTTGAAACAAATACATTTCAAATAATTTTGACATATTCTAAATCTGGTGAAATTATACCTTGGATCCAACCTGAATCTCCAGTGGTTAGGAGGTGGCCTGAAGATGCTATAGTCACACTTTGGACTATGACTAAAAGTAATGAAAATATGCCATGGTCACAAATGGAATACAAATCTACACAATATTTGTTACAGCATAATTTTGGTAGAATCAAACCTTGGATTCAGCATAAAGCTCCTACTGAAACTCTGGAAACCATTCCCTGGACTCATTCTGATATAGTGCTATCAAATTCATTGCAGACTGATGTAGATGACACACTTTGGTCATTGACTCAAATGGATGCAATCAGGCAGTTGTCACAAGTGGAATATAAAGCTAAACAATCTTTGACAAGGCCTGATATTGGTATAATAAACCTTTGGATTCAACATAAAGATCCTTCTGAAACTCTAGAAGTTGTTCCCTGGACTTATTCTGATACAGTGATAGCAGACTCAATACAGACTCAAGTAGATTTTTGGTCCCAGAACCAAATTGATGCTATCAGGCAGTGGTCACAAGTGCAATATAAAGCTAAACAATCTTTGTCACAGCCTAATCTTGGTATTTTCAACCCTAGCATTCAATATAAAGCTTCAGCTGAATCTCTAGAAATCATATCCTGGACTCATTCTGATACAATGATATCATACTCAATACAGACTCAAGTAGATTTTTGGTCCCAGAACCAAATTGATGCTATCAGGCAGTGGTCACAAGTGCAATATAAAGCTAAACAATCTTTGGCACAGCCTAATCTTGGTATTTTCAACCTTAGCATTCAATACAAAGCTTCAGCTGAATCTCTAGAAATCATATCCTGGACTCATTCTGATACAACGATATCAGACTCAATACAGACTCAAGTAGATTTTTGGTCCCAGAACCAAATTGATGCTATCAGGCAGTGGTCACAAGTGCAATATAAAGCTAAACAATCTTTGGCACAGCCTAATCTTGGTATTTTCAACCCTAGCATTCAATATAAAGCTTCAGCTGAATCTCTAGAAATCATATCCTGGACTCATTCTGACACAGTGATATCAGACTCAATACAGACTGTAATAGATTCCACACTGTGGACACTGACTCAAACTGATTTTGATAAGCTATTGTCACAAGTGGAATGGGAAAATATACAATCTTTAGTACATCAGAATGTTGGCATAATTCCCTCACGGATTCAGCATAAAGATTCTACTGAAACTCTAGATATCTTTTCCCGGATTTATTCTCATAGAGTAATATCATATTCATTACAGACTCAAATAGATTTATTTAGATTATGGAACAAATCTCCACCGATGACAGCCCAAATTTGGAATCCAACTGCAGAAGAAATAGTAAAACCAGATGCCCTGACTGCAGTTTTTACAATTTCACCATCATTTAAGATTCAAGGTAATACCACTATTTCCTGGATTCTATGTGCTTCTCAAAGAGTGAATCGGGACTCATCATGCAGTCACATAGTTGAGCACTGGAGAAAGGAAGGTGCTACTACAAATCACCTTGGAATATACCATAAGAACCAGATATCTAGGTCAGGGTCCATAGAACCAGTTAAATGTTTGGGATCTAACTTCATTTCAGATTTATACTTAGATTATCACAAGCTTTTTAATAATTACATATTTTTATTTTTTAAATACACAGTTAAGTTGCTGTCATATGTGTGGGTAAATGTATATATGTATATATATGTACACACATATGTATGTGTGTGTGTGTGTATATATATATATATACATCTTAATACCAAATATGCTAGACACTGGGATCAATTTGAAAAAAATTCAGTCATATTGAAGTCACAGTTTCTGTCTCAAATAGTAAAACTATCTATTCTACTTGAAAGTGGAATACCTACATTTAGTAACACATCTAAAACAAGAAACACCACAAACTGAACCAAAAACTTAATAACATTAGAATCTGTGTCAAGCCTGAAACAGAAATGTTAAGATCCAGCACACACTTTAAATTTGAGAGAGGATCATTATTATTTTCTTTCCTGTAATTGAGATAGGTGGAGGAAACATAATCAGTCATTTGGAATTTGCTGTGAACTTGTGTGCTTATTGTCTGTATAACTTCAGGTGAGTTTCACTTTACTAACACAGATAGCTTCTATGCAAAACAGAGAGAAAAGCAATTCTCCTCAACCTAACAAGCTCACTAATCTTATATTTATAGACAGACTGTTCCAGGTGAAAACTAGTTGTTAGAGATTTGATAGCAAATAAAAAATTATCTATACACGGAAGACTTGAAATTTTATATGCCTCTCTTAGCTGTCTCTTTCTAGACATTTTATTTTTATTTACTATATTGTCCCATCTCCCAGTACCTGTATTCACAGACTTCATTTCATTCACTTTTTCTTTGTTTTGACATTTTTCATCTTCTCTTTCTGCCTGGGGTATCCTATTTTCCTTCCCTCAAACTCTTCTGATATTTACTGCAATGGTTATGGTCCTCAATATTATATAATACACCATTATTCATCCTAAACTGTATGTGTCCTTGCTTTTCCAGAAATGCTTTTAAGTGAAGAACCTACCCCAATATTGCCACCTCAATCTGATCCTCAAGATAATGGTTCACTGGAACCATTATCAACTAGGCAAACAAAACTCAATATGTCATTGCCTGAATGTCACCTGAGAATGATATGGAATGATAATCTCCAAAAACTGTGGCTCTACAAGACTGCTGTTGTTTCTCATGACACCACAGGCAAGTTATAGCTTGTTGAAATTATTAACTTTAGATCACAGTCTCTTCATCTGGACTAAGCAAACATTTTCTGAGTTCCAAGAATCATAATTTCTTCAACATTGTAATTCACACAGACTTCTTTCACTAGTCTCTGTTTGTTTTCAAAGAGTACTTTTGTTTCTGGGGGTGAAAACTATAACTGACTGTGAGTGTAAAAACAAATCTTGATAAAACTGTTGGAAAGGACTGTAGTGGTTTAACAAATTAGTGAGCTTTTTCCTAAAAACCATGATTTCACTAGCACTGAATATGATTAATTAAGTCAATTTTTAAAACCGGGTGTGCTTTCCCTCATTTTTAAGCAGGCCTCAATTCCAATAAAAGAGATATGTAACTACCAATTTTGGCACGAAAGTATAATAGTGTTTCAAAACTACACAGTGCTTAACAATGAGTTATAATTCCATTTCAGAAATTAATAAGCATAATTGACATTTTTAGGGAATGTACAAAGATATTCAGTCTTCATATAATAAAATTTGTAATAATTTAGTCACATATATACTCATATTTAATCAAAGTTAAAGGTGTCAAATGCCCATTATTTTTTTAACTATGAATATAAAGAGTAAGAATATTCTAACAGAAGAAAACACTAATTCTACCAATATGATTGTACTCTCTAGAATGTGGTATACGCCCTGGCCTTGTTCCCCACTGTCCCGACTGTTGGGAAGCTGAAATAGGTGAATTCCCATGGATGGTTTCTGTGCAGCTCTCTTACTCCCACTTCTGTGCTGGTTCTATTCTCAATGAAATGTGGGTGCTCACTTCTGCCCGATGTGCCAATTTTATGTAAGTCTCACAAGACACTTCAAAAATTAAGATATATCACGCATTGATGTAAATTTGAGAATGTTGATAAATATGTTCTTTTAAAACATAGTTTCTTCAGTATTCATGGTTTCCTAATTCAACCTTGCTCTGTTCCCTTACTATAACTGTGATCAGTTTTCTTATCTCATATGAAAGCATTCCCTCTGGATAGATGAGAACAATTTTTGACTTTGGCTATGAAGCTTATTGCATTCTCCCTTATATTTTTACCTTATGCTTTTACAAGATTATTCTTTATTTTATCAAGATACCTTCAATATTCTCATAAATATATCTTTAAGTTATGAAAATTATCATAATTTTATATTATTTAACATATAAAATTGTGGTAGGTGCTAATTTCAAATAAAATATTAGAGACTTTCCATTTTGCATTGTTTCCATTTATGACCATCTTGGCTTTACAGTCAAGCAAAAGTGACATACATTCATTGTATTTAATTTTATTATCTATTAGTAGAAAGATTTTTAAGTCCAGAAAATATTAATACAATAATTTATTGCTTCATTGTAATAGTCATATTCAGATTCTAAATATGTTCATGAGTACAGAGCCTCCCCATACTTTGTTTATGATTAGCAAAGTCTTATGTGTCTAATCAAGGTAATATAAATAAATATAACCAGGTTTCAACCTCTTGACACAAGTTTGCAACCTTCTAAAATCAAATGATCAAAACTGAGACAGGAGGATTGGGAGTACTTGTCTTGTATGGGTTATGGTATATGTTTAATGCTAATATAAATGACTAGAATGAACAGAATCTAAATCAAACTGAAATATCTCTAAAGAGATTTGAAAAAATTGTTTTAAAGTACTTTTAATGTTTCATGTAATCAATGTGGCATCTATGTTACTTTTCATTGAAAAGTGAAAATAATAAAACTCTTGATAAATTTTCCTCCAGAAAACGGTCAGAATCTCTGGCTTTAGTCCAAGTGGGTCTGGTTGATCTTCAGGATCCTACACAAGGTGAAACTGTAGGTATCCAGCGTTCTATGCCATATTTAAGTCCCAGGGGACCTTTAGGACCAGGACTAATCTTCCTGAAGGATCCAATACATTTTCAACCATTGGTGTTTCCTATTTGCCTGGAAGAAAGTCAAGAACAAGAAAGACACATACAACTATATGACTGCTGGTTACCCAGCTGGTCCCTCATGAGAGGTAAGTAATAATGATGAAGAGAGTGGAATATGATAACAGAATTTTCTTTTTATCAATTGAGGCTTTATCGTTTTTATATTTCATATATGTTTTAATTTCTCTGTATCACAATAACCTCCAAACAAACAAACAAAAAATCTCTCTCTGATTTTTATCAGGAAGTCCTGGTATCCTGCAAAAAAGGCACCTCAGCATCATGCAAGACAGCACCTGTGCTAAATTTTGGCCTCAACTGAATGAGTTCACTTTCTGTGTAAAGGCCAAGAAAGCTATGGGGGAATCTGGCTGTAAGGTGAAAAATAGAAGAATGGACTGTAAAGACATAAGAAATACCATTTTAAAGTAAATGTTATCTATTATCTTATTTCAGTTTGTCAACTAAAGTTTTATTTTCAAATTTTTTGTAGGGTGATCTTGGGGCACCTTTGGTATGTCATCTAAAACAAAAAGACATATGGATGCAGGTGGGAATTTTAATTGACTTTGATGAACATTGCACAAAGCCCTATGTCTTCAGTCAAGTTAGTCCTTTCATTTTCTGGCTCCGGAGAGTTACACAGCCCAGTCGTTCACCCTGGCCTAATCAAAGACCTGTGATTACTTCTCCTTCTAACAACCTGTCAGTCTCTACCAGTAGCAAAGATTCAACTTTTATCTCGCCATCTACTGGTGTTCATCCACACTTCATCTCTCTGCCACAGCCTCAAGGTAAGATCAAAGTATATTGTTGTATGGGATCCAGTATAAAATTGAGAAAAATAGAGATTTAAAGGAGGTAAAGAAATTTTCTGTTTCTGAAAATTTTATTATTTTTCTAATATCTGCAGATTCAAGATTTCTTTGGTCTTTTCATGGGCAGTTTATATCTAATGCACTGTTCTGCTATTGTAATGTTACTGTAAAATGCTTATGGTGCTGATTATAGTTTATATAATAATAATTGACTACTCTGAGACCTAGAACATTAAATACTTTCTTACATTTTAAAAGGTAATGAGCAACACATACCTTAATAATTTAATATCTAGCAGAGTTTTTATTAGTATACAAATTCCCTGTTTAGATGGTAGAATCATTTTCAATTTAGGTACTTTGGCTTAACTGATAGGGAATATTGACTTCATAGGTTCCTGAGCAGACAACTCTGTAATTCTGTTTGTGATTGTCATCTTTTCCCCTTCATTTTTCTGAAATATATCACAGTTTCATAAATAGCAATTTCATATTACTTGCTTAAAGTAGAATATACACTAATGCTGCATAGAATCAAGACCTAGTATAACATTTGATATGAATATGTTTTCATAGTTATATTAAATATTTTAAAAATACAAATGAAGCTATTTTATTTATTTGTTGAAATATAACACTTAAAAAATTTCCTAGAGAACTCATTGAAATATAAACTAGAGATGATAGTTATGCTTCCAGTTTTGTCATCATTTGTGTGGTGTTTTATGACATATAAATTATCTTCACCATTTTCTATTAATCTCCATTAATTTGGCATGGAGAAATTTCTGTGACTAAAATGCTAATAAACAAGGATATTCATATCATCATGCATACATTTCTTGCTTAATAATATATTTGCTATTAAGGTACAATTTTAAGTTAGATGGCTCCATTAATATTTGTATTTAATGGTCTTCTTTCCAACATGTCCTTTCATTTTCTAGAATGCTATAAAACTAAACATTTTTATTTCCTACAAAGGGATAAAATAAAATAGAAGCAGGAGTTGTAAGATAACATAAAATGGTTTCCAATATTTGCTCAAACAGGGAAGTAGGAAATATAAGAAGATGTTACCTTTTTAAGGAAAAAAAACTTTCTATTTATTTATTTATTTATTAAAGATTTCTGCCTCCTCCCCACCACCACCACCCATTTCCCTCCCCCTCCCCCATCCAAGTCCCCCTCCCTCGTCAGCCCTAAGAGTAATCAGGGTTCCCTGCCCTGTGGGAAGTCCAAGGACCACCCACCTCCATCCAGGTCTAGTAAGGTGAGCATCCAAACTGCCTAGGCTCCCACAAAGCCAGTACGTGCAATAGGATCAAAAACCCATTGCCATTTTTCTTGAGTTCTCAGGAGTCCTCATTGTCCATTATGTTCAGCAAGTCTGGTTTTATCCCATGCTTTTTCAGACCCAGGCCAGCTGGCCTTGGTGAGTTCCTGATAGAACATCCCCATTGTCTCAGTGTGTGGGTGCACCCCTCGCGGTCCTGAGTTCCTTGCTCGTGCTCTCTCTCCTTCTGCTCCTGATTTGGACCTTCAGATTTCAGTCCCGTGCTCCAATATGGGTCTCTGTCTCTGTCTCCTTTCATCACCTGATGAAGGTTAATATTCAGGAGGATGCCTATATGTTTTTCTTTGGGTTCACATTCTTATTAAGCTTCTCTAGGATCACGAATTATAGGCTCAATGTCCTTTATTTATGACCAGAAACCAAATATGAGTGAGTACATCCCATGTTCCTCTTTTTGGGTCTGGCTTACCTCACTCAGGATAGTGTTTTCTATTTCCATCCATTTGCCTGCAAAATTCAGGAAGTCATTGTTTTTTACTGCTGAGTAGTACTCTAATATGTATATATTCCACACTTTCTTCATCCATTCTTCCATTGAAGGGCATCTAGGTTGTTTCCAGGTTCTGGCTATTAGAAACAATGCTGCTATGAACATAGTTGAGCATATACTTTTGTTGTATGATAGGGCATCTCTTGGGTATATTCCCAAGAGTGGTATTGCTGGGTCCAGGGGTAGGTTGATCTGGAATTTCCTGAGAAACCGCCAAACTGCTTTCCATAGTGGTTGCACAAGTTTGCATTCCCACCAGCAATGGATGAGTGTACCCCTTTCTCCACAACCTCTCCAGCAAAGGCTATCATTGGTGTTTTTGATTTTAGCCATTCTGACAGGTGTAAGATGGTATCTTAAAGTTGTCTTGATTTGCATTTCCCTGATCGCTAAGGAAGTAAAGCATGACCTTAAGTGTCTTTTGGCCATTTGAACTTCTTCTGTTAAGAATTCTCTGTTCAGCTCAGTGCCCCATTTTATAATTGGGTTAATTAGCCTTTTACGATCTAGTTTCTTGAGTTTCTTATATATTTTGGAGATCAGACCTTTGTCTGTTGCGGGGTTGGTGAAGATCTTCTCCCAGTCAGTGGGTTGCCTTTTTAGTGACAGTGTCCTTTGCTTTACAGAAGCTTCTCAGTTTCAGGAGGTCCCATTTATTCAGTGATGCCCTTAATGTCTGTGCTGCTGGGGTTATACGTAGGAAGTGGTCTCCTGTGTCCATGTGTTGTAGAGTACTTCCCACTTTCTCTTCTATCAGTTTCAGTGTGTTTGGACTGATATTGAGGTCTTTAATTCATTTGGACTTGAATTTTGTGCATGGTGATAGACATGGATCTATTTTCATTCTTCTACAGATTGACATCCAGTTATGCCAGCACAATTTGCTAAAGATGCTCTCTTTTTTCCATTGTATACTTTTAGCTCCTTTATCAAAAATCAGGAGTTCATAGGTTTGTGGGTTAAAGTCCGGGTCTTCTATTTGATTCCATTGGTCGACTTGTCTGCTTCTATGCCAATACCAAGCTGTTTTCAATACTGTAGCTCTGTAATAGAGTTTGAATTCAGGGATGGTAATGCCTCCAGACAATTCGTTATTGTATAAGATTGTTTTGGTTATCCTGGGTTTTTTTGTTTCTCCATATAAAGTTGATTATTGTCTTTTCCAGATCTGTGATGAATTTTGATGGAATTTTGATGGGGATTGCATTGAATCTATAGATTGCTTTTGGTAGAATTGCCGTTTTTACTATGTTGATCCTTTCAATCCAAGAGCAAGGGAGATCCTTCCACTTCCTGGTGTCCTCTTCAATTTCTTTCTTCAAAGATTTAAAGTTCTTGTCAAATAGATCGTTCACCTTTTTGGTCAGAGTTACCCCAAGATATTTTACGCTATTTGTGGCTATCGTGAAAGGTGATGCTTCTCTGATTTCCTTCTCTGCTTTGTTATCCTTAGTGTATAGGAAGGCAACTGATTTTTTGGAGTTGATCTTGTATCCTGCCACATTACTAAAGGTGTTTATCAGCTGTAGGAGTTCTTTGGTAAAGTTTTTGGGGTCGCTTATGTATACTATCATATCATCTGCAAATAACGAAAGCTTAACTTCTTTCTTTCCAATAGGAATCCACTTGATCCCCTTATGTTGTCTTATTGCTATTGCTAGAACTTCAAGCACTGTATTGAAGAGGTATGGAGAGAGTGGACATCCTTGTCGTGTTCTTGATTTTAGTGGGATGGCTTTGAGTTTTTCTCCATTTAATTTAATGTTAGCTGTCGGCTTATTGTAAATAGCTTTTATTATATTTAGGTATGACCCTTGTATCCCTAATCTCTCCAAGACCTTTATCATAAAGGGGTGTTGAATTTTGTCGAATGCTTTTCCAGCATCTAATGTAATGATCATAAGTTTTTTTTCTTTCAGTTTATTTATATGGTGGATTACATTGATAGATTTGCGTATGTTGAACCAGCTCTGCATCTCTGGGATGAAGCCTACTTGATCATAATGGATAATTTTTCTAATGTGTTCTTGGATTCAGTTTGCCAATATTTTATTGAGAATTTTTGCGTCGATGTTCATGAGTGAGATAGGCCTGTAATTCTCTTTCTTAGTTGGGTCTTTGTGTGGTTTTGGTATCAGGATAACTGTAACTTCATAAAAGGAATTTGGCAATGACTCTTCTGTTTCTATATTGTGAAATACATTAAGGAGTATAGGTATTAGCTCTTCTTGGAAGTTGTGGTAGAATGGAAAAAAATCTTTCTATCTAAAGATTAAGTAAACTCTCATTTCAAAAACAAATTTTGCAATGCTAGTTGTTTGAGAAGAGACATATGAAATTAAAATCTTTAAAAAGAGGTCCAACTAACATTCCCACCAAATTTAACCTCTCCTTATTTTATATTTCCTTCTCTATGTAGCTCTAGCAGATCATATTTCTGTGCAATATGCTATGCCATGGCAAGCTACAATCTTCAGTTGTGGGAATCAGATCTGCAGTGGCTCCATTATTAGTAGCTACTGGGTTCTCACTGCTGCCCATTGTGTGCGAAACATGTAAGTTTATGTCACATCTTTTCTTCTACAATATTTTGTATCTCCTCAAGTATGTTGGGTCTTTCTTTTGAAAAAAGTTAGCCTCTAGATTTTTTGTCCATTTCTCTTGTTTTCATGCTACCTTGCTTCTGTGACAACAGAAAATTATCTCAATATGTCAGTTGAATTTTATGTATTTTAATACTTTTAATGAATGATTCCATATATACTCTCACTTCCTTTGTAGGGTTCTCTCTCTCTCTCTCTCTCTCTCTCTCTCTCTCTCTCTCTCTCTCTCCCTCCAAAGAAGGAAATGAACACAAAATCAAGAGATACTGTTTCTAAAGGTGTAATTTTTATACAGAATTCATTTTAATAAATTTCTACCTACCATATAGGAATCCTGAAAACACTCTTGTGATATTGGGACTTAGACATCCCAGAAAACCTCTGAGAGTTGCTAAGGTGACTACTATTTTACTGCACGAAAGATTCCGGTTAGTGAGTCAGGCTGCAAGAAATGACCTTGCTTTGGTGCTTCTTCGAGAAGGCCAGAGTTCTATTCATATAATGGCACCTTTGGGCAGCATAAAGGATTTGAACACTTCAGAATGCTGGCTTTCTGGACCCCAAATTCTTAAACAAGGTTAGTGCACAAATTCTTTCATTTGTCAAGGGAGGATCAATTTTCTTTTGAATAAATACCTGGATTTTAATATTACACTTAAGGAAGAACTGTAATTACAATAGTTTATGCAGTCAGCCTGTGCAAATTATAGACTTACTCACATATATTTTTGTATATGGTAGTGTTTGTAAGAAAGCATGGATAATAAGACATTTTTACTTTAGCATTTCAAGGTAAAAAAAATGGCATACATAATATTATGTTGTACATTTATCTGAAAGTTTGTTGCTTCATGAAAGTTTACATACATGAGATTTGTATTCTTTATCTATTTTCCTAGGATATATATTTGAAAATCTAGATATGTTACAGATACAAGTGATGGGGGCATCCAAATGTGCCTATCTCTATCCAGACATAGGAAGTTCTACGGTTTGCTACAATGCACAAGCAGGTGTTCCTGAAATAAGCATCGTAAGCATATAAGCTTTACATTGCTTTTTTGTCTACCAGAAATTAGAAGGTATAAATATAAGAGACCTATATTTCTGTTAACAATATTTCTTTCTTTAATGCTCTCTGAGTCCATCCATCTCTACTTCTTTTATTGAAAAGGGCAATAGTGTAGTTGAAGGCTCAAATATTTTGTCTGTTTTGAGTTTGCATACATTTTAGAAAAAAATATTCTTTTCTGAATCAAAATTGCACATGCCAACTTTATGAACATTTCTATTACTCTTTAGGAAGTCTAAGAGTAAATAATCACTTTGCATATCGACTTACCTGTCTTTTACTTTACAGGAGTCAATGAGTCCAGGAAGTGCTGTGATATGCAGACCACTATATGGAAATCGCAAATGGAGACAAATAGGCTTCACTAGTCTCAAGCGTCTAGCTACCATAGTTGCTCCACACTTTTCCTGGATCTTGTCCTCAACAGCAAAGTCAGGCTATCCCTTAGATCAGGCACTCATTCCTTGGGTAGAAAATTCCAAGTCTTATAGACTTGAGAAACATCCAACCACATTGCTACTTTCCATCATAATGATTATTTCAGTGAAAGGGATTTTTATTCTCTAGTGCACTGATTACATCAATGTGTTCAAACCTGCTGAACAAATATATCAGGAAAATTTTTAAAAAGTTATGACTTAATGCCTTATAGTACCTCCCAAAATATTGTTTTAATAAAGAGTATTTCCCTAAACAATGACATCTTATTTTCTTTTTTTACTAGTTACCAATGATATTTGATTAATTCTATTATTTTATAAATAAGTTTCTTAATCCATATTTGTATGTATTCCATGTATAATCATGGGTTCCCCAGGAAAGTTAGAATACAGTTGATCCCCTTAGATATACATCCAACTTTGAGATACCTAAGATAGTTGTTAAGAAACAAATTTAAGCCTAGGAGGAGGCTCTGAAGCTGTAGTTTCCCTGCTCAGCTCTCTGGATGCCCCCCCGCTGGGCTTGGAGCATGCTGTTCTGCACCCCACCCACTTCCCCACACTAGGTACTATATAGCACCCTAGAAAAACAGGAGGCATCCAGGTAGTATTTGGTGTACTGAACTCGAAGATTTTCTTTTAACTTTGAGAGACAACAACATGTGTCAACATCAGAAATGGCATCTCTAACCAGACAGTGCTGGCAGTGCAGAGTTCATCACACATGGAAATGTGCGGCCATCCGGGTCCAGTCTCTGAGCTGATTGAAGCTCCACTGCTTGCAATACGGACAGCAAGGAAATAAAGTGCATCACGACCCCATCACACAGCCAGGGCACTGTGGAGGAAGAAAAGCAGCCAAGGGGTGGGGAAAACAGAGGCTCACAGACTACTCAGGGCCAGAATGGGACACGAACACAAAGCACAGTCCTAGTTCTACCCGCATCTCCTGGCCCAGAGTCCAGTCCATTGCCAGTGCCTCTGACCTCACACCATAGCCCATACCTGGACATGAGCAGGGAGGGGCTTCCTGGAGCAGGAGGTCTAAGAAGGCAGGGCCTCCGTCTCCACACTCATTTCTCTCAGTAGGTCAAGGCTGATGTCATGCTGAAGGTTTCCATATCAGGAATGGAATGCATGGACCTTGAGACACCAGTAGTGGAGAAGCTTGGAGGAGTGTAGGAGAAGTAGTAAAAGTATCCCTTGGGCCATCCTTGGGCATTTGGAGAGGCTAACCTAAGAAGGGCCTCCTGGACAGACTGTGCTCAGTATATCTGGAGGAGAATTTTTTCCCATGTGATGCCTGGGATGGGGTTACAAGCCTGGGAACATAGAAAGAGGGCCATACCATGGGTCTCAGCCTATAGCTCCTCGACTTCCCATGAACCACAATACCATCATTGTAGTCCACTACCACACAACTGCTCGGGGGCCCCTGGTGGCGAGGACTACTTTCAGGAAGTTCTTGAACCTTCCTCTCTGTTCATGAACTCAACATCTGCCTGGCTTCTAGTCTACTCCAAGGAAAGGCACATGCCCAGTTACCCTAACCCACAGCCTCTCTTTCTCCCTAGGTCCCCTGGTGCTCTCTACTCCCTCCCCACCCTGGTGTCCTTCTAGGCCATGGAGAAGACTGCAGTAGGGGTGGGAAAATGCAGGTCCAGGGCAGGCTGAGTTCCCCCTTCTTCTGTGTGTAACAGGGCAAACCCAGCCCGGCACTTGAACCCCATTGTATTCATAAGATGAGGGAATATGTCTCCTTCAAAGTGTTGCTAGGAGATATCAGTGCCCTAGGTACACTGGCATCTTTTCTATGGTGGGGCCAGAAGGCCTGAGCAACCCCACAACTCTCTAGGCCTCTACCAGAAAGGCCCTTCCTCTTCTAGGCAGGTTCGTCACTCAGCTGCTCCCTGGGCTGCTCAGGAACAGAGGCAGGCATCTCTACATAGGGATCCATCTTGAAATGATCACAGAAGGGATTCATCACCCAGAAGACTAAGGCCTGAAAAAAAAAAGGAAGACTTTAGAGTTGGCTTCCTGTGCACTCTGCTTCTCCACCCTATCCCGACAGCTGCTGATTGCTGCTGGAATCCTTCCCACTTCCCCAGATCCTGTGGCACACGGCTGCCAGGCTGCTCATGGCTGGAAGATGGGCTTCTGGGTCTTACCAGTGTCATCGCAGGTGCTGCTGGGCAGACAGGGAGGATGGGAGAAGCAGGCTGTGGGGGAAAGAGACGATTGTAACCAATATTTCCTGTTCTTTCCTGTCTTCAGGTGCAGAGAGCCTCAGGAATGCCCCAGACTGGGTTAGGGGAGCAAGAGGGAGAGCAGGGGGAGCAGGCAGAGGACAGTACCCTGCCCATCCCCAAGAGTGCAGTGCAGGAGGCAGTCTGGAGAAGGGCTGCACAGAGCTGCAGAGACTAACCTTGGGCCTGCATGCAAAGAAGGGGACAGACCTGAGGTTTGGTTCAGAAAAGAACTGTCCATTTTATCTGACCACCTGACATAGGGAGACTGATTGACAAATATTTCCTCTTCTAGCACCTTCCTGGGGGCTCACTGGCCCATTCAGGGTTCAGGTTACATCTCAGGATGGTTCTACAAAACAGGGAACTGAGGCTGGAAGGTGGGTGGGAGGGACTCACTGTCTGTTGGTGATTAATTGACCCTCCAAGATGCCATAGCCACCCAATACCCAGGAAACATGGGAAAGCCTCACCTACCTCTTCAGTTTCCCAGCTTGGCCAGGCCACAGGTATGACAGGGTGCTGCGCCTTCTAAAATCCTCTACCCATGTGGCCTCTCCAAACCTACTGTGCTACATTTCAACTGACCCTACTGCTCTCCCTCATCCTCCAGATGTCCCCGGTCTCTGGTCTTCTTTCCCAGACTCTTCACATCCACCTTATCTTCTCACTATCCCTATGCCTCCTCCCAGCCTTTTGCCCTCTAGCTCATCACCGTCTCAGCCTTTAGTTTCCTGTCTACTCCCTGATTCTCCTGATCTCTACAAGACTCCTGCATTCCTTCCCAGCTTATCTCAGCTGTCTCCTGCCTTCCTACCTGTGCTACTCCTGTGACTTCTACCTTTCTCTAGACACTAACCATCTCCTTTAGCCATGTGATCTCCCCACCCTTCATCTCTCCCAAGTCTCCTACCCTCTTCTGAAGCTTCCTACTCTCCTCCCCAGATTCCTATGTCTTCCCAGTCTCTAACCTTTCCCCCTGGACTGCTGTCTTCATTCCTAACCTCTTGCTTTCTTGTGTGTCTTCTCCTGATGTTTTCCACCCGCCCCATGACCTCAGATCTCCCTGCAGCCTGCTGGCCTTGCCCTAAGCCTACTGTCTTCTCCCCAGACTTCCGTGCGATCACCGAGACTCCCATTTTTTCCTTCCCAGACTCCTGCCTTGACTCTAGGCTTATGTCCTCTTGTAGCATTCTAAGAGCCTCTGAATCTCCAGCCTTCCTCTTAAAGCTTGTAAGATACCAGTTCTTGGACGGCAAAGACAAGAGGATCATGTGTTTGGTGGTAACCTGTAAAAGAACACGCCTTCCCCTCCCCCCTCAACAAAAAAAAAACCAAGGTCCTAAGCAGAGCTAAAAGTTCTAAAAGCCATCTATTTGAGAACTGCTGATAAAAGCTTCTCATCCGACCGAGAACACCCAGTGGTTGTAAAACAACCCCCTCTCAGTTTCAAAAACAAACAGTTTGTCTAAGGAAAACAGCTAATTTTGCCATTCTGCCCTAAGCAAATACCCTTCCTCCATCTCTATCCCCAGCTTGAAACATGTAATCTTCATTCTTTTGAACTCTGGTCATTGAGTGTCTGGGTCCTGTGCCCTGATTGTTGTGTGGCCAAAACTTGAGATGCCACCTCTCTGACGTTCCATAAAGCTTCTCTACGTGTTGAGGTCAGCTCTGTCCTTATTTCTTCCTGCACATTTAACTCTTACATATTCTTACAGCTCAGGCTACAGGATGAGTTTCTCTCTGAGAGCAAAATTTCCTAATAATCTCAATATGAACATAAGGAAACAGTCACACATATTATTCTCCAACAAGTACCAGCACCTTGGCACTCATCCTTGAACTCTTTTTGATTTCTCATTTTTCTTTTTATTTTATTTTTAAGGTTAATCTTATTTTTATGAATTTATGTGAATGGGTGTTTGACCTGCATGTATGTCTGTGCACCACATGCATGCATTATCCACAGTGGCCAGCAGAGGGAATCAGATCTCCTGATGGTGGCCTAGGAGCCACTTGTGAGTGTCTTGAGTATAGTTGTTGGGGATGAAGCCTAGGTCACCCAGAAGAGAGGCCAGTGCTAATAAGCATGACGCCATCTCACCAGTCCTGAATTTTTATTTTAATTTTCTTGTATGTTTAAAGTCTGTATCTGCAACCCACAGTGTTCTTTAACAAGTTTGGTGTTATTTATACTTTATGAATATGGAACACAGTGACTGTTTGGCAAGAACTGGCAGCTTTAAGACCTCGAGGGGAAGGAAGTATACAGAGTGTAGTAAGAGCTACGGGCTGTGTTCCGCTCCCCGGCTCCTGGTCACCAGCTAGATTTATACCCGAAATAACACCACACAAATTGTATTCATTTTAAACACTGCTTGGCCCATTAGTTCTAGCCTCTTAATGGCTAATTCTCACATCTTGCCTAACCCATATTTAGTAATCTGTGTAGCACCAGTCTTAGGGGCAAAGATTCAGCATGTCTGACCTGGCGGCTTGCTTCATCGCGTGTGCCCTGGAAAGGAGAGGCATGGCGTCTGCCTCACTTCCTCTTCCTCCCAGCATTCTGTTCTGTTTACTCCACCCACCTATGTTCTAACCTATCAGGCCAAGCAGTTTCTTTATTAATTAACCGATGAAAGCAACAGATTGATATGACTCTCCCACATCATTTCCCCTTTTTCTGTTTAAACAAAAAAAGCAGGCTTTAACTTTAACAGCAAAATTACATATAACAAAACAGTTATCAAGCAAAGATTACAGTTACAATATTTACATCTATTTTATCTTTTATCATAACAATGGAAAACTATAACTCTCTATCTATTCTTCAACTCCACCAAAGACTCCAGAAGGATATAATACTACCCAAGCAAACAAGAACTAAGCAACTTCCAAAACCCTAGAAATAACAGAGATATCTTGCTGACTTGACAGTCACCCAAAGTTCTTTTGTACCATTGGGGCATCCATCTTTAGCCTACAGGCCCATAGTTTCCAGCAGACATTTCCAAGAAGCAGGAAATTTCAAAGCCAGTTCAGTCACTATCTGTTGTGTCCTGCAGAATGTCTCGCAGACTCTTTCATGAATCAGGAACCCCGAAAGATCATCTCACCTTTAGGCAAGTTCAGTAGTCCTCTCTCTGCGGGTTCTCTGTGTCCAGTTTATGCAATAGTCCAGGCAAGAGCAGTTTCTTGCCCAAATGGCTATCAAACTCCATAATGCCCATCTTCTTCTTCTTGAAGTAGATTGGTGCTGCCAGGAGCAGATATGTCTCATTGTCATGAAAAGCCCTAAATTATTAAAACATTAAATGTCCTATTCTGTAGTCTTTAAAAGATATGAAGAACGCCTATCTGAAATATATCTATGCATATCTAGAAAATCTAACTAACATGACTACAAACTTGATTATTATTAATGATTATCCATTAACAACCTATATACATTGCATTTTTAAATGAACTACACAATCACAATACCTTAATCAAGATCAGAAACACATATACATATAACAAAATAAACCTTAACTTTATACCAATAAAGAAAAATTTATACAAATTATTCATATCTATATCATATCCCCCTTTAAATGTAAAAGAACATTTATAAACAATATATGGGAACATGGGCACAGTTTTTTCTCTCCAAACTGCTTCCTGCGGAACGGAGGCGCTGTTAATCAGGTCTTTCATGGTATAACCTGTGTGCTAGATTCATCTCAGTCAGCAGTCGAGTGAAGTAATTTTTTGAAGGTGTTCACAGCAACCTTTCAGGAGGGTGTGGTCCATCATACCATATTGGGATAGAAACAATCCACAGAGTCTCATCCTCTGTGAAAACAAAAGAAGAAACTCCTTTCCAAAGCATCATGTCCTTCGATCCAAATTTTAAAGTCAAGGTATTTCCAAAATATCTATCTTGGATAAGTTCAACAGCATTTATAAACAAATATCTTTTAGCAGATGTTGCTCCTTCCTCACCATTAAAACAATTCAAAGAGAGCATAATAGCATACAGTATCAAGATTCTCTGTGTATTTTCCATCTTTGTGTGGCTTTATTTTAACCTCTATCTTGTTAATTTTTACTTTTACTTTTTTGAGACAGTTTCTCTGTATATCTTTGTCCTGGAATAACCCTGTAGACAAGGCCGTCCTTGAACTCTCAGAGATCCGCCCATCTCTGTCCCCCAGGCATTGGGATTAAAGGCGTGTGCTACCACACTTTGAAGTCACAGAGGTCAATCTCCCTCTGCCTCCCAAGTGTTGGGATTAAAGGTGTGTACTACCACACCCAACTACTCTCTTTCTTCTTTTTTTTTTTACTTTTAAGAACTTTAACTTTTAGCCTGCATATATTTTTAACATACTGTAAATCATTTAGAGGTTTTCTTTGTCTTTGAATCTTTCTTTACTGTATATCTCTCTTTTTCTGACCACATGAGTCTTTAATTTACCAAGCAATATAGGTAGAATTAAAGCCGTGGCTTTGCTGGCTGGATCCAGCCCATTCCTTAGTTTTCCAGCCTCATGGCAGAGGTACCGGCTGTAGCCATTTTTATTGCCACAACTCTATGGCGTTTCAGGTTCCCTGCCAGCAAGCAAGCTGAAGCATTCTGCTCACAGACCACACTCAGTTGGCTTGTCTGTCTGAAAGAGTCAGAGTTTGCCCTGGCAGGACAGACCAGAATGCCAGCATTTTAAAACAGCACAACTTTTTTCCTGCTATGGCTGAAAACAAATGAGCATGCAGTCAGCTTTTATCAACACCATTTAAGTGTTTTGTGGCAAGACTTCTTAATGAGCTGCAAGGTTTTGCAGCTAAAGCTGAGTCAGGAAGCCTCTCTTAGATGAGAGCACTTGCTTGCCTCTAGCAAGCAGAGCAGACCCAAGAAATTGTTGCTACCAAGAAAACGTGCTTTATTCTATTGTTTTCCAAGCTTTCTCAGGCTTTCTGTGGATTCAGTTATCCCTGCATGGGCTTCATTCTGTAGTAGGAACTATAGGCTGTGTACCGCCACCTGGCTCCTGGCCACTGGCTAGCTTTATACCCAAATAACAACACATAAATTGTATTCGTTTTATTTTTTTATTTTTATTTTTTGGATTTCTCGAGACAGGGTTTCTCCATTGCTTTTGGTTCCTGTCCTGGAACTAGCTCTTGTAGACCAGGTTGGCCTCAAACTCACAGATATCTGCCTGCCTCTGCCTCCTGAGTGCTGGGATTAAAGGCATGCACCACCACCACCTGGCAATTGTACTCATTTTAAACACTGCTTGGCCCATTAGTTCTAGCCTCTTAATGGCTAATTCTCACATCTTGCCTAACCCATATTTAGTAATCTGTGTAGCACCAGTCTTACCAGGAAAGATTCAGCATGTCTGACCTGGCGGCTTGCTTCATCGCGTCTGCCCTGGAGAGGAGAGGCATGGAGTCTGCCTCACTTCCTCTTCCTCCCAGCATTCTGTTCTGTTTACTCCACCCACCTATGTTCTAACCTATCAGGCCAAGCAGTTTCTTTATTAATTAACCAATGAAAGCAACAGATTGATATGACACTCCCACATCATACAGAGGTCCAATATCTTGTGTTATTTTATAATAATATGGCATTTTTTGATGTGTGACACCATACTCATTTGAATGTGTTTAATTTAGATTTGGCCTTGTTTTATAAATATCCCTTCAAGTATTTACTGTGTGTGTAATCTCAAATGAGTTGTTTGACTGGCCACTTGAAGTTTTATAGTCACCATCCATGTCGCCTAACTGCTTTCTCCAGTCAAGACTGAACCTAGTCTGGCTTTTAATTTTACCTGCTCATCTTCATTACATTCGGTTATGTTTGGCCTGGGACTCCTTGAGGTGTTTTTGGAAAGTCTTTGTGGAAAGTTCATTTGCAAAAAGGAAATTAGAATCTGTTTGAGTGTCTCTAATTTAACATTACAATTTTTCATTTGACACAATTCTCTTTGACAACTTGTGTTGTTTCTGCTCCCTAATTGCCATTGGCAGCAAATGTTTGGAGCTTGTTTTCACTTGTAGTTCTAGAACTTACTTAGCTGAGTCCTCACAGCACTGCATGCTCTTACCCATCTGCCAGTGGTGGGGTTTTAACCTCATGGCTTTTGTTTTATAATAGATTTGTGTGTTAATGGCAATGTTACCAATCCTGGATCTTCTAGGAGTTTGTGATAAAAATGGATTTGCTATATCTAGTGCACAAATGAAGAAAAAATAGTTCTAATAGACTTTGTGCTTATTGCTTTAATAAGAGTTGTAAACCCCAAATTGAACTGAAGTTTAAGTCTTTATATAAATTATTTCATAACTATACTAAATGTAAAGAGATTTTATTTGCACAAATTCCAGAAGTACTGGTCAGTGTTTAAAAATTCATTTCCCAAATAAATTTCATGCTGAAATTCCTATTATGTTATCCACTTCTGTCCAACTTTTGATACTATTTCCTTGTAAACAATGCAGACTCTCCTTAACCTCTGAGCCATCTCTCAAGCTCTATTACAGAGGTACAGTAGTGAAAACAGCTTGGTATTGGCATTAAAGCAAATACATTGACCAATAGAATTGAAGATCCAATACCCACATACCTATGAACACCTGATGTTTGACAAAGAAACTAAAATTATACAAAGGAAAAAAGAAAGCATCTTCAAAAAATGGTGCTGGCATAACTGGATGTCAACCTGTAGAAGAATGAAAATAGATCCATAACTGTCACCATGCACAAAACTCAAGTCCAAATGCATTAAAAACCTCAATGTAAATCTGACCACACTGAACCTGATAGAGGAGAAAGTGGGAAGTAGCCTTCAATGCATCGGTACAGGAGACCACTTCCTAAGTGTAACCACAGTAGCACAAACAATAAGAGCAACAATGAATAAATGGGATCTCCTCAAACTGAGAAGCTTCTGTAAAGCAAAGGACACAGTCAATAAGACCAATAGGCAACCTACTGAATGGGAGAAGATCTTCACCAACCCCACATCAGACAAAAGTTTGTTCTCCAATATATAAAAAGACCTCAAGAAACTAGTCATTAAAATTCTAAATAACCCAATTTAAAAAATGGGGTGCTGAACTGAACAGAGAATTCTCAACAGAAGAAGGTCAAATGGCCAAAAGATACTTAAGGTCATGTTCAACTACCTTAGCTATCAGGGAAATGCAAATCAAAACAACTTTGAGATACCATCTTGTACCTGTCAGAATGGTTAAAATCAAAAACACTAATGATTGCTTATTCTGGAGAGGTTGTGGAGTAAGGGGAACACTCATCCATCGCTGGTGGGAATGCAGACTTGTGCAACCAATCTGGAAATCGGTGTGGTAGTTTCTCAGGAAATTGGAAGTCAACCTACTTCAAAATCCAGCAATACCACTTTTGGGAATATACCCAAGAGATGCCCAATCATACTACAAAAGCATTTGTTCAACTATGTTCATAGCAATACTATTTTTAATAGCCAGAACCTGGAAACAACCTTGATGTTCCTCAATTGAAGAATGGACAAAGAATGTGTGGCACATTTACACATTAAAGTACTACTCAGCTTAAAAAACAGTGACATCTTGAATTTTACATGCAAATATATAGAATTAGAAAACACTACCCTGAGTGAGAAAACCCAAACCCAAAAAGATGAATATGGTATGTACTCACTCATAAGGAGATACTAGCTATAAACAAAGGACATTGTCCCTATAGTTCATAATCTTAGAGAAGGCAAGTAATAAGGTGATCACCCCCCAAAAAATATATAGATCCACCTGGAAGTTAGAAACAGACAAGATCACCTGATAAAATTGGAAGCATGGGGTAGGGGAAAAGGGAGGGACAGTAGAAGAGGAAGAGGAGGAAAGAAAGGAGGGTTGAGGAGAACTTGAGGGAATGGGATAATTGAGATGGAGGAAGGACAGAGATGAGAGCAAAGAAAGAGATCTCTAGATTGGGGGAGTCATTATAGGGTTAGCAGAAACCTGACTTTAGAGAAATTCCCAGGAATCCACAAGGATGACCCCGCCTAAGACCCTAAGCAATAAAGGAGAGGAGGCCTGATCTTGACTTGCCGTGTAGTCAGATTGATTGACATCTTAAATATCACCATAGAACCTTCATCCAGCAACTGATGGAAACAGAGGCAGAGACCCACATTGGAGCACTGGACTGAGCTCCCAAAGTCCAGTTGAAAACTGGGAAGAATGAGAATATGAGCAACAAGGTCAAGACCATGATGGGTTCATGGACTGAAACAGTTTACCTGAGCTAATAGCTAATCCTTTTCTGCTATGGGTACCTCTGTTTTGAAATGTTACCAGAGGCCACTGTCCTGGATGGTAGTTCATGTGAGTCCCCTGGATCATGAGTACAGTGATGTTATCCAGAGTGACGTCATATATGTGACTAACCCATTGACTGCTTCCTGACACCCAATTATGGGACAGGGGTACATGCCTCTTAGTTCATCCCATGCCATTCTATCCCATGCCATCCCATCCCCAAGAAGGGTCCAGCTTTAGGAACATGATTACAGGGATGCAGTGAATCTGTCTCTGATCTTGGCCAGCACTAACGTCTTTCAGCCACACTTATCAGTGTCATTAAGGGATGCCCCTCTGGTGAGGGACATAGGGCTGCATTGTGTACAAGGATATTATGGATTCAGGGGGGAACAATTGGCCTCAAGAGACCCATCTCTCATGGTCCCAACAACTACAGGTATGCTAGACACAGACTGGACCTGCTTGCCGAGGCGAACTTGCAGCACCACTCGTGCCACAAAGAGCTTCATGAAGTGTCGGGCTTTCTGTGTGCCAAGGAAGCAGTGACAGTCGAGGATGGAGAAGAATCATAGGGGAATTCTATACTGAAAGGTTTCATCAGTACAAGCCACCTAGAGGAAGAGCCCAGTTAGGAAGCAGAAATTCTGCCTGTGTGTTTGTGTGGAGGGGTAGCAGACACACCTACCAAGAGCCAGGCAGTAGCTCAGCAGGAGCCAACTCTCAAGAGAACTTGCTTGCAAGGAACAGAAGCTGGTGGTGGTTCCCCAACCCCACACCCCAAGAGCCAGAAAGTAGCTCAGCATAAGCCAACCCTCGTGAGAACTTGCTTGAAGGGAGTAGGAGCTATTGGTGCCCCCCCCCCACATCCACCAAAAGACAGGAAGTGGCTCATCTTGCAAGAACTCGATTGTGCAAGCACAGTGTGCCTCATGTGGTGTGCTCTGTGGGGCTCATAACTGCCACCTCATCTCCTTAGCTGAGCCTGAGTAGTGCCATTGCTTAAGCCAGGGGAGCTGAGTGGAAAATCAGAATCGCCACGCAGAATCCTGGTGAGGCCACAGGAGAACAGTGGTTGAAGAAGGTGAGGATGGGCAGCAGAGACCTCGAGCTTCCGATATCCAGGCTAGCTCTCAGAGTTTGGTGGCAAAGGGTGACCAAGACGAGGTCCCTTGTAAGAGTGGCCCACAAGATGCCAGTAGCCAGGCTGTTCCAGGCAGGTCCCGCCCAGGGAGCCCTTTAGGGTTAGGTATGGCAGCCGAAGAGGCAGCTGTCATTCTCCAAGACAAGCTGCCACCACTTCTCCCTGGACCCAGTGGAGATGCTGCAACAACAAGTCGACCCCTGGAGTTGTATCCTTTCCTGGGAGACCCTTGGCAGGGGCTATGGGAAGGTAGGAAGGATGAAACGTGAAACGAAGTCTTTCGGGTGGGTGAGCAGGAAGGCTGACAGCAGGGGAAGGAAGAGACAGAGTGGTACACTCTGGACAGTTAGTCCAAGAAGAAACGTCATGCTGGCAGGGCAGGGAGTTGCCTAATCCCGAGAAAACTTCATAATGTAGAAGATAATCTGGACTGTTGGGGAGGCGGGAGGTGGATGACACTTGTTTAGCATCGTCAGAAAGAAGATTCTGGGGCACTCTTGGTCTTGGGTTGCCCATGGGAGCAGTGTCAGACAGGCCTCAGAAGTATACCAGGACACATAACAATAGGAAGCCTAATAGTTGATGATACCTTAACCATAGCCCCTTTCCAGCTCCGTAAGAGTGCCTTTCAGGTCTGCAGTAGAGGCAGACATGGCCTGCAGGTCCCTCGTTGCCAATGCCCAGTGCCAGCTACTAATGGTTCCACAGGAACCACCAATAGCTTCCTTGACCAGCTTTCCCTGGTGATGAGAAACATTTGGCACTTCCAATTTGTGGCTGTTGTCAAACGAGGAAGAGGAAGGATTCATCACACCTAAACTTTCTCCCCCTAAAAGACAGGACAAAGGCATTTCGTGGTTTTGGTAATTGATACCTTGCCTTCAAATTTCGAAGTTTTGATGCGATTTCCCCTTTATCAGCCCCATGCTTGGCTTGTTTCCATTTTGCTTAAGGAAAGGGTGCTTAAATGTTTGTTGCTGAACAAAATAAAGCTAACATATTGTGGTTTAGATGTTTTGGTTAGGTTTTGGTCTGACATTACTTTTGGCTATGGCAGAAGCCTCCAGTTTTCTCATCTGTGTACTTTGGTTGGAAGGAAAGTTCTGAAATTTAAAATTTCTCACACTCTAAACCAGGGAAAGATATTTTAGTAAATGGAAAGAAAATGGCTTTATTTAAAGTCAGTTGGTTATTCAGCACACAATATGCTTATCTTTGAAGTAAGATTTTTTTGTTAGAATATGCTAAAGAGCTTTACTAGCATGCCAGAGTCCCTGAGTTCAATCCCAAAGTACTGTAAAAAAGGGTGTGGGGGGAGAGGTTCTATAGAACTAAGTATATAAAGGCAATAAAGACATTTTTAGGCTTATCCTTTAATATTTTTCCTGAAATATTTCTCTTACGGAATATTAGCTTTTCCATTTCCTCACACTTTTCAGGAAAAATTTACATTAAAAAATCCTATACACAGATACTAAACATTTAGGCTTATCCACATTTTCATATATAATAAATTATTGAGTTCATGAAAACTTACTTCCTTAAGGTATATTAGAAGAGGCAGATTTCCTGAATTAAAAATTTATACAGTCACATATTAAATTTCTCCACGTATACTACTCAACTGTTTTCTAATATGGGCCTTACACTCACCAAATCTCGGTCTTCAGACTCTCTTTCATGACCACTGGGTTGATCGTTTTCAAACAGAAGTGAAAAACTGATTTAGTTTGAGTGGACAAGAAAGAAACACCAGAGCAGGATATTTGAGGTTCCCAGGACTTCTTTTAGATTAGTGTAACATTGAGAGATAAAGCTTTTATTATTATTATTATTATTATTATTATTATTATTATTATTATTAAAAATTTCTGCCTCCTCCCCTCCTCACTTTTCCCTCCCTCTCCCCCCAATCCTCATGCCCCACTCCCCTCTCCCTCTCCCTCCCTCTCCAATCCTAAGAGCAGTCAGGGTTTCCTGCCCTGTGAGCAGTACAAGGACCTCCCCCCCCCCCCCATCCTGGTCTAGGAAGGTGAGCATCCGAACAGGCTAGGCTCCTATAAACCCAGTACATGCAGTAGGATCAAAACTCAGTGCCATTGTCCTTGCTTTCTTAGCAGCCTTCATTGTCCACCATATTCAGAGAGTCCGGTTTTATGCCATGCATTTTCAGTCCCAGTCCACCAGCTGGCCTTGGTGAGCTCCCAATAGATCAGCCCCACTGTCTCAGTGGGTGGGTGAGCCCCTCACGGTCCTGACTTCCTTGTTCATGTTCTCCCTCCTTCTGTTCCTCATTTGGACCTTGGGAGCTCAGTCCATTGCTCCAATGTGGGTCTCTGTCTCTATCTTCACCTATCACCAGATGAATTTTCTATGGTGATATGCAAGATATTCATTAGTATGGCTATAGGATCGGGCCATTTCAGGCTCTCTCTCCTCAGCTGCCCAAGGACCTAGTTGGGGACATCTCTCTCGACCCCTGGGAACCCCTCTAGAGTCAAGGCTCTTGCCAACCCTAAAAAGGCTCCCTTAATTAAGATATATACATCCCTGCTCCCATAGCCATCCTTCCATTATCCCAACCATCCCATTCCCCCAAGCTCTCCCCATCCTCCCCTTCTTACTTGTCTCTCCCCATCTCCCCTTTCTCCCATCCCACCCCACCCCCCAGTTCCCAAATTTTTGCCCAGCAATCTTGTCTACTTCCAATATCCAGGAGAATAACTATATGTTTTTCTTTGGGTTCACCTTCTTATTTAGCTTCTCTAGGATCGCGAATTATAGGCTCAATGTCCTATATTTATGACTAAAAACCAATTATGAGTGAGTACATCCCATGTTCATCTTTTTGGGTCTGGGTTACCTCACTCAGGATAGTGTTTTCTATTTCCATCCATTTGCATGCAAAATTCAGGAAGTCATTGTTTTTTACCGCTGAGTAGTACTCTAATATGTATATATTCCATACTTTCTTCATCCATTCTTCCATGGAAGGGCATCTAGGTTGTTTCCAGGTTCTGGCTATTACAAATAATGTTGCTATGAACATAGTTGAACAAATACTTTTGTTGTATGATAGGGCATCTCTTGGGTATATTCCCAAGAGTGGTATTGCTGGATCCTGGGGTAGGTTGATCCCAAATTTCCTGAGAAACCGCCACACTGCTTTCCATAGTGGTTGCACAAGTTTGCATTCCCACCAGCAATGGATGAGTGTACCCTTTACTCCACAACCTCTCCAGCACCCGGTCATTCAACAGGGGCTGCTCTCCTCTGCTGGGGCCTCTCTCTCGCTAACCCATCCCAGTTTGCGCCCAGGAACCTCCTCCCTTCTTCCTCCCTTCCGCGGGGCCACGGGATCCACCAGTTCAGCCTGTTTGGGCACTGGGTCGGGGTGCTCAGGGCAACGGGCAGGGGGGGATTGCTTTGCTTCAATAGCCTGCCTGCAGCAAGGTAGGCCCTTTATCAGCAAGGTTCCTGGCCAGCAAGGGAATCTGATCCTGTTCTGGGGGACCCATCAGAGTAGTTGGTGAGTGTGTTCTTGATCCGTGGCAGGAGCCCGGAAACAGAACACGGACATTCCCCGCCCCTCTTCACTCCCTGGTTATTAGGCAGGGGCTGCTCCCCTCTGCTGGGGCCTCTCTCTCCCTAACCCATCCCAGTTTGCACCCAAGAACCTCCTCCCTTCTTCCCCCTTCTGTGTAGTCACGGGATCCGCCAGCTCAGCCTGTTTTGGCGCTGGGACAGGATGCTGAGGGCAAGAAGTAGACGGGAGTTCCTTTGCTTCAATAGATTGCCTGCAGCAAGGTAGGACTTTTGTCAGTGAGGTCCCTGGCCAGCAAGGGAACCTGATCCTGTTCCATAAGATCCATCCGATAGCATTTGAAGGAAGAGATGGGCAGGCGCCAAGGCAAGAATTCCTCCACCAATCTGAAAAACAACATGAAAACACCAGAACCCAGTGATCTTACAACAGAAGGTCTTGAACACCCTAATCCCTGGAGACACCTGATACAATCCTTCCAGGACTCCCGCAGTCTCCCTGCTCCTACAGGCCCGGATCACCACACCACCTCCTTACAGTGACTCTTAAGGTGTCTGCCAATGTACAATGGGGTAGGCTCCTCAGGCAGAGACAGGAAAGGCTGTCTACTGCCCCCATACAGGCTCCTCCCCTTCTGCAGCTTACATAATGAGGTCACTGCCAGTCACTCTGAGCTCCCTGTGAACTGCTCCTTCCAGCGACTCCTCTTTCTGCTTCAGGTACAAGCTTGCGATCTCTGTATCCATGAAGGACTGGAAAGGGACCTTGAGCTCACTGGTGGGAGATATTGTTAAGGTGATTCTGTCTTGTTGTCCCTGGGTGCTCTCCACATAGACTGCCTCCTCCATGGCCCTTGATTCCCCCATTTCTCCAACACCACTTCCTCAAGACATCTCCTTGTTGGGCCCCCCAACTTTCTCCCTGGCCATCTCAGGCCACCTCCAGACTATGCTGCTTGGTGAGTCACCCGCGCTGCTGCCAGGTGGTTCATGGCTGCCTGGGGCTTCTCAGAACCCATACCAACAGTACCGTACTCTGCTGGTTCTAGGATGGCCTGAGGTGCTTCTGCCAAGCCCCACCCTGTTCTCCTCAGGGCACCAGGTAAGGCAAGGCCCATGCCACCTGTGAGAACTGGACCCCACGGGGATTGGTTCTGGCCAAACTGGTTGTCTCTGTAGAACTTAGGGCACTCTAATGGTCTGCAGGAGGATTGATCAAATAGAACCCACATCATCCATTCCCCAAATACTGGCCTACTCAAGAGTGTCATGAAACCCTCAGGCTTCAGAAAATTCAGTGTGACAGAGTCAGGAGTGATGCAACACCAATATTCAGACTGCCTATGAAGCTCCATCTGGACGGGTGAGTGTGTGCTATCCTGGGGTGGACTGTCCCGGTAGAGAGCACAAACGCCCCTCCCCCAGCTCCTGCTGCAGGGCTTTCTTACCTACACACGCGCCCCCACCCCCACCCCCAAGCCTGCCTTGTCTGCAAGGTCCTTTGCTGTGGAACAGCTTCCTGCCCTTTCACTAAGGCTACCAACCCAGAGCAGTGAGTGCCTGACTAGAGAGAAGGCCTCAAGGTCCCTGCCAGGGAACGCGGGCCCCTGCTGCTGGGGCTGCAGTGTCTGCTGTGCTCTCCTGGACCGGCTCTGCCTACCTCCTACTTCCCTTGGTCCCTGGCTCATTGGGCTACCAGGAGTCCCTGTGTAGGTGCTGAGAAGTTCCATCTGGACGGGTGAGTATGTGCTATCCTGGGGCGGACTGTCCCGGTAGAGAGCACAAACCCCCCTACACTAAGGCTACCCAACCAGAGCAGTGAGTGCCTGCCTAGCGGGCAGGCCTCAGCAACCCCCCGAAAGGGAGCGCAGGCACCTCCAGCTTGTACTGCAGTGTCGCCTGTGTTCTACTCGACCCCGCCCGACCCCTTGCATTCGGCCTTCTTTCCACGGGTCATTGGAATACCAGGCATCCCTGTTTTGGTGTTGAGGAGTTCATCTGGTAGGGAACGGTTCCTGCCCCTACACTGAGGAGATACACCCAGAGAGTTAGTCCACAGCAAAGACTGGTCCAAGACACCAGGCCTCTCCTGGCTCCATTTGAAGGAAAAGATGGGCAGGCGCCAATGCAAGAATTCCCCCAACAACTTGAAAGGCAACGTGACATCACCAGGATCCAGGAATCCCAAAATAAGAAGTGTACACCCTAATCCAGAAGAATTAGAAAAATTCGACTCAAAAGTGAATTATATGAAAATAATAGAGGACCTTAAACAGGAGGTGAAAAACTGCCATAATCAATTAGAGATTACAAACAAAAAGGTAGAGGAAATGAATAAATCTCTCAAAGATACCCAAGAAAACCAAGAGAAACAAGAAAAAGTATTCAAACAGGTAAGGGAAACGGTTCAAGACTTGAAGAATGAAGTGGAAGTAATAAAGAAAACACAAACCGAGGGAAGGATGGAGATGGAAAATTTGGATAAATGAACAGGAACTACAGAGACAAGTACCACCAACAGATTACAAGAGATAGAAGAAAAAATCTCAGACACTGAAGATACCATAGAGAAAATAAACACTCTGATCAAAGAAAACAGCATAACCAACAAATTCTCATCACAAAACATTCAGGAAATCTGGGACACAATAAAAAGACCAAACCTAAGAATAATAGGGATAGAAGAAGGAGAAGAAGTACAGCTCAATGGTCCAGAAAATATATTTAATAAAATTATAGAAGAAAACTTTCCCAACCTTAAGAAAGATATTCCTTTGAAGGTCCAAGAAGCATACAGAACACCGAATCGACTGGATCAAAAAAAAACATCTCCTCATCATATAATAATCAAAACACAAAACATACAGAATAAAGAAAGAATATTAAGAGCTGCAAAGGAAAAAGGTCAAGTTACCTATAAAGGTAAACCTATCAGACTTATACCTGACTAATCTATGGAAACCATGAAAGCCCGAAGGTGCTGCATAGATGTACTGCAGAAACTAAGAGACCATGGATGCAAGCCCAGACTACTATACCCAGCCAAGCTTTCGTTCACTATAAATGGAGAAAACAAAATTTTCCAGGATAAAAACAAATTTAAACAATACGTAGCCACAAATCCAGCCTTACAGAAAGTAATAGAAGGAAAATCACAACCCAAGGAGTCCAACAATGCCCACAATAACTCAGACATCTAATGACCATTCACCAGCACAACTTGAAGAAGGGAAACACACAAACTCTACTACAGAAAGAAAGAAAGAAAGAAAAGAAAAGAAAAGAAAGAAAGAAAGAAAGAAAGAAAGAAAGAAAGAAAGAAGAAAGGAAAAATGACCGGAGTTAACAACCACTGGTCATTAATATCACTTAATATCAATGGACTCAACTCACCTATAAAGAGGCACAGGCTAAGAGATTGGATACGAAAACAGGATCCAACATTCTGCTGCTTACAAGAAACACACCTCAACCACAAAGACAGACATCTACTCAGAGTAAAGAGCTGGGAAAAGGTTTATCAAGCAAACGGACCTAAGAAACAAGCAGGTGTGGCCATACTAATTTCTAAGAAAGTTGACTTCAAACTAAAATCAATCAAAAGAGATGGAGAGGGACATTTTTTACTCATAACAGGAACAATTCACCAGGATGAAGTCTCAATCCAGACTGCCTATGAAACCAGGCCAATTTTGTTGTATACAGACACTCAGAGACTTCAAGACCCTGATAGATGGTTCAGTCAAGCTGCCTCAACCAAACTATTTGCCCCTAAATCTGTAACACACACACACACAGAGAGAACCACCCCCCCCACACACATCTTCAGAGAGTTGGAGATTAGATAGTTATAGTTTTCCTTATTGACCAGACCCAGAAAAGAGACTCAAGAAAGAGATGCAAAGTGTATAAGGTTGAGAGATATCAAAAGATAGTTTTGAATAGTAAAGCAAGTTAGGATAGAAAGTGAATTAGGTACAAGACTTTGGACTTACCAGGTAGGATAGATAATGGAGTATTTTCTCTGAACTTGTCAAATGCAAATGGACTAGACATTGCTGATATATTTATTGCCTGTGTATATTATATATAGTTATTGTACTTATTTTATATAGTTTTTCTTATATTAGTTATAACCTACTTTTTACTTCAGAAAAAAGGAAAATGTGATATTTTGATTTTGATGTAACAAATAAAGCTTGTCTGAAGATCGGAGTGCGGAGCTAAGCCTCTAGTTTGCCATAGAGGACAGGTAGTGGTTGCACATACCTTTAATACCAGCACTCTGGAGGCAGAGGCAGCAGTGTCTCTGTGAGTTCAAGGCATCCCTGCTAAGCAAGATTGAGCCGGTCTAAAAGAGAAACAGCCAGGTTGTGGTGGTTCACACTTTTCATCCCAGTAATTGGGAGTCGCATGCCTTTAATCCCAGCACTAGAAAGGTGGAGACAGGAAGGGATTTGCCTGGGTGGAGAGAGGAATATAAGGCAGGAGGAGACAAGAGTACATGGGATTCATTCTGAGGATTTGTAGAGACAGGATCTTGCCCCCTTGGTTCTGAGGAATTCATAGAGCTAAAAACTAGTGGCTGGCTGCTCTGCTTCTCTGATCTTTCAGCTTTTACCCCCAATATCTAACTCCAAGTTTTTTTTTATTAAGACCTGTTAGAATTTGTACTGCACTTAAGTCTAACCTGACTAGGTCAGCAGAATTCAGAAAGGGATACTTTTCTTCCAGGGAGGTGATAGGACAGCTGGCTTGCCACCATGGTCATCTTTTTTTTTCTTAAGCAGACATATCCTAGTTTAGGGATGTCTGAATAACAGAATGTGACAACAGCTTAAGACCCATTATACTTTAGGCAAGGGAACAAATAACCAAATGGATGCCACTCATTAGCTGGATATAAAGCCCGCAACTCACTAGCAGCAGCTGTCCAATGCCATGTGAAGGAACAAACTGGTTTTTGGTTCTTTTTTTCCTTCACAACTTTAATGTGATATAATATATTTAAACCCTTATTTTAGTAAAACTTGTTTTCAGAAATAAATGACCAGGCAGAGCTTTGCAAATGTTTCCTCTTGGCGACATAGAGTGGGAATGTCTTCTAGTGAGTTTGTTTCCTCCTAAGTGGTGGCATTAATGGGGCAAGCAAGTGTCGGTTTCTCTTAGGGTGTGGAAGAGTAGTGGGCAGCTATGCAGACTGAAGAACAAGGTTCACAAGCTGTCTCACTCTCTGTACTCCTTTTCTTTCCATTTTGCTAACCATTAGTGACTACTTAAGTTCTCTCCAATTACCAACCAAAGTTAGCGTGAACTCATGTTGCTAAATTGTCATACCTGATGAAAATGTCCATACAGACAACTAAAACCTTGACCTCCTGATCCTCATGAATCTGCTGATAGAGCTGGGATTACAGGCATATGTCATGAACCCCTAACTCCCAACCCCTACTACCCTGGACCAGTCTCCCAAATTTGACAACCCCGAGGTATGTCCACACTGGACCATCTCCACCAGTCCCCCTTTGTTTTCTCATTATTACCTGAGATGTACCATACCCAGAAGTGACTCCTTGGTGCCCTCCAGAAACACCCCCTAAGACCAACATACACACACAGACACACAGACATGCCACAGACCTAGAGACCTGTTATTGACTGGACTGAATCTGGTACAAATGTATTCATCTTTATCCTGGCCCTCTCTAGCAGCTGTGGGACCAGGTTGTCCATCCAGTCCTTATGTAGCTTGAACTGTCCTAGCAGTCTTGCAAGTCACCCTTCCTGTGTCATCAAGAGCCCTGGGCCCAGAACACACAGAAAGTGGTCACAGGGACAAGCTCCCCCATACCTATACTGATGATTGTCCTCTCTAATCAAGTTCTGACACAGAGTCATGACCCTCTGGGCCAATTCTGTCCAACTCCCTCCTGTCCTCCACATGTTCTCCAACCCTAGGAATGTGTTGAAAGGGATAAGTCTCTGAACTCAGCCAAAACAAGGGCTGTGATGGACCATGCTGCATCAATCACAGTAATCAGTATCTTTGGGTGATGCCGTGCTGGAGAGGAAAGTGGAGATGAAGATGCGTGTGTGTTCTGTGTTGTGTGTGTGCTGTGTTTGTGTATGCACACACATGCATTTCTGAGTGTGTGCATTCATGTGTGCATATGTGTGTACATGTGTGTGTGTTACAGATTAGGGGCAAACGTTTCAGGTGAGGCAGCTTAACTGAACCATCTATCAGGGTCTTGAAGTCTCCGAGTGTCTGTGTAGAACAAAATTGGCCTGGTTTCATAGACAGTCTGAATATTGGTGTTACATCACTCATGACTCTGTCACACTGAACTATCTGAAGCCTGAGGGTTTTATGACACTCGTGAGTGGCCCAGTTTTTTGGATGATGTGGGTTCTATTTGATCAGTCCACGTGCAGACCTTTAGAGTTCCGTAAGTTCTGCAGAGACGGCCAGTTTGGCCAGAACCAGTTCTCCCGAGGTCCTGTTTACTTTTTCTTTTCTTTCTACTTGTTTATTTATTTATTTATTTTAATTTATTTTCAATAAAACACTATCTTTTATCATTTTACATGCCAAATCCAGTTCTTGGTCTTTCTCTTGTTCCTGCTCCTTCCACTTTGCCTACCCACGCTCCCATCCCACCCACATCCACTCCTCGGAGAGGGTAAGGCTTCCTATGGAGAGTCCACAAAGTCTAGCACATTGCTTTCAGGCAGGAACAAGACTTCTCCAGTATATCTAGGCTGATCAAGGTATCCGTCCAGAGAGAATGAGTTCCAAAGAGTCAAAACAAGCAGTAGGGATAAATCACGGTCTCACTGCCAGTGACCCCACAGTCTGCCCTAGTCATATAACTGTCACCCACACTCAGAGGGACCAGTTTGGTCCTATGCTGGTTCCCTTGCTGTCAGGTCAGAATTCGTAGGCTTCCATTAGCTCAGGTAAGCTGCTTCAGTGGGTATCCCCATAATGGTCTTGACTTCTTTGCTCATATTCACACTCCTCCTTCTCTTTGACTGGACTTTGGGAGCTCAGCCCAATTCTCCACTGTGGATCTCTGCATCTGCTTTCCTCAGTTGCTGGATGAAAGTTCTATGATGACTTTTAGGATAGTCATCAATTTGACTACAGGGCAAGACCAGTTCAGCCACCCTCTCCACTATTGCTTAGGGTCTTAGCTAGGGTCATCCTTGTGGATTCCTGGGAATTTCTCTAGTACCAAGTTTCTTGCTAGCCCATAATGACTTCCTCAATCAAAATATCTCTTTCCTTGCTTTCCAGCTCTGTCTTCTCATCTCAACCATCCAGTTCCTTCTAATTCTCTCCCCCTTCTCACCTCCTCTTTCCCTTCTGCCTTTCCTTCTCACCCAACCCCAACCTCCCAATTTTCTTAGGAGATCTTGTCTGTTTCCCCTTCTCAGGGTGATGTATGCATGTTTCTATTAGAGTTCTTCTTGTTACTTAGCTTCTCTTCAGTCATGGGCTATAGTCTCCCTATCCTTTGCTTTACAGCTAGTGCTCACCTAAAAGTGGGTACATACCATGCTCATCTATCAAGGTATGGGTTACCTCACTCAGGATGTTTTCTTCTAGTTCATTCCCATTGCATGCAAATTTCAAGATATCATGTTTTTTACCATTGAGTAGTACTCTATTATATAAATGTACCACCAAGAAAGAGAATTACAGACCAATCTCCCTCATGAACATTGATGCAAATATACTCAATAAAATACTGCCAAATCATAATCCAAGAACATATCAAAAGAAATCATCTACCATGATCAAGTCAGCTTCAATCCAGAGATGCAGGGATTGTTCAACATATGAAAATCTATCAAAATACTCCAACATATAAATAAACTGAAATAAAAAACCATATGATCATCTCATTAGATGCTGCAAAAGCATTTGACAAAATCCAAAACTACTTCATGGTAAAGATTTTGGAGAAATCAGGGATAATCTCTCCAAGAGAATAATAAAAGCAATATACAGCAAGCCAACAGCCAACATCAAATGAATTTCAGAGAAACTCAAAGCGATTCCACTGAAATAAGGAATAAGACAAGGCTGTCCACTGTTTCCATAACTATTCAACATAATTCTTGAAGCTATGTCTAGAGAAAATAAGACAACAAAAGGAAGTCAAACACTAATGAATTAATATTATATGAATTATTGTTCATCCACATTAGAAATCAGATGGTTCTATATGTGGTGGCACACTACTGTAGTCACAGCATTTGATAGGTAGGATTATGTGAGTCCAGCCTAGGATACACAGAGAGGTTCTGTCTCAAGAAGGACAAGGAGGAAGAGAGGGAGAAGGAAGAGGAAGGTGAGGAGCAAATTAAAAAATAAAAGGAAACGTTTTCACTACTACTAGGAGTCTTAGATGGGATCACCCTTATAGATTTGTGGGAGTTTCCCTTGCATCAGTTTTCTACCTGACCCTGAAGACCCCAACCCTTTCCAGTCATGTCTTTCAGTACTCTCCCATTCCATCCCCAACTTGATCCCTCAAATTTCCATCCCCACCTACCCCCTGTCTACCCACGAGAACTCTTCTATTGCCCCTTCCCAGGGCGTTTCATGCTTCCCTCCTTTGTTGGTGAACAGAGGAGAAATAGGCAAAGGGGATGGGGGGAGAGAAAGGAGGGGAAATTTCAGTCAGAATGTAAAATAAGTAAATTGAATAAAAAACAAAAATAAAGGGAAAGGGGAAATCAGAAATGAACTGAAATTCATTTGAGATACAATTAAAATTTTTTGATATTAAAAATTATATGTATGAGTGTTTTATCTGAGTGTATGTCTGTGGATGATTTGTGTTCAGTGTCTGCAGAGGCCAGTCAAAAGAGGGCACTGGATTTCCTGGGACTGGACTTACAGAGAGTTGATAGCTGCCATGTGGGTTTGAAACACCATGTGTTCTTTTTGAGTTAGGTAGAATACAGAGGAATTGAAACGGGCACAAATTTTGAAAGGATAATTTCATAATATATACCAAACACTAAAAGCAGCTCATGCTTTGATCCAGCTATCCTTTTCCTAACAAGATTGGGTTTAGAGGAGAGTGTCATACTCCAACTCCAAAGCCAGTTTTAATTTCTAATTCGACTGGGAGGGGAGATGGGGAGAGAGAAGGGAGAAGGGGAGGATGGGGAGAGCTTGAGGGAATGGGATGGTTGGGATGGAGGAGGGGTGGATGAGGGAGCAGGGAAGTAGATATCTTAATTAAGGGAGCCATTTTAAGGTTGGCAGGAGATTTGACTCTGGAAGGGCTCCCAGGTGTGTAGTGGGGAGCTGCGGGCCTCTTCCCACAGTCCGGCTCATGGCTGCCTGGCTAGCTTATGCCCCAAAATAACGACACACAAACTCTATTCTTTTAAACACTGCTTGGCCCATTTCTGTTCATGTATGTAGCACCCCAAGGTGCGCTTACCGGGAAGATTCTAGCCTACGTCCATCCTGGGTCAGAGCTTCATCGTGTCTGCTCTGGAGAGGAGAGCATGGCGTCTGTCTCTCAGAGGAGCTGCCCTGCATCTGAGCTCACTTCCTCTTCCTCCCAGTATTCTATTCTGTTTACTCCACCTATCTAAATTCTGCCCTATCAGATGGGCCAAGGCAGTTTCTTTATTAGCCAATGACCTTCCTCCATCATTTCCCCTTTTTCTGTTTAAACAAAAAGGAAAGGCTCTAACATAGCAAAATTACATATAGCAAAACAGTTATCAAGTAAGAATTACAGTTACAATATTTACATCTATTTTATCTTTATCATAACTAAAGAAAACTATAACTATCTATCTATTCTTCAACTCCATCAAAGACTCCAGAAGGATATAATATTACCTAAGCAAACAAGAAATAAGCAACTTTCAAACTCTAGAAATGACAGAGACATCTCGCTGCCTTGACAGTCACCCAAAGTTTCTCTGTACCGTTGGGGCATCCATCTTCGGCCCACAGGCCCATAGTTTCCAGAGACATTTCCATGAAGCAGGAAATTTCAAAGTCAGTTCAGTCACTATCTGCTGTGTCCTGCAGAATGTCTCGCAGACTCCTTCATGAATCAGGAACCCCGAAAGATCATCTCACCTTTAGGCAAGTTCAGCAGTCCTCTCTCTGTGGGTTCTCTGTGTCCAGTTTATGCAACAGTCCAGGCAAGAGCAATTTCTTGCCCAAATGGCTATCAAACTCCATAAGGTGCCTCTTCGATGCCCATCTTCTGCTTGAAGTAGATTGGTGCTGCCAGGAACAGAGTGTCTCATTGTCATGAAAAACCTTAAGTTATTAAAACACTTAACATGCCATATTTTATAATCTTTGAAAGATATGAAGAATGTCTATTTAAAATATATCTATGTACATCTAGAAAATCTAACTAACATGACTACAAGCGTGACTATTATTGATAATTATCTATTAACAACCTATATACATTACATTTTAAGTGAACTACACAATCACAATACCTTAATCAATATCAGAAATACATATACATATAATAAAATTGACCTTAAATCTAAATCACTAAAGCAAAATCCATATCAATGCAAATTATTCATACCTATATCATAACCCCCTTTAAATGTAAAAGAACATTTATAAACAATATATGGGAACATGGACGCAGTTTTTTCTCTCCAAACTGCTTCCTGCTGAATGGGGGCGCTGTTATTCGGGTCTTTTATGGGATAACCTGTCTGCTAGGTTCATCTCAGTTGGCAGTTGAGCAAAGTAATTTTTTGAAGGTGTTCACAGCAACCCTTCAGGAGGACGTGGTCCATCATACCATATTGGGATAAAGGCAATCCACAGTGTCCCATCCTCTGTGAAAACAAAAGAAGAAACTCTTTTCCAAAGTATCATATCCTTAGATACAAATTCTGAAGTCAAGGTATTTTGAAAATATCTATCTTGGATTAGTTCAGCAGCATTTATAAACAAATATCTTTTAGCATCTGTTGCTCCTTCCACAGCATTCAAACAATTCAAAGAGAGCATAATAGCATACAGTATCAAGATTCTCTGTGTATTTTCCATCTTTGTGCAGCTTTATTTTAACTCTATTTTGTTTATTTTTACTTTTGTTTTATATTCTCTGTATATATTTGTCCTGGAATAACTCTGTAGACCAGACTGTCCTTGAACTCTCGGAGATCCTTCTGTCTCTGCCTTCCAGGCACTGGGATTAAAGGTGTGTGCTACCACACCCAACTACTTTCTTCCTTTCTGTCTTTTAGCCTGCATATATTTTTTACACACTGTAAATCATTTAGAAATTTTGTTTTGTTTTGTTTTTGAGTCTCTCTTTACTGCATATCTCTCTTTTTTTATCTGACCACATGAGCCTTCAAATTACTGAGCAATATATGGGTAGGATTAAAGCCGTGGCTTTGCCAGCAGGTCCAACCCATTCCTTAGCTTTACAGCCTCATGGCAGAGGTACCGGCTGTAGCCATGTTTATCACCACAACTCTGTGGCGTTTCAAGGTCTTTGCCAACAAGCAAACTGCAGCATTACGTCCACAGACAACAATCAAGTCCTCTCTCTGTAGTAGGCCCTCCTGCCTCAAACAGTCAGAGTTTGCCCTGGTAGGATGGACCAGAACGCCAGCATTTTAAAACAGCACAACTTTTTTTTTTTGTTTGTTTTGTTTTTGTTTTTGTTATGGCCGAAAACAAACAAGCATTCAGTCAGCTTTTATCAATACCATTTAAGTGTTTCGTGGCAGGACCTCTTAATGAGCTGCAGGGTTTTGCAGCTGAAGCTGAGTCAGGAAGCCTCTCTTACATGAGAGTGCTTGCTTGCCTCTAGCAGGCAGAGCAGACCCGAGAAATTGTTGCTATCAAGAAAACATGCTTTACTCTATTCTTTCCCAAGCTTTCTCAGGCTTTCTGTAGATTCACTGCCCCATGTCTGGACGCCATCTGTAGTGGGGAGCTGCGGGCCTCTTCCCACAGTCCGGCTCATGGCTGCCTGGCTAGCTTATGCCCCAAAATAACGACACACAAACTCTATTCTTTTAAACACTGCTTGGCCCATTTCTGTTCATGTATGTAGCACCCCAAGGTGCGCTTACCGGGAAGATTCTAGCCTACGTCCATCCTGGGTCAGAGCTTCATCGTGTCTGCTCTGGAGAGGAGAGCATGGCGTCTGTCTCTCAGAGGAGCTGCCCTGCATCTGAGCTCACTTCCTCTTCCTCCCAGTATTCTATTCTGTTTACTCCACCTATCTAAATTCTGCCCTATCAGATGGGCCAAGGCAGTTTCTTTATTAGCCAATGACCTTCCTCCATCACAGGTGTCCAAGGAGATGTCCCCAGCTTGTTCCTAGGGCAGCAGAGGAGAGGGTGCCTGAACTGGCCCTATCCTATAACCACACTGATGAATATCTTGCATATTACCACAGAACCCTCATCTGGCAATGAATGGAGATAGAGACAGAGACCCACATTGGAGCACTGGAGTGAGCTCCCAAGGTCCAAATGAGGTGCAGAAGGAGGGAGAACAAGAGCAAGGAAGTCAGGACTGCTAGGGGTGCGCACACCCACTGAGACAGTGGGACTGATCTAATGGGAGATCACCAAAGCCAGTAGGACTGAAACTAATGGAGCATGTGATCAAAGAGGACTCTCTGAATGTGGCTGACGGTGGAAGCTGACAGAGAAGCCAAGGACAGTGGCACTGGGTTTTGATTCTACTGCATGGATGGGCTTTGTGGGAGCCTAGGCTGTTTGGATGCTCACCTTCCCGGACCTGGGGGGAGCAGGGAGGACCTTGGACTTCCCATAGGGTAGGGAACTCTGACTGCTCCTTGGACAGGAGAGGGAGGGGGTGATGTGGGAGTGTCTTCTTTCTATCTGTTGCTTTCATTGGTTGATTAATAAAGAAAACTGCTTGGCCTGATAGGGCAAAATTTAGATAGGCAGAGTAGACAGAACAGAATGCTGGGAAGAAGGGAAGTGAGCAGTCGCCATAGTTCTCTCCGAGATGGATGCAAGTTAAGAATCTTTCCTGATAAACCACCACCTCGTGGTCCTACCCAGATAATTAGAAATGGGTTAATCAAGATGTCAGAATTAGCCACTAAGAGGCTAGAGCTAATGGGCCAAGCAGTGTTTAAAAGAATACAGTTTGTGTGTTGTTATTTCGGGTATAAAGCTAGCTGAGTAGCAGAAAGCAGCCTGCTGCTTATACTACAAGGGGGAGAGGGAGTAGGAGGAGGGAAGTGAAGTGGGAGGAGGGGAGGAGGTGGAAATTTTTAATAAAAATTAAATAAATTTAAAAAGATCATTTGCATTATATGTTTGTAAAGAACAGCAACAACAAACATTTGGGAAGATTTATGAAATTTTATCCTGTTGGAAATGTAATATACTAATATTCCAATTACTCCTTTTCTTGAGACAATTTTTTTCTGGATGATTTGTTCTTTTTCTTCAGATATCTCATTTGTCCAGTGGTTTTCAGATTCTTTAGCTGGATGGCTTTATTCTCCTGAAAAGACAAACACTTTCCCAACTCTAACTTTGAGGAGGTTTCCTTTTGGCAAGTAATATCTGAGCAAATCAAAAGCATTTATTTGTTTTATCAGTTAGTTTACATTGAACGGCCATGTTGTTTGATGAACTATCATCTCTTATAATTAATAAGTCTCTCTTGTTCAAATAGAACCTTTATTAATTTTGATGGTATCCATACCTTTTCTTCTCCCATGCAAAGAAAAACAAAATCCCTTTGCCAATGTAACACATGTCCTGGTTTCCATTCTGAGGTCAGCCCATCTTTAAAGTATACAGGTTGATTTAATTATGTAAGTTTTTTTATATTATTCAATGTCTCTCTGCAGCTGTTGTTCCTTTCTCATTAACATTTAGAAAATTCAAAGTTAATGAAGCACTATGAAATCTATTTCTCAGAGTCTCTATTACCTCTTTCTGTTTATTTAACATATCCTTTAGAGTTCAATTTGATCTTTCAAGAACTGCCTGCCCTGTTGGAGTGTGTTTTATACTTGTAATATGTTTTATATTATAATAAGCAAAAACTGTTTCATTTTCTTAGAGACATATGCTAGAACATTGTCTGGCTTTATTTGTGCAGGCATACCCATGATTGCCATTACTTCTAAGAAATATGTGATTACAGAATCAGTCTTTTCAGACTCAAAGCAGTTGCACATATGTGGTGTACATATGTTAATTTTCCAAATTCTACAAAATGGAACACATACATCTGCCAGATTTCATTCCTTTCAGTAGCCTTTGGGTTACTTCCTGCAGGTAGTGGTGTTTGGTTGTCTAAAGAACAAGTAGAACATTTCCTTAGCATGTTGCCATGTAATGAAAAATCTTTTTTTAAAAGATTTCCTATTGACATGATGATTTTTATTGAAATTTTGTGGCCTCCAGCGCATTTCCTTGTAGCACAAATTCTAATTGGCCTTACCAGAGGCAGATACTAGGCAGTGAAAGTTGAAGGATCAGAGAAGCAGTGTTACCAGCCACTAGAGGACCTTTTACTTCTACCAATGCTCAGAACGAAGGTATAATCATGTCCTCAGACTGCATCCTCAGACTGCAGGGGTGATCCCTGGACTGCAACTGTCTCCATCAAACCTCAGACTGCATCTGAGTTCCTCTCTCATCCTGCCTTACATTCTCTCTCCACCCAGCCATATCCTTCCTGTCTCCACCTCCCTAGTTCTGGGATTAAAGGTGTGGGATCCCAAGTGTTGGGATCACCTTTGTGTGAGCTCTGTTTCTCTTTAGACAGATTCAATCTTGTTTAGTGCAGGGTGGCCTTGAACTAACAGAGATCCGTCTGCCACTGTCTCCTGAGTTCTGGGATTAAAAGTGTGTGCCACCACTCCCTAGTTAAAACATCCATTCTAACATAATATCTTCCATTTTCCTTATTATTCATGTAGGAGAATGCTTAAAAAGTAAAATAAATAGAATGCAATAAAGCTTTGGATACAAATGATCCACATGTGCATCCTGTAATTTCTTTTCCACCAAGGCCAGTTCTCTCTCAGTTTCACCTGATAATTCTCTTGGACTACGTAAGTCCTTGTTACCATCTAAGCTTTCCTACAAATTTCTAAGTTCATGATTTTTTTTATCCCAATAGTGGGCTGTAGATTCAAAATGTCTACTAGCAATCTTTGAAATTCATTAAGAGTCTGCAATCCATCTCTCCTAATTTGTACTTTTTAGGGTCTAATTTTTTGTAGACTTATTTTATATACTAAATAATTAATAGAACTTACACTTTGTATTTTTTCAGGAGCAATTTCTAATCCCCAGCAGGGCAAAATTTTCTTTACCTCTTCAAACATTCTTTCTAAAGTATCAATATTTAAATCAACTAATAAAGTGTCATCCATTTAATGACAAACTGTAGGTTGAGGAAAATTGTTTATGTATCATTTCCAATGCTGCCATGAAAATATTGGCACAGGGTGGAGCTATTTAACATTCCCCATGGGAGAATCTTCCATTGATATCTCTTTGCAGGCTGAGAATTATAAGTAGGCACCATGAAGGCAAATTTTTCACTGTCTTTTTCTTATAAAGGTATAGTGAAGAAACAATCTTTTAAATCAATAACTGTAAGAGGCCATCCTTTAGGCAATAGAGAAGGCAAAGGAATGACATACTGTAGAGAGCCCATTGACTGAATCACCTTATTAACAGCCCTTAGATCTCTTACCATTCTCCATTTTCCAGATTTCTATTTAATAATAAATATAGGAAAATTTCAAGGGCTAGTTGATTCTTCAATATGCTGAGCATTTAGCTTCTCTGTAGCTGTTCTAAGGTCTGTAGCTTCTGTTGCTAGAGGCCATTGCCTAACCCATACAGGTTTGTCTGTCAACCATTTTAAAGATAGGGTGTTGGTGCATCTGAAAGATCAGCAGCTGTTGTACCCTGTTTTTGTACAACCTGAATGGTCAGTTATTGTTCCTTAAAATACCTCCTAATATTTTTCTCAGTAACATACATTGTTTCTTAGATTAAAGGAATGTTAATCTGATTATTCCATTGCTGTAACAAATCATATCCTCATAAGTTCATTGCTTGAAAGTTCTAGCAGGGGAGTACAGCTGCTCATATACCCTTGACAGAAGACTGGTCTTCCTTTATTCAGGGAAGGTTGTCCTCTTCAACCAAGAGTCCTGCTTCAGGAGGGACACAAATGGAGCAGTGAAGTAAGCATGAGACACGCATGTAGCCAGCCAGATCATTCAAATCAACCCTGGTAATCAGTGAGGTGATATATGTCACAGTCATATCACCTCTTACATCCAGTTGTGGAGCCTCCAAGGGCTCCTATCTCATGCTCTGTTTTATCTGAGATAAATCCAATCCCTATGAGTTTAACATTTACCTCTTGAAGAGGTCAGTTTGGATGCCAAGATTCTGGAGCAATTATTGTTACATCTGCACCTGTGTCTACAAGACCTTCAATAACAATGTCATTTATTCATATTTTTAATTTTGGTCTTCGTTAATTCATAGAAGTTTGCAAAATACATGCTTCACCATTTCTTCTGAATTTTTTCTCTCTCCTATAGCTGATCTATCACCCAGAGCAATATGGTTTCTTACAATAGGCATTAGGTTCTTTAGTTGCTCTAGGAAGGAGTTTTAATCCCAGCACTTTCAATCCCAACACTAGGGAGATGGAGACAGGAGGGGATATGGCTGGGTGGAGACAAGAATAAGAGAAGGAGACAAGAACTCAGGCATTCAATCTGAGGATTCATGGAGACAGGATCTTGCCCCCTTTGGTCAGAGGATTTGGTAGAGATAAAAAGTCTCTAATGTTTGGCTCCTTTACTTCTCTGATCTTTCAGCATTTATCTTGATATATGACTCCAGGTTTTTATTGTTAAGGCCAATTAGAATTTACACTACAGCATTCTCACAATTTAGGTTCTTTCCTCGTAGATGAAGTTTTTGTCAAGGTGACACACAAAAACAGCCTGTACATACTTCAACAGTGGTTGTATTATTGAAGAAGAACAAGAAACAAAATAGGAGCCAAGGAATAGACATGTTGAATGTTCTACACCTACATATGTGGGTAGAAAAATCTTAGAAGCACAAATAGCCATGGGAGGTTTTAGGTCACTGTAAGTATCTTTGTAAGTTATATATAGTGTGGAATACAACCCATCTGCAATTCATTCTGTTTGCCTTTTTTAATTTTTATACCACTATACTCGTGTGAATTTTATAGAAATGTGTCAAGAGTAATGAATACGCTCAATCAAAGTAAGAATATCTATAGCACAGTAGCCAAGTATTAAAATTTTATAGTGAATCCTATTACTTTGTTTTAAAAATTATGTCAATTTAGAAGGCATATAATACTTGGGTTCTATTTTGCTTCCTGACTATCTTTCCCATGTATTTTAAAAAGTATATCCAGTACATAGTGATATATCATAATTCTATAAAATTGGTTCATAATTATTGTTTCAAGCAGTGACTTTTTGAATAAGTTGAAAAAATTCTTCATTGTGTGTGGCCATTAGAATCTGCTTAGAAAACTTAAAAATCAGATAATAGGTACTCTGCTGGTACTAGAAACTCCAGAGACCAACTGGTACCCAGAACCCTAGAGGCCACACAAGCACACAGAACCCACAGGCTACACCAGTATCCAAAACCAAAGAAGTCATGCCAAGTTGCAGAACCCCAAAATCCCAGAGGTTACACAGACCATGAAAACCCCAGCAGAGACACCCTACTGTGGTAGGAAGTTGGTTGGTTGTTCCTGGCTGCTGAACACCAAATTAATCACCAAGAAAACAAATTATTTGTGATAATGTTTGGCCAATAGCTTAAGTGTGTTTCTGGCTAACTCTTATATCCTAAACTAGCCCATCTCCATTAATCTGTGTATCACCATGTGGCTGAGGCTTACCAGCAAAGTTTCAGCATGTCTGTCTCTGGCAGTAGCTTCATGTCCTCTCCCTGACTCTGCCTCGTTTATCCAAGCATTCAGCTCCCTACTGGACCTGAAGACTCATTGGTCACCAGAACCTCAGGCCTCTCAGGCCATAAGACCAGAGAGGAAACAGAAACCAAGGGGAAAACATTTTTAAAAAATCCATCCAACAAAGAAAAACTCAGAAATTGGCACCTAAACTTACAATAAACCCAAACTCAGATGACTAGAGGCCAGCATTAGAAAACAATCAACAGCAGTCAGAGCAATATGGCACCACCAGAGCACAGCTACCCTACTACAGCAAGCCCTGGATACTTCAACACAGCTGAAGCACAAAAATGACCTTAAATTCAATCTTATGAAGATGATAGAGGCCCTTAAAGAAGAAAGAAATATATTTCTTAAAGAAATCCAGGAAAATACAAATGAACAGGTAAAGAAATTGTGGTTTGTATATAAAATAAATAAATAATTTCAATTAAAAACACTAAATGAAGGAAAGAAATATCTTGATTGAGGGAGTCATTATGTGGCTAGCAAGAAACCTGGCTCTAGAGAAATTCCCAAAAATCCACAAGTATGACCACAACTAAGACCATAAACAATAGAGGAGAGAGTGTCTGAACTGGTTACAGTCTGTTTACAGTCAGACTGATGATTATCTTAAATATCACCATAGAACCTTCATCCAGCAACTGATGGAAACAGAGTCAGAGACCTGCATCAGAGCATTGGACTGAGCTCCCAAAGTCTTGTTGAAGAGTGGGAAGAATGAGAATATGAGCAAAGAGGTCAAGACCATGATGGGTTCACCCACTGAAACAGTCTACCTGAGCTAATGGTAACTCACCAACTCCAGCTGAACTGTGAAGGAACAAGCATAGGACCAAACTAGCCCTTCTGAATGTGGTTGACTGTTGTATGTCTGGGGCAGACTGATGGGTCACTGGCAGTAGCACCAGAATTTAGCCCTAGTGCTTAAACTGGCTTTTTGGGAACCTATTGTCTTTGGGTTGATACCTTGCTCAGCCTAGATATAGTAAGGAGGGCTTTGGACCTTCCCCAAAACAATGTGCCTTACCCTCTCTGTGGAGTGGATGGGGGTGTGGGGCTGGGAGGGTAAGTGAAGGGAATGGGAGAAAGGGAGGGAGTGGAAACTAGGATTGATATGTATAATGAAAAAATATAGTTTGTTTTCATTTTTTAAAAAATAAAAATAAATAAACACTAAATGTATAAAGGATGAGTATTAATGGTTGCAATGAAAAAAGACCAAGTAACATATTGAAAAGTATTAAAAGTTGCAATAGAAAAAGACCAAGACAAACCTCTTAGAATTACATCCAACTTCTCAATGAAGACTCTAAATGCCAAAAGGCCCCATACAGATGTGTATTGCATACTCTACAAGACCACAGAGGCCAGCCCAGATTATGATAGCCAGCAAAATTTTCAATCACCATAGATAGAGAAAACAAAATATTCCAATGCAAAGTCAAATTTAAAAAGTACCTATCCACAAATCCAGCCCTATAGAAAGTACTAAAAGGAAAACTCCTACCCAAGTAGGTTAACTACACCTAAGAAAACACAGGAAATAAGTAATTTCACGCCAGAAAAACCAAAAGAAGGAAAATACATACACACACACAAACCGCCACCAACAACAATAACACAAATAATGGGAATTATCAATCATTGGTCATTAATATCTCTCATCATAAATGGACGCAATTCCCTAATAAAAAGACACAGACTAACAGAATGGATGAGAAAGCAGGATCCATTCATCCGATGCATACAAAAAAACACATCTCAAATTAAAAATAGAGATTACCTCAGAATAAAAATTGAAAAAAGATTTTTCAAACAAATGGACCCAAGAAACAAGCTGGTATACTCATTAGAATATCTAACAAGCTGGTGTAGCCATTCTAATATCTAACAAAATAGACTTTCAACCAAAATTAATCAAAAGAGATAAGGAAGGACACTTTATACTCATTAAAGAAAAAAATACACCAAGATGACATCTTAATAATAAACATCTTTGCCCCAAGTGCAATGGCACCCACATTTGTAAAGAAACATTACTAAAACTTAAATCCACATTGAGCTCCACACACTATTAGCGGGAGACTTCAACACCACACTCTCACCACTAGACAGGTCATTTAGACAGAAACTAAACAGAGAGATAATGGAACTAACAGATGTTATGACTCCGATGTGCCAAACAAATATCTACAGAACTTCTCACCTAAACACATTATGCCTTCTCAGCACCTCATGGAACCGTCATCAAAACTGACCACATGTCACAAAGCAGATCTCAACAGATACATGAAAATTAAAATAACACCATCTATCTTATAGACCACCACAGATTAAAGCTGAATTTCAACAATAGAAACAACAGAAATCCTACAAATTCATAGAAACTGAGCAGCTCTCTTCTGAATAAAAACCGAGTCAAGGCAGAAATGCAGAAAGAAATTAAAGACTCCCTAGAATTCAATGAAAACAAATGCACAGCATACTCAAACTTATGGGACACAATGAAAGCAGTGCTAAGAGAAAAGTTCATAGTACTAAGTGCCTACAGAAAGAAATTAGACTCAATGTCCTTTGTTTATGGCTCGTATCCACTAATGAATGAGTACATATCATATTCATATTTTTGTGTCTGGGTTATCTCACTCAGGATAGTGTTTTCTAATTCTTATAGTTCATGATCCTAGAGAAAGTAAGTAATAAGGTGAACCTGAAGAAAAACATATATAGCTCCATCTGGAAATTGGAAGCAGACAAGATTGCCTGACAAAATTTGGGAGCATAGGGCAGGAGGTAGAAGGAAGGGAAGAAGGGGAAGAGGATGAGATAAGGGGAGGGTTGAAGAAAACTTGAGGGAGATAGAGGAAGGACAGATATGAGAGCAAGGAAAGTGATATCTTGATTGAGGGAGCCATTTTGGGGCTAGCAAGAAACCTGGCTCTAGAAAAATTCCAACGAATCCACAAGGAAGACCCAAGCTAAGACCCTAAGCAGTAGAGGAGAGGGTGTCAGAACTGACCTTGCCCTGTAGTCAGACTGATGATTCTCTTAAATATCACCATAGAACCTTCGTCCAACAACAGACAGAAAAAGAGGCAAAGGCCCACATCAGAACACTGGACTTAGCTCCCAAGGTCCAGTTGAAGAGCAGAAGGAGGGAGAGTATGAGCAAGGAAGTCAAGACCATGAGGGGTTCACCCACTGAGACAATGTGCCTGAGCTAATGGGAGCTCACCCACTCCAACTGGACTGGGTATGAACGAGCATGGGATCAAACTAGTCCCTCAGAATGTGATTGACAGTTGGGCCAGACTGAGAGGTCAATGACAATGGCACTGGGATTTGTCTCTACTGCATGTACTGGCTTTTTGGGATCCTATTCTCTTTGGATGTATACCTTGCTCAACCTGGATGTAGTGGGAAGTGCCTCGGACTTCCCACAGGGCAGGGTGCCTTGTACTCTCTTAAGACTGGAGAGGGTGTGGAGGGAATGGGAGGGAAGTGGGAGGAGGGGAGGAAGCAGGAATTTGGATTAGTATTTTTTTAAGTAATATAATGAATTAATAATAAAAAAGAAAACAATGCAGACTTTTTAATTTATTTATTTTTGCACTTTTGTACTTTATGGATTTTTTTGTTGAGCTCTACATTTTTCTCCTCTCTCCTCCCTGCCTCTCCCCTCCCCTCCCCTTCAGCCCTTTCCCAAGGTCCCCAAATTACTCAGGAGAGCTCGTCTTTTTCTACTACCCAAGTAGATTAGATCTATGTATGTCTCTCTTAGTGTCCTCATTGTTGTCTAGATTCTCTGGGATTGTGATTTGTGGGCTGGTTTTCTTTGCTTTATGTTTAAAAACCTTATGAGTGAGTACATGTGATAATTCAGACTTTTCAACTGAAAAGGAGGGAAACACACAGCTTTGTTCTCTCTACAAGTGAATGACATCCATCTCACATTTTTAGTTTTATTTATTTTAGCTTTCTCTGCAGGCTGAAATTCAAGCCTGGAGCTTTATTTATGCTAGGTTTATGCCCTACCACCAAAATATAACTACAGTCCAGAGTTTTATTGTTGAAGCTTGTTTGTGTCTTTAATACATTGCTTTTGTTTCAATTTGACTTTGTTGTCTGTTTCCAAGTTTTCTTGGACTTGTATAGTTTCTGTATGCACAAACAATAAAAAGAAGTGTTCCAGACATGCCAGGAGAGGGATGCAGTTGAACAGGCTACTCTTCCCATATTACATCATAGACTATATCCTCAGCACTCCCAGATGGCTGTTCATTAATGACTCGAATGCATGTATGTAGGAATAAGAAATGAACAATGCTTATCTCAATATAAAATATATATATATGTCATACATACATTGTATTGTATTTCAGCATACATGACGAATATTCTGTGCCCAAGGGACAGAATTATAGAAAAACTCTCACTTTTTTTTTAAATTCAAGAGATCAGCCTGTTACTCTGTTCAAGAAGAAAAAAACGTATTTCTCATTTATGAATATGCATATATTGTTTGCTTATTGGACAGTATACTAATTCTTCATTACATATGACATGTGCATATTTGTGCACATGCATATGTGTGTACATAGGTGCAGAAGCCAAAGGTTGATGGCTTTTGTCCTCAATTACTCTTTGCCTTATTTTTTGAGGTCGTCTTTCGCTGAACCCAGAGCTCACTTTTTTTGCTAGACAGGTTGGCTAGTAAGCCACAGAGATCCTTTTCTAGCTCCACCTCCCTAATGCTGGAATGACAGGCAATCCTAGCTTTTTTTTTTTTGAAATAAGGTTTCTCTGTGTAGACCTGGTTGTCCTAGAAGTCAATCTGTAGACCAGGTTGGCATTGAACTCAGAGAGACGCACCTGTCTCTGCCTCCCTAGTGTTGGCATTAAAAATGTGTACCAACACCAGCTAGCCTTTTCTATTAATTGAGAATTTCATAAACACATAATAATGTGTTTTGATCAAGACCACTCCAGTCTCTCCCTTACAACTCTTCCTCTTCCCCCACTAGAGCTATTAATGTGTTCTCTTTAAGAATGCACACAGTCCTGGAAACAACCTAAATGCCCCTCAACCAAAGAATAGATAAGGAAAATGTGATACATTTACATAATGGAGTACTACACAGCAGAAAAATAATAACATCTTGAAATTTGCAGGCAAATGGAAGGAGCTAGAAAAGATTGATTTGAGTGAGGTAAACCAGACCCAGAAAGACAAATATCACATGCACACACTCATAAGTGGCTTTTAGACATAAAGCAAAGAAAAACCAACCTATAATTAACAAACCCAGAGAACCTAGAGAACAATGAGGACTCTAAGAGAGACATATATGGATCCAACCTACATGCAAAGCAAAAAAAAAAAAAAAAGACAAGACTTCCTGAGTAAATTGGGAGCATAGGGACCATGGGAGAGGGCTGAAGGGGAGGGAAGAGGAAGAGAGGGGAGCAGAGAAAAATGTAAAGCTCAATACAATCTATTCTAAAAGGGAAAAAAGTTTACAATATAAAAAAGAAAGCACACAGTCCCCTTACATACACACCCTTAGTGCTACCAGCATGCACATGGATGTGGAGCCATCAGTAGAGCATAGGTAACCTCTCGGGAACTGTATTCTTTGAGAAAACTTACTTTTCCTCTTCCAGAAGAGATCAGTGCCAATAGCTCATCATGTAAGGATGGAAAGCTCTGACCACCTCCCCTCTCCATACTGGAATTTTGTCTGGCTTGATTTTGTATAGCTTGTGTGTGTGGTCATAGCCACCGTTAATTCATATGTGCAACTGTCCTGATGTACTTAGAATAATCCACTCCACTGTAAGCATTCATCGCCTCTGGCTCTTACAGTCTTTCTGCCACCTCTTCCATGATGTTCCCTGAACATTAAGTGTAGAGGTTGTGTTGTAGAGATACCAACTGTTCATCAATTCTCAGTCACTTAGTCCCTGCACTTTGACCCGGTTATATATCTCTGTAGCAGCCTCTGTCTGCTGTAAAAAGAAGCTTCTTTGATGAGGAGTGTGAACACTTAATCTGTGGGTATAAGGATAAGCATTTAAAATACAGTTGTAAGCTAGGTTGGTTTAGGAAAATGACAAGAGTAAGTTCTCCTCTATTGCCTATGATCTCTCCAAATGTGGGTAGTTGACTAAGTTTACAGTTCCAGCACGATTTCTCTTCTATTGAGTGGGCCTTGGTACAATTAGGTAGCTGTTAGTTACCCCTAGGATATATGTGCCACTGTTGTACCATTAGGTAATCTTCATGCACTACTCTCTACTGTGGTTTATAGAATTTACAATTTACAGATAGGAATATTTATTACTCTTTCCCCCAGCTTCTTGCATAGCACCTTCCCATGCTATTAAGAATTATATAAGAACCCAATGGGAGTTCACTTCTAGATTAGTACCAGCATGATTCCACTCAGTCCTGTGTCTGAACTGTGTGTTGTATTTAGTAATAGGGTCTTACCTTCAAGTTCTGAGAGTTAACCAAGGGCAAAGGCAATAGTCTAAATATTATTTTGTGAGTCTCTTGGACCACTCCCCTACTACTCAACAGGAAGCTTCCTGTACCTGGAACTGTTTTTTTTTGTTTGTTTGTTTGTTTGTTTGTCTATGGCAGTTGTTCTCAACCTTCTTAATTCTGTGATCTTTTAATGCATTTCCTCATGTTGTGGTGACCCCCAACCATAAAGTTATTTTGTTTCTACTTCATAACTATAATTGTGCTACTGTTATGGCTTGTGATGCAAATATCTGATAGGTGACCCCTAAAGAAGTCACGACCCAAAGACTGAGAACTTGTGATGTGTTGCACATTGTATGGCATAACTCCATTAAGTAATATGTCTATAGCATATGCAGACACACACACACACACACACACACACACACACACACATTTTAAAGTAAGCTTATAAAATAAGATGTTTCTCTATGACTTTTCCCCAAACATCCTTAGTGTTATTTTTCTCTCTTTCCTCCTTCTCCTCTCTGTATTATCCTCCTTTTACTTCCCCATTTAATCTCCCCCATTTTCCCCCTTAGGGTTACATCTACTGAGTTGTGACAGTGGATGATGAAGCTACAGTAAGTGATCTAATTAGCACAGTGGTTATCTTTCCATTCTCCGTAACCTAAGTGTTCAAGTAGTATTGTAAGGCTGTTCCACAGGACAAGAAAAATTCAGGCAGAATCAGCTGCAGGAACTTAGGGGCAGAAGAGTCAGGGAACACTAAGTTTCAAGCAAGTGTCCCTATCTGTCTTCTTTTACAGTCCCTGTGGATCAGCATGGTTGGGAGATAGAAGCTAGCAATGAATACTGCTGTGATTGGTGTGAGAACATGGCCCTATTGTAGACCTGAAGCATTTATGATGGGCATGGTCCGGATTTTCCTATTCTCCAGCGAATTCTGGGCTCCTACACTAGTACAAGCTGTGCTATGTCAACCTTATTCCTTGCCTAACCTTGGTCCTGTGCAAAAAGCTAGGGAAACAGGAGGGACTCCATGCTCTCAGCTCTCATGTCTCTGAGGACTGCAATAACAGGAGACAGTGAAAAGGGGAGGGCTGCTGGAGCATGTGTTTTGTATTGTTCATAGCACAGTTTGGTTTTCCTATGATTTCTCGGGCAATGTGAACATTTCAGGTGATGTTCATTTCCCTCTACCTTTTACAGAAGGACCTGGTTCTGGCTCCAATTGCTAAGGTTGTTCCTTTTCTCCCTTGTTCTCATACAGCTCACATAGCTCTGCTGCCTGTTCTCTATGTGATCTTCCCATCTAAGGACTAACTAGGCTGTCCCCGTTTAGCCTCCAAGATCAGAAGAGATATTGGCACATGTAGAGTATGCAGATGTCTTTGTCTATTACCAACTGTAAAACCAGAAAGAGGCATACTTGGGTTTTGAAAAAGATTAACTTTCTTGCTGAATTTTCTCTAAATTTGCTTTTGCCTTGTATCTCCTTGTTATACTCATCCATCTAATAGCTTTCTCTGCCCCACAAAACTGGTGATTCCTGGTCAAGGACAAACACATGCAGAACATTTTCTCAACTATAATTTTGCAAAGGAACCCCAGGACAATAAACCAATATAGTCAATTGCTCTTTCTGTAGTCTGATATGCAATGCATAAACTTCTGCTTTATGAGCAGATCTGTGTATCATTTAGGGTGACATTGTCTATTGAGTTAGGTGGGGATAAGAGAGAGATGGAGGAAGGAGAAAGGAGAAGTGCTAGAGGGAAGAAAGAGAGGCAATGTAATTATACTTTAACTAAAATGTAAAAATATAACTTCTTCCTAAAATACTTGTAGAAAAGAAAGATGAGAGAGATTTGAAAGAACAGAAATTACAGACATAAGAATGTACTTTATACACATGGAACAGTTAAAAAAACAAATTCAATAAAATTTTTAGACACACACACACTATTAGACTGACTAGTTTAAATCAGCATACATATGCCAAGACTTTCTTAGTATATGCACCATAGGGTTTTCTCTGATCTTTTATCCCCTTTGGAATTGAAGTCAAGGAATTATGTACTCATGGAAAGCACTCCTCCACTGAGACTGATCCACAGCTTCACATGCCCTCCAGTTCTCTGGAAGAACAGATATTTATTCTCACCATATACTAGAGATTTGCTGTGACTTGGTAAGCATTGCTTGATGGCATATTTGGCAGAATGTCAGTATTTACATTCTATGTTAAAGATTCTTCGTGCAAGTTATCACATCTTCAATGCTTGAGATATAATAGTTTACATAAGTGACCCCAAAATTCTACCAAAGAACTTCTACAACTCATAAATACCTTCAATAATGTAGCAGGATACAAAATTAACTCAAAAAAATCAGTAGCTCTCCTTTACACAGATGATAAATGGGCTGAGAAAGAAATAAGAGAAACTCCAACTTTCACAATAACCACAAAAACATAAAATATCTTGGAGTAACACTAACCAAGCAATTGGAAGACCTGTGTGACAAGAATTTTAATATTTGAAGAAAGAAATTGAAAAAGAAACCAGAAAATGGAAAGATCTCCCATGCTCTTGCTATGTAGAATTAACATAGTAAAAATGGCAATCTTACCAAAAGCAATCTATAGATTCAATGCAACGTCCATCAAAATAACAGCAAAATTCTTCACGGACCTCAACTTCATATGGAAAAGCAAAAAACCCAGGATAGCCAAAACAATTCTATACAATAAAGGAACTTCTGCAGGCATCACAATTCCTGACTTCAAACTCTACTACAGAGCTACAGTTATGAGAACAGGCTGATATTGGCATAAAAACAGACCAGGACCAAAGAAACCAAATCATTCCACACACCCACAAATACCTGATTTTGACAAAGAAGCAAAAAATATACAATGGAAAAAAAGAAAACATATTCAACAAATGGTGCTGGCATAACTGGATATCAACATGCAAAAGAATGAAAATATATCCATATCTATCACCATGCACAAAATTCAAGTCCAAATGAATCAAAGACCTCAACATAAAGCCAGCGACACTGAACTTTATGCTGACATAAAGTTAGCCAGCACAGTTACTCACTTGTTGTAGGTGCCCACACCTAACCATTTGAGATTTAGCTTGACCTTCTGAGATTTCTGTAGGCCTTCTTAGCCATATTCCAGCTAAGTGTGCTGCTTCTTATCCTAAAACAGTGATCCTCAACCTGTGAGTCAAGACCCCGTTGGGGTCTAATGACCCTTTCATAGGGGTCTCCTAAGACCACCCTGAAAAATTTATGAAGTAGCAACGAAATAATTTTATGGTTGGGGTCACCACAACATGAGGAACTGTATCACAAAGTCCCAGCGTTAGGAAGGTTGTGAACCACTGCTCTAACCGAAGAACAGCAATGGTTAATATTTCACAATGTCTCTGTCAGGCAGGTGAAAATGGGCTCACAGGATCCTGGAAAGGCCGGCCATAGTCTGTAACCTGCTGTGAATCTGGAGTCAGGTCCTGGAGGCGGGTGCTGACCCTCAGGACAGGCCACGGGATTTTTATGGTGGAGGCAGCAGTACTCGGGCTTCTCCTCCCATGGCACAGGAGACTTGGTTGTCGAGTCGGGGATCATTCCACCGTGAACAACGAGTTTCTTGTGGAACCTGTGCTCCAACCTCCACTCCAGCATTTTAAGATTTGGGGACTCAAGGAAGATGTATTCTTTCAGGTATATTGAGAAACAAATTTTTGTTTTTGCTTTTGAGATTCTTTTATTGATTTAGTTGGTATGTAATGTTGTGTTTCACAGTGATTAAATTTAACCCTTGGGTCTCTCAGTCTCGAAATCAAAGCAATTGTACTGAAGCCATGAACTCCACACAGCTATTCCAATCTCTGTTATTTAATGATATGAACCGATTCCTCAGTTAGGGCTGTGACTTTGGGACTGATTTTAGCTGTGACGCTGAGTCCCTTAGCTGCAGGATCTGTATTTGTGTTTACAAGAAGGATCCTGTATTTTTACATATGAAGCTATGTCAACAGCTTCTAATGCTGTGTCTGTGTACACTGGGCAGAAAAAAATCACTGTTATACTATTGGACTGTTCTGTAGGTATCTTTCCAACCAGTCCCATTGTCATCCTTCTCTTTGATCTGTGAAAGTAAATGCTAAGACCAAATGCCTGCTACATGTCATAAAACTTCTGTTTTAGCACTGAAAGTATTTAACAAAACAGCTAATGGGTTTCCTTGAGCAATCTAATTTTGTTGCCAAGACATTTGTTTGTTCATGTTGTCTTATAAAAGTGAATGTCTTCTTAGAATAAAAGTTAGTTTTGCAGAAACGACTACAAGAATAGTGGATCGTTCACAATGAATAAAATCACAACCAACCAAGGCATAGCTTTTCCATATGTATCCAGCCATGGACTACAGGGAGAAATGTGGCTTCAGTAATTCCATGCATTCCAGATAATGACAGCATCCCTGGCTGTCAGTCCCAGCCTTCCCTGTGTAATAGGCCCTGTCAAACCCTTCCTAATTCAGTTTCCTTGTAACTATAGACCCTTCACTATCATTGCCTTCTTAACCTTGGATCACATTCAAGAAATTTGATGAAAAAGAAAATCTGTCCAACTGCCCCATTGAAAACATTGATTATTAAAGGATATTAAAACCAATTGATAGAGCAATTTCTGGTATTGAACCATGGTTTAATCAAATCATGCCTGAGAAAGATACTGTGAAAATTGTCAGATGCCATGAACACATAGAAATCCTTAGAGTGACCTTGTGTACACAGAGAGAAGAGCCTTTTTATCCAACCCTAAGATTATTTCAAAAATATCCTCTTATCTTGCCATATCAGCAGGTTGATAAAGGGGCCATCAAATTTTCACTCAGCGGAGCAAATATCATGTGTCCAATCTTAACTTCGGGAGCTAAACTTTACTCCAGTGTTGTAGATACTATGGTTGCAATTATGACATAAGAAAAACAACTTGCCAATTTATGTGTTGGAGTCATGGAGATGACTGTAGAAGATATTGAGGAAGTCAACAGAGGAATTGATATTAAAAATATCCATTTTTTAAATTTTTATTTGTTCTTTGTGGCTTGTACATCATACATCCAGATTCTATTCATCTCCCTGTTCCTTTGTTCCCTCTGCCCTTGCCCACACCCCGAAAATAAAATAAAATTTAAGAGAAAACATGTCATCGTGGAAGCTGTAGTGTGACAGAGTGAAAAATGTCCATTATTTAAATGATGGGCTGTGACATTTGAAAACATATAAATGAACCTCAAAAGAATGTGTTGGGACTAAATACGAATATTGTGCATATCTGTGTTTGTGTCTATGTGTGACCGCATAAAGACAATGCCTCTGTTGTTAAGCTGAATAAATGTTTTTGGATGTTTAAAAAATCCTATGCAGTGACAGCCAGAGGGTGCTAAAGAACTTTAGATAGTCACACTTAGATCAAAATTGTCTCTTTCTTTCTTCTTTCTTTGTACATTATATTATATTTATTTATGTCCTCATATGCAAGTATGAGAACATATAGAAATCTGACGATAATTTGTGGAGACTCAGTTACCTCCTTCTACTATATGAGTTCTGGGGATTGAACTCAGGTCATCCGGCCTATCAGCAAGTGCCTTTAACCTGCTGGGCCACCATTCCAGCCCAGAAATTGTCTCTTTCTTAAAACTGGAAATGCTTCAGGTAATACCTCCACATAAGAAGGGTTTCTTTGGGGTTATTTCAGGAAGACTATGATGTATATCTGAATATGGGGTCGATGGTTAGAAGTCGTCTGCTCATTATAATTGTGAGGCAGAAGAGTGACAGCCAAGGCTCCACAGACATCCTGGAATCAAAAGGAGAAACAAGCAGCATAGTCTTAATTCTGAGTCCATCCGGTATAAAATCGCATTAGGAATGTTTCTGACACCCCACTACCTGAGCTTATATGTCAAAATAAAGGAGGCAAGTCAGGTTCACATCATTCTTGGCATTGTCTCTTCCTTCAATTCACTGCATGCTTCTGACTGTGTATGATTTCCAGGCTCCTACAATTATTTATCCCTTGTATTGGTTGGCATTGTTGGCACAGTGTGCAACAGTGGTATTTAATAGCTAGGTACTAGAACACCAGTCTCAGGGAAAATTGCCATCTACTTTACCCTCCCGAGAAAACTCTGACTTTCTGGTCGTTGAAACATCACACACTGCTGCAGAGAAAGAGACTGTGGCAGCTTGGCCTGCCTACACATGCCAGCTGCATAGCTGAACATGACTCTCTCTCTCTCTCTCTCTCTCTCTCTATATATATATATATATATATATATATATATATATATATATATGATTTCAGGTCAACCTTGGATACACATCAGCAGGTCTGTATTTGTCATACTGCCCAGGGGAACCAAGGCTGATAGGTCTTACTCCATGCCCAAGGGGTTCCTCAGTCCAAAAGAAAAAAAAAACTGAAGACACTCTGGCTTGGAGTCAGGGAGCCCCACAGGACGCCACTGCAAGCATGTAGGCCTGAGTCAGCTGTGCCTGGGCCAGGCCGATGACAGAAGAATTCAAGCAGTAGAAGACATAACTTGGTGTTTGAGTCAAGGTTCCCACTTTTTTTGGTTCACCTGGAGCAGATATCCCTTTACATTATTTGTCTCATACTAAGGAATGGTTGGCCCATTCAGCTAGCTCCCATTACAAAGGCTCAGCCCAGCTTGGAAGATCACAGAGACCTCTGCTGAGCTTTGGTGAATAGAGATTGTGGCTAGTGTCTCTTCCCAATTCAAGAGCAGCAAGAACATATGGGTGAATGAATACATGGAAGAAAGGGAAAAGGGATGATTTGTGTTTCTCCCAATAACAAGACATTTAGAATGGGAGGGATAATGAAGGATGTTCGGAGTTGCTTACATTTGTGTGGTCCAAGTCGTGCCTTCTTCCTACTTTATATTCATAGCTCTGAGGTAAATAAGAAGAAAAGGAGAAGTTATGAAAAAGCGTTTTTGTATACATGGAATAAACAGTTTGCTGTCTCTTCCACTCTTTAGGACATCTACATCAAGGGTTCTCAACCTGGGGGTCATAACCTCCTTGGAGGTTAGAACAACTCTTTCACAGGGGTCTCATACCAGATTTCCTGCATATCAGATATTTACATTATGATTCATAGCAGTAGCAAAGTTGCAGTTATGAAGTAGCAATGAGAATAATTTCATGGCTGGGGGTCTCCACAATAATGAGGAACTGTATTAAAGGGTCATAGCATTAGGAAGGTTTAGAACCACTGTATTACATGAAGAGAAAGCCTTAGAACATGATGTCCTCATGTCCCACTTTGGGTAGAAATAAAGAATGGATAATGTCGCTCTCTCCTCTCTGCTGTGGTTCTCTGGATCTTCCATCTGTCATCATGAAAGATTTGGAAAGGGATCCCACGCCTCAATACCTTCAGCTGTGCTCTGTAGTATAGTAGTCAGAACATCCTTCTTAACATTTAATGGACCTTCTTTAAAATGAAATGTAGTTAACATTACCTAAAATTATGTCAGATCCAAGCTAATTTTCTTGATGACATGAGCTCCATTTCAAGTATTCAGGATCTACCTGTAGGTAGCGACTCGATCATCGGACTCGATCTGAATTTTGCTGATCATGCTAGCAGGGAGGGATTCATTCCAAGGACAGATACACATGTCTAGGACATCATGATTTCTGTCGATGCAGCCGACCCTACCCGTGCATATGCTTAATAAAATATTAGAATATGACAAACGCCCACTTGTCCCTTTCTATCCCTCCTAGACTCCAGTTAACTCAGATGTGTCAAGCTTCTTCTGTAAGGCAACACAATATTTTTGGTTTCAAGGGCCACATTTGCTGTCTGTTGCTCTGCTTTCCCTCTTATGTAAAGCCACTTTTTCCACCTGAATGTTCACTTTGTTGCCCAGCTTGATCTCAAACTCCTAGTATCAAGTGATCTTCCTGCCTCACCCTTATCAGAACTACAGGAGGAATGTGCCTGTACACCCAGCTATCCAGTATTTGTCAAGGTTAAAACCATTCTGAGTTCCTGACACAAAGACATCCCACAGAGAGAATCATTGTGCAAGCCACAGGGCAGTGCACTGATGTTTTGATGGGTGTGTATAGAGAAGTTATGCTGCCTAGAATTCATTTACTGATAATAAAGGAGACATTTGTGTGTTGTAGAGAGGGCATAGTGGTCAGGTACAGGGTGGAAACTCTAACCCCTATCCTACGACCCCTATGCTGATCCAGCTGACTCCCACAAAAGAGACTGTTGAAAACAACTCTGGGGAAGGGTAGGGGCTGTGGAATGACAGGGACGGAATGTCTCATCTTGATGCAGCTGCCTAGGCACTTGCCCAGCGCCTTTCTCACCTTGTTCTCTGCTCCCGCATTGACTCTCCATAGCTCTTCTATCAGGGGGAAGAGTCGTTCTCTAATCTCCAGGCTGAGCGCGCGGGTGCTGCTCTCTGTGTCTGCAGGTAGAATTTGCAGGAATTTCTCTGTCACCAACAGCGCCAGGATCTGTTTCACGGACCATGTCTGTGACTTCAGCCATTGAGAGCAAAGCTCCCAGAGTTGCCAGAAGGCGTCCTGAGGCCCGGCTGCTTCTTTATACTGGAACTGACTGAAACGCCTGTGGAAGGCTTCCCAGGGTGTGTCACACTCTTGAAGCTGAGGGTCCTGGTGGCACGATGAGGGGACCTACATGGCAGATTTCCTGGGTGCAGCTGTTGTGCCCCTTAGCTGGCTGCTTACAGCTTATCTTGGGCCTGAGGTCTCAGGTCTCAGCTGTTTTGCTGGGTGTTCAACAGGGAAGCCGCCTGCAACAGAGGAGGTGACTCGGTGACAAAGGAGACACAGCAGTGGTGACAAGAGTGTTCACTGGGTGCCATGCTTTTCAGAATCTAACAAAAGGCACCAACACTTCTCAGAAACATATTTTTATATGTTCATATCTAATATATACATGTCCAACACTACACCCAGCTGCCAAAAACTTACAAAATGTCCTCCTCTCCACAGACTCCCTGGGCCTGTCCTTTCCCTGGGTTAGCCACCGGCCCTGTGTGATTACTGAAGTGGGTATTAGTGGAAGCTGGAGGCTCTGTTCCTAGCCTCATTCTCTCTGCTTCTTGGGTGTCATTGAAGAGCCCTACCTGCTATAGGGAAGCTCAGCTGGAGTGTTTCCAGGGGCCCTGGGATGGGACTCCCTCCTCAAGAAGTTCAGGTCTCTAGCCTCACTCCTGGTGAAATAACATTAGCCGTGTCTTTCTGAATTCACAGACACTCCAAAAGAGTGGAAGAGAAACACCTACAATCCCCCTGAATAACCCTCGAAAGTCTCTCTAGTCTTGAGTCCCCCTGAATAGCCTTCACTCTGAGTGACCTGTGCTGGAGTGTGCTCCTCAGACTTCTCACCACAGGCTGCTGGGGAACCCCAGGGCCGCCACAGGTGCCCACTTGGGCAGTAGCCTTCTGTCCTAGTCAGATGTCTATTGGTGTGCTACACATCATAACCAAAGCCACCTGGGGAGGAAAGTGCTAATTTCATCATACAGCTTGGAGTATATCATCAAGGAACACCAAGTCAGGAAGTTAAGACAGAAGCTTGAAGCAGAAACCCCAAAGGTATGATGCTTATTGAAATGCTATAACCCGAAATTATAAACCAAACAAACCCCTTCCTCCCCCAAGTTGCTTTTTTTTCCAAATTTATTTTTTGAGACAAGGTTTTTCATTTTGACCACTCTGGCTGTCCTGGAACTCACTCTGTAGACCAGGCTGGCCTTGAACACACAGAGATCTGCCTACCTCTGCCTCTTGAGTGCTGGATTAAATTAAAGGCATGTGCTGCTACTGTCTGGCCCCAAGTTGCTTTTTGTCAGAGTATTTTATCGCAGCAACAAGAAGAGCCTAGAAGAGATATCTCTACTTAGAAGAATGTGTTCTGTGTTATGGAAACTCTACAAAGTCTAAATGGCATCCAGCATTCAAAGCTACCCCTTATAGTGCCCTTGGTCTGCAGCTTAAAACTTCACCCATTTGATCCCACTTCCTTAAATTTTCTATTTTTACAAAAGCCCTTTGTGTCTGGAGAGATGGCTCAGGGAGTAAGAGCCCAGGTTGATCATCCAGAGGACCTGGGTTTCACTCCCAGCACCCACAAAGTGACTCACAACTGTTTATAACTCCAGAGTCAAGGGTTGCAACATCTTCTTCTGGACTCCACAGGCACCAGACATGTATGTGGTGCGTAGTCCTACATGTACACCAAATACAAATAGACTCAAAATAAAAACAATACTTTAAAAACTTCACTGGCTTTAAGGTATATGGTGGACTTTGAAAATGAGGTCTTCATTTTCTGGTTCAGCTGGTTTTTCAAATAAAGTCATCTTTCGTAACACAGCACCTTGACATAGTTGGTCTATCGTGCATCCAACAGCTGCGATTGACTCCAATACCAACTATTTCTCTCAGACACTTACCATGTGACCTTGTCTGACTTGGTTCAGAAGCCTGAGATTCACACTTTCTGTTTCTCATTGGCACAAAGAGAATAACACCACTATCCAGTTCCTAATCTCTGCAGTCCATGTGTGTAGTGATATTTTGTTTATAATCTAACAAATAAGCTTGCCTTAAAAGCTTGCATGAAGATCAGGGTGCAAAGCTAAGTCACTAGTTAGCCATAGAGGCCAGGCAGTGATGGGCCACACCTATAGTGCCAGGACTCAGGAGACAGAGGCAGATGGATTTCTGTGAGTTCAAGGTGACCCGTGGGCTACACAAGATTGAATCTGTCTAAAAGAGAAACAGAGCTCACACAAAGATGATCCCAGCACTAGGGATCTGGAGACAGGAGTGATATGCCTGGGCAGAGAGAGTAATGTATAGCAGGAGAAGACAGGAACTCAGTGCAATCTGAGGGTTTGTAGAGACAGCATTCAGTCTGAGGTTTCACAGAGACAGGATCTCCCCTTCGGTCTGAGCATTGGTAGATGTCTGAACTCTACTGCTCTGCTTCTCTGCTCTATCAGCTTTCACCCCTAATATCTGACTCTGAATTTTTATTATTAAAACCAACTAGAATTTATGCAACACACGTGGAACGGTATCTGGCACCTAGCTGAACTCAGCAACCGTCCTTTATGCAGAGTACATAACTCAGGGTCTCTCCTGTTGCAGTACATTTACCTACTAAGAAAGTGTACTGGTTAACTTTCATCGTTAACTTGACACAAACCAGTCACCTGGGAAAAGGCAACCTCAGTTGAGAGATTGCCTAGATCTAACTGACCTGTAGCTATGGCCGTGGGGCATTGTCTTGACTGTTGTTTAATATAGGAGGGCCCAGACCACTCAGTTCGGTACCATCCCCTAGGCAGGTGGGCCTGGGATCTATTTTCAAGAAGCTAGGTTGAGTGAGAGCTAGAGCAAGAGAAGGCAGGACAGGAAGTCAAGGCAGGATCCTCAAGGCAGAAACCATGGAGGAATGCTACTTGCTGGCTCATTCCCAAACTTCCTTACATAGCCCAGGACATCCTACACAGGGATAGACTGGGACCTCCTGCATCAGTTAATGATCAAGAGACTCCCTCAGGATCATGTCCAAAGGCCAATCTGATGGAGGCAATACCTCAACTGAGACTCCGTTTTTAAGTGATTCTAGATTGTGCCAAGCTGGCAGTTCATGTTAATTAGGACACCATTTCACCGTCCCAAGCCTTACGGTAACAAACCATATCCTTCCTGCTGCCTATATGCAAGAACTTAGGCTACTTAAACACCATTTTCCCATCTTGTCTGTGTTTTGTGACGTTACTGGTACACTCTTGAGTTTGAACATGTCTCTACCTTCTAGAGCTCACAGACGTTTTCCATATGGAGTTAATGCTCTTACAGAGAGATGAGATTGGGTTCTAGTTTCCTGCCATTCAAGTGCCTGGAAAGCAAGACATTTCAGTGTAATTTCAGAGGCTACAGAGATGGTTACATAAATGTCTCTAAGGGTCTCAGCACTTGGATGTCACTGTGTCCTCTCCCCACGTAACTTACTGAGACCATTCCTCTCTACTTCTCTGCAGAAACTCAGGGATGAGAAATCTTGTGATGCTCACTGGGTATAGTAGGAAAAGCACTTGGGAGGCTAACACAGGAGAATCCTAAGTTTAAGGTCATTCTGAGAAACTGAGAAATTTGAAGTCCAGGTTGGCCTGTATAAAAAGCTCCCATCTTAAAAACAAAACAGAAACAACCCCCAATAACGGAAATAAGAAGCAATGACCTGAGACCTAATAGCTCAGTGATAGAGTTCTTGGTGAGCATGCACAAGGCCCCTGCCTCCATCTTCAGCAACACACACGCACCTCAAGGAATTCCCCCTTTATTCTTCTTCTTACCTAGCTCACTAAAATCTATACTATGACTAAATAGCAAGCTCTACTAAGTGAGAATCTGAAGTTCAGTGCCAGACGGATGATCTAGGTTGGATGAACTGCTAGCTATGTGATCATGATATAGTGTTGCTGATTGCGACAGCTCATTGACTATGAAGTCTTTCATAAAATGTACCAAGTCCAATTTTACAGAAAAATAAATATACCCAGTTAAAGTGTCTGGAAGAGAGATGTGAGGTCCATTTTCCAGCACCAAGAAAGAAAGAAGGTTATGAGGGACTCGGAAATGAAGGTTTTGCAAGGAGTCGTAGGCAACAGGACATACTCTGGAAATGTGAATGAGACATCCCCTGCTAAGTCTCAGGCATTTGAATACTTGACCCCAGTTGATAGCTGTTAGAAGAGTATTAAAGGGTGTGGCCTTTCTGAAGGAAGTATGTCACTGGGGACAGACTCTGAGGTTTCCAAAGAAAAGTGTGAGTCCCAGTGTGTCCTCTCTGCTTGCTGCTTGTGTCCAGGTGTGAACTCTTAACTATTCCTGCTTCCATGCCTTTGTTTTGTCATCAAGGGCTCTAACCCTCTGAAACCATGAGCCCTATTAAATGCTTACTTGTATAAGTTTCTTGGTCATAATATTTTGTCACAGAAGTAAAAAAAAAAAGAAACTAATATGCATACTTTATTCTCTCTAGGCAAAGGCCACAATCACACAACCCACTAGTCAAGCAGACACCAGCAGGCCCCCAGGCACACACAGGCTGGTGGTGCAGGCACACCCATAGACCACAGCGAGGTAGACACACAAGCCTACAGACACCTGTGGACAGGCTAGTAAAGACACAAGGCAGAGGTAAAGGCTCAGGAAAAGGCTCCAACCTCCGACATAGTTATACAAAACCCACACAAAAGTGACATTCTGACAAATAGTTATTTAATGGATTATAATATTGTTTAGTTTGGGGTCTCTAGGACATCAAGTGTTAGCTACTTTCTAAATATCCCCTGGATATTTAGGCTTAGCCATCTTGGATAAAGACAGGTATCCATTTTAGCAACATGTTGTCTCAGCATAAATTGACCATTATAGTCCTCTGTTTTTTATATTATTTAAAACTTATTTGTGATGAGGATCCCTTCTGGGAAGCTTTGGTTTTCATGCCTCGAGGTATCGATACTTGACTGGTGGCCATGCAGGATCTGTAGGAGTTTTCTGTGGACTCATCCATTAATCTCCTTTCAGCTCAGCATTTCTACCCTGACCAATTCAAGCCCTTCTACTGTGTCAACTAGGAAAGTAGTATGGCTCAATGTTTGAGCATTTTCCCTGCACATGATGATCCTGAGTCCCATCCCCAGTGCTGCAAAAAATATACACAAAACAAGTAAATAGGAGAGCAGAAGAGGAGGAAGTTCCTGAGCAGGGACCCTGTAGAAGCAGAAACATGAAAAAGTACAAAGAGCTAGTTGCTATTATTGTGTCTAGGAACCCATGTCAGTTAACTGACAGTTCCAGAAGTTAGAACTGTCCATCCTCCCTCGGACAATGGAGAACAGAGGGGTCCTGTTCCTCCTGGTGATGACATTTCAAAGGCATGGTGTTCTATCCTTGAGAAAGATACAATACAAGGTAAATAGCAGGTTGAGAACAGAAGTGCTTGTGGAAAAAGCCCTTGTCTCAGAAAGCCCCATGAAATTTACTGGCGTTCAACGGGAGCCCTGAATAGTGAAAGGAGGTCAGGCCCCAGGCCCCAGAAGCTGTGGGGTCTCAGATACCAAAGACATGAAAGAGAATCCTAGTGAGGACTAGTGCTCTGTATTTGTGCACGAGAAGGGCCCTGAAATCATCTCACTGATGCTGGCAGTATCCAGGTCAAAGTGGCTAAGTACTATAATTCTGTTATTTGGCAGGTTGATGCAGGTGGATTGCAAGTGCAAGGCCTGCAAGATCAGCAGAGTAAGTTCAAGACTGGTCTAAGCAATTTAGTGAGATCCCGTATGGAAACAAAGGAGTACCTTGAGTGACACACACCAGCATTTAAAACATAAACAAAATATATATTTTAGTAGCCATCCTTGGTTACTTAAGCAAGCCTATAGCCATTATGAGCTGCATGAGACTCTATCTCAAGAAAAAGTTTTAAAAAGTACACAGAGGCTGGGCATGGTGGCATATGTCTTTGATCCCAGTACTTGGGCGGCTGAGGCAGACAGATATCTGTGAGTTCAAGACCAACCAGCGCTATACAAGGAAGCTGAGTGCTGGAAGTGAGAGAGGTGGTCTTTCCCAGGGAAGAGCACACCAATTGGTTATCAAGTTGAACAGCCATGAAAACATATACACAAGTAAACATTATCCAGACCGAATCAGTTTATTTTAAAATTGTAAAGAAATAGTTATTGATTGACATGCAGTTGAAACAAGCATAAATTTTGTCTATACCTGGATTCCCCAGTTCACAACTGTTGTAATATGAGCAGCAGGGCTGCGTCCCAGGCACCCAGCCGCCCGCATGGCTAGCTTATGCCCCGAAATAATTACACGGAAACTCTATTCTTTTAATCACTGCCTGGCCCATTAGCTCCAGCCTCTTATTGGCTAGCTCTTACATATTGATCTAACCCATTTCTAATATTCTGTGTAGCACCACGAGCTGGCTTACCAGGAAAGATCTTAACCTGCATCTGTCTGGAGTGGGAGAATCATGGCGACTCACTGACTCGGCTTCTTTCTCCCAGCATTCTGTTCTGTCTACTCCACCCACCTAAGGATTGGCCTATCAAATGGGCCTAGGCAGTTTCTTTATTAATTAACCAATGAAGGCAACAGATTATAAAGAAATCACTCCCACATCACACAACAACATCTTGTAAAAGTTGAGAATGATAGTCTAGTTCGGGTTTCAAGATGGGCACTGTCCGTGTCCAGAATGGTATCCCCACAGCTGCTCACTTACAGTTTCCCCCAACACATTCCAAGCCACTGCTATCCCTCTATCTGCCGCATGCACTCATCACTGGCAAACATCCATTTCTCTCTCTCTCTCTCTCTCTCTCTCTCCATGTCTATAATGCTGTCACTTGAAGACTATTTTAGCTTTTGTTTGACAGTGCTAAGCAAAGACTTTAGACATGGCATCATGGAGTTGTGACCTTTTACAAGTGGCACCGTTTCCACTTACAAATCATTCTGGAGAGACTAATGCAAGTTCTCCTGTGTAACAATGTTGTCCTCTGGCCTCCACACACATGAATGAATGTGGTTTATAGATTAAAAAAATGAATGCAGTCTTTCTTCCCTGGCTAACCCTGGAGCAGAGGAGATTTGTTCTCAGCTCTCTGGTCCTCGCTCGTCTCCTTGCCCTTCTGCTACTCCCTCAGCTTCACCTCTTTTCCCCTTTCCCTCATAGTTAGGCTGTGACTGAGCATTTCCAGCCAGTGACCAGGCCACAGGAATATTCGGACATGTTCCACCCACTGTCCCTCAGGGTGACAGGCACCTCTGAAGACAGAATAGAACCTGCATTTCGTCACTGCACAATCAGAGCGTGGACAGGTAGACGGCAGGAATGGAAAAGGACCAGAGGGGTTTAGTTGTGATGTATGACAAGGATCCAGAAGAGAACAGGCTAAGTGGGAAAAGGCTAACTCCCACTGGGACGTAGGCAGCAAAAGACACAGTAAACATGCTCTACACTGGAAAGTATTTGGAAAATGAGGAAGCTTCTCCAACTCTTTTTTAAAGGTCAGTCTTCACTACACAGCTTAGGCTGGCATGGAACAGTATTCACCTACCTCACCATTTGAAATGCCACACCAACATGTTCAGGTTTTAAAGGTCTCTTTAAATAACTGGAGAGATGTTTGGAATTTGTTTACATTTTAATGATGGAACCTTCTATTTTCCCCACCTTCCTCATCACTGAGGCTTGCCTGTATCTTCACTTGAACCACCTCTTGTTGTGTGTGTGTGTGTGCACCTGCAGAGGCCAGAAGAGAGTTTCAGATCTCAGATCTCCTGTATCTGGGGTCACAGGCAGTTATAAGCCATCGCACATAGGTGTGGGAGAACCAAACACTGGCCCTCTGGAAAAGTAAGTGCTCTTAACCATTGATTCATTTTTCTGAATCCTCCCATCTGTCATTTTTTTATTTTAATTAAAAAATTATTACATTGTTTCTACTAACTTCTCTTTCCTGCCTCCTCCTCCCCTTCCCACATCTGTTCTCTGCCCCTATATCCTCCCAAATTTTCTCCCACCTCTCTTTAACCATTGTTATATATAGATATGAATGAATAAACAAATATAATTTGTCACTTATTCTTTGTTCATCTTTCTCTTTTTAACATAAATTTAAAAACTGATTCTTTGGCAATTTCTCATCATGCACCCCAGTACCACTCATTTCCCACTCTTTCATGTTCAGGCTCCACCCTTGTAGCCTCCCCCACAAAAGAAAAGAAAACCCCACTTTGCTCCTTCATCCTGCCCACCTCTGCCTCTCTGTCACACATTTGTTTGGTGTAGCAAAATAAGACTAAGCATCTCCCCTTGTATTAAGTCTGAACAAGGCAGCCCTGTATGAGGAGTAAGATCCCAAAAGCCAGTAAGCATCAGAGATAGCCCCTGCTCTCACTGTTAGGAGTCCCACAATAACACCAAGCTAACAATTGTCAAGTATATGCAGGCTCCCTGGTTTTTGGTTTAGTCTCCGTGAGCATCTATGAGCCCAGGTTAGTTGAGTCTGTGGGTTTTCTTATAACATCCTTGAACTCTCTGGCTCCTACAATCTTTCCTTCCCCTCTTCCACATAATTCTCCAAACTCTACCTGATACTTGGCTACGGGTTTCTGCCTCTGTTTCCATCAGTTGCTGGATGAAGCCTCTCTGATGACAGTTGGGCTCCTCACCAATCTATGCTGCATATAGTGGCCAGCAAGGGGTGGAGCCAGATCTCCCAGAGCCATTGAGGGTCGGAGAATTTGTCCTTTCTTGATTCCCAATTACTTACTCTATTCTCATTCTGAATTTCTCAGAGTGGGTAAGATTTGTTTAACACCTGCGAACCCCTCTAGAGTCAAGTCTCTTGCCAACCCTAAGATGGCTCCCTTAGTTAGGATAAATACTTCGCTGCTCCCGTATCCTCCCTTCCTATATCCCAACCATCCCAATCCCCCGAGCTCCTCCCATCCTCCCCTTCTCATGTTTCTCATCCCATTTCCCCTTTGCCCCATGCCACCTCACCCGCAAGTTCCCAGTTTTTGCCCTGCAATCTTGTCTACTTCCCCTCTCCATGCGGATGACTATATGATTTTCTTTGGGTTCACTTTCTTATTTAACTTCTCTAGGATCACAAATTATATGCTTAATGTCTTTTATTTATGGCTAGAAACCGATTATGAGTGAGTACATCCCATGTTCCTCTTTTTGGGTCTGGGATACCTCACTCAGGATAGTGTTTTCTATTTTTGGGCAACTAAGGAGAGGGAACCTGAAATGACCCTATCCTATACTGATGAATATCTTGCATATCACCTTAGAACCTTCATCTGGCGATGGATCGAGGTAGAGACAGAGTCTCAATTTGGAGCAACGGTCTGAGCTCTTAAGGTCCAAATGAGGAGCAGAAGGAGGGAGAACATGAGCAAGGAAATCAGGACCACGAGGGATGCACCCACCCACTGTGACAGTGGAACTGATTTATTGGGAGCCCACCAAGGCCAGCTGGTCTGGGACTGAATAAGCATGGGTTGATTCTGGACTCTCTGAGCATGGCGGACAATGAAGGCAGATGAGAAGCCAAGGACAATGGCACTAGGTTTCGATCCTAATATATGAACTGGCTTTGTGGGAGCTTAGCCTGTTTAGACGCTCACCTTCCTGGACGTAGATAGAAGACCTTCGTCTTCCCGCAGGGCAGAGAATTTGGACTGCTCTTCAGTATCGAGAGGGAGGGGGAATGGTGTGGGGGGAGGAGAAGAGGAGTGGGGATAGGGGGAGGGGAGTGGGGGGAGGGGGCAATATTTGGGAGGAGGGGAGGGAAATGGGAAACGGGGAGCAGGTGGAAATTTTAATTAAAAAAGAATAAAAAATAAATAAAAGGAAAAAAAAGATTTGTTTAACAGATAGAACTTTTTGAATGGGAGTCATTGCAACAATGCTCATGATTATGGGCTCTGTGTTCTTTGGTCAAGAAATTCTTTCCCATGCATTATACTCTGAATAGGTTTGATTAACATGACACAGCTAATGTTTCTCTGGGAATAATGATCAACTCCAGATGGCATGTAAATCCCAACCCAGCTCTACTTTGCTCTCACCAGGGCAGTCAATTGGGTTTTACAGTGGGAAACAATTGATAACCCTCTAAAATGGCTATTGAGGAGTCTCTTTGGTATTGAATGGCTGTGTGCTGCAAAATTATGCATAAATAATTACTTTTCAGACTAGTAGTGGAAGAGACATGATGTGCAATGCAACGCTCCCATCCTCATTGTATCTGACATTGTACAAGAGGAATATCAAGATGGATACAATATCCTGCCCAATAGAACTCAAGAAAATCAAGTCAAGAAACACATACTGCACCAAAAACAGTTGCAATGAAGACTAGTTTAATGGATCAAACATGAGAGTGGCTTGCAAGTCTGCTTCTTTTTAAAGCATGTATTTCAAGTAGTCATAAGTAACTATTAATTTCAGCAAGAACACTCTACCCTGGAAGGGTACTTATGTTATAGTCCAAACCCATTCAAGCAAGTCCATATCATTTCTGGGCCGCCCCAGCTGCCTGTCAATCAAATATAACAGTATGTTATTAGACTGGTTGCGGCCTTTTAACTCTGTGGACGAGACTGGCTCCTTGATTGGTTCTGGCAGGCTGGAACTGGCTTCAGACTTTTCTTTATCCATGACAGGTGTTATCCAGTAGCCTCAGAACACCCAAGAAAGCCTGAAAAAGATAAGACCACATAATCCAGTAAACTCAGAGGCCTCTTTATTACTGCCACCTCCCAGTTTTTGTCTGTCTCTAACACATAGTAAGTAGTCAAATAAGGTTGCTCTGAGACACAGTCTGATTTGCAATGGCCATCTTATCATATTTCACATTATTATATCTCACATGATAATATCTTTTATCCTGTCATATACATTGATCTATGTTTGCAAATTATGTTCCATTCTATTAAAACATTTTCAATTCCTATTTATTTTTTAAAGACTCTGTGTGTGTGTGTGTGTGTGTGTGTGTGTGTGTGTGTGTGTGTGTGTGTATAAGTGTGTGCCCCAGATTACTTGTGGAGGTCATGGGACAACCACCATGTAGGTTCTGGGGATTGAACTCAGGTCATCAGTCTTTGTACCAAGCAACTGGTTGAGCCATATTGCTAAACTTCAATTCCTGTTTCTTTTCCCAAATGGAATCTTCTTGCCACATTCTACACTGCCACATTTCTCTTTATTCCAAGTTATAGAAAAGCAGAGTAATGTCTGCCTTGTTCTCTGCATCTGTCAGGGACAAAGTTACAGAGAAACCAGTACAAAAGTCTCAGGAAGAAAGGGATGGAATTTCCAAGATTCCACTGACTCATTTGGCTGCCATATAGAGGAAAAGGGGAAGGTCGACTGAGGAATCAGGACACAGACGTCAACTGTACCAAAGCCAGGTGTCCTGAGTTCCGAGACCTGGATACTAACACAGGAAGGCATAGTCCAGACATTTCATGGCCCCCATACCCCGGGCTCTTTTTACAGGTCCATTTCTCTTATCAGTTTCAACAGAAAACTACGCCCTCCCTTCCCTGCAGCCAGCATGGTAAGGACATGGTCAGCAGCTGAGCGTGAGAATGGAACAAAACCCACCATGTTACCTGTTTGGATGGATTTTGTTTTTTATCTCTCAGACCACTGTAGCACCTCTGGAAGAAACAGGCTGCTGGCACAAGGAATGAGAGGCAAAGTTCCCTTGTAAGACGTGTCTGTGTCTCAGAACGTGATGATGACAGTACACAGGGGACCAAGAATCCTGAAACCAAAAATTGTTTTATAATTCAACCCCTGGCCGCTGCTGCTGGGTGTGTGCTTCCCATACACTCTCAGGTGTAAGGTCATCCACTGGGGCATGGTCAACCTACCAGGGAGGGGCTACACCCTTAAGGACAATGAACTGAATCACCTCTCCAGCTCCCCTGTCCCCTTCTTTAGAGGAACATTTCCCTCCCTGGTTTGAACACAGAACTGCCATCCTCCATCCCCACTACCCGACATGGGCAGGACACAGTCAACAGATGAGTTTGATGATGAAACAAACCCCATCATGTTACCTGCTTGTCGGGATGTTGGTTGGATCCCTCAGACCACTGAAGCACCTCTGTACACTAGGCTGCTGGCACCAGGAATGAGAGGCAAAGTTCCCTGGGAGACTATTCTACCCTGTCGCTGAACCTAATTGGTCAGTTCTCCAGTGAATTATGATGATGCAAATGTTCTTAGAACTTTCAAACCAACAGTTTTATGACCCAACTACTGGCCACTGCTTCAGGGCTGACTATGGTAAGCAGGAGCCATTACAGAGGCCAGATGTTACCCAAGCGTTAACTTTCTCCACAGTTGTTATCTGCATAGACTTGTCAGTTCCCTTGGTATCAGAGCTTTACTCTAGTCTTTTTCTGTATTTCCACATTAAACTTCGTGTGTGAAGAGTTTGAAGAACATGGGGCACCCCAGCAGGTCCCCTGGAATTGCTCAATAATTTTGACTTTAGATCCAATTAGGAATTTTATTCCGTGTAACTATTTCTCATTATATAGACAAGCTTGCTTGTGACTCTAAAGGTACTTCCTTTAAAAAAAAAACCTGTGTGTGTGTGTGTGTGCGTGTGCTCACACATTTGCAAGTGCCCATGTAGGCCAGGAGGGTGCATCAAATACCCTAGAGCTGGTGTTCCAGCTTGTGAGTCTTCAGAAAGTGCTTGCTGAGAACAGAACTCTGGTCCTCTGCAGAGGACCATTTAGGTTCCTATCCATCATTTCTTGCATCTTCTTATTACACAGTCTATCAGTGGAGTGTTTCATTGCTGAAATGTTGGCCATGACCAGTAACAATTACCACAGTGAAGGGCTTTCTAGGTCTGCAATCTATAGCAACTATGCTGTTAACACTGATGTTTGACCCAGGTGAGTACTGTCTGTAAGCAGGCCTGAATTCTTGCAGCCCATAAAAGGGTTTATGGCGAGGACAGGGTTTTGTGTTTTGGAGGAAATGAACAGTATTTCTTGGCCCTACACTGAACACCCCACTCAGTTCATGTGAAAAACAAACTGAGGGAGTTTAAACACAGATGCCTAATAGAGGGACCCAGGTCACATTTTCTGAATTAATCAGGGTTCTCTGAAGAAATGTATGTAGATTTTCATAGAATGGCTTCCAGGTTGTGGTCTTGCTAGTTCCAACAGTTATTTTCTACCAATACTACCAACAAAAGGTCCAATAACCTAGTAGTTGTTCAGTTCACAAGACTGGATGTCTCAGCTGGTCTTCGATACAGGCTGGAAACCTGAAGAAGTAGGCTCTAATGCCAGTGAAGGAATGAAAATGCTAGCAACCCTGCTTTCATAATGTCCCATAGGTTTGGGTATGTTGTGTCTTCATTTTCAATGAATTCAAGGAAGACTTGAATTTCTTTCCTTATTTCTTCCTTGACCCAGGGGTGGTTTAGTAGTTGACTGTTTAGTTTCCATGAGTCTGTAGGCTTTCTGGGGTGGTATTGTTGTTAAATTCTAACTTTACTCCATGGTGATCCAATAAGACATAGGTGGTTACTCCAGAATGGGTTCATGAGCCCACTGGACCTACTATGAGTTGAACCTCAGCCAAAACTCTGCTATTCACTCTTCTGTTACTGTGAAAAGACACCATGACCAAAGGCAACTCTTACAAAAGAAAGCATTTAATTGGGAGCTTGTTTACACGTTCAGAGTATCATAATGGCGAGGGAGCATGGTGGGGACTTGTGGTGCTAGAGACATAGCTGAGAGCTACATTCTGATCCACAGGTAGAGAGAGACACAGAGAGAATGGACCTGGTATGGACTTTTGAAAGCTCAAAATCTAATCCCAGTGATACACTTCCTCCAACAAGGTCACAACTTCCAATCCTTTTCTAACAGTTCCACTTCCTGGCGACTAAGCATTCAAATATAAGAGCCAAGGGGGACTATTCTTATTTAAACCATCACATAATCCATTTCACCAAAGGCGGGGATGTCCCAGTCATTGGCGATCACCCTACCACACATAGGACCATATATAAAGACCCTCAGACAGGGACCAGAGAGGTGTTTCAGTGATTAAGAACATTTGCTGCCTTCTAGCAGACTCAGGTTTGGTTTTCAGTAACATGTTGGGTGGCTTACCACTGTCTACAACTCCAGCACCAGGGGTTCTGACACTCACACCTTTATGGGCACCTGCAATGATATTTTGTTTATGATCTAACAACTAAAGCTTATCTAAAATTCAGAGAAGCCGAGCAGCCCACTACTAGTTCTTACCTCTATGAAATTCTCTGACCAAATGGGATATCCTGTCTTTACAAGTCCTCAGACTGAATGAACCCTGAGCTCCTGTCTCCTTCCACCTTATAGTCCTTTCTCCACCCGGTTGAATCACTCTTGTTGCTACCTCCCTAGTGCTGGGATTAAAGGCCTGTTATTCCAGGTGCTGGGATCAAAAGAGCTGTTTCTCTTTTAGACAGATTCAATCTTGTGTAGCCCAAGGTAGCCTTGAACTCACAGAGATCCATCTGCCCCTGTTTCTTGAGTGCTTGGATTAAAGGTGTGTGCCACCACTGCCTGGCCTCTAGTATCTTAGTTCTGCCCTCTGATCTTCAGGCAAGCTTTGTTAGATCACAAACAAAATGTCTCCACAGGCACCTGCATGCTTGTGTATACAATAATTTCACACAGGAATACATACACATAAATAATTTTTTTAAAAAAACCCTCACACAGCTTTGTTCAGGTTCTGAAACATAATGGAGAGGAATAATGATGTAGTGTAAGGACTTTTGTTAACAAAAGGACTGGTAAAATGCTTTGATTTTCTGATTGACTTCATGTAAAACCAAAGCAATCATCTGAAATGTTGACCAAGGGAGCTTGTTTGTTATTATATAAATGAATTTAAAAAGCCATATGACCAATTGGAATATGAAAATACAAGACCTTCTTATATCAATCACAATCATAAATCACATGTAAAAATGGTTGACCAAATAAGAGGAAAATACTTGTGAGAATTTTTATGGACTTTCTATTTGTGTACTCAAGTAATATCTTAAAAACAATTTTTTGAAAAGGAGGACTAACTTCAAAATTCTATTATTCCCTAAGTTGATCTAAATTCAGTGCATTTCCAGTTGCAAACCAGAATGGGACTTTGAATGTGTGTGGCTTTGGAGGGCAATATCCTAAAATTATTTTGAAAAGCACAGGCAAAGGATTTTCTCAGAGGAGAGCTTTTCTTACTGGCTATCAATAGTAACTGTTTAGGATCAGCAATTGAAGCAAGAATTGATAAATGTTCTTGCATACAAGTACTTTTAAAGATTCATTGTTATTCATGAGTATGTGCTTGTGTGTGTTTATGTGCACCACATGTATACAGGTGCCCAGGGAGAACAGAGAGCAATGGATCCCGTGGAACTGGAATTACAGGCAGTTGTGGGCTACCTGACGGAGGTGCTGAGAAACAACATGGGGTCTTCTACAGGAGTAGTAAACACGCTAACAACTCAGCCACCTCTCAAATTAGTCCTCAAATTAGATGTTTCAGAACTTGACTGCTATATGTGTTGGCTCAAACAGTTGACATTTTGATTCATTTGTGGCATCAAATTATGCTCTTAGAAATGTGTTCCTAAGACTTCTGTGTTCACAATTACTCAGGAAAGGCATATTCAGGGGGGCCATACAGAGTTTCTTCTCCAGATAACTGGATTCCAACACCACTGACAGGCATTCTCTATTGTTTTGTCCTTTTCACACCCATCAGTGGAGCTGAGTCACCATGGAATAAAAGACACTCTGCCATCAGCCCCAAAACAGGCATGCCAAGGCCAAAGCGGAAGGTAAGATCAATACCTGAAAGTCAACCTGACCTCCCAGGCCATGCTTAGTGTTTTCCTTGGCAGACACAGGAGAGATATACACATGACAGAATGGCTGTGGTCACTGACACAAACTGGAGTTGGCCTTTGCCAAAATACCACATGATCTACCCAGCTACATTTCCTGAAGAGGGCGAGAAAACGTTTAAGACAATATGGATCAACAAATCATTCCCCTAACAGAGCCATTAAACCAGAACCTGTGTTTTCTCTCCTTGAGTTTGATATGGTTTTGTTCCATTTCACCTTGTTTCATTTTTGCTCATTCACATGGACTATATGTTCCTGTCCCAACTAGATACCACCCAGAGGCTATAGACGTGTGATATCTGTCCACTCATTCTTGCAAAGGTATTTAGTAACATTGCAGAGTGCAGGGGAGGAGGTTGGAGTTAGAGGCACTGTTAAATCAGAGCTGAGGGCATGCATGAAATGCAGGGTAATGGAGGAAGGTCATTTGTCAATAAACAAACTGCCTTGGCCCATTTGATAGGCTATCCCTTAGGTGGGTGGAATAGGCAGAATAGAATGCTGGAAGGAAGAGGAAGTGAGCTCAGATGCAGGGCAGCTCCTCTGAGAGTCAGACGCCATGCTCCCCTCTCCCCGGCAGATGTGATGAAGCTCCAACCCAGGATGGACGTAGGCTAGAATCTTCCTGGTAAGCGCACCTCAAGGTGCTACACACATGAATAGAAATGGGCCAGGCAGTGTTTAAATGAATAGAGTTTGTGTGTCATTATTTTGGGGCATAAGCTAGCCAGGCAGCCATGAGCCGGGCTGTGGGAAGAGGCCCGCAGCTCCCCACTACAGCAGGGAATCATTGAAGGGCTGGAAACATATCTAGTAAAATCCAGCTAGTTACCTTATGCTCACTTGGGGTGTATTCCCTGGAGGACCCTTTGGGAGACTATGTAGAAATACCCCCACCCCTCAATTGGTCTTAGCCACATCATAAAAAAGGTTTGGGATGCAGCCATCAAACACCCCACTGCCATTGCTAAAGGATATCTTGTTGGAGCAACATAAATCCGGGATGCTTTCAGGTAACCTTGGATTGTGCCCAGCATGCCTGTAGGGTGAAAAAGGAATATACCCTGGACATTTCCTCTAACCAATGGCCAGATCATACCTGGAAGGCTGTGATCCACTGGGTCTGAGAAGTTTCGTGGTGCTAATGCTGCAGTTCCAGAGTCCTCACCTTAGAAGCCACAGAGGTGAGCAAAGGACTGGGAGGAGCAGGAATCTTGTAGGAAGCTGCACATGCAGTCCCTTGGTCTTCTAGGAACAGGTTCCAGAAACAGAAGGATCAGCATGGTTACAGTGATGATTGTAAAGTTGGGGCATGACTGGGTAATGCATTAGAGAAACAGGCAGGTCCCGGGCCACACGGGCCTGGCAAGCTGACTGGAGAGCTCTACCACTGAACTAAATCCCCAGCCCATCAGTGCACTATCTTTTCATTGCTATTCACATTCTTTTCAACATAAAAAAGCAGGGGCCTATGCAATGCATTAAACATGGTAACACAAGAGAAGGCTGTACTCTTGAATTTGTTTGCTGTGGACTGTTCCTGTATCCCCTCATAAGTGTGGGAACATGGTGGTCCCTCTCCTGTGGTCATATCCTGAGCTCCCCAAGGGACTCCACCAGAGCCTCCAAGATCCCCTCCTAATGTACTAAGGATACTGTCTTTTTGTGGGGGTGGGGAAGAATAAACATTCTATATGACTCTCTATAAGAGGGAAGATACTTATTCATATTTCCAGTTATCTGCCTTCTTTTGCACACACACACACACACACACACACACTGTAGATACGGGGTTTTGAGTATCTGGTCAGAACAAAACTAGGCAGGTAGAATCTCGAGTTAGACACTGGTAGAGGCAGACACCTCTGTCACCCGATCTTACTTGATCACTGGAGTACACTAACACACACACAGCTTTATGAAGTTGAAGGAAATCAAAGGGTGACACTTTATGATCAAATGCTCTGCTTTTATCGTCCTGTAAAAGGAAGAAGATGCCTTCTGCCTCTTGTCACTCCCTCTTCTGATGCATGATGGAACAATTCTAGGCTGTTCATAAGGAAGACAGATGCTTTGGATCCAGCCAGTTGCCACTGGATTTGACAGAAAGTTCACTGTCCAGAGTAGAACATAGATTGGGCTGGACTGTGTCTGCCTCCTGAGTGCTGGAATTAAAGCTGTGTGTCAACACCTCTGGACAACTGAGTTCAATTTCATAGAGAAACAGATGCCTTTGGCATACAGATGTTAGTGGATTATCATGCACTGTTTCAGCTCACCAGGAAGCTGGCTCTGGGGACGAGATTTAATCCTTGCACTACAAATCCAAGCATGTTTGTGTTAAAATGTTCTCAAAATCCCCTGCCCGAGGTTAGTCTGGCCCTCTGACTCTGTGACAAGGAAAAAGGAGAACAAAACAGCTCAATAATAAATGTCTGGTACCCATGATGACAGCTAAGGGGTAAATTATTTACAGTTGAAGCTGTTATTGTCTCATGTAAAGACACTTATAGTAAAACAGATGATGGGATGCTCCCCCTTAGAAAAGAGAAACAGAACTTTCTCCTTAGAAGTCTTTCAACTAGTAACTCAACGATAGGATTTTTAACAGAAATTTTCTTGGTTTCTGGGGAAGGTGGTAAACATAGGTTTAAGGATGTAACTGCCAATTTTTTTTGATTTACTACTCTCATTTATTCATAACCAAGACTATAGCTAGGGTAGATCATTCTCTGGACTGTACAAACTTTAAAACAAATGGCAAAGACAGGGCTGGAGAGATAACTCAGGGGTTAAGACCACTTGTTCTCGCAGAGGACCCAGGTTCAATTCTTTGTACCCACATGGTGGCTCACAACCACCCATAACTCTGGTTCCAGGGGATTCAATGCCCTCCTTTGACCTCAGCAGACACCAGGCATGCTGGTGCACAGATATACATTAAAAGTCATTAAAATGAAATAAATAAATCTATAAACATTTTTAAAATAGACCAAGGGGGAATAAAATCATGAAAAGCTCCAGGGTATAAAGGAAACAAACCCTGAAAGTGCCTCTCAGTCCCTACTCATGTTTTGGGTAGAAAACAAAGCAATATAAAAAGAACATAAAGATAAGAGATCCAAAAGGAGGTTAGAAGGCCTCTCAGGAAGAGGCCCAACTATGCCAGTCTTGAGTTACCTACTTGGAAGCATCAGAGAGAAAAACAAGGTTTGAGTTTGAGGGAATAAAAGTCCAGTCTATTCTCATGTATCTTCTTCCTTAGACTATGAAGCAACTGAGGGCTTTCCTTGGAGTGATGAGCTCTTACAGGATCTGGATTCCCTTCTACCAACTTCCAGCGAGACTCAGAAATGACCCACCCCTTACACCCCATCCCTTACCCCATCCCCTGAGACACAGACACTTCTTAGTAATGATATTTCTTGTGGAAATGGTGCTATAGAACCCAGTGTACATCCTGATCTCTAAAGCCAAGCTCCCAGAAACGGGTGGAGAAGAGTGCTATCCACGGTGCTTCACTGGGTTGGGTTCTGTTGGAATATGTACTCCAGTCCCTCATGATGAACACTGAAGGACACAGCACTCTACCTCTCATTCTTTGTGAGTACCTCTTGATGTGAAACAGAAAGGGTCACCTTGGACCTGTACAAAGAGGAATCTTTTCCAGGAATCTTTTCTAATCTTGGCTCGAGCTACCAAAAGAACATTCCTATGAATCCTTCTCTGACAGATAACTTGCATTAGAAATCAAAATTGTCGTATTTCTGCCTGTGTCATCACCAATATGATAAGGGCTCCTGGCCAGGAATGGCTGACAGACTGTGTGGTCCGCTCTCAGTCAGGGATATCTAAGTGCAGAGTTCATGAAACTGATCAGCGATGTGAAGTTCATTGCAGTATAGAACACTGAACTGCCTGCCATGTACCCATGGGATACTTACAGGATTCCCTAGTAGACAAACCCAACTTCTAAGAGTAACATGATGGGCCCATCCACCTCCCCAAACCCATCTCACCTTGCATGCTGGATTGAGCAAAATATAGTGGACGTAGAAAAATTCTGAAACAAATCTTGCTTTATTGGGAAGATGACTCTGGGAACCTTTATGCCACACCCAGATTTTTACTTACCATGCAGAAATTACCTACACTTACCTTTCAATGGAGGTGTTTCCAGGTTCTGGGCTTTTCCAGGTTCTGGGACAATCACCTTTACTCTAACTACTCTGACCATAGTCTTCCGGCATACCCAGTATCTCTGGTAGCTATCCTAGACTTGGCCCAGAGAGACAAAGATGAAGTATGCCCCCCAATTGTACCCTCACCTCATAATAGAAAGTCTTGCTATGGGGAATCAATACAGGCCTAGAAACTGCAGAGCAACTAGGCTAGGCCACTTCAGCTAGAAATGGATAAAACATAAGTCAGTTTACTATTTAAACTGGTGGGGAAGGGTGGAATGTTTTAAGGGAAAAAAAATCAGAGTTAAAGGAATATATAAGGAATACAAAATGGATTTCCCAAGAATATGTTTTCAATTCTAACTTGGTAGAGGGTGTTCACCCTGGCCCAACAAGTTTCTGCTAGATATCTTAGTTCAAATAAGATCTAGCCTGCTTGTTCATGGGCTAATGACCCAACTTCCTGAAAATGGAGATAAAATCTAAGCATATCTTCAACACTCATAGAATGTCTCCTCTATGGGAAATAGCTTCTCAGGACTATAATATAAAATCCTGTATTCTGACTGCCCATGTCCCCAACTGAGTTTCTAGCCATCAAAGTCCCAGATTTAGGTACAGTTACCCGGAATATTCATCTTGTGTCCACAAGATATCCCTGGGCACTGCTCCAAAGTCAACATGGCTGTCCTGCACCCTGGGTCTATGAAGCTGAGTTCTATCACAGTCCTCGATATTGGTCCTAAAGACCTAAGAGTACTCCTTTCTGGTTGAAACCCTAAAACACTTTGCCCTCTCATGAGGAAGTAGCCAGAGTAGTCATTGCCCCTATCTCCAGTGGCAGTAGGTGTGAATCTCTGCTCTCTGAGAGAGGGGACTAGAGGAGGATGGGGGAACTGGTACTCATTTAGAAAACAGGGACTAGCCCCTTTAAGAGAGGTTGCTCCTTGCAAGGGTGAACTGTTGCCACTGTTACTAACTGCTGAGGGCTGGAGGGCAATAGTGAGGGAGAAGGGCAAGACTGGAAGAGGAAGAGCCCTAGGGAGCCTATAGGAAGTCTGACACAGAGCCTCCAAGAAGACTCACATCTCTGGGGTTTCTCCCTAAACCCCTGATGGGAGCTGTTTTGTCTCTCCTAATAAAATTTGCTGATTCTCTTCTTATTGTTTCTCTCTCTGGTTGGTGCTTCTCCACCTTCTGTGTCTGGGGCCCCATGAGTTCCAAATGCAGTGTTCAATTTAGGACAGTAGCCACTTGTTCTCTGTGTCTGTGGCCCCCCAAATCTCCAATGGTCATGTTTGCTTTCTGGCAACAGCTGCTTTCATGGTCCCTGCACCTGCAGTCCTTGAGAGCTCCACCTGGTCCTTCACTCTGCTGGTGTTAGTGGCCAGAACCTCCCTCCAGTCTGGAGATTCCGCTTTCTCTGTATGGGTCTTAGTTTCAGGATGTACAATTCTTTATAAGTCCCAGGGAAGAAGCTTGTTGGAACCCCTAGACCCTCGGCTAAGACACCTGTAACACTGGCAGTAAGGTATTACAGGTGAATCCGAGGCTCTGCTAACAGGCAGCTTCCTGTGGCCTAGAACCATCTTCCAATGTCTGGACCGTTAACTCTCTCCATAACTGTTTTGGAGAAGCCTGTGTGAGTGGACAGGGCTGAGAGGAGGAGAGGAATGCACATGATGGGGTGGTCAGGCTGTGGCATTCCTGAGCACCTGTCTTCTCCCTCACATCTCAGGAGAGGCTGTGCTGGGTCCATCTTGACCTCTTGTAGAATTGTGACCCATGTCTCATCCCAACTACACCTCACAACTTTCAATAGCCCTACATGGATCTTCCAACTACATTTTTCTATACTTTATACTCTGCATAAAGAAGGCCTGTCCCAAATGAGGGGGAAGAAAATGGATGCACTTGGTGCATTAGTGGACTTAGACTGGCGCCATGCTGTTACTGTTAGAACCCGGACCAGACTGCTACTACAGGGCCCCTCCTCAGGTCACAGATAGGAATAGGCACCCCACAGAGGGCATGGTCTGTGGCCCTCTTCCTAACAGACTTCTAGGTGACTGGATTTCTTATATGAGGAAGTGAATTTACATGGAAGAGAGGATTGGCTGTTACTCATCCTGCTCCCCACTCCCTTCTCTGGCTCCTGCCTGAGAAGCAGAGAGTCTAGATGCAGGCTCAAGCTGTGAAACCACTCCCACTTCTGCTATGTGAGCTCTGGATCTTCCCCTGAAAGCCTCTAATATGCTGTGTTTTGTCTGTTTATCCATGGAATCAACAACTTTTATTTTTGAGGCAGGGCCTCAAAATGTAGCACTGGCTAGCATTGGACTCACTATGTAGGCCAGGTTGCCTTGATCTCACAGAAATCCACATGTCTTTGTCTCTCAAGTGCTAGGATTAAATGCATGTGACTCCATGCCTAAGTAATGCCTCTTTGAATAAACTTCTTACCCCCAAAAGTTAACCTCAGTGTCCCCTTGATCCCTACCATGAGATCCTTTAACAGCAATTCAGAAAAACACACTAGAGTGAAAAGACATTCCCACCAAACGTCTTCTTCCAGACCCAATGCCAGTCTCTGATAAGCTGTGTGCTGCTAAGCATCATTCATGCCAGAGGTACCCTCTCAAAGGTGTAGTTAACCTCACCTTGTCTTTGGGATGCTTAGAAATTCAACAGGAGCTGCATGTTGGAGCATATCTTGTGACAGAGGAGATAGCTCTCACTAGATGGGGAAAAGGGGCTCCGGGTAAAAAGTTCAAGTTGCTCATCTATGTTGACAGAGGCTGCAGTTAAAATAAGGATTCTGGGGTAACACAGCAAGGCCTGGAACGCTGAGGAAAATGAATGTCTTACTGTTCCATTGCCATCAGGAGGCACCAATTACCAAGGCAACTTATAGAAGAAAACACTTAACGAGGGGGCCTTGCTTACAGTTTCAGAGTTAGTTCATGATCATCATGGTGAGGAGAGGGAGGGCAGGCAGAGGAGAGAGGAGAGAGAGAGAGAGAGAGAGAGAGAGAGAGAGAGAGAGAGAGAGAGAGACTGAATCCCCTGTGGGCTTTTGAAACCCCACCCCCTGGTGACTCACCTCTTCTAACAAGGCCACAGCATTCAATGCTTACTACACAGTCTACCAGCTGGGAAGCAAACACTCAAATATATGAACCCATGGGGATCATTTCCATTCAAATCACCACAATTAAGAAGGCTAATAGTTGGGTACATGATAAGCAAGCTAAATAGATAAGAGGAAGGACAAGACAGGGTTTTGGGCCAGAGACAGAGGGTCAGTTTACTCCTTGAAGCCAAAAATCCTTGAGGAATATAAGGGACCATTGTCTACTGTCTTCTCTTATATTCTTGCTTCTTCTCCACCTTGCTACTCCCAAGATGGGGTTTCACTATGGAGCCCGGGACATGCTGGAACTCTCTGTAGACCAGGCTGGTCACCAATCTCTGCCTTCCAGGAGCTGGGATTGGACATGTGTTTCACCATCATCCAGCTTTTTATTCTTGCTTCTAATGCAGTTAATTATAACAGACTAAACTGGAAGTAAGGATTGTGGACCTAGAATTTAGACATAGCCCTGACTGACAGACAAATAGGGAAGGGAGCCATAAGAGTGTCTTCAAACTTCTGATTTCTTCCTCACCCTTCTGACTGAGACAGAGGCTTGGCAGCTTAAAACAAATGCCTGGGAAGCATCCTCTTCTGTCCAAGGGGACTCTGCCAGCAGACCCTCCCAAGCTGGACCAGGACACAGTACCCAGAACTGTGGGGCTATCAGCACCCCTTTCTTTGTTTAAACTGACCAGCTCTAAATTGCGGGGGAAAGGCATCTCACATTGAAGCCTACTAAAGACCCTCACAACCCCCAAGCCTCCAGGAAGCCCTGACTTTAGCTACTTCTGTCCCTCTTCTGCTGTTCAGGGGAGGTATTTGCCTCTTTCTCTCTCTCTGTGTGTGTGTGTGTTGTGTGTGCACACGCACGCACGCATGTGCTTCTTCACCTTTAATAAGTGATTTCAATTTTCATCTGCTTGCTCTGCCTGATGTGTCTGACTGAGATTTTTCCCCAATGCTACCTGTTGTACTTAAGATTTCTTGAAACTACCTTGTAATTCTTTAACCGGAAGTGAAAACAAAGCAACTGCAGGGCTCCAGATGGTACCAGGACTGCTTCTAAGAAGCTTCTCCCTAAGAGGACAGCTCATGCTCCCATAGTAAAGGAGCCAAAAATGATGTAACCAAGAAAGAGCCCAGCTGTGTCCTGGTGGCTGGAATAGAGCTACCTCTCTTCTGTGGTAAAGCTAGTGCTGGTTATGTAAATGCGGGAACAAAGTGAGCGTACTGTAAGACAAGACACCTCCATGTTCAGAGAGTAGCAACACCGACAGTCAAAGCCAATAATTAACACAGCTAGAGTCTGTGATGGACAGAGAGAGGCTTCAACCACCCCTAACCAGGTGGGCGTATCTGACCAGAAGGTGGGCCATGAAAATATATAGAAAGCATATGGGTTCTCCTCCATTAGCCTGGTCTATGATAGCCCAGAGAAGTAACCAATCTCATCAGAGATTACCTCAACTATTGTCCAGTCCTATAAAAAATCCCAGACAAAGGAACTTTGTCCTCTCTTGGAAACCCTTCCGCCCAGCTCTTCAGAAGTTTACCTAATTTCTTCCCATCCTTTTCTTCTTAATAAAGCCTGCTTCCACTCTGCATACTCACACAAGAGTCTTCAGCTTAATTTTCATTGGCATGGGACAAGGAACTCAGAGCCACTATCTCAGGTTAACTTCAGTGAACCTTGAGTATCTGATACCTTTCTTAGGGGTAGGCCTGGGTTAAGTGCAACGGGGCATCTGAAAGTCTCATTGTTCTTAAAAGACCTGCAACAGCTGAAAAGCTTCTAGTTTATTCTAATTGCTCCTCAATGAGGACACGTGCCGCCTTTGGCATGAGACATACTGCCAATTCTGTGAGAGGAAGGAAGGTGGGCTCTGCTCTGCTCAGGGTCCCGAAAGATCATTTCTGTGTTCCCATCTCCAGTAAGCTTACCTTGGCTTGCTTCTTCGTGGCAGTCTGCACCTGGAGTCAGTCGTGTTGTTTGCTGAGAGAGGAAAAGGATCTGTGAGTACGGGTCAACCTCAGGGTTCCAGAGTCATCATCCGGGAGAGAAGGATGGAGGAGCTGAGTGTCCCTTTCATAATGTAGGCCACCAGCACTATGGCTGCAAGCACGCAAGTGCCCTTCACTTTACATCCACTCCCCTTTTACGTCCCCACCCCTTCACACACAAAGAAACACAGTAGCTGAGTCGCTAAGGGAAATCTTGCTTATCAGTAGCCAGTGAGCGTGTCCCTTTCCATCCATCCTGTGCTAACCCATTTCTTCGCTCTGCGGCTCCTCTCCATAACTAGCAGCTTTTCATTTTGTATTGTTTCGGTCCTGCCCTCCTGGCCCTCCAACATGAGAATGGGAACATCTGCTGAGCGCAGGCACTCACATCTAGATTGCCAGTGCTTAGCGCACTAGGTCACAATGATGCAGACCTGGCACTTCCTCTGGGCTTAATTGTTCGAGAGGTTCAATTTGCTTTTCAGTTTCCAAACTCCTACAGTTGGAATAATGTTGCAACTGAGGGAGCCTGTAAGGCATCCTTTCACAGGGCTGCCTGGAGCGGCTTTGTCTTTCTTTCTGGAAAACAACGTGAAAACCTGTGCCCCATCAACGAACTACATTGTCCCTACAATTCCTCTTTTAGTAATTAGCACATTAAGCCAAGGAGCTCATTATTGATATGTAAAACGATTTAAACCTGACAAAGTACATATTGTCTATGCTTTCTCACAGCTGTTAGTGTTTTCAGGTAGGTTTCTTTTATAATTCAGGCTAACCTCCAACTCAAAACTCCCCTCCAACATCCTTCCTGGGTTTTTGACTCTGGATGTCAGGGATAAAGCCAGGAGCTTGTGCTTGCAAGGAAGGGCTCTACCACCGACCTGTATCACAGACTTTATGCTTTAAAAAATCACAATTAAGCATTAGGAAACATTGCCCTAGAAGTAATGGTTAAGCATTATAAAATAACGCCCTAAAATAATGATTAAGCATTAGAAAGATAATGCCCTAGAACCAGGTATGGTACTCCTGTAATTACAGTACTTGAAAGAGTGGAAACAGAAGGTCAAGATCAACTCCATAGTGAGTCTGATGCCAACCTGGGCTACGTAGGATATTGTGTCCAAAGGGGAGTGGACTGGAGAGATGGCTCACTGGTTAAAACCATGTACTATTTTTCCAGAGGACTTGAGCTCCAGGGGATCCTAACTCGATTCCCAGTATCCACAAGATCTATTCCAAGCCCTGACATTGAGTGGCTCAAAACTGTCCTTCACCCCAGCTCCAGGGAATCTAATCCTTCTGGTTTCCCCTGGCTTTCTCTGACTTCTTCCCAGGGCATCTGCAGTCATGTGCAGACACAAACATATACACACAACTCAAAACTTAGCAAAAGTATGGTTTTAAAGGGGGAGGTGAAAATGGCTCAGTGGGTAAGGGCTTGCCACTGAGCCTGACAACCTGAGTTGTTCCCCTAGGATCCTTTTAATTAGAGGAGAAAACTGCTTTCCCAGATGGCATCTTGACTTCTACACTTTCGTTGTGGCATACAAATATCCCACCACAACCTCACTCAAAATAAATTAATAGAGGTTAAAAAAATGAAAAAGGGAAAGATGGGAGCATGGTAGGTTTGGATTACTTGAGGAGAGTTGGAGGAGGGAATCGGGGTTCCCCGAGGGATCAGGAGGAAGGATGTGGGGGCAAATATGTTCAAGATATACTATTTATGTATATGAAATTTCCAAAGAAAGAAAATGAATGTCATAAAGGAATATTTAGTATTTTGGGAAGATCCTTACAATTAGAAAAAAAAGTAGAAACACGACTTGTGCAGGTAAGCAAATACTTCAAAACCTTAATTACATTAAAGTAAATGCAAAACAACATGAAGAAACTGACACAGTATTCTGAGTATCTATCCAAGGTGCCATGCGTCAGGTACATATTATCCTTGGTTTACTTGTATTATGAAAAGGTTACACACATTTTAACAAATGACCATTAACATTTTCTAAACTTGAGCAGCTCTGCCATCTGGTGGCTACCTTAGGGATTACCTATTAAAATTTTTATTATTGATTGATTTTGTGTGTGTGTGTGTGTGTGTGTGTGTGTGTACATGCATACACGTGAACACATGTATGTGCTGAATTTCCTCCTTGGAGGACAGAAGATAACTAAAAGTTGATTCTTTCCTTCCACCACATAGGTCCTGGAAATTGAACTCAGATCATCAGTGTTGGCAAGCAGGTACCTTCTGTCCAGAGAGCCATCTGCTGACCACACAACTGCCTAAATGTAATCTGATATACTGTTATCCAGACTGAAGAGTAGATGCGACTGGAGGATTAATCCCAGGACAGAACATTTGAGCTTTACATGTCAGTAGCTATTAGGACAAGAATCTATGACTGTGTCCTAGAAGAGTACTAATTTCGACGTGCACTAATTTTGTTGTAAACGTTTACACTAGACATGGTGGCAGTATGCTCTCAACACCTTTCAATTTTCTTTACATTGATTCATTCATTCACTCATTGTGTGGGTGTTCACGCGCGCGCGCGTGTGTGTGTGTGTGTGTACACGTGCCACAGTGAGCATATGCATGTCAGAAGACAACTTTAAGGAGTTTGTTCTCACTGTGGGTACTGAGGATACAATGCAGGTGGTTAGACTTGGTGGCAAGTGCCCTTAACCCCTGAGCCGTCTTACAATTCCTCACGTGTAACCACTAACCAAGAGCTTCTGTTGCTATTTCTTTTGCTAATTGCTATCTTTACATAACAATTTCTCATGTTGCTATAGAGACCTGAGCAACCTGACCGGTTTTGAATTTGGTTTCACTGTATGCATATTGAGACTGGTCACTTCCTTGCTTACTGCTGGGTCCGAGGGTATGTGTTTATTTGGGGTTTGTGGTTAAGCTCATTGTACCTGATTTCTCTATGCTGGAGAATCTAAGAGGCCATTATATCTCACTCAGTGGAAGGCAAAACAATGTCTCCACTCAAAGCATGTTGCCATAGAAACAAGAAGGTCACCCGCTGTGCTTCTTGAAGAATATCAACCTGATGATAACATTCCTAGTACTTCCTAGCCTACTTCTGCATATAAATTAGCAATAAATACAAGATTATAATTCAGAAGAAATTTACCAAAGAGACATGATTAGGAAGTGAAGTCTATGAACGTTGTAGGTGTTGCCTTCCTCAGTGATATTACCATCCTTGTAAGAGAGTCCCACAAGAGTCGCTTTGTTCCTCTGTGATCTGAGATTGCAGGAAGTGATGGCTTGGGCAAGGGATGTGACTCAGAAGTGTACTGTTTGCCCAGCATACTATTAGAGCATAGATTTTATGCCCACCACTGAATAAAACAGGCAAACACAGATGCCCAGAAGATGGAGGGAGCAGGGTGAGGAATTCAAGGTTACCCTCAGCTATATAGTGAGCTCTAGACTTACTCTGAGATACATTGTCACCCTGGCACTAAAGTAGCATTCAGATCAAAATACTAAGAATGAAGAAGTCGAGAGAAAATTGAAGCAATTAGCTGAGGCATACGGGGCCTTATCAGATGCTAAAGGACATCTGGCACAGCAAAGGTAGATTCGATGGTGGAGGGGGAAGTAAAAATCATTGTGAGGTCCAGTTGGGTCCGTTTTCACACTATGGAACCCAGATGATGCCTTCAGAGAATTTGTGCCTTTGGCTTGGTTTGATTTATTGAGACGGGGTTTTTATGTATTCCAAGATGGCTTCTAACTTAATATGTAGGACAGGGTGACTTTGAAGTCCTAGTCCTCCTGCCTCTACCTCCAGTGCTGGAGTTATAAGTGTACACCAACATACCTGGCTTGGTTTTATTGTTATTTTTTTAAAGACAGGATCTCACCTGTAGCCTGGGCTAGCCTCAGACTTGTGCTGAGGCCTGCTGGCCGCAGGGATTATAGGTGTGAGTAGCCATGCCTGGCATTCTTCAAACAACTTTTTAGACTTCTTGGCCCATTTGAATTAAGAGTTAAAAATTGAAAATTAACAATTTGAAAAAGAACGGCCCCCATAGGCTCATATATTTGAATGCTTAGTCAGCAGGGGTTTATTTAATTTTTGAGGTGTCAACTTGTTAAGGAAGTGCATCACTGGGGGTGGGCTTTGAGGTTTCTCTCCCTGCTGCCTGTGAATTAGGATGCAAAGCTCTCAGTTCCAGGGCCATACCAGCCTGTATGCCACTATACTCCCGATAATAATAATAATAATAATAATAATAATAATAATAATAATAGATGAACCCTCTGAGACCTCAAGCAAGCCTTCAGTTAAATGCCTTTTTGTATAAGAATTGCTGTGGTCATGCTGTCTCTTCGCAGCAATAGAACAGTGACTAAGACAAACAGGAACATTGTTTGAAGATTTCAAATGAACATGACTTTGAATATAACTCTGCATAAACTATTTGTAAACAGCTCATTAGAGTCTCTATTTGTCTTAGACCTTTGAGGTGTTTTGTTTTGTTTTTCTTTGGACTGGCATGCAACTTAATACACAGCCTAGGTTAGCCTCAAGTTCTCAAAAATCTTGGGATATCGGACCTGAGTCATCATGTCTTGAATGTGATGGAACACGCACAGATCTAGCTATACTGAGAGAAAGGTGAGGAATTCTATACACCCATTGTACTAATGTTACTATCTTGGTTTGAATGCTATTCTACAATTTTATAATGTGTAGCCTTGCTGTGGAGGGGAGGACTAGATAAAGGAAGAGTCCAAGACATCTGCTCATGCTATCTTTCAACTTGTTCTGAATGTTTCTTGAAAATTATCAGTCATAATGCTGGGTATGATAGCAAACGCATGTCATCCTGGCAGTCAGGAGGCTGGGACTGGAAGAACAGTATTTTAAAGTCAGTCTCACTCCCATAGTCAGTTTGAGGACAGCCTAGACTACATAAGACCATGTTTTTAAAAGGTAAAAAGAAACGAGTAAGTTGTACAAACTCAGAAGGTTCTATTAGGAATATTTCCTAACATGAGCTCCCTGCTGACACAAAATTCCCAATCAAGCCAAATCAAAACAAGCCAAATTAAAAGATATTGAGGTTTAATGGGAGTTCTGCACTCTTGGGTGGCCCCGAGGGGGAAACCGGGAAGCCACAGAAATGCGACCCCTGGAGGAAGAAAGGGAGACCACATGTTCCTCTTTTGTCGGATCACTTAAATACCCTGGGGATTGGTCCTGACCCCATCCCCAGGGAGGGGTTAGGATCTGGCCTGCTGAGATTTGGAGTCCAGAGCAGGCCTGGGGGCTGAGATAGATGCAAGGGGCAGGGGCCTACGCTCCCAACTTGACAGGTTCTATAAAAGAAATAAATATAAAGTCTAAGCAAAAATTCTCCCCTAGCCCAATTTGGTGTCAACAAATGACCAAGGTCTCTTTGGTTGGAAGTGTGTGGGAGAAAAGCCCTGCAAAGTATGTGGAGAGAAAGCCCTGAGGGAGGAACACCGAGGAATCCAGGCCCACCACAGTTTGTTTGTCTGTACATCTATCTACACTGGGTCTAGTGAACAAAAAGTCAGACTGCTTTAAAGATCAAAGAGTGGCTGTCTTTTGAGACAGACCTTTGTTCTCTACATGCATAGCTTAGCTTAGAAGGCACCCAGCATCTAGGGAGTTGTTTTTGAATTCCACAGATGTGGAATGATGGCCCACCTGTTTAAAGGGTTGAACTGTAGCCCCTCGAAATCAAATGCGGATGAGTCTCGAGCTGTGGCTCTATTTGGTGGTGCTGGCAGTCATTAGGGTGGCCCTGTGTGGTGACTGGTGAGGAGAGAACAGCTATACACCAAGACTGTGTGAAAACAAACCAAGGAGTGTCTGTAAGAGAGATCACCTCCACTTTACTGATGTTTACAAGATGTTTTTCATCTTGAACATGCCATCCTCCAGATGTGCACAAAAGCAAACTCTAGCTGAGTGTAGCGGCTCATGCCTAGAATGCCCACACTTAGGTACCCAGGGTAGGAAAATTATGTGTTTGGGGGCAATTCAAGCCCCGGAAAGAGGTCAAGGCCAGCATGGGCTGCTTAACAGGAATTTATTTTTTAAAATGGCATTGTTAAAGCTACCTGGTCTATAGTACTTGGATGTGCACTGTGTTAAACTGATACACACAAATTTCTTAGAAGAAATTGGAAACAGAGGCATAAGATCACCTGAGTCTCCGTGAAGATGCCAGGCTCTAGAGCTGGGGCCATCTCTACTCCTGGTTTGTGCTAGACAGATCAGACCATCTATTCTCTGCGGATTGTGGAACAGGTTCTTTAGGGAGATTTGTCATCATGAGGTTTGGCCTGTCTAGGCAGAAAATGGTAAAAACTCATGCTAACTCCTTCCAGACCCTGAGAAGGAATGAAGGATGTGATTTGGGACCATTTCATTCTGCTATATGCTCTTCCCCTTGTCTAGGGTCAGCAATAAGAATAGATGCCAGGTGTGTGTGGTGGTGCATGCTTGCCATCCCAGCCCAAAGGAGTCTGAGGCAGAAGGATTGCAAATTTGAGGCAATCTTGGTACACTTGGCAATTCCAGGCTGGCTTGGGCTATATAGGCAGTGTTTCCAAAAGCCTAAATAAGAGCTGGGGAGACAGCTCAGTCAGTGAAGTGTTTGCCATGCAAACAGGAGAACCTGTGTTCGCTTGCTAGTGCCCATGTACAAGCTGGGCATGGGGCTTCAAGCTACTAATCCTAGGAACACAGAAACAGGCAGGAACCCTGGGGGTTGTTGGCCAACCACCTGAGAGTAATCAGTGAGCCCAGGTCCCAAACAAAACAAGGCTCTGATGGAACAAAACTAGGTTGACCTCTGGCCTCTACAAGTACATAAACGCATTCTCACATGAATGCACACATGTGTAATGTGTACACATGTACAAGAACACACACATATAATCCATAAATAAATAAGAACAACTGTCTGGTGTATTAAGGTAAGCAGCTAAGCCATTTCCTATGCCTATGCATTAAGATTGACTAGTACGGTCCAGCGGTGGTGGCACACACCTTTAGCCTTTAATCCCTGCACTCAGGAGGCAGAGACAGATGGATCTTTATGAGTTTGAGGCCAGCCTGGTCTACGTAGTGAGTTCCAGAACAACCAGCGCTACACAGAGAAACCGTGTCTGGAGAAATAAAAACAAACAAAGACTGACTAATCTGAAGTGACCCTGTATGGATGTCCTGAAGGCAGGGTTAACCCTTGAAATGAAATCTCATTGGAGGTCTGGGTGGCAGTCAAGGAAGATGGGAGTTTTTCCTCTTTATTGCTGTTCAGATTCTGCAACTCCCCACCCCCAAATATCAGCAGTGCCCCCAGAGGCACCTCCATTTCTTGTCAATATGGAAGCCAAAGTCTGCACATGGTACAGTCCCCTAAAGTTCCTCAAAAACGTGCTTGGATAGCTGGATATGGTGGCTCATCCTTATAATTCCCACCACTTGGGAAGCTGAAGCAGGAGGGGTTGCAAGAGTTCAAAGCCAAACTTGGTTGCGTGATTAATTCCGGTCCAGCTTGGCCCAGAGCAAAACCCTGTCTTCCTCAATGAAAATCAACAAACTGGGCTTGGAGGGGAGTCCAGTTAACAGAGTGTTTGTCTTGCACACATAACGCCCTGGGTTCAGTCCCAACCACCTCACAAAGCAGGTATGGTGGTCCATGTCTGTAATCCCAACACTCAGGATGTGCAGGCAAGAAGATCAGAATCTCATGGGCATCTTTAACTACACAGTGAATTTGAGTACAGACTGAGCTTATATGAGAGACCATGTCTCAAAATAAGCAAGAGAACTAGAGAGGTGGCCCAGCAATTAAGAGCACTTATTTTGGCAGAGGTTTGATTTCCAGCATCCATATGGTGGCTACCAACCATCCTAACTCCAGCTCCAGGGGCTACCACACCCTCTCCTGACCTCCATGAACACCAGGCACACACATGGTATACACTTATGCACACGTGTAGAAATTGGACAGATCATATTTATAATCAGGACTATATAGACATATATACACTAATATTTGTAACAACAAATAAGTGAAAATGCCATGTATTTGAAAGAGCAAAGATGGGGGAGGGTACATGGGACATATTGGAGGGACAAAAGGGAAGGAGGAAATGCTATAATTATATTCTCAGAAAAGCAAACAAACAAACAAGAACCAACCACCAAATCCTTTAGAAAAGTGCACCGTGCTTGAAGTCAACTCTGAAATATGTGGCCCAACCAAAACCTCTTACTTCAGGACCAAATGAAAAACTTGTTTCAGGAAGAACTTAATTTAAACTTATGGGTATTCTTAAATTTGTGTGTGTGTGTGTGTGTGTGTGTGTGTGTGTGTGTGTGTGTGTGCATGCTTTGAGGGGACTCTCACCAAGAATGAAGAGAGATGGGTCTTGGAGAGATTACTCAGCAGTTGAAAGAACTTGCTGCTCTTTCAGAGAAGATTCCAGGGAAACAGGTTGGATGGCTAAAGTGGCAGGGACGTGGATCAGTGAGAACTTGGGCTGATCCGGTAAACAGGGACTTCCTCCTTCTAGGGTTGCCCCCATTCCTAAGATATTGTAACCATTAAATTTACAAACTGTTAGGCTGAAGGAGAAAAGAGCCTACCCAAGAGAAGCTAGCTACTCCTGGCTGGTACAAATCAGGAAGAAGAGGGAGTCTGGAAGGGGAGGGATGGGGAGGGATGGGGAGGAACCAAGGGAGACTATACAAACCCCCACCCAGAGCTCATGGGTGGTTTCTATGTCTACGACCCCTCCCATCCATCCCCTTGATGGAAGCTATCTGTTCTAATAAAGCTTAATCTCTCTCTCTCTCTCTCTCTCTCTCTCTCTCTCTCTCTCTCTCTCTCTCTCTCTCTCTCTCTCTCTCTCTCGTACTTGGATCAGCTCTCACAATCTGAAACTGCTAATTCCATCCACTGGTGAAGGACCTTTCCAGTTCTCTGTCTTTCCCATATTCTGCCTGCAGCTAGTGATGTCCAGGTGTTACTCACTAACATCAGCCCACTGCTCTTTGTTACTTCACTTGCCTGTCAATTTCCCTTGCTCTGAAAGGATCGTCTTTCCAGGATGCATAACTCTTTGTGTCTCCAATGAAATAAGTTCAACAGTACCCCTAGATCACCATCCCTCAAATCTGGCCCCTGTAACAGCTGGGTTACATATACATATCAAATAAGAGATAAAAAAGAAAGTCTCAAGAACACTATTATATGTCCTTGTGGTACGACTGAGCATCCTTACTGGGTCTTAAGGTAGGTTGTTTACTAATTTTCTGAGAAATCGCCACACTGATTTCCAAAATAGCTGTAAAAGTTTGCACTCCCACCAGCAATGGAGAAGTGTTCCCCTTACCCCACATCCTCTCCAGCATAAGCAGTCATCAGTGTTTGTGTAGAATTAAATCTCAGAGTTGTTTTGATTTGCATTTCTCTGATGGCTAAGGATGTTGAACTTTTCCTTAAGTGTCTTTCAGCCATTTGAGATTTGTTTGCTTATTGCAGCATTATTTGTAATATCCAGAACCTGGAAACAATCTAGATGCCCTTCAACCAAAGGACTGATAAAGAAAATGTGGTACATTTACTCAATGGAGTACTTACTACTCAGCAGTAAAAAATAATGACACCTTGAAATTTGCAGGTAAATGGATGGATCTAGAAAAAAACATATTGAGTGAGGTAACCTAGACTTAGAAAGACAAATATAATATGCACTCACTCAAAAGTGGCTTTTAAACATAAAGCAAAGAAAAACCAGCCTACAGTCCACAGCCTCAGAGAACCTAGACAACAAAGATGACCTGAAGAAAGACATACATGGTTCTATATAGAAAGGAGAAAAATACAAGATCTCCTGAGCAAATTGGGAACATGGGGGCCATGGGAGAGGGGACGAGGGGAGAAGGGAGGAAGGGAAGGGAGTGGACAAAAATGTATAGCTCAGTAAAGACAACAAGAAATAAAATAAACCAATTATATAGTAATAAAAGCTATTTGGGAAGTCTGGCCAAAAAAAAAAAAGAATACTATTATAATTGCATCAAGAATTATCAAATACCTGGTTATGAATAAGCATTTTTAAAAGATTAATAAATGCACAATAATGAGTTGTAGCGCCAAGGCTACAAAGCTGTGTCTTAAATGAACAGGCGGGGGCTGGGGTGGAGAATGAACGAATGAATCATTGGTTTATTTGCAGTGCTAGGGATTGCATATAGTGCCTAATACATGCTAAGCAAGCAGCTCTGCCACTAAGCAACATTTTCAACCCTCTTCATACTTCCTTATTTTGTCTTTGAGAGAGGCTTCATACTCACAGCAATCCTCCTGCCTCAGCCTATGGAGAAACTGGGATTGCAAGTTTATACTGCCAGGCTCAGATTAATCTGTATTTCTAATGCTTCCATATCTGGAAATTTGCTGATACTGAAGTGCTGATTCCTGCAGGATGAACCAGTTTCTGGAGACAGTAAAGGATTCAGCTGTGAGCATGCCTTTCCAACACAACCAGTCAGGCCGTAGGTCACCCGAACAACCTTGCCACTTTCCAACCACCTCTTCTGAGTTCCCATAACCCTCCTGTCCTAGTAATCTGAGCACCAAGTTCCAGATAGCTACATATCCCAACCCACTGAAATCACTTAGACCTTTCTGATGGCAACTACAAAACTTCTTGTCCACCGTTTATCCCAACCTCCTCTGCTGGCCAGGCCAGTCCTGTGTGGCATGTCTTCTACTCTTGGGAATTTCAATGATAACCATCTTATGATCTGTTGGCTTTACTGTACCCAAATAACAAAACCTACTTTAAAGCCAAGTGTGGTGGTGTTTTCCTTCCAATCAGGAGGCTGATATTCATGATTTCTAGGCTAGTGTGAGGTGCACAGTGAGACTCTTTCTTAGAAAAAGATGCGTAAAAAAGTAAGCAAGCAAGCAAAGAAACAAACAAACAGAAAAACTCCCAAAAGCTCCAAATGAATGGAATCATATGCCCAAAGCATTAATTGGAACAATCATCATAAAAAGTCAGTTCTCCCAAAATAGATTAATAAAAGTAATACAAACTCACCTGTATATGAGTATTAGGTGCATACAAATATGAATTTTCATAAAAATTGTTTCTGAGATTGATTTTCTTTATGTACATATATATGTGTGTTTACATGTGTAAATATGAGAGTGTATGGAGCATGGCGCTCATGTGGAGGTCAGAGGGCATCCTCAGGTATCAGTCCTCATTGTCTACCTTGTTTGAGGGTCTTTCTTGTTCACTGCTGTATATGCCAGCCTAACTGGATCAGACTTGTGGGTATTCTGTCTCCCATCTCTCTGTTAAAGTTCTGGGATCACAGATGTGTGAGCTACTGCCTCCAGCTTTTACATGGGTTCTGGGCTTTCAAACTCAGGTTGTCAGGCTTGCACATCCACCATGCCATCTCTTGAGTCCTATTTCTAAAATTTATGTGAAAAGTCAAAGGGCCAGAAATAGCTAACTCCTGGCACATGTTTGTAATACCAGTGCTCAGGAGGCTAATGTGTGAGGAGGATCCAGCCTTTAGGTGAGACAGAGCTACATATTGAGATTGAGGCCAACCTGTGTGTGCCACATGAGATCCTGTTTAAAAAACTAAAATCCACACTTATCCTCTTGGGTCTGTACTCTCTTTTTCCTAAGCACATCTCTTTCTATTAACCCCCAAGTTTATTCTCTCTGAGTTTGAGGCCAGACTGGTCTACAGAGGAAATCCCAGGAGAGCCAAAGCTACACAGAAACAGAGAGAGAGAGAGAGAGAGAGAGAGAGAGAGAGAGAGAGAGAGAGAGAGAGAGAGAGAGAGAGAGAGACTTCTTGAGACTTCTTTGCATCTGGCTCTGTTCCTCTGTTTATTGGGTAGTAGTGACTGAGGAGGCAAGACAGGGTTTCTCTGTTTATCAGCCCTGCCTGTCCTGGAGCTCACTTTGTAGACCAGGCTAGTTTCAAATACATTCCTATTGATTTATATTTACCTAAAATCACTATGTGTCTGTGTATGATGCACATACACACAGAGGTGTGTGTGTGTGTGTGTGTGTGTGTGTGTGTGTGTGTGTGTGTGTGTTGCCACTCTAAAAGAAGTGATGGCACTAAGGCTGACAATGCCCCTGACAAGAATCATAGACTAACAAAAGCCCCAGTACCAGGCTTGAGGAATCTATTTAAGAATGGTTGGTCAGGGCAGGTCAAATGATTCTCCAAACAATAGAGACACTGCCTGTTGCCCTTCGTTGTCATTCAGAGGTTGAAGGTGAGCTCTATTGCTGGAGGCACTGCACACCTAGGATATAAGACTTAGATTATTCAAACTGGGTCTAACCTTAAAATTTCCTTCCTGTGGAGATTCCTAGTTTCTATGGGATCATAAATATTATGCAAGCTGCCAAGGAGGAGAAGAAATTAGTAGTCCTACTCAGCTGTGAGGCCTCTGAACCACAACAATGACCAGCATGGCAAGATATTCCTAAGGTACAATAAGAGGCACCCACATGCTGGTAATCAACAGCTGTCTAATTGGACTTAAGGCCCACTCATCAGGAGGGAATACATGCCTGGTACTACAAACCTAGTCATCTTCCCAGGACTAGAGTAGTCATGGCTCTCAGAAGAGTATCTACTACTGCCACTTTACTAGACCAGCGTAATCCCTAACTATATTCTAAATCTGATTCTTATACTCAGAGGTAAGTGTAGCTACCACCCCTCATCAAATGGAGACCATTACAGAAAAGCACAATAAGACCCAGTGCAGAAATCAATGGTTCATGGGGAGGCCAGTCCCAATAGATACATCTACATCATCTTCCTACAACTTCCTACATCTATGCCTCAGGGAATATATCAGAAGAGGGGCTAGAGGAAGAACCAGTAAGTATCCTATGAAATAGGATCTGAAGATCTGAACAATGGCAATATTCCTGGGCAGGTAACTGATAATTGCTAAGAGTCAGCTTCTCCCAAGAATGAACCCCCTAATTGGTTATCTAATAAGTAGTGGTCAGCTCTGAAACCATACATATACAAATAACAGAAACCTATTCAATGGGTTGTACTTATATATGCATATACATATTTATTTAAAACTAAAAGAACTGTAGCTTCAACATGGCCAACGTATACTTTTAAAAAACAAACCAGAGTTTGTTGCTTTTGAAAGAAATAGTTCAACAGATATTTTCCATATTGTGCTTGTCTACCTATGTGCTCCATACTTCAGGTTAGAATTCTAGCAATAAAATCATTTCTTGGTATTAATTGATAATTACTTAGTATCTAATAACTGACTTTAAAGCTGAGCATAATAGTGCCTACCTGTAATTCCAGCATTTGGGAAGCTGAGGTGGGAGAGTCATGAGTTTGAGCTTAGTCTCAGGTGTTGTAGGAGGTCACTTGTTTGTTCCCAGCTGCTCAGTCCTGAAATAATCGCACAGAAACCATGTTATTTGCAATACTGTTTGGCCAGTAGCTTAAGCATATTTCTGGCTAACTCATATTCTAAATTAACCCATCCCCCATTAATCTGTGTATCACCACATGATTGTGGCTTGCCAGATAAAGTTCTATCCAGCATCTATCTCTGGCAGGGGCTACATGGCTTCTCCCAACTCTGCCTCCTTTCTTCCAACATTCAGTTTAGTTTTCCCTGCCTAGCTCCACTCTACCGTATGACAGGCCCAAGACAGTTTCCTTATTAACTAATGGTATTCACAACATACAGTGGGGAATCCCACATCACCTCCCCCTTTCTGTTTAAATAAGAAGGAAGGTTTTAACTTTAACATAGAAAAATTACAAACAGCAAAACAGGTATTGAGCAGGAATTACAGTTATAATATTTATATCTACTTTATCTTTTATCATATTTAAGTAAAACTATAATTATAACTATTTATTCTTCAACTCCATCAAAGACTCCAGAATGATATAATATTACCTAAGTAAACAGGAAGTGCATTGTAAGCAACTTCCAAAACTCTAGAATTGACAGAGACATCTCACTGCCTGGACAGTCATCTAAAGTTCTTCTGTATCATTGGGCATCCAGTCTTCACCCCATAGGCCCATAGTATCCAGCAGATTTTTCCATGAAGCAGGAAATTTCAAAGACAGTTCTGCCTATACTGGCAGTTTGTCAGTCACTTTCTTCTATGTCCTGCAGAATGTCTGGCAGACTCTTTTATGTAGCAGGAACCCCAAAGGATCATCTCACCTTTGGGCAAGTTCAGCAGTCATTTCTCTGTGGGTCCTGCATATCCATTTCACACAACATACCATCAAGCAGACCAGCCAAGAGTAGATTCTTGCCCAAATGGCTAACCAATACCACAAAGAGCCTCATCAGTGCCCATCTTCCTCTTGAAATAGCTTGGTGCTGCCAAGAACAGATGTGTCTCACTGTCATGAAAAGTCCTAAGTTCTTAAAACATTTTAAATGTCAAATTTCATAGGTCTTTGAAAGGTTTGAAGATTATCTAACTAAAATATATATATCTCTATATCTAGAAAACCTAACTAATGTGACTACAAGCTTGACTATTATAGATGAGTCACTATTAACCTGCATTTCTTAAGTATACATTACATTTTTAAATGAACTGCACAAAACAATACCTTAATCAAGAGCAGAAATATACATATAACAAAATTGACCTAAAATTTGTATCAATAGACCAAGATCCATACCAATGCAATCTATAGCATATCCCCCTTCAAATGTAAACAAACATTTATAGACAATATTTGGGAATATGGGAATAGTTAGCTCCAAACTGCTTCCTGCTTTTTGTTGGGCAAAGTATTTTGGGGGGTGTTTATGGCAACCTTCTTGGAGGTCTTGATCCATAAAATCACATTAGTCTGGAAGGATTCCATAGATTTTCATCTTCAGTGGAAACAAAAGAACTTTTCCAAAGCAACACATCCTTAGACCCAAATTTTGAAAACAAGATACCTTTAAAGTATATATGTTGGATACTTAGCTCCTTCACAGCAAAAAATTCAAAGAAAGCACAATAATATATATAATTCAGACTCTTTGTATATTCCATCTTTATGTGACTTATTTTGTTCTTACTCTATTACTTCTTACTATTTATTTTATTAGTTTTACTCCTTTGATCTGATTGTCTATACTCTGTCTCTTTAAAGACTTTGTTTTATTTTTTAAAACCATTTACTTCCTTTTATAACTGTCTATATTTTTTCTCTCTCCCAAGTCTATGTACATTTATCTAACACTGTGACCCATTTAGAAGTCTCTTATGTCTGAATCTTTCCTATTGTGTATCTGTAATTCTTTACTGTCCAGGAGTGCTTCTTAAAATGCTAAGCAGCAACTAAGGCTGCTTTGTCTTTTGGCTTTTCCCAATCCAACATGTCAGAGGAGATCTGTTCACTGCCTCTGAGAGCCATTCTCTCTGCCCCAGATCCAGGATCAGATTGCAGCAGCCATTAAGCAAATTGTAGCACTCTGTTCATAAACGCCATTTAAATGCTCCATAGCCAGACCTCCTGAAAGAGCCAGAGTTCAAGCTAGTAATACAGCCCAGGAAGCTGCCAGTTCAAACTGTGTGGCTTTTTTCCCCTGCTAGTGCTGAATCAGGAAGACCTCTGTTAAAGGAGCTGCGCATGCTGCCAGCAATCAAAGCCCATTCAAAAAAAATGTGGCTAAACTTTGCTTTTTGTGTGTGTTTATAGTTCCTTTCCAAGCCTTCTCAGGTTTTATGTGGATATAGTTGACCAAGACGGAGTGCCAATTTGTTGTAGGAGGTTGCCTGTTTTTTTCCCAGCTGCTCAGCCCCAAAATAAACACATAGAAACCATGTTATTTGCAATACTGTTTGGCCAATAGCTTGAGCATATTTCTGGTTAACTTATATACTAAATTAACCCATCTCCATTAATCTGTGCATCACCACGTGACTGTGGCTTACCAGATAAAGTTCTGCCCAGCATCTGTCTCCAGCAGGGGCTACATGGCTTCTCCCAACTCTACCCCCTATCACAGGCCTAACACAGTTTCTTTATTAACCAGTGGTGTTTACAGCATACATCCCTCAGCTACCTAGTGAACCTTGCCTCAGAAATATTTTTAAAGCCAGGTGTGATAGCAGACATCTGTAATCCCTGCCTTTGGCCGACTGAGGTCAGAGGGAAAGCACCATGAATTTTAAGCTATCCCCAGCTACACAGTGAATTTCTGGGCTACAGAAGAAAACCAAACACAAAGAAAAGAAAAAAAAGAGAAGAGAAAAGAGACAAATTGATTTCTGGGCACTAGAAGTTAAACCTCAACACAAGAATTTGGGTGTGTTTGGGCAATTCATGTAGATCTTGTGTTTCCTATCAAGCAGGGCAGGAAGCTGAAGGGTGCTAAAGATGACAAGGTCTAGTATTGTGTTCCAGTGGCAGCCTGGACCATAAATTATTTTTCTGGATCAGACCCCAACATAAACTATCTCTCTTGACTGGTGTGGAGGTGTGGGAATAAAGACACAACTCATATGGCTTTATCAGGAGGGAGATTCTCAGAGGTCCCTCATGAAATTCTGAGTTTACATTCTGAAAAAATTCCCCTGCTTTATTCTCCAAACAGCCTTATATATCAAAACATAAGCTGGGGGGGAAATTTATTAGCATTCTGTTTCCTAGGTAAAAAAGTGAATGGCTTTTAGTCATGTCCACATCTACCTGTGCTTGCTGTCATGTCTTCCTGGTCAGTATGCTCAGTCACATAGGCTTGAATTAGCATCTCTATTCAGGCATCCTCCAAATTACAGAGAAGGAGCAGAGCAACATCCTGACCCTTTGTTAGGGTAAGGACAGCCTGTCTGGAAGGCTACCTCAGGTGCGAACTATGGCTTGAGAGCCTGGCTGCCATACCATATAGAAATATGGGCCTACAGTCTAGCAGAAGGAAGAAAGGCCTTGATCATTCCCTAGACTAGAATCCCTATTATCACAAAGGCAAGAGTGACAGGGGAGGACCTTGAGGGACAAGATGCTTAATCACTACTACTTCAAGATCACATCGCCTTTTGCATCCTAACCTGGAAAAAGAGTAAGCAACTGTAAAATCATGCCTTTGTAGAGGGATGGGGGGGGGAAGGCGATAAAAAGAATTAGAATCCTAGACAGCCCAGACCACATAGTGAGTTTGAGGCTAGCCTGAGCTGCATATTGACATATTGCGACCTTGTCTCAAACACTCAACGGTGGTGGAAGGGGAGTGGAAGGGAGGGAAACACAGAGAGTCAGATATGGGCAAAGACAGAGACAAACAGGAAGAGAAAGATCACCTAGGATCAGCTGGGCCCTAGTGTGAGACCTTGGAAGTTCTGGGCTATAAAGGGGGTGTATCTGTGGCTTAGGTGTGGAAAAAGTAGGGGACCAGTAAAGTGAAAACCAGGGACATAGATAGGTCGGAAGCTGTACATGGAGACCCCAAGAGGGTGGAGCTCAAGAAGAGCAGAAATGAGTGGGAGAAGGTGGGGTGACAGCCAGCAGGGCTCACATGGGCAGATCTAGGGGAGAGATACAGTTCATGCTGGACAGGCAGCCAGGGAACCCTGCCAGCTAGACAAAGCCCTCTCACAGACCTGTACAACCTCATCATGAGGTTAAAGATCACCACCCCCACCAATTCCTCTAAGTTCAAGGTTTCTTCTCAAGGGACTCCGAAAGTGCTTAGACTTCTCCACCATGAGTGGCCTCCAAGCTGTTTTCTCCATATTCTCTGAGTGCAAGGGAGAAGAAACTGTGTGGTCCTGTGTCTGAGACTGAGACAAAGTCTAGAACCTTGGGTAGTTTGTTCAGACAGTTTGACCAGGCAGGGCTCATGGACACAGGAGCACGTGCTTGTCACTCAGTGTTCAGTTGCCTGGCAAGGATAGGTATGACGGCATCGCAAACTATCTGGGTAGCTACTTTAAGTTACAGAATGGTGGAGTAGGGAAGACAAACAAGTAGCCCACAATTAATGGAGTGGGCACGCCAAAGCTGATTAGAGAGTGCGGAAGGAGTCATAAGTTGCATAATGCAAGGATGTAGAAATGGGGGTTCTGGTGTGCAGTCCGGTAAACCTCCTCCAGGCCTTGCTCCCCAGGAAAGTGCAGAGATGCCCCTTCACCAGGAAACAACTGTGAGCAGGTACACCAGCTTTTATTGAGGTCGTGTTATGGGTTGAAATGTGCGACCACAAACAGTTTTGTATGGAGGGGGATGATTAGGAAGATAACAGACACAGAGGAAAGACCTTGTGAGCAGATAGAAAGAAGGTGAAACCTCCAAATCTGTAAGCCAAAGCGAGAGGCCTCAGGAAAAACCAACCCTGCTGGCACCTTGACCTTGAACTCCTCTCTACTAATGTGGGAAAAGCCAAACAAAACCCACTGTCCTTTATGGTCCTAAGCTGTTGGTATGATTTGAATGTGAAACGCCCCCTACTTTCTCTTGTACTTGAAAACTTGGTTCCCAGGTAGTAGCATAGTTTTAGAGGACTTCTGGAGCCTGTCTTTGCAGAAGTGGGTCACCCGAGGCCGGTCTTGGGAGGCCACAGTCCTGCCCTGCTTCCAGGGCACTCTGCTCGGCGGTATAACTGAATGAGAAGTAGCAGCTGCAGGATTCTGCAACCACAAATAGGGGTTTCTACTATGCTTTGTCAGTCATGATGGATTAACTGAGGTCCAGGCCAGCCTTCAGACCCCACTGCCTCTGCTTCCTGAGTGTTGAAACTGTTGGAGTTCAGGTGTTCACACCCATGCTCAGCTGACTAAAATTCCCTAGCCATGAGCTAAACTAAAGAAAGGCTTTCCTGCCGTGTTTCCTTCAGGCATTTTTGTCCACCTGTTGAGAAATGATTGCTCCGTCTGGGATTCTTTACTAAGCAGTTGCTCCATCTGGGATTCTTTACTACAAGAGCCCAGGTGGGCAAAGTCTGCACAATTGGACTAGCAACTGAATGCTGTGACTTACAGAAATCTGTAGTGCTGGCCAACAAGCACGACATGGCACTCTTAAGAGAAAGACAAATGGGCAAAACTGGGCACAGCCGTATATGCTTGTAGTCCCCGTGCCCAGGAGGCTAAGGTGGAGTTGGGGGGTTGCTTGAGCCCAGGAGCTTGGGGCCAGCCTGAACATCACAGCAAGATCCCAGTGTTGTAGCTTGTTTTTTTTTTATTGTTGTGATAAACACAACCAAAAGAAACTTGGGGAGGAAAGGATTTATGTCAACTTACACTTCCAGGTGACAGTCCATTACTAAGGAAAGTTAGAGCAAGAGTTCAAACAGGAGCAGAGACAAGAACCATGGGAAAAGGCTGTTTGACTAACTCCATGACTTGAGCCTAGCTAGCTTTTTCATACAGTTCGGGACTACCTGCAGGAATCTTGTCCACACGGGTCTGGGCCCTCGTCTGTCAATCAGTAATCAACTCAGTTCCTCACAGACATTGCCACAGGCCAACTAATCAAGGCAATTCTTCAAATGAGGTTTCTCTCTCCCAGGTGATACAAGGCTGTGTCAACTTGGCAATAAAAACAAACAGTACACTCTGTTTCTTTCTTTGTAAAAGTTGTAATGATATTTCTTATTTGTTGAGTGGGGGCACACATGTCTCAGCATCTTTGTGGAGGTCAGGGGACAACTTTTGGGAGTCAGGCATCACCTGCTACCATGTGGGTCCTGAAGATCCAACTCAGGTCATCAGGCTTAGTACCAAGTACCTTTGCTCACTGACCCCCAAGACACTGTTTGAAGAAAAAATATCAGTTCATACCCCAGACATTTAAAGTAAAGGACTTAGACCAGTAAGGGTTTAGATCAGCCACAGGAGGGGAAAAATCTTGATCAATTTCTAAACTTAGTTCTGTTCACATACGTAGAGCACAGCAATTAATGGAAAGCCCATTTCCCATTCCCAGGGAGATCCTTGCATCTCCCCCAAACCCTCCTTGTTAATTAACCTCCCTGGAGTCTGTGGATTGTGGTGTGATCATCCTTTACTTAACAGCCAATATTCAATATAAATGAGTACATATCATATTTGTCTTTCTGGGTCTGGGTTACCAGACTCAGGGAGGTTTTTTTTTCCATCCATTGGGTTGAAATTTTCATGATGTCGGGTTTTTTTAACAGCCAATTAATACTCCATCATGTAAATGTACCACATTTTCTTTATCCATTCTTTGTTTGAGGGAAATCTAGGTAGTTTCCAGTTTCTAGGTAGCATGAATAAATCTAAATAGATTTTGCAAATGGACTGGAGGTGGGTGGGAGTGAGGAAGGATCAGCCTGGGAAGGAAAGTATGGAGGGAGAGAATTCAGTGAGAGATGACTGGAATTAGGGGGTCTCTTCCTAATAATGGAAGATATGGAGCCTGAACTGGCCATCTGCTGTAATCATGCAAGTAAACCAACCCAGCCACAAAAGCTGTGGCCTACAACCTGTCCTATCTGCAAGGTATGCTAGGGCAATAGTGGTTCAGAGCTTGTGGGAGTAGGCAATCAATTACTGGTCTAACTTGAGGCTCACACCAGGAGAAGGATTCCATATCTAACACTGCCCGGATGGCCAGGAACTGGAAGTTGGATGGCCCAGAGAGTAATTATATTCTGCTATACTCATGGATTTGTTCCTAGCCCAATCGTTGTCAGAGAGGCTTCCTCCAGCAGCTGATGGGAGCAGATGCAGAGCCCCACAGCCAGACATTAAGTAGAGCTCAGCGAATCCCACAGAAGAGGGGGAGCAAGGAAGGATTATAGAAGCCAGAGGTGTCGAGGATACCAGGAGAACATGGCCCACAGAATCAACTATACAGAGCTCATAGGTGTTTACAGAGACTGACGTGCCAATCACCAAGTCTGCATGGACCTGATCTAGGTCCTCTGCATGTTATTGTTGTTTAGCTTGGAGTTTCTGTGGGACTCCTAACAGCAGGAGTGGGGGTGTCTCTGTCTCTTTTGCCTGTTCTTGCCTTTTCCTCCTACTGGATTGCTTTGTCCAGCCTTGATATGAGGGCTTGTGCCTAGTCTTATTATGCATCTTGTTATGCCGTATTTGGTTGATATCATTGGAGGGGGCTGCTCTTTTCTGAAGGGAAACAGAGGAGGGGTGGATCCGGGGGAGGGGGTGGAGAGATGAGAACTGGGAGGAATGGAGGCTGTGGTCAGGATGTACTCTATTAAAGAAGAATAAATATTTGTTTTAAAAAAAGAAAGAAAATGTGTGTAAGAAGAAAATCTGGGAAGGCTGTGTACCCTTGGAAAGAACTCTTAGCATCACCGACAGAATGCATAGTAAATATTCCCCAGTGCTTCCCTCCAGAGGTGCAGTGAGAAAGAATTGAGCTTAGCTGGTCACTCACTAATGATAGTCCTCATAGTCATTGTAGGACGGAGAAGCCAAAGAAGGACTCAGGAACCAGGAATGTTGCACATGCCTCTCTAAGCTTAACACTTGGAAGCCAAAGCTGAGAGAGTTGTGGCAAGGCTGAGGCAGACCTGGGCTACATAATAAGGTCGTATCTCTAACAACTGCAACAACAACAAAAAGATAGAAACTAGACAGTAGTATATAAGTCAGAGGAGCCGCCAACATCTGGAAACCAGATGTCAAGCTTAGGCAGTAAGTCAAAGGTTAATACTCAAGAGAGTAGGAGCAAATACATTTCTGGTCAGTTTGGTTACACAATTGCTCTATGTGTGTCTTTGTTTCATTTGGTTTTGTTTTGGAGATGGAGTCTTGGGCAGCAGTTAGAGATAGCCTTGAACTCACTGTATAGGCCAGGTTGGCCTCTGACATGTGGCAATCCTCCCTCCTTAGCCTCACCATGCCTAGATTTGTTGTACAATTGTTTAAACTCAGCATGTGATGGTATTAAAAAGGTTCACATGACTCAAAGCTGCTAGGTGCTCTGCTAAAGGAATCTCAACACTGTCCAGAAGTATGTTGGGGGCTGACATTCTGTGGAGACAACTATTGCTTTAACAATGATCCCTTGGCTTCTGTCAATAGAGAACGACAGACTATAAACCTGGGTGTTGACTTCATTCGCATTCTTTCCATTTTTACATTGTTTTGGAATGGTGCCACGTTCTAAGGTGACCCAACTAGCTAGAAAGTATCACAACTTTAAAAAAAGCAGCCTGTTCATTTAAACTGAAAGAAGCTGGATAGAACAGACTCCTTGCAATAAGAGGATTGGATTAGGCAATGTTTTCATCCAAGAAAAAAAAAAAAACGGATTACAGTGGCTATGCCATTTTTGAAAATTCCTATCAATTTATCAAAATTTCATTGCATTTCTGAGCACCCAGTTTTTAATGCAGGAAATCCTCAGGCCCAGGGAGTCCTGAAGAGACTCTCTTTGTGCTGTTTTGGCAGCCCCTGTGGGAGTGGGCTAAATTAGAAGATGTTCCTGGTTTTCAAGTCTTCGTAAGTGGATGCCAAAAGCAGCTATCGCTGTGTGAATGTTCTTAAGAAAGGAATGCTAGTATCAACATGAACAGAATTCCTGCAGCTTTATTAAGTCATATCCCGTGCAGATACTTAGCAAGAAGCTTATTTAGGTTGCTGTAGCTAGGGCTACAACAAACATCTGTGGAAGGTTATTCTTTTCATCATGAAGAACAAATTTTGTTCTGTACATAAACTGAGTAGCCCCCCCCCCCTTTTGTAAAGAAAGAGCTTACTCTTTAGCTCAAGTTGGTCTGGAACCCATTATCTCCTGCCTCAGTCACCCGAGTTGTTAGGATTGCAGTTATAAACCATCATACTTGACCAAAAAGTATCTTGTTTTAAAGCTGATTGCATGTGAGCCAGACAAGGTGATGTATTCTTGTAATCCCAGCACCTGGGAAGATAAAGAAGGAGAATTCAACGTTAAGGCCATGCTTAACTACATACTGAGTTTAAGGCCAATCTGGGCTGCTGTATGGGACCCTCTCTCAAAATAAATAGCTAGATAACAAAGACAGAAAAGTTAATATGGATATGCACAAGATTCTTTACAAATAAGACATCATTTTTCTATAGGAGGCTGATTATCCTTGAGTTTTGATATTCATAAGGGTTCCTGAAATCAATTGCCCAAAGTCAAGCATATTTAATTGCTATATGACCTGAGATGAATTATTCTCTGATCTGAAATGCACTCATCTATGAAAAGAAATGCAGGGCAGGCAATGTAGGTAAGAGTTCTACTACTAAGCTCTATGAGCCTCAGACACAGTGCCAGTCCAGTAGCTTTGTGATTGCAGGAAAAAGTAAGAAGGTGACTCCCTTCTCTCTCTGCTGGGCTCTGGAAGAGAAACACTGCAAAGCCACATAACCAGATCACTATTTCAACTAGGATATTGGGGCAGAAACCTGTGTTTTCTATAGCAAGGACTATGAGCTTGTGACTGGCCCTAATAGTTGCTACTCCTATGAACTTAAAATGTAGAGTTATTGGCAACTCTCAGTAAGCCATGTATCTTGGCTCGAGCCCTTAAACCCACTAGCTCAGAAACCTAGTTCTAAATGGAGGAATAAGAGAAGGTAAAATCTAGCCACAAACATTTTCTGTGACTCTAACTACTCCCAAGTTTGAGGTAGCAGACACATATGATGTGATTTTTATGCCTTCCTGAGACTCCAAAATCCAGTTGTGAAAGAACTGGTTTGTAGACAAAGAAAGAAACGTTAACTCTTTGTGCTTCAGGCAAGAACTAAATCCACATTCTGCATGAGTGGTCAGGAAAGTTTTGGATAGTGCACTTGGCTTTGAAATGTGGGTAGCATTAGAACTGGCAGAGAGAAGAAGGAGGACTTCTTAGGGAGAGAAGAAATGGCCAAGTAGAGAAATAGGGGATGGATTACAGATGATGAAATAGTCTATGCAAGCACAGGGAGTGTTACAGGCAGCAGTGGGATTATGGGAGAAAAGGCAGGTTTGTGCCCTTGAATACCACATAAGGTCAGCAGACTCCATCCTCTACGCGTTATTTTGGCTTTATGAGGAAGGCTCTTACTATGTAGTTCAGGCTGGCCTCAGATCCAGATCTTCTTAGCTCCACCTCCAGTCAGTTGACACTACCAATGCTTGGTTTGTCCTTTAGGTTCTTTTTTTTTTTTTTTTTTGGATTTTTCGAGACAGGGTTTCTCTGTAGCTTTTTGATTCCTGTCCTGGAACTAGCTCTTGTAGTCCAGGCTGGCCTCGAACTCACAGAGATCCGCCTGCCTCTGCCTCCCGAGTGCTGGGATTAAAGGCATGTGCCACCACCGCCTGACTTTCCTTTAGGTTCTTAAGGTAAGGGCTGTATAATGGATTCTTTGAGTATCCGATCAAAGACATATGTTGGAAAGGAATATTCCTGGTGTTGTACAAAGAAACACCAAAAGCGAAAGTAATTCATCAAGGCAATTTTTGCTTTTGCAGAAGGGCATGCAAAGACCCAAACCAGGCAAGTACACCAGGATGGGAATTCACTCAGTTTTTGTTCTAAAAGAGGTGAAAACTGTGTCTCACCACATTCATTGGTGAGAGCCCAACCTCACAATGTGATATGATTGACTAGTTCATAATCAGCTCAAAGGGATAGGGTCTGATGAGAATCAAGTCTCAGGAATGTCTGGAGTCCTTGGGCAAACATGTTCATATGCATGAGTTTCACAAGACTACGGAGGCTTATTTGAACATTGTCCTTTGGTGGGTTAGCCGTTTTTATGGCTTTTGTCAACTTGATACAAACTAGAGTCATTGGGGAAGAGGAAACCTTAATTGAGAAGATGCCTCCATCAGATTGGCTTGTAAGCAAGTCTGGAGTATTTTCTTTTCTTTTTTTTTTTTTTTTTTTTTTTGGTTTTTCGAGACAGGGTTTCTCTATGGCTTTGGAGCCTGTCCTGGAACTAGCTCTGTAGACCAGGCTGGTCTCGAACTCACAGAGATCCGCCTGCCTCTGCCTCCCGAGTGCTGGGATTAAAGGCGTGCGCCACCATCGCCAGGCTGGAGTATTTTCTTCATTAATGATTAGAATGGAGAGCCCAGCCCACCATGGGTGGTACCATCCCTGGGTAGGTTGTCCTGGACAGTATAAGAAAGCAAGCTGAGCCAACCAGTAAACAGCATTGCTCCATGGTCTCTGCATCAAGTCCTACCTTGAGTTCTTGTCTTAGTTTCCCTCAGTGATTGCCAGTGATTGGGACATGGAAGCCAAACAAACCTTTCCTTCCCAGCTGCTTTTGTTCATGACATTTCTCACAGCAATAGAAAACAAACTAGGACAATAGGAAAGACTTTTTCTCATGTACATATGGTAGGGCACTAGGTTAAGGATGCTAAATAACCACACCCTTTGCCGAAGAGACATGAAACAAGTAAGAAGCTTGCAAATGGGGATCAACTTATGAATTTCATTAATGTAAGGAAGTTATGTTGCCAGCAAGGTGGCTTATGATTGTAATGCTATCCCTTGAGAGGCCGATGCAGAAGGATTGCTTCTAGTTGGAGGCCAGTCCAGGCTACAGAATGAGTTCCAGGGTAGCCTAAGCTACAGAATGAGACCCCTTCTCAAAAATACAAAATAGGAAGTTGGGCATGGTAGTGAATTCCTGTTGTCTAGCACTCAGGACTTGGTAGCAGAGGGATCAGGAAGTTCAAGTTCATTCTCTACCTCACAGTCTGAGACCAGCCTAAGCTACGTGAGACTGTCCCAAAACATAAAGTCCGGAGAGAGAATATAGAATGACTATAAATCCTAAGTGGACTTCTTAGCCATTTCTTTTTTTTTTTTTATTTTTTTTATTTATTTATTTTTTTTAGCCATTTCTTATAAATTAGACATGTTCTTAAATATTAAAGATTCTTTCCAGGTTCAGTAGAGAGACATACTGAGACTGATTTCAGGTGATCTTCTCCTTTGCAGTTTTATGGTATGGTCTTGTGGGACTCCTGGCAGAGGGAGAAGGGGCTGTTGCCTGCTCCTGGAAATCTTCCCTCGTGCTGTGTTACTGCATCCGGCCTTATTAGGAGAGGAGGTGCCTAGTTTTGCTGCAACTTGATATGCCGTGGCTGCCTGATATACATGGGAGGCCTGGACTTTCTCTGAAGGGAAGGAAGAAGGAGTGGATGGGAGGGAGTTTGGGGGAGGAGATGAGGAATTGAGCAGAGATTATGCTCAGGCTGGGAAAAATCAATTAACTGATTAATTTAAAAAAAAACAAGAACTTCAACTAGTAACAGCTGGGGAAGCTGGACTATGATGTAGAGCCTGCAGAAACCCAAAGAACAAAGGGAAATCTTTGCATTTATAAACTTTAAGGGCAGGGTCTCTGAACTTGGCCAATTAGCGAAGGTACTACATAGGATAACATGGCCATAATTAAGGTAACTAATCCTATTGACCCACCCTATCTTTGGGCTGCCACATGTCAGGAATTTAGCAGCTCAGGGAAGGTACTGGCTGATCCCCTTTACAGGGGCAGCCTCTGTGGATCTAACAGATGTGTCAAATGGGGGGAACCCCAACAATTTGGTCCATCAATTTTAATTGGCTTTATTTGTAATCCTCAAACAAGGCAGTACTTTCTCCCATTAAAAAAAAACAATTAATGCCCCTATGTTCCTAAGGAGTTTAGTTTTGCAAAGAAAGCCTTGGAAAAAACAGAAAGAACAAAAGTGGCATTGACCATTTCCAAGTTCCTTTCCTTGTAAGGCAGGGAGACCGAAAGGCAGAGAAAGAGCAGTTAACATCTGTGGTTAATTCAGGTGACTTCTGTGCAGAACTTAAAGCAGGGAGAACTTCATTATCTGCCAGTTGAAACTGGCTGCTTTGAGAAATCTACATGTTATCTCTTTAATCCTGAATTTTGCAAAAGCCCAATTAGTGGCTTACTTTCTTTGTTGTTGCTGTTTTTAATATTATATTTTAGTTAAAGAAATAGATCTAAAATCTTATCCTGTTGACAAATACTCCATCTGAAAATCACCAATAAGGTAATGTATATTCTTTTTCTTATACTAAATTATAGAGATCTGACATGTGTTTCTATTTCTAATACCTATATTCCAAGTGCCCAATAAGCAAGTGTCTTAGGGTTTCTATTGCCGTGATGAAACACCATGACCGAAAGCATAGCTTACTCTTTTTTTTTTCCTTGTTGATTTTTTTTATTAATTAATTAATTTAATTATTAAAGATTTCTGCCTCTTCCCCGCCACCACCTCCCGTTCCCTCCCCCTCCCCCAATCAAGTCTTCCTTCCTCCTCAGCCCAAAGAGCAAGCAGGTTTCTCTGCCCTGTGGGAGGTCCAAGGACCACCCACCTCCATCCAGGTCTATTAAGGTGAGCATCCAAACTACCTGGGCTCCCACAAAGCCATTACATGCAATAGGATCAAGAACCCATTGCCATTGTTCTTCAGTTCTCAGTAGTCCTCATTGTCCATTAGAACACCAAACCGGTCTCGCTGAACATAGCTTACTCTTTAACATAGTAGTTATCACTGGAGGAAGTCAGGACAGGAACTCAAACAAGGCAGGATCCTGGACACAGGCACTGATGCAGATGCCATGGAGGAGTGCTGCTTACTGGCTTTCTCCCCATGGCTTGCTCATCCTGCTTTCTTATAGAACCCAGGACCACCATCCCAGGGGTTGTACCACCCTCCATGGACTGGCCTCCCTCATCAATCACTATTAAGAAAATGCCCTACTGGCTTACCTGCTGGCTGAACTTATGGAAGCATTTTCTTCCCTCTCTGATGACTCTAGCTTGTGTCAAAATGGCATAAAACTAGCCATGACAGCAAGTATGTGAGGCTAGTGGCTGCCATGTGGGATAGTAAGACCCAAGTGACTTCTTGCCCTCCACTCTTGGCCTGGAGCCAAGAGCGTGGTTTTTGACTACTTCACATTTCAGATATTAGTGAATAAGTGCCAAAAACTACATAAGCACTAATCTCGCTGCAAACTCACTGCTATTTGCAAGAGGGCTTCAAAAATTTTGACCCTCTTTAGGTTGATAGAATCCTTAGCTGTTGCTTGGTGACGAGTAAGTCATGGTTGGTTGTCTCCTTGGAAACGCAACTATGAATGGGGACTAGCTCAACAGACAGTGACCTGTAAAAGAAATAACCCTGGCAAGGGATTCAGAAGCCCTGGGCTGCTGCTCCCTACTGAATGCTCGTGTGTGTGTGTGTGTGTGTGTGTGTGTGTGTGTGTGTGTGTTCAGAGGAAATCTAACCAAGCAGAGCAGCAAGATTCATGGACCTGCTTTCCTCTTACTGAGTGTTCTGTATGCATGGGATCTTTCAGAGTTGAGCTGCTCTCATGTGGCAGAACCTCCTCTGGGAGCCTTGTTAGTGTGCAGGTTCAGATGCAGGGGTCTAGCAGAGGAGGGGGTTGTCTGAATCTGCCTTTCTAGCTAAATAAATTACTTTCACCTTGGTAACAATGGAATTTTAGCATGTATGACTCCATTTTGATTTTTTGCCTTCTCTGTTTAAGGAGCTTAGTTGAAAACAATGGCTTCCTGCAATATTTAATACACAGAATTGTCAATCTAGTCATATACAAGCGAAGCTGTGAGCCAATCACTAAAACAAGAAACAGGATACTTGCCACTTATATAGAAAAATGGGACAAGGGGATAAGTTTGTTTGCAATGATCTTTAACATAGCATCTTGGCCCAGAATTAACAGCAATGGAATACAGTTCATTACAAGTATTAATTAGTTCCTTAGCCAGGCGGTGGTGACTCACACCTTTAATCCCAGCACTTGAGAAGCAAAGGCAGGATCTCTGTGAGTTTGAGGCTAGCCTGGTCTACAAAGCGAGTTCCAGGACAGCCAGGGCTACACAGTGAGACCTGTCTCTAAAAGTCAAAAAAAAAAAAAAAAAAAGTATTAGTCGCTCTTCTCTCTTTATGGAGAAGCAAATGAAGGGTACAGAAGGAGGCTTATTACACACCAGAAGTCGGCCTGCAGTATACAGTGAGTTCCGAGCCATCCTCAGTTATATTGTTAGAATCCAGAAACAGTGGAGGAGCAGTGAATTGAGGAACCGGTAGAGGGAAGGTGGAGGGGAAGGACTGGGAGGAGGGGGAGAGGAACTTTGCTTAGGATGTAAAAACAAAAGCAATAAAAATAATAGTAAAACACAAGAGGAGTTCAATGTGGTGGCGTGCACCTTTAACCTCAGCATTTTGCGGAAGAGGCAGCCAGATCTCTGTGAGTTTGATGCCAACCTTGTCTACAGAATGGGAAGACAGAGAAAAGTAAAAAAAGAAATGTCCTTCCAACAGAGTATAGAGTCCCTCTCTTCTATGGAAATGCGAGCACTGGGTTTATAAGGGTCTCTTGCAACAAAAGCAATAGACCTTTCAAAGAAAAATGACAAATTTTAAATAAAATTTCTGGGGCTGGGGAAATGGTAAAAGTGATTGTCCCACAGCCTAATGGTGTTTGATATCCAGAACTCACAGTAAGAAAAAACCAAGTGCCAAAAGTTGTCATCTGGTCTCTCTATGGCACAGTTCTGTGCACACAAATAACAATAATAATAACTAATAATAATAATATTATTATTATTATTATTATATCAGACTCTCTGGCATATGAGAACGAGGAAAATGGCATGTGCAGTCAGGAAATGTCCAGGCCTGACTCTGCTACTTGTTCATTTTTGCCTCTTGGGAAACATATGTCAAATTAAGGTTTTGGATCCACTGAAAAATGGTTTGGTTTTATATCATAAACCACCTCCTTCCCAATTTCTTCTTATTTCTATTTGGTTAAAAAAGTTTCATGGGCAAAGCCTATTTCTATTTCCTGCCTATATATGCTTACCTTCTTGTCTTGAGTAATGTAGAGTTGTGGAAAATTTAAAATATACTTCTGGATATGTAAAAGTGTATGTCATTACTGGCTTAAATAAAAGAATTACTGGCAATAATAATAATAACATATGAGATAAAAATTAAGGAGTAAAAATAAATATAATTTCTAGTAGCATATGATCCTCTAGACTAGAAGTCCCCATGTAAACAATACCATTGTTCATTTAAAGGGTGTTTTGCTACCCAGTAGCCAAGTAAAGGGAAAAAATTAACTTGACACTGGCACTTAAGAGAAACTGAGGATGGTATAGACAAAGATGCTACAAGACCACTGCAGTTGAGTGTGCTGCCACGTGCCTGTCACATTGGCTGAGGCAGGGAGATCTCAAAATCCAGGTCAGCTGGAGATAAAGGGTGAGGTCCTGTCTTAAACAAAAGAAAAGAAAACAGAACCAGAAGTATCTAAAAAAGACTCTTTAGATTAGATACCAATGAGCTTATTGTTTAAAGGGTCTCAAGTAGTCCAGGCTTCCCTCCAACTTATTATATAGCTGCCATAATAGCCCTGGGCTCCTTATCCTCTTGTCTGTGCCTTCCTGATGCAGAACCACATGTGTAACCATTCCTGGCTTAACTGTTATTGTTGTTGGTCTCAAAAGAGATGTATCCAAGCAAAATCTGTTGTATGGGCTTGTGGTAAGGACACCCACTCTTCACTGTATGCCATTTTGTAATTGGAATTTACTTAACAATGTGCGTACATTCTTTGCAGGGTTTTTTTTATTCTTTTTTAATTAAAATTTCCGCCTCCTCCCCGTTTCCCATTTCCCTCCCCATCCTCCCACATATTGCCCCCTCCCCCCACTCCCCTCCCCCTATCCCCACTCCTCTTCTCCTCCCCCCACTCCATTCCCCCTCCCTCTCGATACTGAAGAGCAGTCCAAATTCCCTGCCCTGTGGGAAGACCAAGGTCTTCCCACTTCTATCTAGGTCCAGGAAGGTGAGCATCCAAACAGGCTAGACTCCCACAAAGCCAGTTCATGTATTAGGATCGAAACCTAGTGCCATTGTCCTTGGCTTCTCATCAGCCTTCATTGTCCGCCATGTTCAGAGAGTCCAGTTTCATCCCATGCTTATTCAGTCCCAGTCCAGCTGGCCTTGATGGGCTCCCAATAGATCAATTCCACTGTCACAGTGGGTGGGTGCACCCCTCGTGGTCCTGACTTCCTTGCTCATGTTCTCCCTCCTTCTGCTCCTCATTTGGACCTTAAGAGCTCAGTCCGTTGCTCCAAATTGGGTCTCTGTCTCATTCTCGATCCATCGCCAGATGAAAGTTCTAAGGTGATATGCAAGATATTCATCAGTATAGGATAGGGTCATTTCAGGTTCCCTCTCCTCAGTTGCCCAAGGTACCAGCTGGGGGCATCTCCCTGGACACCTGCAAGCCCCTCTAGAGTCAAGTCTCTTGCCAACCCTAAGATGGCTCCCTTAGTTAGGATATATATTTCTCTGCTCCCGTATCCACCCTTCCTATATCCCAACCATCCCATTCCCCCAAGCTCCTCCCAGACCCAAAAAGAGGAACTTGGGATGTACTCACTCATAATTGGTTTCTAGCCAAAAATAAAGGACATTGAGCATATAATTTGTGATCCTAGAGAAGCTAAATAAGAAAGTGAACCCAAAGAAAAACGTATAGTCATCCGCCTGGATAGGGGAAGTAGACAAGATTGCCGGGCAAAAACTGGGAACTTGCGGGTGAGGTGGCATGGGGCTAAGGGGAAATGGGGTGAGAAATCTTTGCAGGTTTTTAACTTTTGTTTTGTTTAGTTTTGAGATAGTCTTGTCTCCTGGAGCCCAAGCGCTCCTCAACTCTTTGTTTATAGGTGTGTGCAATCATGGCTAGCTACTTCTTTTTATTTTAAAGAAAGATCTATTGTAATAATAATTATAGTTACAGGAATCAAAGTTGATTTCTATTTGTTTTGATTTTCCATACGTATATATTGATTTTGGGACAGGATTCCATGTATCTCAGGCTGGCCTGAAACTGACTGCACAGATAAAGATGGCCTTTAACTTCTGATACTCCTGCCTCCCCGTCCAGCAAACTTGATTACAGGAGTGTGCCACCACACCATATTTGTGCTGTGGAGGTGCTGGCAACAAATCCTAGGTCCTTTATGAGAGCAGCAAGTGCTCTTGTCCACTGAACTATCTCTCCATCCTCTCTCCTCCTTTTTTTGAGACAGAGTTCACTAAGGTGCTCAGAGTTGCCTAGAATCCTTTCTGTAGCCCACGTAGGACTTGAATGTTCATTCTTCCAGTTCCAGTTTCCCAAGACCTTCCAGTCCTGCTTTACCAGACCTGTCTCAAAATGGATTCTAATTGAAGAAAAAGAGACTTACAAAGAAACATTGGAGTTAGAAACATGTGAGTGTGTACATGAAAGCTTTTGTGCATTGCTTATGAATAAACATTTTTATAAATACAGAATATTATGGAATAATCTGTTATTAGTGCCACACTTCAGAAATGATATGCTAGAAAAAATTGCTCTCTAAAGAAGTAAATTTTTTAAAAAAATATTTATTTCACATTATTTTATGTCCATTTGGTATGAAAGTGTCAGATTCCCTGGAACTGGAGTTACAGGCAGTTGTGAGCTGCCATGTGGGTACTGGGAAGTGAACCTGGGTCCTCTGGGAGATCAGCCAGTGCTGTTACCCACTGAGCTTTCTCTCCAGCCCCGTTGATTAGGTCTTTATGTCCTCACATACCTGTGTATATGTGAAAGTCTATGAGAAGGGGAGATGAAGGATATTGATGGACTAAGGCTGGTCACGTGATAAGTGTGAAATAGGGAAGTTAGCCTGACCCATTCAGGATTACTCAGTGCAATTCCAAAGGTCCTTAAGTGAAAGGGAGGCGGGGAAGCAGGGTCAGAGCCAGAAAAAGATCTGAAGATGCTGTAGAGAAAGAAGTCTTGACCAAAGAGCAAAAGTGATGAAGAATCAGAAAGGCAAGAGCGCAGATTCTCCTCTGGAGCCCCCAGAAGCAATTCCTCTTCTCTGCCCTATTGATTTTATCCCAGTGACACAGATTTGGGACTCTGACTCTCCAACTGTCAATAACAAACCTGTGCTTCCAGCCTCTGAAATTGTAGTCATGTGTTACAGTATCATCATGTAACTAAATGAAAAGGGAATGAATTTAAGAGGATTTGCTGGAACACTTGTGTGTCTGATACAGTCTTCTGTAGCAAAGGATAGCCTTGAACTCCTGATCCTCCTGTCTCTGCCTCCTGAGTGTGGTGCTTTCATCAACACATCCAACTCTCTCTGGAAAGCACAAACTCGGTCACAAAGTCTCAAAAGACAAAAGAATAGGTATTGGAGGTATTGGCATAAGAACAGACAGGAGGACCAATGGAACCAAATAGAAGACCCGGATATCAATCCACACATCTTCGAACACCTGATCTTTGATAAAGAAGCAAAACATAGCTGGGTGGTGGTGGTGCACGCCTTTAATCTCAGCACTTGGGAGGCAGAGGCAGGCGAATCTCTGTGAGTTCGAGACCAGACTGGTCTATAAGAGCTAGTTCCAGGACAGGCTCCAAAACCACAGAGAAACCCTGTCTCGAAAAAGCAAAAAGAAAAAGAAAAAAAAAAGAAGCAAAAAATATCAAATGGAAGAAAGAAAGCATATTTATCAAGTGGTGCTGGCATAACTGGATGTCAACATGTAGAAAAATGAAAATAGACCCATATCTATCAACATGCACAAAACTCAAGTCCAAATGGATCAAAGACCTCAACATAAAGCCAGCCACACTGAACCTTATAGAAGAGAAAGTGGGAAGTACACTTGAATGCATTGGCACAGGGAACTACTTCCTAAATATAACCCCAGCAGCACAGACACTGAGAGAAACAATTAATAAATGAGACCTCCTGAAACTGAGAAGCTTCTGTAAAGCAAAGGACATGGTCAACAAGACAAAACGACAGCCTACAGAATGGGAAAAGATCTTCACTAACCCCACATCAGACAGAGGGCTGATCTCCAAAATATACAAAGGTCTCAAGAAATTGGACACCAAAAGATCACATAATCCAATAAAAAAAATTGGAGTACAGACCTAAACAGAGAACTCTCAGCAGAGGAATCTAAAATGGCTGAAAGACATTTAAGGAAATGTTCAACATCCTTAGTCATCAGAGAAATGGAAATCAAAACAACTTTGAGATTCCATCTTACACCTGTAAGAATGGCCAAGATCAAAAACACTGATGACAATTTATGCTGGAGAGGTGGGGAAAAGGGAACACTTCAGCATTGCTGGTGGGAATGCAAGCTCGTACAGCCCCTTTGGATGTCAGTGTGGCAATTTCTCAAAAAATTAGGAAACAACCTTCCTCAAGACCCAGTAATACCACTTTTGGGTATATATCCAAAGGATGCTCAATGGTGCCACAAGGATATGTGTTCAACTATGTTCATAGCAGCTTTGTTTGTCATAGCCAGAACCTGGAAACAACCTAAATGCCCCTCCATCGAAGAATGGATAAGGAAAATGTGGTACATTTACACAATGAAGTACTACACAGCAGAAAAAAAATAATGACAGTTTGAATTTTGCAGGAAAATGATGGAGCTAGAAAACATTATTATGACTCCATACTTATTATTATTATTGCTACTCTTCCAGAGGACCTGAGTTTGATTCCCAGAACTCACATCAAGTAACTCCAGCTCCAGATCTGACATATAGTGAAGAGCAATTGAGGAAGACACAATAGCCCCTGGCCTCCACAAACATGCACAACACACACATGTGCATGAACATACACATGCATGTATGTGAACACACATACACACATGCAAAAAGAAGAGTCTAAATTGAAAAGTGTGTGCATTCCAGAGAAAGTTGGATATGTCAATGAGAGCCTGTAATACCACATTCTGTAGGCAGAGACAGGGATCAGGAGTTCAAGACCATTTTTTGCTACAGAAAACCCTCTATCAAACAATCATTTCAGCAAAACATCTTACTCTGTTTTGAAGAGAAAAAGAAACAAAGTTACAAATTCAAAAGAAACAAAGTTACAAAATCAAAAGCCAAGTGATGACTGTATATGTATAGTTTCATTAAACCTCTGGAGCTGGGGGGGGGGTGTTCTGAGTGGATGGGGCTCTGCCTCCCAGCCTTGTGACAACTGAAGAATGTTCACTTTTTTCTGATATCAGTATTCAGTTTTGTTGACTGTATTAGTTAGCGTACTCTAGAGAAACAAAACAAATAAGATATCACTATAGATAGAAAGAGGTTTATTTGAATGAATTGACCCTTATGATTACTGAAGCTGACAACTAATGAGATATGCGGGAAGAAGCGGTGAGCTGGGGACTCAAGGAAATGCTTTAGTTGTAAGTCACAGACAGAAAAAAAAAATATCCAACTTCAAAGACCAGCAGACAAGAATTCTCTCTTGCACGAGGTAAGTTCAGCCTCTTTCTTCTTTGTAAGCATTGGACTGGATAAGCCCACCCACATTATGGGGGACAACCTGCTTTCCTCGTTCTATTGATTTAAATAGTAATCTCATGCCAAAAACTCCCACACAGACACATCTAGAATGTTTGGTCAAACATTCTCAACCCTGTGACCCAGCCAAGTTAGCACATAAAGTTAACCATCACAATGGCTAAAAAAGGTTTGAACATCACTGACCTAATTTAAAAAAAAAAAAAAAAAACCACCATTTTACTAACGACTAATCTTAAGCCAGCGTTGGAGCCTTTGATCATCTCATTTTCTGAGCTATATTTATTTTTTGTTGATCCATTTCAAGGTACAGGGCTTCATTTCCTTGTAGAGATGCCAGAAGACTCCATTTCCTTGTTTTGTCCAACTTCTTAAGGCCCCTACCTTAAGAAGTTGGCTCTCCACCTTCCTTTCTGGTGAGAGAAGTAGGTTAAGTCCCTTTTATATCAGATCACCACAGCAGACTCTCAGGCTCCTCCTTTCACTTATGAGGCCGCTTGTGATTAGTTGTCCCACTTGAACAACTCAGAAGATACTCTCAATTTCAAAGAGATCACTGATTGATTAACAAGATTAAACTCCATCTAACTCGTTTTTGAGGTGGGGTCTCGCGGAGCCCAAACTGCCTTTCAACTAGCTGCAGAGCTGATGATGACCCTGGACTCCTGACTTCCATAGCTCCACCTGGCATTACAGGCATAGAACACCCGTGTTTTTATTTCTGGTGGTGGTACACGCCTTTAATCCCAGCACTCGGGAGGCAGAGGTAGGCGGATCTCTGGGAGTTCGAGGCCAGCCTAGTCTACAAGAGCTAGTTCCAGGACAGGAACCAAAGCTACAGAGAAACCCTGTCTCGAAAAACCAAAAAGAAAGACAATTTTAATACCAGGCATAGTGGTGCACACCTTAAATCCCAGCACTCAGGAGGCAGAAGCAGGCGAATTTTCTGTGAGTTCAAAGCCAACCTGGTCTATAGAATGAGTTCCAGGACAGCCAGAGAAACACAGAGAAACCCTGTCTCAGAAAACAACAAACAAACAAAAAAAATTTTTTTAAAAAAATTGATGTGTGTGTCTGCTTATCTCTATGTGCAGCATGTACACACAGCAGACATGGAGGCCAGGAGAGGGCATCAGATCCCGTGGAACTCAGGTGGTTGTGAGCCACTCAGCCTGTGTTCTGGGAACCAAACTTGGGTCCTCTGCAAGAGCAATATAAACTCTTAACCATTAAGCCATTTCTCCAGCCTAATGCTTTTCTTTATTTTTGAGACATACTGTCCTGTGGCTCAGGCTGGTCTGAAACTGTGCAGCTGAGATTACAAGCAGGTGCCCAGTTTATGACATGCTAGGAATCAAAGCTAGGGCTTTGTGCATGCTATTGCAAGCACTGTACCAACTGAAATATAAACCCAGCCTGTTCTACCTAGATCTTATTCCTCCCTAACTTGTAACAACTTACACACAGAAGCTGGATATGATGGTTAGTGCCAGCAACTTGACAAGATCGGGAATTACCTAGTATATAAGCCCCTTCCACTTTCTGGAATCTAGGCCACTGTTACAATAGGGTCTTACTCTCCTGAACCAGCATTATCATCTCAGAATTTCTTCTTTCGCTGATTGTCCTGTCTGGACTAGAAAGTAGTCATATCTCTTACAGCCTAGATTACAGAACCAATCTGACCAAACTTCCCATTATCAAATAGCACACTGAACCACATTCTCAGAAGGTGCTGTTTACATCAGGGTCTTTCTACTTACTGTTTTCAGTGCTGGGAATTCTGCCCCCCCTCCCCCCCCCCCCCGATTATGGCACCCTTTCTCTCTTCCTTCAGTCTCTACTGCTTTCAAAATTATCATATGGTCTGGCACAGAGGTACACACCTTTAATCCCAGCACTGGGGAGGCAGAGACAGGTGGATCTCTGTGAGTTCAAGACCAGCCTGATCTACAGAGTGAGTTCCAGGACAGCAAGGACTGTTACACAGAGAAACCCTGTCTCGAAATTAGAAAAAAAAAAAAAAAAAGATTGCCTTATAAAAACACCATGCCTCTGACCAATTCGTGTCTGCCTTGCTTTATTTTCCTGCTTAGTATTTATTTATCATGACCTCATACACCATATATGAATTTCCTCTTTTAAAGTTTATTTTTATTTGTGTGTGTGTGAGAGAGAGAGAGAGAGAGAGAAAGAGAGAGAGAGAGAGAGAGAGAGAGAGAGAGAGAGAGAGAGAGAGTTTGTACACCACACGTGTGTGAATACCTATGGAGGTCAGAAAAAGATGTCAGATCTGGAGCTGGAGTTACTTGATGTGAGTTCTGGGAATCAAACTCAGGTCCTCTGGAAGAGTAGCAAATGCTTTTAAGTATGGTGTCATCTGTCAAGCCCCATAAAGTTGCTTCTTTGGGGTTTGTCTGTCTCTCTGTTTCTTTGTTAAGTTCTAGTAAGCAAACCTAAAGCCCCAACATGCTAGGCAAATGCTCTACCTCGCTTCATACCCAGCCTTTCTATTTTGAGAAAAGGTCTCATTAAGTTGCACAGGGTGGCCTTGATTTTACAATTGTCCTGCTTTGGCTTTCCAGGCAGCTGGATTCCAGGCTTGAGCCACCAGATACAGCTTACCACTAGAAGGCTGCCTTCCAGAGTGGATGTGTCTTTCACTGCAGTGTCCCCATCATCGAGGACTAAGTCTGACATCAACTAAGTGCTCAATAATGTTTTGAAGCCACCTGACTTAACCTTTTCACTATTCTCCTGCCACACATAGTTTCAATGTATAGTGTATTGAATTTGGATATTCATTAGGTCTTCTATGCATCCTTCCAATTGCCCATTCGACAGTCAAAATGACCTTTGAAAACAATAGATATTTTACCTTAGTGACTTGGGTGCAGGACCATAATCCTAGCACTTAGGATTCAGCCGCAGCAGATTACCACAGGTCTACAAAAGTTCCTGGTCAGCCCAGGCTACACAGTGAAACCCTGTCTAACAACAAAACTTCGGATCTTAGTTGTTTGTTTGGTTGCTTTAGTTTTTCGAGACAGGGTTTCACCATGAAACAGTACTGGCTGTCCTATAACTCACTCTGTACACCAGGCTGGCCTTGAACTCACAGAGATCCACCTGTCTCTGCCTCCCTAGTGCTGGGAATAAAAGCGCGTGCAACCACTGCCCGGCTTGTTTGTTTTTGATATAGGACGTCCTTATTTACCCGAGGCTGGCCTTGAACTCCAAGCAAACCTCTTGGTTCAGAGTTCTAGGGTTACAATCACGGGCCACAATATTCATTTTCTTTTTGGTTTGGCTTTGTGAGACAGGTCCTCATTCTGTAGTCCTGGCTGTCCTGGAACTGACTATGTCATACAGGCTGGCTTCAAACACTCAGCAATCCTGGGAGTCATTTCAGCCACCTGTAATTTGCAGGAAGCAAAGAAATTTGCCTTACACCAGCTCATTATGACATACACTCCTTTACTGATATGAGGTGGAGAGGCTGGAGAGACGACTCAGTAGTTAAGAGCATTAGCTGTTCTGTTATAATGAGGAGCAGAAGGAGAGAGAACATGAACAAGGAAATCAGGACCACGAGGGGTGCACCCACCCACTGTGACAGTGGAACTGATCTATTGGGAGCTCTCCAAGGCCAGCTGGACTGGGACTGAATAAGCATGGGTTGAAACTGGACTCTCTTAATGTGGTGGACAATGAAGGCTGATGAGAAGCCAAGGACAATGGCACTAGGTTTCGATCCTAATACATGAACTGGCTTTGTGGGAGCGTAGCCTGTTTGGATGCTCACCTTCCTGGACCTAGATAGAAGTGGGAGGACCTTGGTCTTCATGTAGAGCAGGGAATTTGGACTGCTCTTCAGTATCGAGAGGGAGGGGGAGTGGACTAGGGGGAGGAGAAGTGGAGTGGGGATAGGGGGAGGGGAACAGGGGGAGGGGGCAATATGTGGGAGGAGGGGGAGGGAAATGGGAAACGGGGAGCAGTTGGAAATTTTAAGTAAAAAAGAATAAAAAAAAAAAAAAAAAAAAAAAAGAGCATTAGCTGTTCTTCCAGAGGACTCGGGTTTGAATCCCAGGACCACATGGCTGCTAACAAGTGTTTGTAACTCCAGTTCCAGTGGATCCAATGGTCTGATCTCCCTGAGCACCAGGCACACAGGCACACATGTAGTCAAAACAATCAGATGTGTTAAATAAGTAAACGAAGGTTATAAAAACAAGGTGAAGGGGACATTAGTTTACCTCTGGGAGACAAGGCAAGTACCAAATCATCACCTGGAAAAAGGTCTCAACTCTTCAAAATGTATTGCCTTTTAAATTATGTGCATCTATACATCTGCATGAGCGTTCTAAACACTTGCATTCCATAGCTGACCTCTGGGCCAGATTAGGGATGTTCTTGGTGGATTAATGGAAGTTCCTGGTAAACAGAAACTGACCTTTAGGCTTCTGTTTGCCCAGCCAAAGTCCTTCTGTTTAGGACATTCTCACCAGTACTGTCATTGGGCGGGGGGAGGGTGCTGCTTTGGATCTAACAATACTTTTTAAAAAAAATCAGGATCTCACGCATCACAGACTGGCCTCAGTCTTGCTCTGTTGTAGCATGATTAATAAAAACTCAGAGACAGAAATCGGGGTTCAACCTGAAGGTCAGAATGGCAGAAAAAAGCTAGCCACTAGCTCCTACATCAGTCCAAAATGGTGATCCTGCCTCCAGGAATCTCAGAATGAGGCTGAGACTGAGAGCTGTCTCCTCCCATTTTATAATCCTCTCTAGTTCTGGGATTAAGGGTGTGCACCACTACTGCCTGGTTTCTATGGCAAACTAGTGTGGTTACTGGGATTAAAGGTGTCTGTGATTGCTGCTTGGTCTGTAAAACTGGTCAGTGTGGCTGTTTTACTTCTCTGATCCCCAGCAAGCTTTATTTATTAAAATACAAATGAAATGCCACTACACTGTGGAGCTCGAGATGAGTTTGGACTCGCAATCATCCTGTCTTCCCCTCCCAAGTATTGGGATTACAGGTGTGCCCAGCTGGAATTGCCTTTTGAGCCTCACTAATTCTGGAGCTAATAAAGCTGAGCTGTGCATTGTTTGTCTCTCACTACCTTGATATATCTTGTCAATAGATAATACCTCTGAGGTTTCTGATTTATGGGATCATGGTTGACTAGGAGACTCTTTGTGGACTTGAAGGCCACCTTTGTTAGAACCACAAACTCTTCACAAGTGCAGTTGGTGACTTCTTCTTGATAGCAGAAGAAGGTTAAGTCCCCCCTCAGATCATGCTAATACTGTCATTTTCTGAACATACATTCCATAAAGAGCCATGAGGTTAGATTCCACATGTATAGACCACTGACTACCTTTAATTACCTCTCCCCATGCCTGACCACTCTACTTCTCTCTTCTTTTTCTTTTCTTTTCTTTAGACAGGGTTTCATGTAGTATGATGGACTGGCCTCAAGCTCTCTGTGTAGCTAAGGATGACTTAGAACTCCTGTTCATCCTGCTTTTACCCTCCAAAGGCTGGGGTTATAGGCATGCACCGCCATACCCAGCTCTTTATCTCATCAATACCCCTAAGCCCTGTCTTCAGGTTTGAGAGTCTGGCCTTACACACAAACCCTTTTTCTTTACAAAACTCATTGTTTTGGTAGTTGATGTACTATGAGATGAGCAAAGTGGGCCCAGATTAAAGACATGTGCGCCCTTCAGTGTCTTCCCATGTGAGAACTTCCCTCTACCCCTTTCTTGTCCTCTGAGACAAAATAGGCATAAAGTTTATCAAGGCTTGACTCTGAGGCTCCCTGAAGCAGAGAACATAGAATTTTCAAGCTGTAAAGGCTCCTGAAGGTGCTAAGCTGTTGTAAGGAAGCCGCTTGTTTGTTTCCCGGCCACCCAGACTCCAGAAATAATCACACAGAAACTATATTATTTGCAATACTGTTTGGCCAATAGCTTAAGCATTTTTCTGGCTAACACTTACATCTTAATTTAACCCATCTCTACCATGAGGTCGTGGCCTACCAGCAAAGTTTCAGCGTGTAGGTCTCCAGTGGCAGCTCCATGGCTTCTCCCTAACTCCTTCTTTCTCCCAGCTTTCAGTTTAATTTTCCCTGCCTAGCTAAATTCTGCCCTGCTATAGGTCCCAAAGTAGTCCTTTAATAACCAATGGTATTCACAGCATACAAAGAGGAATGCTGCATCATTGACCTTCCCTGAGGACAGAGTATAATAGGTCTAGATGTGACTGAGTTGCTGATATGGCAGATGAGACATTTAGTCCCCTTTGTCTTTTGATGTGCTCTGAGAAAAAGGGATGGCAGGGCTTATGATGCATGCCTTCAAAGGCTAGGGGAAAGATTCCAGGAGATAGAGATTACCACAATAAAAATAATACTAGCTAATACTTACAGAAGGGTAGGTTAGAAACAGGACTGTTGAATGAGGTAGTCCCTATAATTACCCCCAGTTTACATACAGAGAACCTGAGACACAGGAAAGTATGTTGAAGTACATTGAATGCTTGAGAAACTAGGATAAAGATGTTGAGGAATATGGGGCTGGAGATATGGCTCAGTAGTTAAGAGAGTATATTGCTCTTGGAGGGGACTGGAGTTCAGTTTCCAACAGTATACATTGGGTGGCTCGCAACTGCCGCTCTAGCTACAAGGAGATACAACACCTCTGCCCTCTTCAGGCATCTACATACATGTGCAAAGAATCACACACAACACACACATACACATAACTAAGAAATAAAATGAATCTGGTTTTTTAAAAAGAAATTTTGAGAGGTAGAAATACAAATACATCTCTGAGCAAGTCACATCCCAAATAGAGCCTATTTTTTTCATCAGTAAGGTGAGAAGGTTGTACTTCAAATGTACCCAAAACATCCAGAGAAAGCTTCCAGAGTTGCACAAGGCATGGAAGTACATGCTTGTATCCCAGCACTCAGAAGGCCGAAGCAGGAGTATTGCAAGTACTAGGCCAACATGGGCCATATGGCAAGACCCTGCCTAAAAACAAACACAAACAGGAAGTGGAGCAATAGAAAGTTTAGTTCCCAGCTGGAGTTGCCTCTAACTCCCGCTCTGGGCATTCTGACTCCCCCTTCTGGCCTCCATGGACATCTGCATGTGACATACATACATACACACACGCACACACACACAGAGACACACATATACACACACATACACACACACAGGGGGAGAAGTAAAAATTAAGTAAATAGTTAAGAAAACCACAAGCAAATGGAAAAATCTTAGAATGTAATTTGTTGATAAACCGTAAATTATTTTTGAAAATTCGAATCAATTCATGGATCACACTTTCTACAATAGCTCTATTAGATTCACATGTTGAAGCATACATTGCCAAATTACCCTTTATTTTGTTTATTTGACAAGCGTTAATGCTTCAAAGTGTTCTGAATATTTCCTCCTTAGAGTGCAATAAAAAGGCTGAGGGTCATTCTCAGTAAATCTGCTCAATGCAGATTGTAATTTAATAATATATTTATAGCTCTTTGCTCTGTCTCACTGAAATATTTAATGTGTATTTTCCTGTGAGATGAACAGAATGGTCATCCCCCATGCCACACAGCCCAGTAGTGGGGACTGAACCCTGAGACTTGTACATGCTAGGGTGGTGGTCTCTCACTGGGCTAATAATGATTGGGTCTCTTTTTACTTTTTCTTTTGAGATAGAGTCTGACTAAGCTTTCCAGGCTGCCCTTGAATTCACTTTGTAGGTTAGGCAGGCCATGGACTTGGGATGCTCCTGCCTCATACTCCCAGGTGCTAGGATTTAAGGCAGACACCACCATGCTTGGCTTCTGTTTTCTTTTTGTTTTGTTTTGAGACCAAGGCTCTATGTAGCCTTGGTTGGCACAAAGTCCCAATGAGTAGCAGGCTGGCCTCAAACTCACCTGTTGCTGCCTTCTGAGTGCTAGGTTTAAAGGCACATGCCATCACACACAGAAATGACTTTTTTATTTTTTGAGCACTGCTTCAGTGACAGACACTGTCTAGTCAATACACACACTATATAATGCCCTTTGGGCATTCAGCCCTTTGGGGGTGAATGTAATATGATCTTGTCTTCATTTTGCACTGAAAGAAACAGGTTGAAATAATCTACAAACAGCAGAGTCAGATAGCCTTTTTCTATGCTAGCCCCCAAATTTCCCTTTACTCAAGGAATAGACTATTTCTCTCTCTCTCTCTCTCTCTCTCTCTCTCTCTCTCTCTCTCTCTCTCTCTCTCTCCCTCCCTCTCTCTCTCTCTCTCTCTCACACACACACACAATTTGAATTTGGGGGGAAATGGAGGGCCTGCTCAGTTCTTTTCTCTTGCCTTGCTTGCTTGTTTGTTTTGGGATACTGAGAACTAGACATATACCTTTTGCATGATAAGCCAGGAAAGTACTGCTTGGCTTCATCTTCAGCATCTTTCTACCGTTCTACGGAGAAAATCTTGCTATGTAGCCATGGCTGGCCTGGTACTCACTATATAGCCTAGGTTGGCTGCAAACTCACAGCAATCCTCCTACCTCAGAGTCCTGAGTAGCTAGGATTGTAGGCCTATGCCATCAAGTTAAGCTTTGGCAGGTTTCATAATGACATCCAGGTGTGAAAGGAGACAAAAATAGAAAGGAAATGATATGCAATCTAGAGGAAGTTTAAGAAAAATGAACCTGTTCCCTTTTCCTCCCCTCCAGCCCTGCCATTGGAGCGCTTATATTGAAAAAAAAAAAAAAACATGAGAAATGACACAAACTATTAGCAGCAGCATGGAACACAAATGACTGGGGTACAGTAAGTTCCCTGAATATTTGAGGAATGTCAAAGACTCATAGCTTTATTTCCTACATGCGCCAGTGTTTGAAAGGAGGACAGGGTCACCTTGAACGCTTGAAATATCACCAAGGTAATAATGGCAACCAAAACAAGATTCTAATAATAAGAATCCCTAAGCAGTCATGTTGCTCTTAACGGCCTCGGTGGCCCATATAGCAGCTTCTCAGATATGAGCAATGTGTGGGCCCTCTGTCAGGAAGAATTCACGGAGCTCCTTAGTGTTGATGCTTTATTTTAACATTAAATATATGATATCATAAAATAAGATATAAACTCCTTATGCTTCATGCCGTTAAACAACTGTAATACCAGAAGGATTTTTCATGTTAAATGTAAACAAATTAAAGAATCATTACAACTTGAGTTAACACTATTCAGTTAGTATGCTGAATGGCATTTATTTGTTGAAATAAAACCCCATTCCCCAATGTGAATATTATTATGTGCAATTGTTAAAAAAGCATTTCCTTTTAATCGATTTGATATTGTCTGCTTTCATGTAAACATTTATGAATTGAGATTGAGCTCCATTTTTTTTCTTGGATCCAAAATAGTACTCTTTGGCACTATTAGGGCTATAAATGAGATGTAAATTCGGTTGCTGACTTCATGACAGTACAGGATTCTGAATTGATCATCCTGGGATACAACTGGAGGATCAGTTTTGGAGACACAGATAAAGAAGAGTATAAGTGTTGGACTCTGGCAGATCTAAAATTGTGTCCTGACTCTGGCTTTTACATGTTCTGGCTGTGTGTACTTGGGTGACTTACCTAACCTCTCTGTTCCTCAGTTTACTTTTTCTATAAAATGGGAAAAAAAATAATAACACTCTAATTTTGCCAACGAAGTCAGCGATATGCATCCATGGTAAAGATGGTACCAAGACTAACAACCTGAGTTCAAACCCCTGGGACTCACACAATGAAAGAAAAGAACCAATTCCTACAGGTTGTCCTCTGACCTCCACATGTGCCCTATGCCATGCACTCACACACAGAGACGAAAGAAAGAAGGAAGGAAGGAGGGAGGGAGGGAGGGAGGGAGGGAGGGAGGGAGGGAGGAAGGAAGGAAGGAAGGAAGGAAGGAAGGAAGGAAGGAAGGAAGGAAGGAAAAGAAAATGCAGTTTCAAAACAGCCAGCTGGTATGTTGATACACACCTATACTTCCAGCACTCAGGAAGAAGAGGCAGATAAATCTCTACAAATTTGGGGCCAGCCTGGTCTATATAGTGAGTTCTAGGCCAGCCATAGCTACATAGTGAGACTTTGTCTCAAAACAAACAAACAAACAACAAACAAACGCAGCCAACAGAAATAGACACCATGACCTACTTTTTCCATATGTGCAATGTTTTAAGAGTGAAACTCTAGAGAAACTAGAAGTCACTCCGTGTCACTTCACAGCTCCTCTGTAACTTGAGAAACTCCATGGGCAAGCTGCAAAAAAGACATTTCCTCTGCCCCCCACTCCTGCCCTCCCAAGAGCTGCATCTACTGACCCAGGTTCATGCTTTAGAACTGGAGATGGATTGAGCCCATAAAGAGAGACAGAAAAAAAGACAACGCAAATAAACAGTTGGGAATGAGTGGAACAAATGCCTCTAGACAGCTGATGTTATCTAAAGCCCACCGACAGGACCTTGCTCATTTGCTTCCTGCCTTGGAATGAGTCCCTTGATTCCTGAGGCCCCCAAGGTTGAAAATAGCCCAGCCACCTGCCAATGGCTGGTGTATTTTTAGGTCTAGCAGTACTGGAAACCCAGATCTGTGTGCCTGGAACTTGAGCCAGGCTGCTTAGTGGGTCTTTCACCTCCATTGGGTGGCTTGGTCCTGGATGCTAGATATAATATCACAGTGGAGGAAAGAGCTACTAGAGCAGACTGGAACAGAGGAAGGAGAGTGTGTTTGTTTTGAGAGCATGTGTGAGAGGTTTGAGCTGATGGGCACGTGGTAAAAGGATATAGGCAAGCTTCATAAATGGCAGGACTCCACAACAAACAGAAAGAATAGCAGTAGACTCTTTCAAAAATGGTGTTGGGACTTGGAATGTAACTCAGAACCCTCACCTGTAGTAGGAGCTGTGGGCCTCTTCCCACAGCCCGGCTCATGGCTGCCTAGCTAGCTTATGCCCTAAAATAATGACACACAAACTGTATTCTTTTAAACACTGCTTGGCCCATTTCTATTCATGTGTGTAGCACCCCAAGGTGCGCTTACCGGGAAGATTCTAGCCTACGTCCATCCTGGGTCGGAGCTTCATCGTGTCTGCTCTGGAGAGGAGAACATGGCGTCTGTCTCTCAGAGGAGCTGCCCTGCATCTGAGCTCACTTCCTCTTCCTCCCAGCATTCTATTCTGTTTACTCCACCTACCTATGTTTTAAACCTATGAGGGCCAAGCAGTTTCTTTATTACTTAACCAATGAAATCAACAGATTGATATATAACACTCCCACATCACTTCCCCTTTTTCTGTTTAAACAAAAAAAGGAAGGCTTTAGCTTTAACATAGCAAAGTTACATATAACAAAACAGTTATCAAGTAAGAATTACAGTTACAATATTTATATCTATTTTATCTTTTATCATAACAATGGAAAACTATAACTATCTATCTATTCTTCAACTACATCAAAGACTCCAGAAGAATACAATATTACCTAAGGAAACAAAAAGTAAGCAATTTTCAAAACTCTAGAAATGACAGAGACATCTCACTGCCTGTACAGTCACCCAAAGTTCCTCTGCACTGTTGGGGCATCAATCTTCAGCCTTCAGGCCCATGGTATCCAGAGACATTTCCATGAAGCAGGAAATTTCAAAGGTAGTTCAGTCACTATCTGCTGTGTCCTACAGAATGTCTCGCAGACTCTTTCATAAATCAGGAACCCCGAAAGATCATCTCACCTTTAGGCAAGTTCAGCAGTCCTCTCTCTGCGGGTTCTTTGTGTCCAGTTTATGCAACAGTCCAGGCAAGAGCAGTTTCTTGCCCAAATGGCTATCAAACTCCATAAGGATCCTCTTCGATGCCCATCTTCTTTCTTCTTGAAGTAGATTGGTGCTACCAGGAGCAGACATGTCTCATTGTCATGAAAAACCTAAGTTATTAAAACATTTAAAATGCCATATTCTATAATCTTTGAAAGATATGAAGAATGCCCATCTAAAATATATCTATGTATGTCTAGAAAATCTAACATGACTACAAGCTTGACTATTATTGATAATTATCCATTAACAACCTATATACATTACATTTTTAAATGAGCTACACAATCACAATACCTTAATCAAGATCAGAAATACATATACATATAACAAAATTGACCTTAAATTTATATCAACAAAGCAAAATTTATATCAATGTAAATTATTCGTATCTATATCATTTCCCCCTTTAAATGTAAAAGAACATTTATAAACAATATATGGGAACATGGGCGCAGTTTTTTCTCTCCAAACTGCTTCCTGCTGAATGGGGGCGCTGTTCATCAAGTCTTTCATGGTATAACCTGTCTGCTAGGTTCCTCTCAGTCAGCAGTCGAGTGAAGTAATTTTTTGAAGGTGTTCACAGCAATCTTTCAGGAGGACGTGGTCCATCATACCATATTGAAATAGAAGAAATCCACAGGGTCTCATCCTCTGTGAAAACAAAAGAAGAAACTCTTTTCCAAAGTATCATATCCTTAGATCCAAATTCTGAAGTCAAGGTATTTTGAAAATATCTATCTTGGATTAGTTCAGCAGCATTTATAAACAAATATCTTTTAGCAACTGTTGCTCCTTCCTCAGCATTCAAACAATTCAAACAGAGCATAATAGCATATAGTATCAAGATTCTCATGGTATTTTCCATCTTCGTGCGGCTTTATTTT